>NC_133933.1:53949983-54574983 GCF_031877795.1 Strix aluco | reverse complement strand
TGAGTGAAAAGTTATCTATCCTGTGGTGTAGACAACGTCGTCGGGAGTAAATACATGGACTGTTATCAAGTTAGTCTTGTGACTATAGTACAGAACTTTTGAGCTTCTAATACTTGTTATGTGATGCAAATCCAGAATGATTCTGTTGATCTCAGTTATTGGGGTCACTCTCAGATGCTAATTTTAAATACAATTATAGCTTTTTGACAATTTAGGAATAAATCCTATGATGGCAGAACCCATGGGTTTGCACAGAGTAGTGTAAATTACTTTGGTTTTGCTCTGCCAATGAATGATGTACAGCAAGCCTTAATTGTTATTCTAATCAGGTTGCAGTACATTTGATGTATGAATCCAGCCCTCCATTTACACCACAGCATACATCATTGATACAATTGTCCTCATGTGTGTCCATATTTATAAATACGTATGCATTCAAAATACATATACATGTATATTTATACACACACAACCTCTTTTTTATACAAACAAGTATATACAAAAATATATACACATGAGCATATATATATATATAAAACTGTGAGCTCTTGTGACCTACAATAAAGAATTACAAATTGGATAAAGGATAAATGCAATTTTCTTTTTTTTCCTTTTTTCTAGAATGGGTTACACATCCTGTGAATGGAGCTAAAATAAAGCATAATTTGCAGTGCAGAAAGGAAATGGTTTTGATGTTTATGAATCACTACTGTCAAATTTATACAAGTAAAATACAGTACACTGGATATATATATACAGCAGCCCCCTTCATGTTTAAAACATTCTAGAGAGCTTAACAAGTGATAACCTAAGATAAAGCTACTGTTGGGTCAAAGAATGAATTAAACAAGTGTTGCCTTTAGTCTTGACATGAAAGCATTTACAGAGCCAATGTTCTAAATCTCTGCTGGCAGAATATTCAGAGGTGGAAAACGAAAGAGCACTTAAGATGCACAGGCTCTTTCAGCTATGGATTTATAATGATATTCCTGTAGAGCACTTGTAGAACACAAAACCTGACTTGGGCAGTAAGGAAGTAATACCTCAACTGGATATGTAGGGCCGGGAGATTAGATGAGCACCTGGAATACCTTTAAGAGCTAACAAAAATCTGAGAATGGATCACCTTCTGGGGGACTGACAGCAATAGCAGGTGACTTGGTGACCCTTTCCTCTTGCTCGCTACTTTCTTAAATTCATACCACTCCAAGTTTTTCTTGCTTACATTTTGCAGGTACACTTCATGATTATGCAACTGCCAGGCTGAAAGCTCCTAAATGGGTGTCACTGGCACAACGGCTACAGACATAGTTTGTCCAAGAAGCTACTTCCCTGCTGTCCTTAGTGAATCAGCACGAAGCAGGGTAGAGGGCAATTCACCCTCTGTGGCCGATCACTGAATTTGGCTGAGCAGTTTGTTGTGTTGCTTTCATGATGTGGACACCTGTCAGCCAAGAGTCAGAGAGCTGGTAAGATGTGGGTGATGTTCCTTCCAATACAGCATCAAAAAGCTGACGGATAGTTATGACTTACAATTGTTCCTCAACTGATCCCAACTCAATCCAGCTCTCTGGTGTAGACCATATTCCATTACATTGTATTGGAGTGAACCATTTTTCCCTTCTTGAACCCCAAAATGTGTTTTTAAATAAATTGCATTCACTTTTGAAAGCCTTTGGTTCATTTTTAAAAAGCCTCCAGGCAAACCAAGGGGCTAACAACAAAGATAAAACTCTGAGGACATTTAGAAGTAGCCAAGACTCAGGTCCCAGACAGAAACCTTTCATTATTATAACTTTTTCACATAAAGTGCAGTAAGCAGACCCATAGACTAAACTGTCCTTGACCCAAGTTTTATTTTGTCATTATGTCCCACTGTTTTGAAACAATGTGTTTCAGGAGAATTGCAACAGAGTGAAAGTGCCTGAAATTGGAAGAAAGTGGATTTTAAGCCCTTAACTCCAGAATTGCTATCCAAATCTCCCTTGCTGTCCACACTCCATCAGTGTCTTGCATTTTGTTTTCCTTTCTGTAAGCTCTAGAAATGCCCAGGATTCTGTTTTCCTGACTACATAAAAGCACGTTCTGTCTGATCATCTCCAATCTAAGTCTAAACACTACACAGACAAATACTTGTCAGAGAGTACACCTCGGATGCAGGGACAGGATCAGACACCACACAGAAGGGACAAGGATCTGTGTTTCCTACAAAAGCCTGCTGGTTGGGAAGTGGCAGGCATGGGATCTGTGCCCTCTGCAGCCTGCCAGGGTTCAAGCACAGGTCTCCACACTGTGGAAGGGGTCCTAACCTTGGCAAGACAGGTTAGCCTAAGCAGACACTCTCTCCACTGGGATTACAGCATCTGCACAGGAAAAAGAACACACAAATTGTGGGATGAGAGACAAACAAAATGTGAGGAGGGCTCAAGCAGTTAGGGAACTCACCTGCACTCCTGGAGATGTTGGGAGTTCAGGACCTCGCACGCCAAGAATGACAACATACCTGCTACCTTTGAACAAAACATTTAATTTCACAAATCCATTCCTTTGTGTAGTCCCCATTTATATCCCCAGAACTATGTAAGGTGCAGTAGCACTTTTACTCAATGTGCCGTTTCATTTTACATTTGTAAATGAATTTTGGAGTGCTTACCTGAAGAGCTGGTGCTTGCCAAGGGACTGGCAGCTGATTGTGGTAACTCATTAGCATGTACGTGTAAAGGGGCTGCACCACACACCTCATGCCAAGGAGCTCACCTCTTGGCTGTGTGAGAGCACACCCCTCCACAGTCATGTTGCTGAACATCTCTGTATGTGAAAACTGCTTTAAAAGGTGCTGTTAATATGTACTAGAGGTTAATTCCAGAAGTCAGGAAAGCTGATGTGTTGTCTGAAAACAAACACAATATATGTTTGTATGGGAAGTTGTAAACAAGGAGGCATGCTGGGTAGGTAGCCTCAAGCTAGCAGAATTTTTTAAAAATCCTGAGACTTGTCTTTACATTATTTATAGGCTGGAGAAGATTCATTGTTTGTGAAACAACAGGCAGCCCTTGTGCTACATCTATTGACACAGTGAAACCTTCTTGGATTGAAATTTGCTTTGATATCCTGTAGAGATTTCCTCCTAAAGTCTGAGTTTCTTAAATACGCTGCACTCAAGCTCACCCCTTCTTTCACATGCATACTCTCTCGCTGCGTCTCCTATGTTGCATACAGCACTTCACAGTGAACTGAACCCCAAGTGGTGGGAGAGAATTATCAAGGTTGCATGGCATCTTTAAAGAGCAAATTAGTAAAACATTGATTCTTATTAACTCAAATAAAAGCAAATTTCATGAAAGCATTAGCAAAGAGTGAAATAACTGTTATGTACACAAAGTTAGTGTGTTCTCTGCAGAACCCATTACAAGATAAAGATGCTACTTTTATAACATTATCAGAAAGCAGGGAACAAAGCAAGAAAGAGCCCTGAAAGACTAATTTCTCCCCCAGGAAAACAAGACAAAATACTGGGTCCTAAGAGAGTAACCTGTACTTACTACCATTGTTTATCATTCGTGGTAATGCAAGAGCAGACAGCAAAGGCTCAGCGGGCCAAATTCCATTGCATGTAACTCCTCTGAAGTCCAAGACAGTACAGCAGAGATTAACCCAGACTGTATCAGACTCAAAACCAGTTTTGCATTTCATTTATTGTTATTTATTGAACTGCAGTAGCCCCTAGAGGCTCTCAGCAGGACTGCTGTCCCATTGTGCTCCAAGAGCTAGCAGAAAAGGACAATGATGGGACACTTGGGCACTCAGTTTGATTTCACCCAGGACTAGCACAAGCTCAGAAGTCTTCTTATGTACTTCCTTTCCAGAGTTTAGCTTCATGTCTCCTTCTTGTATGTATCACTGTGTGAGATCCTCTGACAGAAAACCCCCAAAGATGGTGGAATTACTATTACACACAGCTTGCTGTTGGCTGCAACTACTCATCCTCACCTGTTGCAAGCAATAACTCATGTGCCAGAGAGAAACGATGTCCCTGCCATGTCATAGATGGGCTTCACAGCAGAGATCTTCTATTAGCCAGTCCCAAGAGCTCCAGAGGAAAAACAGAAAAAAGAAAGAAAGTCAAAGTTAGCAGTATAGTTGTCAGAAAAACACTGGGATAGTCAAACAGGAGCTTCAGTCATTCCCTCTGTGCTGGAAAGAACGATGTGTTCTCATGTGGAGCTCTTAAGAGAAAAATAAATGAAAGCTAAGGAAAAAAAAAATAGAAGTACCCCCTCTAAAACAGATGCTTTAAATTGCTAAAGACGGCTTTTTCTTTATTTGGCAAAAACTCTTTTTAAAAAAAAAATTTGTTTTTTTTTTTTATTTCTTTTCCCTAGCCTAAGTCCTCAAGCTAAAACACTGCCAGAGAAAGTAGCTTCACCACTAAATAGGCCTTATACAATATGAAGATATCACTACATACTGCGGGGACAGGCAAAGTATAGAAGTAGATAAGACAGTAATGCTGGCCCCCTGATCATTAAACATATAGGAAAACAGCCTCTGGTGCAGCTGACACTGACTAATAAGCAGTTTAACTTGCTCGACACACTGTTGAGTCCTAAATTCACCCTGTGCACCACTGTAAGTGGTCTGAATATGGCTCTTCCGTCCATGGTATCTTGACACATTTTGTATAAGTAACATTTTCTTTTTGTACTAGGTTTCTTATAAGGATCCTAGATTGTTTTGCAAACTTTATAAAGCTCATTAAGGTCTTGCAAAATCAGTGAATATATCTTAAATTAATTGTAATGCAATCATTGAAGGCATCATTGCTTCTATCACTCAGATTCATCCAGGAGGTGGATGTGCTGTAGTATATTTGAAATCCAGAGGTTTGACAAGCAACACTACTCGACCATCTGGGATAGGATGTGCACATCAAAATCACATGTATCAAAAGGATAGCAAAGAAGGCTCTCATTTTCAGAAGATAATCTTCAAAACTAAACATGACTTATAACAACAAGTCTTTCTGACTAATACAATTTGTCTGAAACAATCAAGGGGTCTTGTCAAGAATCTTCATTTTCTCCATAATCCAAAACCAGCCTTTTAGCACAAGGCTGTGTTCTGATCCAAAGGGATTAGGGCTTCTTTGTCACTTGCCAGAGTCAGTTCTGCAGATATTTCCTCAGTGACTTCTATTGTACATCTTTGCCTATCAATACCTACTGAGGCTGGATGGAGCTCATGCCTCAAGATATTCTGTTACGGCAATTTAGCGCCAATTCCTCTGCTGGCTGTGACAATGAGGTCCTCAGAGGGAGATGTGGAAGGCATCTCTTTGTATCTGTTTTTCTCAGAAGCAAGCCAAGACCGGTTTCTGCTCCTCAAAGATGAGTAGTGAAAGGAGAGGATGTGACAAACAGGAATGGGAAGGAAAAATCATCCAAGCACATCCATGGGAAGGTCATTGTTAATGAGAAAGTGTGAAGAAAAGGACGTGAAGAGTACAGTCTGACTGAGCAGTGTTTGTTACTGCATCACAGCCACAGGCCCAATATACACATCTAGGATATTAAGGAGGCAGGATATAAAGCAGTCATAACCACTTTTTCTGTAGCTTTCTTTTCCTTTCAGTTAAAGAAACCCAAATGAAATCACTATTTGCCAATTTAGCTGTCTAGTAGAGGCTGTGGCCTGCCTTGAGTGGGCAGGGTTGACAGGGGTCCCCTGGGGACTCCTCCCTGGGTAATTGCATATCTCCCAGCACCAAATTCAGCCCAGAAGTGAGGAGAAGGCAGGAGCCCCCACCTGTCTGCTGGGGTTCTAGACCATACTGGTAGACATGCAAGGGAGCACACACACACTGGCTGGCAAGGATGTTCCTTGCGTATGTGTTGCACAAAGCCCACTGCATGCTCAATGACCAGATTTCATACCTTGAACCACTGGACTCAGCCAGGCATTTGTACTTGCTGGGAATACAATTATTCAGCTTTTCCTCAGGTCTGACCTAAAGACCACCTACACAAAGGCAGGAAATCCTCATAGGTTTCACTTATATGTGAACTGGAACAGTATAAAATAACACAGAAGTGAAGCTGTACAAATAATCATTTCTTACATCAGTGTGTGCAATGGCTGGTATTAATAGCATGCCTAATATTTTTGTTAACTCAGAAAAGTTGCTATTACTAATGGCAGTGCTGCCCTGTTATGTAGATGAAGATTCAGGCCAAAAAGATAAGTGGTGGAGTTCATACATTTTTGTGGAACAAAGACAAACCTAGCCTTCCCTTTTGGCCCCTCCGTAGGGCTGGCTTTTTTTTCATCCATTAGATCTAGGGTGATTGGGGTTACCCTTCTGCCTGGTATGACCAATGTAAGTTTAGCTAAAGCAGTCAAAATGTACCTAGGGATATAAGGACAACATTTGGATCCAGACTTTCTGGATCCTTTCTCATGTACTTCCCACAGAAGGAAATCTGGCTTGACATAGTTTTTGCATGTGAACTGAGCAAAAACTAAATATTACAGTTCCACCCCCACCACTACCCTAATGCCTCCGCTGGGCTTCATAAATATAGTTCTTTCAAAGAAATGCTGTCAATGGGAGCAGAAACCATTTTTTTCAGTGTGTGCTTAGAACTAGCCAAGAACTAACCAAAAGAAATACCCCCAGCAGCTAGCAAGCACTTGGGATCTTCATAGTTTCCATCTCAGAGGGAATCCACAGGGCTCCAAAACTGTGACACAACTGATTTGGAGGGCCACTGCAACTTGAAGTTGAAAGCAGCACGCAGTATATATTCATAAATATGTGCTTTCCTTGGGAGTTTAAGTTATCCTTCAGCTCAGGCTGTGTAGGTAGTTTGCACAATGTAATTAGCAACATTTGTTGCTGCAATAGGAGTCTGCAGTAGTGGGTCAATTAGGACGTGTAAGCCACAATCGAATCTAAGTCATTTTTTCCTAACTCAATGCTAGTATGAGCAAAGTGTTGTAAAAATCCATTCTTTTGTCATGAAAGTAAAATCTCTGCCTATGAATACGTACACAAAGCATCCCTGTTGTAAAAGCAGAAGCCATTTTACATTGTCACTTCTAGAAAAGAATTTGACTTCCCAGAGTGAGAGAATGTAACACAGGACAATCATGGATTTTATTCAGGCTAGCATCTCCAGTGATAAAGTAGTGGGTGTAATCCTTAGAGAGAGGTTCTACCATTTTAATCACAGCAGTGGTTACCCACACAGGCGTACCACACAGTGGTACGACTCTGTGTGTAGGCAAGCGATAAAATAAATTCTAAGAGCCTGTTCTGAGCTACGGCATTCCTATGTTCTCACTTTATACTTTTTTCACAACTTCCATAAGGATGAGTTATAACCTAATGTTAACCTAGATGAAGGCAGAGTTTGCAAGTGGTACATGCAAAGAGGGGTTTGTATATTTTGGGAGGGTGCTCTGTAGCTCAGATTCATTCCTTCACTTCTGACTCGTAAATAGTAAAACTATTTGTTATTCAGTTTTCAAAGACAGCAAAATGTGTCAGCCTGTCACACTCTGTAAGTCAGCTGTCAATAGGAACTTCTGACAGCCCATCTTCCCTTCATGGTTAGCAAATAACAATGACCAAAAACTAACCGCTTGCATTTTATGTTTGTCAGGAAACAAGAAAGCAAGAACAAAAAATTTGAACATAGTCTCTTCCATGGACATTCTTTTATGTGCTGGCACTTACAAACTTTTGGAATATTACTTTATTCTGGCTCCATTCACTATATCACCATTAGCTTTGTGTTCTGGATAGCATGGGTAAATTATTGTGAATGCTATAGTTAAATTATTAATGTTGCCTTGGTTGCTAATCCAGTGCTGACTGCTTGTTACCTTGGATTGTGTGGCTGGTTACAGTTCACTGCCTTTTGTCCCTGTCTTCCCAGGGTACTACCTCTAACCAATTACGGAGTCTGATGCTTTCTTGTTATTTTTGCTAGTTATTAAGCAGCTCTCTTAGCCTTCCCTTTGCCATCACAGCAACAGTGCTAATAAAAACTGGATTGAACCTATAATATGGAAGCTATATTTTTATCCATGGAGCAAGCCCAGCTCAGCCTGCAGCACAGTAGGCTTCCCTGTTTTGCCGTGTCAGACCTTGGCTGAGATGCCGAAGTGGACTAATTAATGCTATTTCTGTTGTTGTCACCTACACCCAGGGAGGTAAACTCATACCACATGGCTGAAGTCATGCTATCAACTTTTCCTTGTTCCCATGCAGGCCCTCTGGATTTGAACCAGCAACCCATGACTGACTCTATAGCCTGCACAAATTCCTAGACCTATCTACTGTCTTTGCCATGGATTGTTTCAGTAGTGTCCAAAATAAGTCAATAAACCAGTGGACAGAACCAGATGGGAACTGAAATTTTTGTTTGCAGGCTATTCTGCATTTCAATAATTCTAGTTCCCAGTTAGAACAAAAGCTATTCCTAAAATAACTATTTTCTGCAATTGCCAATTTTAAAAAAAGTATCAGTAAAGGGCCATTTTAAAATATTTTGCTCTGAATCATCTCACTTTGGTTTTATATGATGTTCAGTGTTGTAATAATACAACTTTAATATGCCTAATATCATACACAGATAATATGTAGCAATCATTTACAATAATTTAAATAACCCATCAAAATGAAATGCTCCAGCATTATATTTTGAATTTTCCCTATAAAAAGTCAAAAATTGAACTGCAAAAGACTCTGATTTTTGTGAAATCACACTTCTAATGGAGAGCTGGTTTTCATCTACTGCTACCAACAGCTACAGGCAATACCACGATGCATTTATTTGGCATATCAGAATTCACTTGGACACTGGGTTTTTTATATCACCCAGTGTCTTTGTTAACACTCACAGGTCAGCCATACATACCTAGAACAGCAAAGACTACTTACTCTCTGGATTTGGAGCTTCTCGCTTTTCTATGTTACCCTCAGGCTTGATTTGGCTGATTTCTGGCCATGCTGGATGTCATGGCCCACGCCTCCTTTCCAAACACTGGGAAGCAGAATGTGCCCATCTCAGTGGGCTGGGACCATTGCCCCTCACCATATGGAGAGGGTCACCCATGGCAACCTTCTCTTTGGAAGGAAGTGCTTGTGCTAAAAGGGTTGCTTGTGTTTTCTGGCCCCACATAATGCCTGTTTGTTCCTTTCATATGCCAGAAACTCATGGTCTAAGTGGAAAAGACTTACCCTGAAGTATTTTTCCTAGATATGTACATGCATATGTATTTCTTTAGTTATCCATACCTATACAGATGTTGTGGAGGTTTGCACTCAGCTGGCAGCCAGAAGCCATGTGGCTGGCCATCCACCTCTCCCTCCCCACTCTGGTGAAATAGGGGAGGGACAAAAAGAAGAGAATTCATAGGTTGAATAAAAAGAAAGAATTTACTAAATATAACAAGAGAACAACAGTAACAATAGTGAGTCCAAAAAGAAAACAGGTAAAATGCAGCAGTGGCTTACCGAGCGCAATGACCGGCCCCCCCACAGCAACAATACCGCCTGACCAGCAGACGGCGTGAGTGCAAGCCCCGAGAGAGCGAGAGGGAGAGAGCCCGCCCACCTAAATCCCTGGGCATGACATCACATGGTATGAAATACTCCAATGAAAATTAACTCCATCCTGGTTGAAACCAGGACAGATGTATTGACATAAAATCCTCAATATATTTAGGTGGCTTTGTCCGTCTTTGGTATTGAGGGAAAAGGTGTTTTAGTGAAACCCCAAACTGGCTTATTTGGTCTCCTAGCTCATGGTGTTATTCCTTGATATACTTGGGAAACAAAAAATTGGCAGCCTTTATCAAACTGAGGACATCTGCAGTGCCAGGAAGAAGGAGAACTTCTATCTACCAGAGCAAAAAGCACATAGCTGCCCACCTATAACATCTCTGCTGCCTCAGAAAGCCACCCCAAAGCAGCCCATGCCAACCCAGCAGAGGCATCACTCTTCTCACCAGCTCACTTGCAACCTCCTTCTGATGAGGGTTGGTCTCCTGTTTGCTCTTGGCAGGAAACTCAGCAGGGGAAGCTTTTGTACCAAGTATGTCAGGCAAGACAGGCTGCTTTACTTCAGAGTTTGAGCTAACATGAAAATTAGCAAAAGGCGGCAGACAGATGTATTGCCTCCAGCTACTAAGACTCTATCAAAGATACACTGCTTGACATCTGTGTCCATAGGAATGTTGAAGCAGATGCCAGGCCTTCTTGTATCTTTGGCAAGAGAGAAGACCTTTAAATTTGACTGCCTCCTATGTCTTAGATGCACTTCCTTATCACCTCGTCTCTGCAACAATTTACTACTTTATAAGGGGTGAGAGCACCAATAAGTCAACTAGCTCTTTGCTTTGGCTTTCTCTGTAGAATGATAGTCATGTGAAGCCCACTACTTTCTGCAGTCATGGCAGAGCAACTTTCAATGCTGGGAAGGAGCAAGGAGAACATTTAGTTGTAGAGAGGCAGGAGCAGGGGTTCATCTCAGAATTCATTTGCTTTGTCTACACCATAGAGAAGAGCCGTATTGAAAAAGTTAGCTTACAAGGTACAGCTGAATTAACAAGGAACTAAGTTTTCCTCAGTGACAGGCAAGAGCAAATTATATTTGGTATATCGCAGTCAATGTTAGTTGCTACCTGATAGTAAAGAGTTCATTCCCATCTATACTTCTAGACCAGCACTAGCTCCGGGGAGACATTCTGACCTCTGTGGCAAAAGACACAAAGAACTTCTCATTGGTGCCAACAAGAGCACTGAGCTGGGGCTCCTCCCTAGTCAATGCCATGCCACGTCAACTCAGGAGAGGCCAAACAAGAGGTCTGCATAGGGGTCAGAGGAGAGAGGAACATTGCTTTGTCTCTGCTTTCTGAAAGAAGAACGGTCTGAACTTTATGAGAGAAGAAAGCGTTCCTATCAAAAAAAAAAAAAAAAGAGAGCTCACTATACATGGCATTCAACTATATTTTGGCTAAATTTTTACAAGAAATCTGAAGCAAAATGGAAACACCGAATGCCATTTCAAATGGAAATTTTGATTTCATTCTCACTCATGAAAACATCTTACTCATGAAAACCCGTGATTTATTGAATCACGTTGCCTGCATATCAGTTTGTGTTTTCCTTACTTAAATTTGAATGTCTTGCCTGAGTTCAGCCAAATTTGGCGAAGCTACAGAGTCCTCAGAAATAGTAAAGGCTCCACAGATTTCTTGACTATCTTCAGAACAGCCTTCAGGTGGCTGTGCAGAAAGAGTGAGACCCTCTCAGCTGCTCTGGGAAGAAGAGGCAGCAATGTGAGTTCACCCATTACACATCAAGGATTTCATGCAAGAAACAGACATTATAAAACGTTCCAGCACTTGGAGATTTTCCATCAGAGTTCTAAACAACCACAAATTCAAATCCATAGGAAAACAGCCACACTAAATCTACAGCTTCCAGAACTACTTTTGCCTTCTCTTTATACTTTTTTGCTTTCTATCCCTAAATGTATTGCAAAAATTAGAGGCATGTAATGTTCTCTTTCCTCCAATTTCCTTTCCTTCTCCACTCATAGTTTTTTAAAACTCACCTCAGGTACAAGTTTCCAAATGGAAAAAGGGAGCATGAAGGTCAGCAATTGTTAATGCTTGTTAAGTTTTCCAAGAGCAAGGAATATTTGTGAAAGAGGACTTAGTGAAAAGTAAGCTTTGACTTACAGGGAATCTTTTTTGAGAGGAGGAAAAAGGTAACATTTCTAGGAGAAAGAAAAAAATCCTTAATTTCTAAAACAAAATGACACTGGAAAAAAATTTAAAAGGTCCATATTAGTTCCCTGAAGTAAAAATAATTGAAAATTTCTATGTCTTGATGTTTTAAGCAACAAAACTGAAATGTCCAAGAACTTGGTCATTAAGTGAAGGCCTCATTTGCCACACAAATGCAGAAATATCCCCTATAGTGTATTTCCTGTGATAGGCTGCCCTTTTAACACACATGGTTATCAGTGACACCTGAAATATGTGACTCTTGCTCTCAATCTCTGAAGGCGGTTTGTTACAAGCATGCATGTTGATAATGGCTAACATGTATTTATATCTTAATTTTCAGTGCCCAAAAGGCACCTAAGTCTTTCCATATAAACAACACTTAAATACAGTTATTGGATGCTAGCAGCTGTTTTGCCATTAACTTCTCTTGGGCCAAGAAGGCAATGAAGATTTTAATTACGCAGGTCATTTGTGGAAAGCCTTCCCAGAGCCCAGCAAGATACGTCTTGTTTATTAGAAATTTCATGTTTTCACATATCTGGATATGAGCCAATTTTTTTTCCCCTGCTATGAGGATAGCTTATGCACTTTAGGACCAAGGCAAGGGCTGGGGTATTTAAATAACAGTATATCTAATTCATGGCTTTTTGTTCTTCTGAGTGTCATATTTTCTTCCTTTTTTTTCTTCGCCTTGGGAATAAGAATATCTATTGTCTTAAAGATAACCTCAGTTTTCTGACACCAGCTAATCTGGGTAGCTTGGTGAGTTTATTTTCTAGGAAACAACGTGCAGAGTGCAAATGGAATTGCTTTAACAGCTAGCAGGATGGGATCTGTGTGAAATTTCCCCCACTGTCTCAGCTGTTCTCACTATATGCCAAATCACAGTTTCAGAGGCTGAAATAGATTCTTCTCTTCAGACTTTGATTTGGCTGCTACAGAACCCTGTACTTCCCGAAAACAAAGGGTCCTTCCATAGTCTTATACAAATTCTAGAGAATTTGGATTTACAAACTAAAACTGTATAAAGTTTCAGAAAAACAAAGGTATAGATCATCTAGAAAACATTGTCCTGCGCCAGCTGGCATGGCTCCTTCCAAAAACTGTTTTTTGGGAAAGCAGACAGTGTGACCCATGGCTGGCGCTCAGGAGTCTCCCCCTCTGATGTTGCAGTGATGGGGGGGGGGCGGGGAGTATAAATTTAAATTCCTAAGTACCAGGTATAAGCAGTTCACCTGTACAATCTAAGTATACTTCAGCCTTACAGATTTTATTTAAATTATCCTTCTGCAGCACATCTTCTGGTAGTCTGCTGTAGTGCTGACTGGCAAGTGATGCCCTGTACGTGCCTTTCCACTCACATGGTCTGATCTGCACCTCTCCTTTGAGATAACTTCAACACCTCAAACCACAGGGACACTTGGATCTCCCAGTTGCCTCTTGTGGTCTGAAACTTCAAACTGGTGATGGGCAACTTTAACCCTCACACCAGTGAGGGTGACACCTGACATTCAGGAAGACTGCAGGATAAAGCATGCCCTATCTTTAGCAGCTTGCAGAGGGATGGCTGGACATGAGAGAGCACCTGGTTCCCAGGACCGTACCAACCTCCTCCAGACCAGTGAGGAGTGGTGTCCCAGGGGCATGCCTAGACCCAACTGAGCACCATGCAAAAGCTGTAATTGCAGTGAGTAATGTGGAACTCCCAATAGTGTATAATCTTTGGTTCAGGGAGCACCACTGGTGACTGTCCATGCAGACTTCTCTGTCACAGGCTCAGACATGTGGCCCTGAAGTGGTAGGCATGTAGCAGTTGCATGACAGCACATACAAACAGCCCACACTGAGCTCCAGCAAGTATGTGAATTTTTCCTCAGCACTGTGACACGCTCCACTGGCTATGAAGCATGTGAGTTTCACAGATATTCTAGGTTTTGGGTGGTTTTTTTTTTTCTTTTTTTTTTTTCTTCAGTGTCCATATGTTCATCAGCTCCATTTCAAGAAGATCGTCATGGAGCCCTCAAATAGCAGTGACTTTCAATCGCTACCTTTCCATATTGGATTTGAACTGGTGACCCAGAGATTAAAGGAACCATTCCTGATCCCATTACCCATCTCCTGAGTCCACCAGTCCCTGAAGAATGTGATTCATTAACTGAACTGCTCTTCTGCTGACTGTATTTTTCCAGCGCCTCATAACCTACATGAAATTACAATATTTTTCCCATTCTCACTGTATGTATGTCAGATACTTACATATCTCCAGTTATTTTGCTAGCTAGCCTCATAGGAGTTGTGTAAATGGCATTATCAAAATTACATCTCCCTGATTCATTATTTCCAATTTTATAAAATAGCTGAGTTAGTGAAGACACTATCAAAGGGGTTTTTAAATAAACATGCTTAATCTTCTGGAGATTAAAAGAGATAGTATGGGTGACATATAATGATTATTTTACCCCAAAGCCATCAGAAATACAACGTACAAGAAAAACACATCAAACAAATAGGCACAATAGAGAGCATTTCAATGAGAAGATAATCACACTGCAGGATTTGCTTCAACTCAGTGGCCTAAATATTGCCCTGTGTGAAAAATAAAATGAAAGGGGAATGTTAAAAAAAAAAAACAGATTTATACTCCACAGTCTGCTTTCTAAAAAAATGAACTGCAACTAATATCTAAACTAATTTATTTATTAATTCCTTAAAATTAAATTTGTCCAACACACAAAATTAAAATAATAAGAAGCTAGGAAGAAAAAAGCAAGGTGACCAATTTCTAGCATGATGAAAATTTTTATTGATAAGAGTAAAATGATTAAGCAATGTGGCTCTAACCAGATATCAAAAAAATTACACTGACTGATTATCTTAATATTTTTCACAGAAAATGTATGCTACATAGAAGAAACACATGGCCTGCCAGTGTAGAAACTCATGGGAAGCAGTGTAGATTCAACTCTGTAGAAAAGGAATTCATTTACTAAACCACAAATCCTTCTGCTGTTCATCCTGGCTGCAAAGGGATGGTTGATGCAGAATAATGCCCAATTTAATACACTGTGCTGGGCTATTAGATATACAGATGCTATTAGGTTCTCTCCAGATCTGTTGGTGTAACTGGCATAAATCAACTGAAGTTAATTCAGCTATGCAGATTTACCCAGGTAACAGGGAGAAATTCACATATTCATTTACAGCATGCCTGAGAAGCATGGAGAAGGGTATTTTAAGGCATATTGTGTTTTTTGAAGTTAGGAACCTGATTAACTCTTTCTAGAAGGTACAGTCTCTTTGTGACTAATGGCTTTTCCACTCACTAAATATTTGGACTCATACTCGATAGGGCTCAAGCTTCCTGCCAGATTTTCACTGAGACAAGATCTTGTTTCTACTATGTAATTATTCTGTTAATTAAGTTTTCATACATTTTAGTCATGTGCACTGTGACATTTCATCTGCCCCCAAATCATTCTACAAAAGTAAAGGGCCAAAGTAGGAAAAAAATGCTACATGGCTATATAGTTTCACTAAAAATTTTGGGTCATGCCTCTTGCCAGCTGATCATCCATATAGCCACCTGACTAGCACATAGCCTAACTTAGCAACACCCAATGTTTTCCAAACAGCCAAAGTCAATGACCCGAAAGAGCCATAGATCACTCACAGCACTTGGGAAGAGCTTTGCTCAACCCCTCTAAGAGACTGGGTTGAGATCTACTCCCTCCCTTCCTCCCTTCCCAAGAATTCAGCTTTAATAAATTTTGCTAAGATAGCTTCAAGCACTCCAAACTCAAACTTGCCCCTCTAATATTGTTTGCTTACCTGGTGTTAGGATAAGAACCTCACCTCAGGCAAGGAGCCCCACCACAGAGTTCTTATCAGTCACCACCTACAAACAGTACATGCTGTGTTCACACCAGTATCAGGAGAGGAGAAATAAGTGGTCCTTTTGCTTGAAGCTACAGACAAAAGATTTTTACTCTGTTTGATTTCTTTCAGCCCAGGTCATATGACAAATGGATTTTGTATCAAGCAGTGGGCAGGCTCACAGCCACTGCTGGAAAGGCAGTAGTTACAGAGACCACTGGAAGCTGGTCTAATGCCTCAGATCTATTCAACAGCTCTCGTCTAGTTCAGATGCCAGATTCATCTCTGCTGAGCTATGAGGGTGTCCCCTGTAGTCAACCGCACATGTTGACACCAAGTGAGTGTTGGATCAGGGACCCAAATAACTGGAAGTTGCAATGTGCATTTAGGGTTAGATACAGGGAGAACACAGAACCTCATAGCTTTTGAACATTACTTGGTTTAGTTCCTGACGTGTCTAGAAAAAACCAAAGTTGTTCAGACTCAAAAAATGCTCCTTGCAATTGATGGTTGGACTATACATTCAGTGTACTGGGTGTCTGATGTAATCAGGCCAGAAAGTTCGTGATGGCTAGTGCCTCGCTCTCCTAGTAACCAGTGGAAATAGCCATATAAGGTAGAGGGAGGAATCTGGGCCTTAGGCTTAGTGTCAAAATTTAATTTTCCTGTTGTTCTGTAGATGTATAGTACCAACAGTACTTCTCAGAAATAGTAAAGTACATCAGATTCTTGTTGGCATGAAAAAAAAAAAAATACCAGCTGTTTGATATTCAAACATGACAGTCACATATTTGCATTGACATGAATGAGAAAGGTTTCTCAGTCGTTTCAATGGGATCTTGGATGAAAGAAACAGATCTAAAGGTTTCTTCTACTGCTTTTTTTTAACACTGCCTGCAAGGTACTTTTCTGCCTTGTCTTTTTTTTTTTTTTAGCTTATCAATATGTATTTCAGAGTTTTTTGCTTTTATGTTTAACACATCTTTTTTAAAAGGGAGCACGATCAGTTTCTAAGGATGCTACTTAGAGGTACAGTGGTACAAAAAGGCACCCACAGACTGTAAGGAAAGCTTTCAAAAGCCCATGGGAAGTGACAGGGATGGAAAGCCGATCCTTCCACGGCAAGTCAATCCCTGGCACCTTCCAGGTTATACTCAGCTGTTGCAGACTGTAGCCTTTCACAGGTGCCAGGTAGTGCTCTGGACTGGGATAGATCTCTGTTACCAGTGCTGAAGACAAGCCTAACATTTTATGGTATTACTGTCATGCATCAAAATGAGAGCCCTGAGTTCTGCTTTTCCCTTCAGAAAGGACTTGAGTTCATTTATCCCACCTCTTAAACAGTCATCACTTCTCTTTTGACTAAAGCTTAACCTAAGGGAAAATTTGGGTACAAGCTGAGGAGAAGAATCCTACCTGACTTTAGTCAAAGAAGAGTGGTTTTGTTCTTGATTTCAGGCAAAAGGCAGTTTGATCTTAATATTGTGCTATAACCTCCTCTCAGATTAGGACACTAAGAGTTCTTCCTATTTTGTTTCTGCAGGTCTCCTCTAGGTGGTCAGGTTTGGAATACGATTAGCAATCTGTACAAAACCACGAAGCTAAGAATAAAAAAGGCAATTAGTGTTACATTCAGGTGAGCATACCACTCTAAAATAGTAAAAATTCAAATAATTATACAGTTCAAGAATAATACACACTAGTGTCCCTTGAGAATCTTCAGTTCATCTCCTGGTCCTTATTTCTAATTAATCCTTGAATCCTTTTGTAGGTGAGTACAATTAACAATGGGGATAAACCCTCTGTAGTGTTTAGTCAATTGGATTTGCAGTACTTGCTTTTCTTTGCTACAACCAGCAGGGGTCTGAGAAAACCCTGCCGCCCTCTTAAACCTAACTTAATTCTAGCATCAGCCAATAACATGCACAAACACCTCCTTTTAACAGCACTGAGGGTACCAGAGAGGGAAAGCCAGTTTAGTTCAATATTTATTTGAAAGACTACTACAGAAATCACATTTCCGCCCTCCCGCCCCTACACACACACACACACACACACACTTGCTATCTTCTCATTGTACTGTGACTATCCAAAATAAATACTGCCAGTATGTCCTCGAAGGCATATTCTTGCAAAACCTCAGCATTAGATTTAAATCCAAAAATGAACATTTAAAAATAACGTTTTTCCCACAGGAATGTAAAGAGGGAAAGATTCTGTAGGATGAGACTGCATTCAGCATAAGACATTGATTTCTCTTCTCCTCTTTTCTCACCTTTATTTTACTAGCCTGATGCTGTTTCTAGTTTTTCCAGGTCTTTCCAGATGGATGTGAATCAGACGCACACGGGTGCTGCTCTCCTTGCATCTGTCTCTTTCCTTATATATTCATTAGCTTTCTGAGCTTCACATTTCAGTCATCATAGTTAAATATGCAATTTAGATTTTCCTTTTAATCACCCACAAATGTCTAGTCAGGACCTGGTGTACTACTTCTCCTGATCACAGATAAACTGTATATGCAATATTGGTTTCCCTGCTCCTTTTCATCTCTACTTTTTAAATGTCTTTTCCTTCCATGCTTATTGGGTTGTCCCATCCTTGGTTATCACACCAAGGGTCTCACTGGGAAATCTCAAAGGGCAACACTAACTGGCAATGGGTCCTCTAATTTCCAATGTCCTATTGATCTCAGCACCACAGGTGAGCCATTTGGCTTTCCACCCACTGTTTGATGTTCAAAGCTACTTAGATCACATCCTTCTCCTCTAGATAACTGTTTTTGCAGGTCAGTTTTTACCTTCCATTGAATATTTCTCCATCAACAAAGAGACAGAAAGATAAGCGTTGATGGAATATCTCTGCAAGACTCGTGTCCCAAAAAGAGACTAGTATCCTGGTTGCATCCTGCAGATGTCCCGTAAAAGCTTGTCATGGTTTGAACTCAGCCAGCAGCCAAACACCACACAGCCAGTCACTCACCCTTTCCCCTGCCTGGGAAAATAGGGGAGGGACAAAAAGGAAAAAAAAAAAAAAACAAAACCAACCAAACCTCATAGATTGAAATAGAAAAACAGTTTAGTGATGGTAACACACAATGTGCTTGCTCACCACTCACCCACCAACACCCAGCCTGCCCCTGACCGGAAGCAAGAGAGAACCCGCCCCCTTTATATACCGAACATAATGTCACATGATATGGAATACTCCACTGGCCAATCCGGGCCCAGCACACCAGCTGTGCCTCCTCCCAGCTCAAAGAAGTTTAACTCTATCCTGTATGAAATCCAGGTCAGGAGATCCGGCTATGCTCTCTCCCAGCTCAAGAAAATTCACTCTATCCCAGCCGAAACCAGGACACGCTGAAAGAGTCTGAAAGTTCCATGGACACTCCAGAAAGGCAGTCCATGTGTTTTTTTAGTTTGAAATTAAAAAAACAGTAAAATGAGACCAGCGATTCTTAGTGAAGAATTCATTATGGAATATAAATACTGAAAATTGAGAAACAGAAGAGCCATTTTTAAAGGTTTTTTGATTAAATCTATATCTCCACTGTCCTCTATTGCTGTGTGTCTATGCCTTCTGTGGTTCCTTTCTCTATTTTCAAAAACATCTGTAGAGCAGTGAAGGACTTACGAGGTAAAAAAACCTTCATCTATGTGGTTGTACATTAAAAACGTGTGACTGCGGAATGGAAGCCTGAAATGAAAGGGCTTACTAATAACATTTTTTATTCATATAGCAGTAAGAAAAGGCTTCATTTGTTCATCCCTTGATCATATTTTTCTTTTCAATTACCTTTTCTAACGGGAAATTTAATGTGGTCTCTGGATTTCAGAAGGTCTCCAGTTAAAACAAAAACAAGACAAAACACTTTCAACTTTGGGTAGGTTTTCCTGTGACTTTCCCCATCATTTTATCTATCTGTTAATGAAACATCTGGTATCTACTAACCTGATGAATTGAGAAAAGCTAATTTTTGTGGGGGCCAACAGAGCTCATGCCTCCTAGCCCTGGTGCCAATCCCCACACTGGCTGCCTAATATCAGGACCTCCCCCTGGTCTGGGACCTCAGAGGGTCTTGCACCTGAGCTCACCAAGGGGGAGAAGTGCCCCTTCTGATGCTCTTCTGGAGTCCTACTCTCAAGAGTGCCCAGCTGCAGAGCTTGCCCCAGCTGCATGGTTGAGCCACAGCTGCCCTCACCACACCACCCGAGCAGTGGTGGTGGAGCAGGAGGGCACACGGCAGCTCAGTGTGAGGTTGTGGGGCAGACCTGATCCTACTCTAGGGTGTCCTTCTCCCCCATTCTCCTCTGTTATGCTGCTCCTCTTCCTTCTCCCTTCGCCCATGGTTTATACTCCTAAATCCCAAACAGTGTTCCCTGTAGTCTTCTCCAAGTTCTCACATTCCCAGAACACTGATTGCACCCCATCTTTTTCTGAGCTGGGGCAAAGAAGTCCAGATTTTGTGAGGCTATCACAAGATGAGGGCTTCCAAGCTGAGTCAGCTTAAATTGAAATAGGAATGCAACCTCCTACCAGAATCCAACAGAAGAGTATCAAAGGAAGGAACACATCCCACCTACATGAGTCTTCTTCTTTCCAATCAACCTGTGTAGGGCACTGCCCTATAAACATGGTTCAGAAGGATGTGAAAAACTTTGCAGTGATGTAGGTCATGCATTTCAGGACCCATTGAGAACGTATGGCGCTCCACATTCTAAAATAAATGAATACTAAATCTTTCCATGATCCTTGGGCCTTGGCTGGTGTTGAAAGGAGACTTGAATAGAGAGGAACGCCTCCAGGTACTTTTGTATATATGGTAAATGATCCTTAACCCATCATTTCAAACTGAACGTGCAGCTCAGGGCAGAACTTTCTGGCTGTATACAAAGAAAGGCTTCTCCTTTTACTGTAACATTGGAGTAGATCATAAACATTAATTAATTTATCTTTGCAGTATTTCTTGTCTAGCTTTACTGTTTATATGGAACTGACACTAATACCAGTTTATACATGTATTACAGAAGATCATCTGTATTTCAGTTTGGGGACAATGTTTCCAGTAGTTGTGTTTGTTGAATGCTAATTAACAATAGCCCCCAGCACAAAACATTTATTTAAAAAAAAAAAACAAACAAAAACAGACAATAAAAATGTAAATAATATGGTGTTTGACTGGTATAAGAGGAAATGGCACTATTTTTAAAAGTCAGGATTATTGGTAAAATGTCACACAGAAGCTTCCTAAATATACTTTCAGGAAAGCAAATAGACAGAAAAATAGGCAGCTATAAATATGTAAAAAGCAACAATCATTTGGGTGGTGCTGTAAACTTTCCAAAGACTATTTACCTTTCCCTTATCAAAGCGCTGTAAATGATCTCCTGATTGACTGGGATCAGTCAAGATAACTTTGAGAGACTCTGTGCTAGGAAAATGAATGCTTTTTGGCTCTGCAAAGTATATTATTTCCTTGTTCTACATGCCAAATGGAAGAATAGTGTGTTTAGAGAAGAGCTGTATGCAGTTGGATGTTTTTAGTACATCTCTATATTGCTGCTGTTGATCCAAAACACAACTTTGTACATTTGGTTGGCTTGCCAATGTTGCACTTTCTCACCCCTCTCAGAGATCTGGTTTATTAGTCTTTAAAATGTCCTGAAGGTCAGCATAATAGAGGAGAAAAAGGGGTAGAAAACCAGCTAATTTGTGATGGGTTATTCTGTTTCCTCTCTGATTATGCTTTATCAAGTTGCTAAGAGGGTCTGTTATGGAAAAGGTTTTGATAACTACCTAGCTTTTCTTGGCTATGGACTCTTTGTGGCAGAGTTGGTGCACTGAAGTAGGGAAATAAGTGCTTAAGCAGCTATTTTTATGGCTTTGTAATTCTATCTCACTTTTCTTTCTGTGATTTTTCTTAAGTCCCATACTTTAACAAGTAACTCACCTCTTCCTTGCAAGTCAGAGAGCTATTATTTTTTAACAAAACCAACTGATTGCTTCCAGCCTTCTATTTAGGGGCTATTTCAAGTATTTATCCCAGTCAACTGCTATCGATAGCTTATAACATTATCTGTAAAGAAAGTTATAGCTGCACATTGAGCAGGTCTGTGTCACTGCATACGCTCTCTGCAGTTTTTCTTAATCCTTCCTTGGTCTCTAGTCCAGTATGCTGTGGGAAGCCCAGATTCAACCTTTTGTTCTAATTGAGATCCAACATGTCCAGGATAAGAAAGAAGATTCTTCCTGTCATCAAGCCATGAGCTAGGCTGGGATAGACCACTTTCAGCCTGTCCTGTTGTGTACAGATGAGGAGGGCAAACACAAGGATGGCAATATCACAGAAAGGAGTGCTACTCTCCCTCACCTTCATGACTCATTTCCAACCTTTCCCATGTGTTGGCACAAGTGCTTGGCCTGCCACATAGAAACATGGGTGAGTGAATGAATCTGGTTAAAAACTGATCTAATATAAAAAGAGAAAAACTAGTTTTAACCTGGATAGGTTTTCTCATTATACCTTGAATGTGGCTGCATTGGGGAAAATTTCATCCAGGCTATTGTTAATGAGCACTGGTTGAACAGAACAAATTCTGTTTGTGGTGGGTTGGCCCTGGCTGGATGCCAGGTGCCCACCAGAGCTGCTCTATCACTCCCTCTCCTCAACTGAACAGGGGAGAGAAATTATGATGAAAGGCTCGTGGATTGAGATAAGGACAAGGAGAGATCCATCACGGGCAAAGCAGACTTGAGTTGGGGACATTAGTCTGATTTATTACCAATCAAATCAGAGCAGGATAATGAGAGATAAAAACAAACCTTAAAAACACCTTCTCCTCACCCCTCCCTTCTTCCTGGGCTCAACTTCACTCCCAATTTTCTCTACCTCCTCCCTCGCAGAGGCACAGGGGATGTCAGTTGTGGTCAGTTCATTACATGTTGTCTCTGCCACTCCTTCCTCTTCAGGGGGAGGACTCCTCACACTCTTCCCCTGCTCCAGCATGGGGTCCCTCCCACAGGATTCAGTCTTCCATGAACTTCTCTAATGTGAGTCCTTCCCATAGGCTTCAGTTTTTCACAAACTGCTCCCTCCCATGGGGCTCAGTCCTTCAGGAACAGACTGCCCCAGTGTGGGTCCCCCACGGGGTCACAAGTCCTGACAGCAAACCTGCTCCAGTACAGGCTCCTCTCTCCACAGGGCCACAGGTCCTGCCAGGAGCCTGCTCCAGTGTGGGCTTCCCACGGGGTCACAGCCTCCTTCAGGCACATCCACCTGCTCCGGTGTGGGGTTCTCCCTGGGCTGCAGGTGGATCTCTGCTCCACCATGGACCTCCATGGGTGCAGGGGCACAGCCTGCCTCACCATGGGCTGCACCACGGGCTGCAGGGGAATCTCTGCTCCGGCACCTGGAGCATCTCCTCTCCGTCCTTCTTCACTGACCTTGGTGTCTGCAGAGTTGTTTCTCTCACATATTCTTACTCCTCTCTCTGACTGCAATTGCAGTTCCCCCTCCTTAAATTTGTTCTCACAGAGGCTCTACCACCATCGCTGATGGGCTTGGCTGGCCTTGGCCAGTGGTGAGTCTGTTTTGGAGTCAGGTGGCATCGCCTTCATCAGACATAGGGGAAGCTTCTAGCAGCTTCTCACAGAAGTCACCCCGTTACTAAAACCTTGCTATGCAAACCCAACACATTGATGCATACACAATTTCTATGCTTAAAAGTACTTTTGTATTTTGGCAACAAATCTGTTTAAATATGCTTTATAAGAGATCTGGTCTTGTGGTTAAGTGCAAGCAGGAATGGAAACTAAACCTTGAGAGTAAAAATTGCTTCAAGAATCCAATCAGAGCATGGGAATATCATCAAAAAATCCCTGTACCTTCTTTTTTCCTGACATTGGGTGTCATTGGAGTTCTGTATTCACTTTGATTGAGGGAGCAGAGATAAATGACACTGAAACATCAGATTAATTACTTTGTAGTCAACAGTCCCTCTGCCAGATGTATTGGATTACTCATTAGCTGACCATAATTTCTAAAAGACTCTGCTTTCTAAATTACGTTCAATTAATTGCAATTATCCTTAATTTGAACCTAAGACCCCTCTCTTCAACACATTATCCACTAAATGAAAAGAAGTTTTGACACTAATCTCCCCATATTTCTTACTTTTTAATGCAATAGTCTTGCATAATCCAAGCAAAAGTGTGTCATTATACTAGTCTCAGACTCATGAATCTGAATCTATATTGAATAAGCACGTAAGATTAGTGTGTCTCATTACACATACAAACCCTTCTGCAACTGTATTTTACACTTGGGCAGTTAAAATGGCATCCATTGGACAGGGAGAGAAAACAGTCTAAATACCAGTCAAAGCATTTGACATAATTAACGTAGTTTGAACATCTTGGCAAGATCATTAAAAATGGAATTAGTTGTTGAGTGATAGCACAAATGTGGTACTCTAAAGGACTTCACATTTCTGGAGCTTATCTCATGCTCCACTGAAATTCATTAATGTATCTATACTTAAAGCTGTGATTGTAAAGAAACTGAAATTAAGATTTTTGCATGCCTATTTACATGCAGATTATTTCAAAGAAATTGAATTACCAGTTGTTCCAAGAAATTCAATTTGTCCAGGTGTTGATGTGCAAGTTAAATAACTATACCTGTGGTGTGTTCTGTAGAAAACCAAGGCAATTGTATATGAGAGATTTTCCAGACAACTCAGATTGTTATCTCTAATTCCAGGGTAAGGATTAAGAACCTGTAATAGACTTTGGTGGCTAGAATGGGGCACAAAAATATTTCCATTTTAAATGCCAGATTCTCACAATCTGTCTGTACTCTGTATGGGGGACTATAAACTTCAGACTAAACAAAATGGATCTTCTCTTTTCATGGCACTACACACCAGCAGCAAAGAGGAACATACTATTTGAAGCCTGTTCCTGAAGCACAACCTGTTGTTTTCTTCCTCAAAACCCATTCAGAACTCTGTGTTTCCTTTAAAGGCCTGGTAAAAGGAAAAATATGGATTAAGTCACAGTGGTGGTGATGACAGTGGAATATACTATTAATTCTTCATTTATTATAAAATAGAGAAACATCCTATGGAGTAAACACTGGTACCCAAGACTCTCGCCTTTTACTGTTGTCCCCCTTTTCTCACCTTTAACATTACATTCATCTTTTTCCATGCCTTTCTCCCCACCTCTCTTTCACTCCCAGTAAATTTTCTTGATTTCTTCTTTTTGCAGTAAAATAATTTCAACATGACAGGCACAGAGTACCTATTACTCCCACATGGTATTTAGGACAGCTTCCTTGGTGATGGCAAATGTAGTTTTGAACATCCTCTGATTGAGGAGTGAGTCAGAGACAATTTCCCAGTTCTGACCATGACACACTGCCTTCTCATGATTGAAATGAAGCTGTATTTTGCATTTTGGGGGAGCCCAATACTTCTGGTATATGCTAGATGAATTATGAGGATCTCTATTGGTTAGAACTACTGAGGGTGCTGAGGGGAAGCTTGGAGTTTCCCTATAGATAGCCCTATTTTTCTTCCATCTCTCGGAGACCTTTCCATACCAAGGATCACACAGTGCTGCTGTCCTTTGAAAAGCCACTAGTTCATGAACCATTTTTAATTGCCACGGTGTAGGACCAAAAGTCATCTGTAAGGATGGGGAACTCATTGCCAAAGGCAATAATGAGAGACATCCTTTTTTTCTGAGCAGTTTACAACCAAATGGCAGTAAAAATGAAGTGGTATTGTGCATTGTCTTTCACGTGGGGTGGATGGAGACATGGATAGATGAAATCTCTAGAGTACAGTCACACAGGAAGTATAAGACAAAACTGGAAAATTAAGCCAATATTGAAGTCCCTGGTGGTGCCTTAGCCCCTAGACCTTGCCTCATCTGTTAGACTGACCTTTTCTGAACCAGAGAAAATCTTTAATTTTTCTGATGCTGAGGCAAAGAATGTAAAAACCAGTGTAGGCACAGAGCAATCCTGCCTCTAGAATCCCCTCCCAGTTTCAGGCATAGTTGTGGTGCTGAAAGATGAACTGCAAACTAGGATTCAAATTCTGGTCGTTCCCTGTCTCAGGAGTAGGAAAGTTAGTCCAGACTAGACTTCATCTGACTAAAATGACCCAGTCTGGGTGGCTGGTGCTCTGAGGGGGAGCAGCATACTCAGTTCTGTCCATGCTCCGTCCCACCCTCCATGTGCACCTGGGAAATGACATGAAATAGTGGCCCTGTGAGTCTCTCTCTCTCTCTTCCCCACACTGGCGTTTGCCATGCTATTAGTAATGAATGCACTGGAAATGCTGCTCACCACATGACGAATTTTCCCTTCTTTTCCTTGTGCTTCAGTTTTCCCATTTCTTCAGAGCACAGAGGAGTCTTCAGAGTGATGGTGACATATATGAAATTATAAAAACTTTGTAATCTATAACAAGGAGATATAGATATACACACACATATATATATGTTCTTAATATCAAAGTGGTTTTATTTATTCTACTTCATATTTCATTTGCACCATACTTATTCCTAAATCTATTCTCAAATATTTTTTGACTAGGTCTCTGAATGTCCCCTTAAATTCAAATGTCAATGTATTTGTCCAGGCCTACTTGCAGAACCAGCCAGCTGAGAAATGGAGCATGAATTCATTAGCAAATCATACCCACCAGAACTGACCTTACAACCTGCATGAATCAAAAAGAAAGACTTAGCTTGGCTGACTACTACTGTGAAAAAACAGAGGCTAACCAGCACAGTCAAAGAGGGCAAGATTCACAAAGACAAAATGTTATTATTAATCTTGTAATATCAAATCAAAAACAGTGGAAAGACAAAATATGGAAATAAGTTTCTGAGACTATTTCAGTAAATGTGACAGTTGCTTACTAGCTTTTAAAAAAAATGCACAGGTAGCCTTTATCAGTGTGGGACTGGAGAGTCACATAATGACAGCCTACGCATTTTCACTCTAGGGAATAAAGCGTTTTACAACACAAAAGAAATTGCTGTAGTGACCCAGGGGAGCTGTCAATGTTTCTTGGATGAGGGCAATTAAGCAAAACTATATTGTTAATTTTGCCACAGGTTTTAAATGATCTAGAAAGCAGAATACACCCTTTGCTTTAATAGACTCAACTTAGGCTCTGCAATAGAAGGGAATTTCAGTAAAACCCTGCAGCAACCAGGGCTGCAAATGAGAAACCAACATACCTGCAGAAATAGATATGCACAGATATTAACAGTGTAATTGAACTTCTATTAGCTGGATTCAGAAGGGTGCAGCCTAGGCCAACAAGGCCAGCACTGCGATGAGCCCTGTTTGGCACCTCTCTTACCACTAGAATTGCGGAGAACCGGCAACAGCAGTAATCACCTGCACACAGTGCCCTTCCCCTGGAATGGTCTTCTGACATACACATCTGCATCAAAACAGGCATTGCCTTAGGTAAATATTGGCTTCACACCACAGATAAGGAAGTAGAGGTCCATGATTATCCCTGTTTATACAACAAGCCACTGGTACAACTAGTGTCCAACAACAGTCCTTACTGAATCTTGATTCCTGCACAACTGCACTTACAATGATTTTAGAAATTAGCAGCTTTGTGAGCCCCTCAGCCTCAGAAGTGGTGAAGCAAAACAACCCATGGCTGCCTGCAGTGAAAAGGCCCATAACATTCATGCTGATGGCACTCCAACATGTGCTGTAGAGGCTGATGCACACACACATC
This sequence comes from Strix aluco, assembly GCF_031877795.1. NCBI lineage: Eukaryota > Metazoa > Chordata > Aves > Strigiformes > Strigidae > Strix > Strix aluco. The sequence continues at coordinate 54,547,522 of NC_133933.1, read as the reverse complement.
TTAGCTGGGTATAACGGTAGTGTTTTAGACAAATACTTGTGCCAGGGAATTGCTGCCTGCTGCTGCTATGTGCCAATGGAGGACGAGGCTGTGATGGATGCGTGCGCCCCATGTGAGGGTATACCAGCCAGACATCACACTGCAGAGCTACAGAAGCAAAACATTGCTTGCAGTGAGCCTTGTTTCTTTGTCAGGAGCATTTCTTCTTTTCTCCTTTTTAACTAGATGACAGGGACCAATTAAAGTAATGAGCCTCACAAAGTATTTCCCTTGGATAACAGCAGCCTGTATTAATGTTTGCAGAAGTGCAGCATTTGGGCCACAAGCTTTCTTCTTAGTTTTTAACACTTTGTAAGATGCTTCAACATCCTGTGAAGTTCCCCATCTCTTAGACTGGTACCTTTGTCAGGTACAATGACCCCTTCTTCTGTTTCCCATGGCTGACTGTATCCCAGTGCTTCTGTAGATGTGAACACCCAAGCAACACAGCTGTTACTACCCAAGACCCAGCTTCTCCTAGAAGAGCTACAGAGATATGAATCCCAGACAGGCAATTTCTCTTCTGTGAACAGAGCCTGATTTTGCAATTGTCTCATTTAATGTTTTTGTTTGTGGAGTTGGGTTTTTTTGGTGGGGGAGGCTTAAGCTAAAATATATAATCCCTTCAAGTTTGATCTCCCTCAAAAAACTGCTAAATCATTTTTGGAAAGAGCCACAAGTTTAATTTTTTGAGAGCTTGTTTTCATAACTGTTGTAATAAATTATTATGAAGAAAATTTCTCTGTTGAACTTGACAAGCTTCTGTTTACCAAAAAAAGGTAACTATTGACTTTGGCTTGGATTCTTCCAGCTTGTTCTAATTACCACTCTTATTATATTCTTGTAAAATGCCAGACTTTCAAATGTGTTGTAAATGCAAACAGTGAAAAGAAATTAAACATGGAGGTAGCGCCAAAAAAACAGAGTTTATTAACTTCTTCAGTTCCTGTTTCAGTGCTCAATCAAGCAGGTGACATGTCACGGTGTATGCAAGCCCTGGAATTTGGATCCAGATCTGAATCTGCTTGTCTTCCAAATCAGGGCCTTCCCAGACCTGTGGCTGGCCTCCAAGTCTGTCACTGAAGCTAAAACTAAGGCACTGTTCCACATTGTAGACTCAATTTTCATAACTTGTGGGAAAATTTTTCAAATTTTTGTGCCCAATGTTAAATTCTTGAGGTGATAAATGAGCATCACTGAGGTTGGAGTGCTGTAACAGACTAGCTGCCTCAGGCTCCAATTGCAGACTTATGCTATAACTTACCTGTATGACTTGGGCCTCTACTTCGTTATTACAATGTATTCTGGTCAGCATCACTGCCAGTGAAAACTGTCTGGACATCTTGGTGGGAAATTAGTACAACAAGAATCCAAGGGTCCCCCTCTACCACAAGCTCTTGTTTGAGGACCACACAAGAACCAGGATGGACAAAGGAGCAGACATACAAGTGGAGTACTGCATTTAGGTGAAAAGAAAGGACAGAGCACTTTAAGCATAGTCCAGCACCATGAACAGGAAAACCAAAAGCTAAAGGGAAAAGAGGCAAAAGCTCAGCGTACCCTCAAATATGGGCACACCTGCAAGCTTCCCAAAGGACTAAGATCAGACTGAAGGTGGTATAAGCCAGAACTTTTGCTCTTTTGATGAGACTTGTAGCTTGTGCTATATTTCAACAGGAAAGTGACTAGAATCAATATGTTCCTTCAGAGCAGGAAAATCCAAATCTTTGGAAGAAAACAGTTGATGGAAATCAGCTTTCAGACTCCAAGAATGCAAAAATGATGTGAACAAGGCTACATCATTTTAGCAAATTCAAGAACTATACTAATCACCCAAGCTTTTCATCTTACCTTAAGGTGCGTAAATTACAGGCTGTCAGCTTGACTTCAGTGCCCGGGAAGCTGATGGAGCAGCTCATCCTGAGTACCATCAAACAACACATGCGGGACAACCCGATGATCAGGACCAGTCAGCATGGGTTTATGAAAGGCAGGTCCTGCTTGACAAACCTGATCTCCTTCTATGACAGGGTGACCTGCTTATTGGATGAGGGAAAGGCTGTGGATGTTGTCTACCTTGACTTTAGTAAGGCCTTTGACACCGTTTCCCACAGCATTCTCCTGGCGAAACTGGCTGCTCGTGGCTTGTATGGGCACACGATTTGCTGGGTAAAAAACTGGCTGGATGGCCAGGCCCAAAGAGTTGTGGTGAACAGAATTAAATCTGGTTGGCGGCCGGTCACGAGTGGTGTCCCCCAGGGCTCGGTTTTGGGGCCACTCCTGTTTAACATCTTCATTGATGATCTAGACGAGGGGATTGAGTGCACCCTCAGTAAGTTTGCAGATGACACCAAGTTGGGTGGGAGTGTTGATCTGCTCGAGGGTAGGGAGGCTCTGCAGAGAGACCTGGACAGGCTGGAGCGATGGGCTAAGGCCAACTGTATGAGGTTCAATAAGGCCAAATGCCGGGTGCTGCATTTCAGCCACAACAACCCCCAGCAGTGCTACAGGCTTGGGGAGGAGTGGCTGGAGAGCTGCCAGTCAGAGAGGGACCTGGGGGTGTTGATTGACAGGTGGCTGAACAGGAGCCAGCAGTGTGCCCAGGTGGCCAAGAAGGCCAATGGTATCCTGGCTTGCATCAGCAATAGCGTGGCCAGCAGGGACAGGGAAGTGATCTTACCCCTGTACTCGGCACTGGTGAGGCTGCACCTCGATTACTGTGTTCAGTTTTGGGCCCCTCACTACAAAAAGGACATTGAATTACTCGAGCATGTCCAGAGAAGGGCAACGAAGCTGGTGAAGGGTCTGGAGCACGTGTCGTACGAGGAGCGAGGAGCGGCTGAGGGAACTGGGGTTGTTTAGTCTGGAGAAGAGGAGGCTGAGGGGAGACCTCATCGCCCTCTACAACTACCTGAAAGGAGGTTGCAGAGAGATGGGGATGAGTCTCTTGAACCAAGTAACAAGCGATAGGACTAGAGGGAATGGCCTCAAGTTGCACCAGGGAAGGTTTAGACTGGATATTAGGAAGCATTTCTTTACAGAACAGGTTGTTAGGCATTGGAAGGGGCTGCCCAGGGAGGTGGTGGAGTCCCCATCCCTGGAGGTGTTTAAGAGTCGGGTTGACATAGCGCTTAGGGATATGGTGTAGTTGGGAACTGTCAGTGTTAGGTTAATGGTTGGACTAGATGATCTTCAAGGTCTTTTCCAACCTAGACGATTCTGTGAAATATTCCTCTATTAATTATCATCGTCCCCTCCTTATATCACTACTCCTCAGTTTTAGACAGAGACTGGTAAGCACTTTGAGAGATTGCTACTGGTAAAACATTACACTGGAATGATCCCTGGTTCTTCTCCACCTTGCAAACTTCAAGACTTAGGACTTATATAGAAAGTGCTCAGCCCTTGACCAAATAGATCAATAGGATGTCAATAATAACATCCAAAGCAGGGAACTGGAGTGTTAGCAAGCCAGATGACCTTCACATCTGAAAAGGATATGTCAATATCACAGTGAAACCTTGCATTTATATATCATTTCATCTCCAAACTCACCAAACCATATGAAATTATTTAACTTCACTATATGCATCAGATCATCTTGGCATTATTATTCCTGTTTTAAAGATGGGGATATTTACCAAGATGCTGGACGTGTAAGGGGTTGCCCAGATGACATTACCTTGACATCAATGGAAAGAGTGCATGTCACTTGGCAGGATGATGCCCTAACTGATCATGCCAAAGACACAGAGGACAGTGCTCAGAATACAAATTTTAACTCCAGAAAGCAGCTCCATTCAGGAAAGCAATTAGACATGTCCTTAAACTTGAACATGTGCTTGTCTGTTCCAGGAACAGAATACAAGGCTCCTGATTACCAGTCTTTTGCTCAAAGCATTATTCTTGTCTTTAAGAATAATGTTGTTAAAAACTTGAAGGAAATAGTTCTTTCAGATCAATCTAGAGGGCAATTTCATCTTGGATTCTACTGTTGTTATTGAAGTCAGTGAGAGTTTTTACATTAATTTCAGTATGATAAGGATCAAGCTCTTAATGCACAGTAACTTTTAATTGACTAAGGCAGAAGAATTAGGCTACTGTTTGCTTTGCACTCACCTGAGATTTTTTGCAAAATAGTACCTATTGTTTTACTTCAGTGACTGCCAGGTGTTCTGAACAGTCTGTGCTTTTCCATCTTAAAGCTAAATATAAAGCCAATTACAGAAAACCTCCCCAAAGACATTTGCCAGGTTTGAGACTCCTTTTAACAGACATTTGGTAGCAGTTGCAAGTTGCTCACAACACTCTGAAACCAGCTATAGGCAATGATTGCTTTTATTGAAGAAAATAAAATAACCACAATTATATTAAATTGCATTTTCTTACACTTGGAACTTGAAATTGGAGCTATGCTGAAAGAAACAGATAGTGTACAGTTGTTAATGTAATATACACTAATACTTGAAATTAAAAGCCACAGATTACACCTGTCATCTTTACTTACATAAGTAACTATCAGTCACTTAATCATTTGTTAATGATCATACCAATGCAAGACAGTTACATGGCAAACACTGTATTATTGCTGTAGGCCTGTCCAAATCCCAGTTTGGTTAAACTAACTATACTCCACCAAGTTAAACTCCCCATGTGTTTTGATCCACTGTGCTGTTTTATTCACTTCAGGTTATATGGTGTTATGACATATTGCTAAGCATTATTAAATACTTTGAGATGCTGTCCTCACATCATCATAGCAGGTGAGGTCCTCTTTAATGTGAAATAACACCACACTGAATAGCTTTGGGCTGAAAATTTGACCCATTGGGTTTAGATATATAAAAGACTTAATTGGTATAATGTAAGAGCAAGGAGAATAAACAAATGACAAAAAAACCAAACCATGTTCTCATAGTAATTGTTGTTTAACCTCACTACAAAGCAGATGCAGTTCTGGCATGTTCAGAAAGGTAAGCATTAAGATGCTGATTGTAACGCCAGTGTTTGGGGTTTAGTTGCTAGTCATACTAGAAATCACAACTTTAGTTGTAACTTTAGTTGTAACTTGTTGGAGAAAACTTTTTCAAACAAAAATAATATACATTATATATATTTGAGCTGTTGTCCTTAGAGCTTGCTAACACATGAACTCCCTGAAGAATGAAGCAGTTTTGAAGCAAAGTTACACAAGACCCCACAACTCTGCAGGACATGAAGCAGTCTCTGCAGGACCCGAGGGGATGCTAAAGGCACTGATCACTCTGCAGCTATATTCTAGATTAGAGCATAATGAAACAGTTTACAGGAGTCTTTATTTTAAGTAAATCACTGTCCCGTAATCCAGTCAAAACCTTTCTACAGCCTGTGTATCTCTACACACACACACACACACTTGTATGCACCGGTTAGCAAATTAAGCCACAGACCTATAGTGTTTATCTTTCTGTACTGCAGAAGTACGTTGTATATGATACAAGGTCTGCTTTTTCTGGTTGTATTTCTTCCCTGATTAACTTATCTCTGTCAAAGGTTAATTTCTTCAAAATAAGGCATTTCCTAGCATATTCCTATACAAAAAATAAAAGAAACTTTGTTAGAAACAGTTAAGTTTGAAACCATCATAGGAGCGACCAGAGAGCAACAAAAAGATCCCCTCAGTTTCTGAATAAAATGTAATACAGTCTGCATATTAAGAAAGGATTCTCCTCTGTTTTCTCATACAGTTGCCTAATATCCTGCACTGCCTAATTCTTCTTCTATGCTCCCCCTAGTGTCAATAGGGACAGAGAGGCAACAGAGCAGAAAATCTACCTCACCTACTTTAGAAATCTGTGCAAGGGAGAAAGGATCAATTGATTTTTAAATGTGCTTGGCTCTCTCTGCTGGTCACAGAGGGAGCTGAGATAATTTACTTGGACTTGACAGTCAACTTTTACTAAGTTTGTAAGGGAAGAGCCCATCCCTGAAAGACTTACTAGAAGAGTTGCTGTTCAGTTGAGCTTAAGATTCTTCAGAATGGTGGTAGATAGATATACTTCTAATTGCACCAGTCAGTACCAGCCCTCATCTCTGCTTTCTCTACTTTCCCTCTGTGCCTTTGCTTGGGAAGGGAAGTCCAGTAAGATTTCTTAGTGAAGATCACGTTTCAGTACCTCAGCCATGAGGATGGTCCCTTCAGAAGATTAGAAGGTTAAAAAGAGCCCGTTTGAATTGTTTCCTGAGGAAAGGATGCACAAAGGAGCAAATCTCTCTTCAGTACATGTTCACACCTTAAAATAAGACTTGTTGGAAGGCTTTGCCTGCATAATAGATAGACTGTGCTATCAAAGGTGAAAATTGCATTCCTGGTTCCCTTTCAACACTTTTTTTCAGGGGGGCAAGAGAGGAAGCTTTCAGAATATATTGGTTGTGAAACTCCAGTTATTTTCTCATTAATCTATTGGCTTTATAACTCAATGGTTTGTGATACACACACCTAAACACTACTTGGAAAGACCAAATATTATGTGAGGTCACCCTCTTGAGGAAGCAATGGCTTGTATAACCCTGTTTTCTCTGATTTCCTGCAGAATCCCTCAAATCCCCCTCTTCAAAGGTATCATTTGCTATTGATCTCTGCTGCAGCAGAAAGCATATCCTAACACACATACTCAAAGAAAAGCTGAAAATTAGAGCAGACTGGAAAACAAGAATCCCCTTTTGCAAAACAGACTGAGATTTTGTCATTTGAACTTGTTCCACACCCAGTAAAAGAGGAGAAATCATCTCACCAGCCAGTGAGTGCACAACCTGCATCTGAGATGCACAAGAGTCAACCTGAAGTGTCTAGCTGGCCTGCCCATGGCCGCTCTCTGAACCTGTCTCTTGCATTCCAGCTGGAAGCTCTGACTCCCACACTATGGAATCAACCACTCTCAATGCCTCCCATTACAGCTTTTCCATTTAAAAATTAACTATTTCTTGGCCCAGAAATAGGATCATGCATCATAAAATGGATTTGGTCTTTGATCTCCCACATCACAGGTAAGAGGCTGAATCACCTGGCTGTGTTTAGTGAAAACTCCAGAAGAGATTAAGAGAAAGGCTGACTACAGACTGCTGGATGAGGATACTATTTGGCATTAGGAAGATGCAGGTAGGAAACTGTCTTCTGGTTTAGGATTTAATGCCAGTTTACTATATTTCAGAACCTAAACAGAGGAGTCATGGTAATGTTGGAATGAGTTCATATCTCTACCTAAGCATCCAGGACCCCACCGAAAAAAAAATATCTTGTTTTGCTGAATCAGTGTTTTTCAAAGCATGTTCAAAGGTCAAAGAGAACATGACGCCAAAATTTTGTGAGCCACTGTAGTGCAGTTTTGAATAGGCTCCTCTGGCAAATTGTATATTAATATATAAGTTGCCCAGAGCAGTACAGTACCCATTCAATAGCACATGGTAAAAATGACATTGGTCCCAGGATTTACATGTAAGTCACTCTCCCTTGTCCAGTCTTAAGCAAATGGTTTGAGGAAGCCCAGACACTGGGAATGGAGCTATGCAGTTTATCCAGATGTCCCAAGACAAAAAGAGAAGAGAAACAATTATTATCTGCTGCTGCTGCAGCCTGTTTTGGAAGGACTTTCTTGAGCTGAGGTGGGCTGCAGCCAGGTGAGGGCAGGCAAGAATACCCATAGTAACTTCAAATCCTGACAAAGTACCTTGGGGAACTTTTGCCCCATGATGAGCAGCATGTGTTTTAGAAGGATTTGTGTTTGTTGTTTGCCTTGTTCAAGATCCCTTTGGATTCTGGTCGCTGTGATTTTATTAAAAACTACCCCTATTGTCGTGAGGGCTCCTGAACTGATGGCCTCAGGTTGAATGCATGCCTTTACAAGTGACTTGAAATCACTCACTGTCACACTGACTCTTCTGTTTCATTTTCTGCTTACTGAGCACAGAGCGGAGATGTATGCTTTCACTGGGTCTGTCACCTGCAAAGCCTTGGAGGGAGTGCCCAGAAATAAACATGGTGATTTTTCTTTCTGCCCTACTGATACCAATGGAAGTGAACTTTTTCCTAATCCTCCTAGAACATTCTGTGGTTAAAAGAAAGAGATCATCTCTTCTATCTTTTTGCACATTAACCTCACATGCATACTTTCTGCCAACCCCCAGTATGGCAATGGCTTTTTCACTTGAAGATAGCCAGAAGCACACTGTGCCATTTCCCAGGTGACTCCAGCATTTGCACCCTACCGTGCTTCCACAAGAGTTCAGATCCATCCCTCTGACAATGGAAACAGAGATTCAGTGTTACCTTTGCATTAGCCTTCCCAGTTCCTCAATTCATTATCTAACATTTTCCTTTACTTGATATTTTTTCCTTTGAATGTGTGTGATGCCAGTGATCAAAGCTGGTTCCTCTTTTCTTCCTCCCCATGACATCCTATCAGTGAATGACCCTAGAGGTGTACAACTCTCAGAGCACATACCCATCAGGTGCCTTTATGAAACCGAGAAAAGCCAGGCAACTTCTCTAGCAGATTTTCATCAGATGGTGTTAAGTTCAAAACAAACAGAGAACAGCAATTTTGATTTTCTCTGAATATGTAAAGTTAATGATCTGGAGCCCCATAAAGAAAAGAAAAGTGAGATCCCCCTTCATAGACCCCAAAGATGGAAAGAAATGGGAGAACACAGGTGACTCCTCTGAGAAATTCTGAGTGAATAACCTGTTGCTCTGAATAAGGCTAGGTCAGGAAAGGGCCACTCTTTATGCTGACATGCTTGTTACCAAGAGGTACATCAGAGTCCTTGGTACTGAACCCGTGGTACCAGGAGTGATGATACCTCTATGTTGTGCCTTCATTACAGAGTAGTGAACTGCAAAGTCTTTTTGATTTCCTTAAGCATAAAGTGCAGCCAGAAGGGGCAAGTTTCCCCTAGGGTTAGGACTGCATTTTTCCATGTGTTCCAGTCTGCAGAAATTTTAAATGTTCCCCCTGTAACACTTCCTCTTTCTGAGTAATTTTTGTTAATTTCTTGGTTTACAAAAATTGCATGGATCATGAGATCAAAACTCCAGGATAAGTCAAATTCTTCCAAACTGTTTGACCAAAAAAACCCCTTTGCTTCTGACTTTAACAAAAAATAAGGCAGTTTACTTTCTAATTTGTTGTTCTTTTTCTTCTATATACTATCTCCTTGTGTGGCAGTTGTTATTGAAGGTGATGCAGGGCTTGTTGGTTTAGGGTTTTATTTCTGGTGATGTATGAGTTTTATTGAGATTAAGATGGAAACCAAGAAGTACTTTCACATTAATAATCAGGTAGCTTCCCAGTCTCTTCCCATCTGAGTAGCAATTTAGAAGCAAAAACCTAAAAATCTTATGTCCATTTGCATGAACTTCCGCGTCCCCCAGATATTTTAGCACTGTTTCTCAAGCTGGTCTTAGTCACAGTAACTGCATAACTGATCATCTCCGGCATCTAAGGTTTTGACCTTTTTTCATAAAACAAAGAGTTCATCTTTCAGTTTACCAAGCAAAAAAGACATAAAATTTAAGTAAGAAATCAAGCAATTGGATAATATCTCACAATACTTTTTCTCTTTGGTAAAGGAAAAATATTCTCAAAACTAGTCTCAGAGAACATCAGGGACCAGTGGAGATGCTCATATTTTTAGATTTATAAAAGCATCTTTGCTGAAGTTCTGTAAACCTTGAGAGAAGAGCAGTGATTGGTATGCAGGTGGAGGAATGAGAATCATGGAATCGTAGAATCACAGAATCATTTAGGTTGGAAAAGACCTTTAAGATCATCAAGTCTAACCATTAACGTAACACTACCAAGTTCACCACTAAACCACGTCCCTAAGCACCACATCTACACGCCTTTTAAACACCTCCCAGGGATGGTGACTCCACCACTTCCCTGGGCAGCCTGTTCCAAAGCTTGAGAACATTTTCAGTGAAGAAATTGTTCCTAATATCCAATCTAAACCTCTCTTGGTGCAACCTGAGGCCATTTCCTCTTGTCCTATCACTTGTTACTTGGGAAAAGAGACCGACATCCACCTCATTACAACCTTCTTTCAGGTAGTTATGCAATAAGGTCTCCCCTGAGCCTCTTTTTCTCCAGGCTAAACAATCCCAGTTCCCTCAGCCACTCCTCATAAGACTTGTGCTCTTGACTCATCACCACCTTCATCACCCTTTTTTGGATATGCTGAAGCACCTCAATGTCTTTCTTGTAGTGAGGGGCCCAAAAGTGAACACAGGATTCGGAGTGTGACCTCACCATTGCCAAGTACAGAGGGACGATCACTTACTTAGTCCTGCTGGCCACAGAATGCAGAAGCCCTAAATTATGTTCACTGTACATCAAAGTGGGAAAAAGACAGGAGAGAATGAAAAGATGTTGAGGGAGATGTCTTTTAGGGCACTTGATACATGGAGCAAGAGAATAGTCAAGATGAAGTGGTGACCATTTAGAAATCAAACTGATCATAAAGGTACTTTAAATAGTTTCAATATTTTGACTTCTATGTAGTCACCCTGTTCCATCGGCTTGTTTCAGTGACAAAAAAAGGAAGGAGTTCCTGTTTTGGTTCATACTGTCACTCTACTGCAGCTGTGGAAGAGCAACTAGAATCTAGCCTGCTTCATGCATCATTGACAAAGTTGTCAGCTGAGTCCCCAGCTGCAGATTCTTTATTGGTAGTGATAATGTGAGAAGCAGAAGGGAACACAGCTTGACTTGCAGGGCCCAGGCTGAATTCCTATTTAGAAAAATAATCCCTTTACTCATGAACTGAGCAAATTTGATAATGAGTCATCAATAGAAAACAAATGGGGAACCCCCGCAATTGGCCATAAGGGGGTCCATCTGACTCCACAGAATCTGCAGTAAGGAGTAAAGAGATGAAGGAGGGTTCAGTGGGATCAAATTCAGTGGGATTTTACAGCCGGTATGTACTTTCTATATGGTAAAATATTTCAGAAAACTGTGGAAAAATAATCAATTATTAGTATGCAGTTGGTATGAGAAAAATAAACAGCGGACACCACTGAGATGTAATGCTGCCTTGCTACCTGCCTCAAAATATCAGTAGTCAAGGATGGTGACTGTCTTCAAAGTGGCGAAAAGACATGGGAGTCTGACCACCTGATCTATGCATGGGGACTTTTTAAATGAGGAAAAAGGATGAGTTCATCTGCAGCAAAAAGCATGCATTTCCAAGAGTCTTGCAGAGAGAAAATTTGAACAACAAAGAAGTTTATCTGGCTATAAATTTACAACTACAACAATGTTGAATTTTGAACATTTTGAGTTAAAAAAGAGCTCTATCAGTGTCCACGTCTCAGATGCTCAAAGTCACTCCTGAACAGGAAGCCTTGGGAAGTAGGGATGGAGCAGAAATTCTTAGGGGATCAGTCCCCATTACAGAGCCAAGAGCTAGAAACCAGGAGTTCCACCTACAGGCTAGTCTCCTGGGTCCAACCCACCATAAAGCTCAGGAGGGGTCAAGGGTTTTCTGTGGGAAAAGGAGTCAAGCTCCAGGTAACAACCACATTTTCTGGTGCAAAATGTTACATGCAGCCATAATCAATAAAGGTGAGATTTTGATTCAGTTTTCTTTTGCTTTTCAGCTTAAGGATGACAGTTTCAAATCCATAGTGTCATTTTACTCCATCCAACTTTTCTATCTGGCATAGAAAGTGCTACTGCACTGTTGAGTTGAAGTTTGTTTAGCTGCTTCTCAGATTGCATCTCAATGCAGTTAGCAGCCCTCTATCCTCAATTTGCTGTTGCAATGTTTGACATGACAAGTGCTCTGTAGAGACCTGACTTTGATAGCACAGAAAAACAGGCTAAACCTAGCTATAGTTACTTTCCCGATAAATACGATCTATTCAGTTATTGTGTTTTACTGGCTAACATTTGAATGGGAGAACTCTGCACAGCAGAGAATTTCCATCATAAAGCTCTGTCCTGTACTGTATTTTGTGGTTGTAATCCCTACAGAATTAATTAAAGCAAAAGAGGTAGAGGTTAAAGTCTATTTTGTCCTACTCCACTAAGATGCCATACATGTGGACCCTTTACCTCCTACATCCCAGGGCACCCAAAACAGACTGAATGATGACCTCATGCTCCTCAACACTAGGCAGAAGTCCCAGTTAACTATCCTAGGGATATACACTGGACCCTGTTCTCAGGGGTCTGTAGTCATTATAGACAAATTGTTGCAAGACGTATAAAATACTACAAATCCTCTATAGTGGCTTACTGTGTCTAAGAAATAGGACTAAAGCTGCAGTCCTGAGTGACTTCTGGTATGTCTACACTACTGTTTTAGTTTGGAGTAAGGTGCACTTTTGAAGTGGAAGTCCAGACTGCCCCCACTTAGTATGTTTTGCTTCATATCGCAGAGCTGTCCTGGCTCTGAATTGCCTGCAGAGGAAACTAAACCAGAAGACATGCTCCAGGAACTCATCAAATGTGCTCCAGCTGCTGATCAGCATTCAGTTCATGGGACCAGACTAGAGCTATGGCAAAATGATCATCCACCCTTGCCACACCCCTGAAAATGTGTGTTGTGCAGAGGTCACAACACCAACCATTCACCTTTCTGAACCTTTCTGTTGGGTCACAATACTTGCTGATACAGGCACAGCTGTGCTCCCCACCGGGTCCACGGGCATATCTGGAAAGCAAGCTTAAGGAGGACCACAGCATGTCTTGGATAGCATAGGAGAGCTGTCATCAAGGATGGGTGTCACCTCCTACTAGCAAGTAGGCAACAACCCTCTTCCCACAAGGTTTTAGATAACAGCCAGAGTGGTAACAAAGTCCTTTGTCTTTACTACTGTTCTTACCAAGGATGCTGACAGAGACCACAAACACACCTTCATTTGCAGTATAAACATGCCAAGAGCATTTACACAGACAATTTGCTCCCTATGCCTGCTCCAAACTTTTTCCAGCCTTCCTTACGCCAATACAGAAGACAATTCCTCTCTGCTTTAGAGTGACTTCCTTACTGCAAGGCTAGGTCCACATCAGAGTTTTGTGTTTTAAACTGGATGTTTGGGGAAATGGACTTTATGCTTGTAGCTTCTGTGTTTTGGGCAAGCCACACAAATTCTATGCATCCCTTTTTCAGCTCTTTAAAATGAAGGTAATCATTCTTCTAAACCTCTGTAAAGCAGCCAAAAGCTACTATAGCAATGTTATAGCATACCAGTATCCGAAAGGATTGCAGTTTCCCAATGAAAAAGTTAGCTCAACAGATTTTGGATCTTCCTAGTTCTGTCCAAAAACTGCTTCAAGAAAATAACAAGTAACAATAAATCCATATTTTCAGTACTGAAAACTTTGTGCACGCTGGAAGACAAAAGTACAAAATTGTGCCAAAGTGAAAAATATTTCAGGCTCTTATTTAAGAGAACCTTTTCAGTTTTCCCATGAACATTACAGAGAGATAGTTTTTTCTATTTAATCCCAGCCAGTTTGCCCATTTCTCAGACAGCACAGACACACACAAGATCAATTCACATCTGTGCAGGATCTTTCTACCTACTGTGTTTAATTTTTCTGTCCATAGCCATCATTTAAATAAATAAGTAAAAACCTTTCTTTCTTCATCCGTGTTCCAAGCTACAACAGTTTTCATTAAAAACAGCAAAGGTTTTTCTGGGTAGGTTGCACCTTTAAACCTAGAAATTAATTATTGATAGGCACTCCTGTTGTCAAGCCACCCTGTATTTCCCTAGCTGAGCCCCAAATAACACAAAATCATTCAGAGACCATTATAAAGCCATGTTTTGATCTCCTCATTGGTGTATATTGTTTATCTTTTTCAGCTTTAACCAAGTCCTTTATCATTTTGAATGTTTCTCTAAGTCACCTTGAAATCTTCCTTTTTGCAGAGAAAAATCTGGCAGCATTCACTTTTCCTCTTTTCATTTCCCCTCAACAAATATTCCTCATTTATCTCACACTGCCTTTTTCCAATATCTCACAAAAAGTCACTCAAAAAGGTATAGTGCAGATGTTCCACAACAAGCTCTTTGTTAAAAGGCTTTTTACTTCTTTCTCTGATTCTGAACCTTCCCAGAGCTATTTTGAGAGCTGTGTTTTTGTTGCTGTTGTAGGGATTTTTTTTTTTTTAATTGTGCCATAAATTTTTAAGTAGGTTCTTGAACTCATTGGAGAGTTCTCCCAGTGACTGGCCCTAAGCATTTGTCATTCATTGCATTTTCACTGTCATAATCTTCTCAAAAACTTCCAAGTTAGTTAAAACTTAAGGCTCCTTTTGCACATGGCTGTCTCTAAACAAACTATGCTTTTTGAATTGCAAGGTGTTCCCTCCCTACAGCCATACAAATTATTTTTAATACTATAACTGCAATTGGTACTTAGGAAGATACTCCATAATTACCGGATGTGTACTGTGGATCTCCTTTTGTAGACAGTGACCAAAATCTGACTCATACTTGGAAACTTTCAAAAATTTCTGTCGGGAGTTTTGTTAATTTCTATTCTCTCTCTTCTCTCAGAGGGGCAATTTGTGTACCATAAACATAGTCATCACAGCTCACTGGAGCTGGAACTCTGAGCAGAAGCAGGACTCTCCTGCACATGTATTTTTCCTGTTTGATTCTTATAGGGGGAGTACATGAACATTCGTATATATGCACGTGCACGCACACAGATGCATACATGCCCTACAATAGCTGTCATTTCAAAAAGTAACATCTATATGCTAACTGCAACAGCCTACTACTTACAGTGCAGAGAATTGTTGTGTTATTTCTAACATCACTGAATGGCAAGAATGGGGAGATGAAGACTTCTTGGTGACTACCACCATATATGCATGTACAAAACAAACTGAATATAATGGTTATGTACAATAAATAAGACTATTTTGAGCTTAGGTCATTCCATTTCAGGAGTTTGAAATTATATTAGCAACACTTTACTATTAAGAAACACAGACAAGACTTAACAGATACTACACAGTTTTGCTGGCATCTCATTTAGAAGCATGAAGTTACTCTTTCCTGTAGTTTCCCATAGAAGAGGCTGTATAGGTCCTTAAAATGGATAACAGCAATGCAGACGGGGGCTACGTCAGGGCAGCTTGGTTTCTGTGCTCACTCAGATGTTTCACCTCTCAGGATCTCTCTAAGCTGCCAAAAAGTGCCAGTGGAGAGAGTGGTGACCATCACTAGGAACTGGAGGGAGAGCTTTGCCTCTTTGCACACTGCTCAACGATCACATATAACCAAGCCGCAAGCTAAGAATAGCTCCCATCACTGCTGACTTGCTGTGTGCTTTCTAGAAGATCAGCTTGGAAGGTACTATTAATCTTCACATAATTTCCTGTTTTAGAAATGGGGAGCTGCTCTGAAAAAGCTGGTCATATAATTTTTTATCATTGTGGCTCTCTTCAGTCCCTTCCACTGAAACACAACTGTTTCTTAGCACTTAATTTCTTTCCTGCTTTGTGGCTTTTCTAGTGTGGGCACCCCCTTTAACCATGTTAAAAGATTTTCATATTCTTTAAAGTAAAATAAAATATAAATAAAACCAAACTTTCTATTGTTTCTTTTCTCAGTTAGTGGCTTAAGTAGATAATCTCATCTTCTAAGCTGTTTGCTCAGATAAATGTCCATTAATATGTACAAAATGGCTTGTGATTTTGTAGGTTGCAATTAAAACAAATGGCAGAAAGAAGCAAGCTCCCCTCTTTAGAGTGCTCATAGTTATTATCATGAACAATGTCCGAGTCATTAAACCCCCTCCCCGAGATCAAAACTCTCATCTTACAAGCTTCTTTCATCTCCAAAAACTTTTTAAATATACATGTCCCAACTGCTCTGGGGAGATATAGAGGAGTATTAGCATAACCTGACTGTATTCATTGTCCTGAATTTCCACCAAGCTGTCTAAACTGGGGACAGAGCTAAATTATACACCTCCTTCCACCTTGCAAATATTATGATATCTTAGTGGAGAAAAGCAGGCTTTGGTTTTATACCACATTTTTTACACAAGGTATCGTAAAGGTTCTTGGCAGCAAGAAGTTGAACAGTGATGACCTAGAATCCATGGCAGCAGATAAGTTAGAAATCCAGGCTCCAACTGATGTCTGATAGCAATGGCTGTCTGAGATCTCCAGA
The DNA here is from genome assembly GCF_031877795.1 of Strix aluco. Classification (NCBI taxonomy): domain Eukaryota; kingdom Metazoa; phylum Chordata; class Aves; order Strigiformes; family Strigidae; genus Strix; species Strix aluco. The sequence continues at coordinate 54,531,303 of NC_133933.1, read as the reverse complement.
CCCTGGATCTAGGCTTTTTACTAGAAGGGATATTTGCCACAATGGTACTTTTCCAATATTCTTCTTTTCACAGTGTTTTTAACATCCATTGAGTTGCTTACAAGAGGCACTCAGAAATTAAGTCAATTTAATTACACATTGAGAAGATTCAATCTTTAGCAGAGCAGTACTATGATTCCCCTGTTCCCCGTGGTTTTTCCTACTAGAACCTGACACTGTATCTGAATCCTAATATAAAAAATGAAGCCACAAAACTTCTGGTCAGGAAGGAAGAGGAAGGCAGTAAGTCACATAACCATTTAGGCCACTGTTCCCATTCTTCCTCTCCTACATGCTCAGTTCATCAAGCCCTTTGTCAGACCTGTATAAATCAGTAGATTAAATTATGACATGGCACAGCATCATGGCTGGCATTCCAGTCATAACAACCTTATCTTTGAAAACAGATCCTGACAACAATTAGATCATGATCGCAGCTACCGTGGTTTGGTATAACAAGATAGTTTTGCTTCTCCCTATTGACTTTTCTTTGGTTTACCTTCTAATCATTTTCTACAATGCTAACTGTTGAATACATTACCAATACCTCTAAATTATCTCTAGAGTTCTCTTTTTTCCCCTCTTAGATATTTATACACTGAATTAAAATCACAGTAGGACACCTATGTCTTTGCTTCTACTTGCTGAGATTTAAGTTGCCTCTCTCTGTTGATAGATGCACGTAGCATAATGCAAGCAGGATATTAAAAAGCTAATTCTTTTTCTTTACCCTCTTTAAATATATTTCCTTTTTTTTTAAAGATCAACTAATTCAAGTAGCTCTTTTGTATTCCTTTGTTAGTTTGCAGCATGCTTTGTTAAGCATGACATGGCAACACAATTTAAAAATGAACAAGACTGGCCATGATAAATGTGTTTTTTAAAAAAGACTAATCCACCATTTAGTCTGATTTTCCCTTTCTGGTTATGGCTTTTTTTCAAGTGGGCAAATGACAAAATGACTTAGGAGATTTCTGGAAAAACAATTAAAATAGCAAGAACTCAGCTGTGCCTATAAAAAATGACTAGAAAGGTTATGTTGATTTGTATATCCTGAAGTAAACTACATTTCAAGTGATTGTTTGCTTTAGGGAGAATTCAGTCTCATTTGAGCACTACATGGATTTCCACTAAAGAGAGTCTGCTAAGTCTCTTACCATCCTCCTCTCCCAGCAGGAGAATATGAGATACAAAATGAGTGGTGGTCCACCATTACCATCCATGCTGGGTCACTAGTGTTGCACCTGTGCATTGTGAGAGTAAAGCACCATCAGCTCAAAATGTCAGCACATGCAGTGCTAGGCTCACAGGTGGGACTGCCCAAAATGATGGGCAATGCTGGATCTGTCTCTACAGGCTTTATTCCTAGGGGTTTCCATTCATGCCAACAATTCTTCTCTGGTGTAAAAGTGCAATGGCTCCACCAGATTTGGTTTGAGATGCACAGATCTTAATCAGCAAAGGATCTGACATGATGAAGATAACATGAAAATAAAGGGAGGAACTGAAGAACAGAAAACAGTGCTGATGTTGAGGGTCATCTAGTCCAACATTCCTGCTCAAAACAGGTCAGTTAGAGTAGGTTGCCCAGGACCGTGTCCAGTCAGGTTCTGAATATCTCCAAGCATGGAGACAACTGCTCTGGGCAACCTGTTTCAGTAGGACACTTCAGTAGGATGTCACCCTGTACGTTTGCAGACTTGAGCAAATAAATAGATAAAGAACCAGAAGAATCTCCAAGTATGTACATGCGTTCCTTTCTCTGGGAAACTGTCCCTACCCAGATTACAAAAATCTCAAATTCAATAGAGATTATAAAAATCTCAAATTTAATAATTTGAGATTATACCGGAATGCCATCAGCAAATTTGTTCTTGGTCTACAGATCATCAGCAGAGTTTGTTCCACTGATGTCATTCACAGTTCATGCTCTGAGGCTTTGTTACACAGCTCAACATCTTTGTTTCTGGATGATTTACGAAATTCTTCACCCCAGCACAAAATCTAAATAGGAAATTTTACACTACATGAAGTATTCTCTCAGTAAATGTTTGTGCATTTCAGCCTGACATTTGCCTTACACAGTAATAGAAGACCTCAAGCATTCAAATAATTGTGAAAGGCAGACAAAAATGGCTTGCAAACAAAACCTTTAGATCTGAACTCACACTCAAATGTGAAAAAATATCCACAAGAAAACTGATCCTAACATTCACTGGGCACTCGCTAATCAAGAAAAACAGATCCAAACATTTATTGAGCAGTGAATAGAAATAAGAATTCTAAGTGGTACAATAGATTGATAGATAGATAGATAGATATGTACATACATACATATATACATGTGTAGACCTGTATTCCTATGTTAAATTGACCCAAATTATTAAGTGATGAATTGAGTGATGAATGCTCTTACTTTAATTGACATTAATAGAAGCTGCTGGATGTTCAGATCTATGCAAACTTAAGCCTAACTTTGGATATCTATTTTTGACAAACTTGGCCAAACTCTCCAATAAGAGAGAAACAAAGTGTACTGAAAAATGTACTGTGTGTGAATATAACATTCCATATTTGCAATAAAAACAATAGCAGCTACTTCACAACAAGCGGAAAGATTCCTCTGTTTTTAAGGGCATATGAAGAAAAAAGAGACAAAAGGATACTTCTTTCATTACTGTGTTACTGAGAGTACACATTTCAGAGGGCATTTTTAGAAGGCTTCTACAAGATTACACGGCATTACTGCCAATGTTGACTGACACCATTTAGAGTTAACACAGTAAAATGGGAATTGACATATTTTTTTTCTGATTTCTTCCCATAAAAAACAATAATCCTATAGATCAACAGCACTTCCAGAGAAACAGTGAATAAACCAGACAGATTTTATATTGTCTTAAAATTCACAGATGAAGTTCAAGTGCTGTCTGGAACTATCTAAATATTTTGACAGCAAGACTGGATTGGAAATGTCATTAGGTCAGTATGGCTTGTACAATTTCACATTTCCCTATTTCTGGTCATTTTGCAAATAAGTTGTTTTCCTTCACAACTTATTGAAATCAGTTTTACACCTTCCTTGAGTTTAGGAACAGCTGTAGGGTGAGCTTTCTCTTTGATATTTTGACACTTGCATTTCTCTTCCAAAACAGAAACTAGGAATTATAGATGTGCGTTTACAGAGGTACCCATAGAGGTAACTTACATTTTGGAGATTCAGGAGCACTGGACTCTGGAAAGTGATTGTATTTGGGCCAGGCAGCACATCACTCATTGAGAGCACACAGGTAAAACAATGAAGAGATGCCATTTCACATTTCTGCTAATACCTGTAGAATCTGCCTAGCCAAGTTCAGCTGTTGAAGCACATGGATGGTCTAATTGTAATTTACAGCTCCATCCTGGGGGGACTGAACCATGCAGTGACTCAGCCCACGCACAGGTGGGACTTCTGTCTTGCATCAGCTGCTGCAAACATACACCTACTTTCTGTAATAACATCTTACCTTTTTCTGAGCCCCCACAAGAGTGAAGAAATTGCATCTCAGCCACTGATCTTGTTACGCGAACAGCTCTGAATCTCCCATATCACAAATGAAGTCTCATAACTCCACAGCCAACTGGAACTAAATTCTCTGGCCAGGTAACCCTGTTACACTTCCTCATTGCAATGTGATGTCCTTTGCTTCACATCCCTGCTGCGACTGCAGGTGTGGGCAGACACTCTGGCACCAGCTGACTCCTGATCTCAGGCAGGTTTGTCTTGCAAATGGAAAAGACCAATTAGCTTTTCTTCTCTAATTTTTTCAGTGAAACCTTGCTTCATCTGATTAATGCATCATTAGAGTGCATATGAAAACTGTTGTGCAAGAAAGAGGGAAGGCAAAAAGCAATTAATATGTGAAAAAGTTAAAGAAGGATATTTTAAAACTTGCTTCAAAATAAAAGGGGAAAAAGACTGAAGGGAAAATGTGGTAAACACAAAGAACATAAAAAGCCATGTTGAGGTAGGCAAGGTATAATTTACTTTTGGAGTTTACTGCTGCAGTAAATCCACATCTGACTTTTAAAGATTAGTATTTTGAATCTGTGAGCTTCTTTGGAGTGAATCACATCAGCTTCTATGAAAGTTCACACTGGGGAAAAAAAAAGAAACACTGATCTACCAAGAATCACAAATATGAGCTTAAAGACTTTCTACAAAGTTGATTTTTCAGGCCCATTGTGTAGATCTATTTCAGTTCCTGGATCATTGAGCAGATAAAGGAGTTCTGACCTTCTTTCTCATCAGTTTAGCTTCTAGAAGTGTGTGTTTAATTCACATGCTAAAAATCTTAAGGACATTTTTATTGAGTATAATAACATAGCAATGCAGCCACAGTAACTGGCTTTTTTACTGCAGGAGAATGGCTGCCTTAATTAATTTTCTCAAAACATTACCAGATATCAAACTTTATTAAACTAATCACCCGTTTGTGTTATCACTTAAATCTACTTTAAGTTATACAAATGCACTTTTAAAGTCTCCAATATATAATGCTCTATTTTTATTTATTTATTTAGTCAGAGACATGAAGGAGGCTTATAATGTAAAATTGCAGAGCTAGTTTCTACTGGGGAAAAAATCCTAGTGTTTTTTGGGGGCTGGGTTTTGTTGGGGGTTTTTTTGTTTGGTTTTTTTTTTTTCTTTTTCTTTGTCAATCCCCTTCTTATAATACTGTCTTTAAAACAGCAGATCACCTTCCCATCCTTTCACAGTCAGAATGGTTTTTACACCGTCTTGATCTAATCCAGATTGCCCTGTGTGTGAATACATGGTAAAAGGAGGCTACATACCTTTCCATGGTACCAGAAAAGAGATGAAAACCTGAACTGGCATCATGATCTGTCTCTAAAATAGCTGCTCCTTCAGATCCAGAGAGAGAAAAGCAGGCCAGAAAAGCTTCCATTGCTGCTGTCTATGCTGTTTGCTTTTGTAGATTAATCTAAGGTAGTTTTTTTGAGGAGTCAGTATTTAATTCCTTTGTGGATTGCTATCTTTATTTGAAAGAAAAATTTGAAAGAAAAGATAAACCAGCTTTTTAAAAAATAAAAATGTTTAGTAAGATTTGCCATGTTTTGTTAAAAATACACATGCTATATGTTAAAGAGAATCAAACAAAATACAAGTCAAAAGCCTTCTTGGTAAAAGATTGGAATGATACATAAAATAAAGCAATGGATATGATAAGCTCACTTTCATTCTTGTATTAAAATTACTTTTTTCCCCACTTTCTTTAAATTCTTCTGGAAGACACTAGAAAGTTCCCAGAGAAACAGATCTCAACCTAAAGAACATTAGTTTATAGTATTTTACTCTATTTTGGGTCATGTCACCGACTTCTATGGCTCAATATTTATGACAGAAAAAAATTCCAAAAATTTAACCAAGTCCAGACACCCAAATCTTCAGTGTTCAGAGAGGCTTCCTGGTTGTTTTCTTATGCCCCTCATCTCTATTTATTAAGAAGCTGCAGATTTTGTACTCTAACTTGTATTGTGCAAGCCACCAGTGATGACAGATGTTTTTTAAGCTGCAGTTAGTGAGATAGCATAGATTGAAATTCTTCCTTCTTGTTATTCCTTTTGATGCACATAAATCCTTTAAGAGGAATTTTAGCAATTGTTCTATTATTGCATGTCCCCTCTCCCCTTCAGATGAATTATTCATACTTTGTTGTCATAGCAATCCTTTCTCTCTCAAAAATGTTTAATAACTAGTCTTGACTCCCAAGTAGACAATGAATCAAGGTGTAACAAAATCTTTATTAACTAATGTGCTTTGAGGAAAATGCATTGCTTGTCTTCCACCTACATTTGCCTTGAGCTGTTGTCAGTCCAGTCCAGTGATATTAATGATGACAGCAAAGATGCCTGTAAGAAATGCCCTTTACATAAGCTAGTTTCTTAGTCTCCATCTCCTTTGCAGAGTGATGAGCCTCTACTTTTCTGTTAGCCTGACTCTTTTCAAAGTGGCAGTAGGCAGAAAACTCCCTGTTGTGATGAATGTGGACGTGCAGGTTAGTGGGACATTAGAATCACCGAAAGTGTCAGGTCTTAACAGGGAGAAGGGTGACAGTGGCATTTTTCACTGTTTTAAACCTGTGCCTACATGACGTACCTGTGTTGGTTTACTCTTTAACTCACAATGCAGACCAAGTAGATGTTAATCTAACTTGTCTGTTTGCTCCAACTTCTGTGGTGACAAGCATGACTAATATTTTACATCTGACTACTATATTAGACATCATCATAACCTTTCTACCTACTATACAGCTGAGGAGGAAATATCTGAGTGCAAGAAAGTATCCAGTGAATATGCAGATTTGAACTTTTCCTACCATTTTTACAACAGTGCCTTCGAGAAATATTAGTCAGAGAGGATAAACATTCCCTTTAATTTTTACTTTCTCTAGCAGAAAGATGCTACTTCTTTAGCAATGTTGTCACCTCGTGCAATTGAAGACCTAAGGTTGCATTAAAGAAGATATTTTCCCTTCCTTTGACGAATGCTGGAGAGCCAGCAGAGTGCTGCTCTCCTGGAAGCTCAGCTTCAGTGGTTCCTATCTTCTAAGCCTAGACTCACTCCATCCCAACACGTTTCATTCCCTGCACACTTTTTTTTGAGGTCAGTAATAAGACACTTCAAAACTGATTTTGAGTTACTCGAACGTGTCCAGAGAAGGGCAACGAAGCTGGTGAAGGGTCTGGAGCACATGTCTTATGAAGAGCGGCTGAAGGAACTGGGTTATTTAGTCTGGAGAAGAGGAGGCTGAGGGGAGACCTCATTGCCCTCTACAGCTACCTGAAAGGAGGTTGCAGAGAGATGGGGATGAGTCTCTTTAATGAAGTAACAAGTGATAGGACAAGAGGTAATGGCCTCAAGTTGCGCCAGGGAAGGTTTAGACTGGATATTAGGAAGCATTTCTTTACAGAACAGGTTGTTAGGCGTTGGAATGGGCTGCCCAGGGAGGTGGTGGAGTCCCCATCCCTGGAGGTGTTTAAGAGTCGGGTTGACATAGCGCTGAGGGATATGGTGTAGTTGGGAACTGTCAGTGTTAGGTTAACGGTTGGACTGGATGATCTTCAAGGTCCTTTCCAACCTAGATGATTCTGTGATTCTGTGAATTCTGTGAATTCTGTGAGTTCTCTGTGTGCATTCTACAGTCATTTCCTTCAGTCTATTATTCCCCTGATTTCATAGTATGAGAGTGCTGGTCTTCTGCATACCATTCCTAAATCTGAGAAGGCAGTACTACTGTCCACAAGAAGACAGGGACAGCCCTGGTGTTTCAGTTCAGTTCAGTTCAGTTCAGTTCAGTTCAGTTCAGTTCAGTTCAGTTCAGTTCATTGCAGGTAACTTTATAATCCCTATCCATACTCACTTTGCAGTTTCACATAGATCTTGTACAGGTTTCCCCTTGGAAGAAACAGTGGACACTGTGGGTCTTAAGCAGCTGACATACTGTACCTCAGCCAGAGCTGTGAGTAAGTAAGTGGTGGACAAATGATCTATAGGTTGAGTCATATGTATGTATTCCTCTGCAGTGTTCTGAATGAACAGTGAAGGGCCCAGCTCACAGTGTCAATAATGCCCTAAATCTACCCAATAGTCAACAGAAGCCTTGTTCTAAAAATTCAGTGTTTGGCCTGAAAGAGGTAAATCAGCTAATGTAACAGTTTATGAACAGTCCATCTGGATGAGAGGTCTGACAGAAGTGTAAATCACTAGAGCTTCTGATGCTGGTTCTAATTCAGGAAGAGCAGTCTGTTTTCCTGGAAGAGAGTTCATGGGAATAATAAAGGCTTATATTTTAGGACACCAGCTGCCTTCAAGCCTGAGTAAGGCATCTGGGATGAATCCTTTTTTTTGTCCAGCCTGCTGGGATGACAAAACCCAACATCGGAGGCCAACAAAGATTTGCTTCCAGGGAAGAATGTGGAACCAGTTGTGTTCCCCAACAGCTCTGCCACGAGTAAAAGATGACATTCAGGGAAGTGGTGCCAGGAGCCAATAGATGATCTCCTTTTTCTTCACTTCTACTTTTGAGGTGTGTAGGGGAGAAAAGGAGTGACTTTGTTAATACAGATATCAGAAGAACTGCTGTGGAGACCAGTTGTTGTCCCAAGAGACATGGGGGAGCAACACTTTTTCAAATCCATCCTAACTTGAAATTTTCTTTTGGTTGTCATTATATTATTTTACTGCTTTACCCTAGATTTGTTCCTATAGTTTTGCCAGAGTCTACACCCAGGTTATTCCCTTCAGTCAGGAAAGGTTCAACAATCTTCTCCTAAGCAGGCTCTGCCCCTGTAAAACTTCTCATTTGCTTTTCTATCTACATGGGGAGTGGTACATTCAGCATCATTTATTCACCCTCACTTTGGTACATATATTTGATCTAACAAGTGTTTCATCTATTCAGTGCCCTATTGAAAAGGTCCACAGAGTCCTTTCCAGCCTTCTGAGGCACAAATATTAAATATAAAGCAGAATATGCCTGACTGGGTTTGAGAATATTTTGTGACACTAGTGTTCATTAAGGGGGGGCCTATGCCAAAAACTACATTATTTTAATATTTTGTCATAAATCGTCATTTTCTGTTGTGCATCTATTTTACTTCACAAATGCATAATGAATGGTCTCTGTGTTAGACTAAATATTACTTTTTTAGCACATTAAAATCAAAACAAGTCATGTAAAGGAAGAAAAATATTTAAAAATAATTCCTCTGACTCAGACAAAACAATGAAAAAGGTGCAGAAGTTTAAGAAAAATGTCCGGATCATTTAATAGACATTTCAGGATTGTGAAGCGATCCTTTTCCATGCAAAATAGAATGAGTAATACAGTATGCAATATGTGGTTGTGCATCAATTTGAATAAAAATCATGTTGTTTTTAAATACATACAAATACAGGCTTTGTCCAGTAAAGTGTACTAGCTTGTGAGTCTCCTAGATGAATTCAGCTAGCCTCATTGAATCACTTGTCATTACAAGAACACATGTTTAAGTTTTGTTGGCCTAGACTTACCTGAAGAGCCAGTCTCCTCATTCCAGCCCGGTCCCCTAAGTTGTTTTTTGATACTTGGTCTTCTTCCAGGCCACTCTTGCATTTTTTTTTTCTTTTTTTCTTTTTTTTCTTTTTTCTTTGTTTTTCTTTCCTCCAGATGACTTATTGAATAAAGCACCAGAATAGTTTTACAATTCTTACTCCTGTGCCCCAGCACTCCAACATTTCATCACCTTGTTACACCAGGTGGTTATGAGATTTTTGTGATCCAGTGAATTAAAAGGAAATTTCTCTTTCTTGGAATTCAGGCTTCCTGTTGCTTCCATGGACCTGACAGTATCTTGTAGGATCACTATTGTGAGAAAGGACCACAAGTAATCTCCTTTGCAGTGTCAGATGTAATCTGTCAATACCTTGGCCCTTGTTATAGCTGCAGGATTGAGCTAAGAGCTGAAAACTGGAAACAAGATAGTCAATAGTCTCATTTCATCCTTGTGCTGCCCGTACGGGTGTGAACACAGATCTACAATAGGGAACAGCCCTTTTGTGGTCTGAACTGCTCTTTCCTCTCAACACACACTTCAAAATATCCTTTATCCCATTTTTCTTTCCAGGAAGCAACAAAGAATATCCCCAAAACAATTCTGGGCTTCACAGCCTTCTAAATGTGTAACAGAAACAAGGTACTTTTCTATGAGAAATGTGTGATCTATATGCCAGGCATACACAGCTTTATTCTATCTATCCATTTACCCCATCTCTGATCAATATTGAGCCTGACTGCAAAAGCCAAAGGAACCGTGGGGCTGTGACCTGGGTATCTTCCTTTGCTGTGCTGTGTCTCCAGGGTGTATCTTCTCACATGTGACAGAGCCCTCTCCCTTTCTTGCCCCAGGTACATGGAGGTGCCTAAAGCAGCACCCCAAGCTGAAATTTTCAAGGTCCAGTTGTCCTTAACACTGCAGCAATGACACTCCAGGGCTTAAAGTCAGGAAACAATGTCATCCTTTCAAGCTTCATTCACTTTCTCTCTCCATTATGGCCTCAGACACTTTAAGCTTTCAGTTAAAAGCTGCTAAACATTTCCTAACTAAGGAACAGCTTGGTTCAGGACCTTAAATATTCCTCCAAAGAATGGGCTATTTGTAAAAGTAATATGAAGAAAAGCACCACAGACTCTGCATTGAGTGCCTTTGTTCTTCAGGCCGACTTATGCTTCCCCAGCCCACAGGAGAGGACCTCATCTGTAGCAGCCCCTTATCTACGTGTGCTGGTTCTTGCTGGGATAGAATTAATCTTCTTCACAGTAGCTGGTACGGGGATATGTTTTGGATTTTTGCTGAAAACAGTGTTGATAATACAGGGACGTTTTAGTTACTGCTGAGCAGCGCTCACACAGAGTCAAGGCCTTTTCTGCTTCTCACACCATCCCACCAGCGAGCAACCAAGAAGTTGGGAGGGGACACAGCCGGGACAGCTGACCCCAACAACCAAAGGGATATTCCATACCAGATGACAACATGCTCAGTATATAAAGCTGGGGGAAGAAGAAGGAAGGAGGGGATGTTTGGAGTGATGACATTTGTCTTCCCAAGTAGCCGTTACGCATGATAGAGTCCTGCTTTCCTGGAGATATCCGAACACCTGCCTGCTGATGGAAAGTGGTGAATGAATTCCTTATTGTGCTTTGCCTGCATGTGCGGCTTTTTCTTTACCTATTAAACTGTCTTTTAGCTCAACCCATGAGTTTTCTCACTTTTACTCTTCTGATTCTCTCCTTCGTTCTGCTAGGGAGGGAGGGAGGGAGCGGCTGTGTGGTGCTTAGTTGCCAGCTGGGGTTAAATCACGGCACTATAGAACATCCTGCAGAAAGAGACCCTGTTGGTTTTGGAAACTGATATGTCTGGTTCAAAATGGAAATCCTGTACCCTATTTTTCAGATTTTTTCTCAAAATTTACTGATTACTTGGTAAAGAAAACCATATCACTGTTTTTAGGAGGGAGGGAGAGAGAATAGGAACACCTTGATTTTGTTGCCATTTCAAACTCATATTTGACATGTCTTAAAACTACCATCTCTGAAAGAACCAGAATGCAGCCTGCAAAGCTGTGTGGCCAATTATCAGCATTAGTGACTATAACCCATGAAGCAGTGCTTTGCCATGGGAAATCAAAGACCGAACCATAGGAAGACAACGTCACCACTGATTATATAGCTACAGGGCTATGGGTGTGCAGACCTCAGCTCCTCTGTACTTTTGGAGGACACACAAGCATGCTCGAGCCCCAGGAGAGATTACCAGCAGCAGCAGAGGACAGCAGGAACAATGAGGTGCTGTCAACCAGTGCACTTTGTCCCTGGGGCAGCTGAGCTCTCCAGCCATAATCACCACTTGGACCCATCTACATAACTGTCCCTCCCACAGAGGTTGGATGTGAACTTTGTTCCTATTTCCAGTACAGGAAAAGACTCCAGGCAGAAATGTACTCATAAACATAAGTTTTAATCCACAAGTCCCTCCTGAACTGACTGTTCTTATGACTTCTGCCTGCAGGATCTCGGCTGTCCCTTCTCTCTTTCTCTTGCCTCAAAGAAATGCTCAGTATTTTATACTTCTGAGTAAATGAGAAGGCCTGTCAGGATGAATCAGCAGGCTAATTCTGCAACACCATGCCATACCAACACTCTCTCTCAAGTGGATTTAGCGTCATTTAATAATATTTTTTCCTGTATTAGTCCAGTGGCGGTTCTCTCATACCTTAGGAGCATGAATTTATCATTAACATTATTTCACTTAAGGTGGGTGTCGTAGTCCAGCTTCAGCCTAGGTACAAGATGGATTTTTTTCTTTGTAATAGTATGTATCAACAGTTACTAGTCAGTGGGCAACTGTTTCTGTCCTTTTGCATAATTCTGTAAAGGGGGTTCCAGAGTGGAAGCCTATGTTCCAAGCAGATTCCTAATTTAAATTTCATATACTTTTATTAGCAAACATATATAAAATAAAAACATATATACTGTTAACTCACATCTATACTCGCATTTGTTATAATTAATGAAATTATTTATATTAAATAAACATTAATCTCCCCATAGTACATGTGAGCTGCTGAAGGCAAATCCTGAACCAGGTAATTCAGGATTTACGGAGTTCTAGATCTAAATTTGCAAATGTACTGAACAAGTTAAAGAGCTATAGCCTCTTCTGCAACTGCAGGGATGATATTTTCTGCATGTGTTTGTTTAGTTACCTAAATTCAGTGACTAATTTATTCATAGCTGAGAAATTTTTGGCCGCTGAAAAACTGGGTAGCTTATTATCCCCTTCCAATCCATAAATATAAATGAGGTGTAACAGGATGAGATCTGGTAGTTCTAAAATCATGACAGACATGATGATCAGAAACTATTAGTACAATTTGTTAACCACGTACAAGACTTCCTTTGTTTAATGAATCAATTAGTTTTAAAACCCATTTCAATAAATGAATGTTTTCCCTAAGTAACCAGCTATTTAAGGTGGTTTAATTTAACTAAAACAAACAACTTTATAATGTTGAGTTTGTGCTTTTAATTGAGTTGCAAATTCCATCCAATTGCATCTTGACAACAGACACAAATAAGAGCATAATCATAACAGAGTAAATAGTAAATGTATCTTTCACCATTTTTCTAAATTACTTTATAATCATAATCTGACTAAAGGTATATCAGGTTATGCACTGCTTAAATGCATATAATATATTCACCTCACTAAAATAAGTACCTTATTTAACATACAGTTTGTATTTAGGTGAAAATCAACACGTTCCTGTGGTTACTAATCAGGAAGGTCCAATACTCCTTTAGGTAGGTGACTAAGAAGTAAAAATGCAAACCAAGATTAAAATTGATTATTTAGAACTAAATTTCCTTTTGCTGGTTTAAATGATGATTAAAATTGGTAATAGAAATCAATCCTCAGTTGTAAACTGCTTTTTATTGGAAACACAGCTTTAATTGTTGTTCTGTGGCAGAATATATCACAAAGGAAGAGAAAATCACTTTTTGTGATCATTTATCTATGTGGTAGTTTCTTAAGCACAAAGAACCATTTTACTGTGCTGGGGAAATCCTGCGGACTGGAAGTTAGAGGCTACGCATCTCTTAGGAGTGACACCAATCCAGTAAGATATAATTTTGCTGTAGACTTCTAGATTACTTTTAAGCTAGCTTTAAGATCATTTACATGTATGTAATTTTTTAATTACCAACAAGAGTGCTTTGTAACATTAGCGTAATATCCAGCAATATTATTAACATTGCTTTCATCAATACAGATGCTTACAAATACCATAGCATATGGAAAACTGACAACTTCACTTGAGCCACTGGATTGTTCTACCTATCATTCAGTTTTCTTAGCTTACATTCACGAAATAGAGGCATTTTAAAGGAGCAAAAGATAGTAACCTGCAGACAGCCAAAGTCTTCACAGTTAAGGTGTGAAGTGACAGCCCTGAAAACTGTAACGTCCTATAAACCCATCTAATAACAGGGTTAATAGAAATTCAAATTTATGCCACAGTCTTGCCAAGAGACAAATTATATGGGATGAGTGGCCTGTTCAGATTTCAGCTTCTTTCCTCAGGACGCTCAACAGTACCATTAAATGTAATGCTTTATAAGGCAGGGATTGTTCATACAGAAGACATAAATGCAGATGCAATACATAAAAGGGGCAAATTCAGCATACTCCACAGGTTCAAAATAAAACTTATTGGCAAGGCAGTCACTACAGTTCTGCTGTGCAAGGAGTAGAGGACACAACAAATGAGTAAGGTACACGTGCAATATGCACAGATCCACGTCATGCCTGCCCATTTGCCCTGCCTTTGCCTGGCAGAGTGTGGGTAGCTGCAGGGAGCACGGGGTCTGGAGGCAGGAGAACTTTGTTATGGGGAACCTTTTACTTCTCCATCCAAAACAGGGGCCTCGCATAGGGGTCCTCAGTGCCATTGCACTCAGGTGCTGCAGAACAAACTTACATCTGTTACTGTTCCATGGGCATATTTCTCTTTTCCTGTAGCTAGCCAGACTTGGAGAGAGGCTTGCATCTTGGCTTTTCCCAAACAGAAAACAGTGAAGGAGAATGCCTTAATTTGGAGGAAGACATCTGAGAACACAGTATCAAAGTGCTGCAGTATTTTTCCCATTGCTTCCAGAAAATGATCAGGAGGGTCTTCCATTGATGAAAATCACTGAAGCAAAATCAGTATCAGTCAAGAGCTCCCTCTCCATCACGGCCTTCTATAGCCAATCTGCACTTAAACTCTCCTTCCATTACAAGTTCTAGGTAGAGGCACATCTCTTACATTGTAGGAGACAGTTCCTCTCCATCAAGGACTCAAATGCAATTCACTGAAGCAGTAAAGAGGAAATTACATCCTGAATATTAGCTACTTTAAATTTTCAGGAAAAATTAACATTTAAATAATCTTGCCCTCTAGGCCATACGCAACTGCACTTCAAAGCCAAGCAAACAAGAGGCTGCTTCACAACTTGCATCTGAATTCAAGGAAAGAGTAGTGCATGATGTCTGTAGCACTTTGCTGGTGATATTTAATTCCTAGAGCTAAGGAAAGAGACAGTTTTGTCCACATAAGCTTACAGCCCAGTCTGGGTCATAAATTAAAAGACAGCCCCAAGTGTCCTTTACAATGCTATTCAGATGGGCCTAATAAAAACAGTAATGTCTTTTGCTGTGATCTATCTGTCTCAGTAGGGAAGAAACAGAAATGTTACTGAATATAAACGATTTTGATCTGATGTGGTCCTATATATGTCACACCATACCCAAGAAAAAGTTCAGAATAGGAGCTATTTTATGCAAACTAGTTAATCTCCAGAAAATTCTGCTTTTGTCCTCTGTCTCCTCTATCTTCATATCCTCAGTCTTATATTTAATAGAAATCTAAATGAAAACTGTAATATTCTTGCCATAGGAAATTCCAGTATTTTGATACCTGATTTGTGTATAAATACCTAATAAGGGGACAGGAGGGAGTAAAGAAGAGGGAGACAATGGTGCCCAGCAAGAGGACAAGAGGCAATTGACACAACTTACAGACAGGAAATTCAACTTAAATACAAATAAAAAAATTTTACTGTGAGGGTGTTCAAATTCTGACTGACATATGTTGCCCAGAGAGACTGTGGAGTCTCCACACTTAGATTTGTTCAACACCTGACTGAATGTTACCTTGAGCAACCTGCTCTAGCTTGGACCCTGCTTCTAACAGGAGACTTCCAAGGGTCCCTTTCAACCTGACCTGCTCCATGATGTCAAAGTTTCATCAAGCTTCTAAGGTAACACAGTAAAGTATCTCACTGCTAGGTTTACAGTCAAAATAATCACACCAGTGTTCTCGTACAGAAGCATTCCAGTTTGTTGAATCTAACTGATAAGTTTATTTTCAGATCTGTTTGACATTAAATTACAATTACTTCCTTTACCTGTTATCACGTGTAAATTATTCCCCATTACCTTCCTTTACCAGTCCATCATTTACTTAGGTATCACATGTCCTGTCAACATATGGCACAGCTAAACTGTGGGATAAGAACAACATAAGGGATAAAGTTACCCAAACTGCAATTTCAAGAGCTTGGCCAAATCATCTGTGACTGAAGAGTAAATATTTTTGTTTGGTTCAAGAAACTTAAATATTTTAAATTCATCATGCAAAATGACCAAAACTATATAATTTCAATATTTCTGATAGATAAATTATTCTATTCCCTTTAGCCTGTAGACATTACATTTCCCACAGAAAAAATAACCCACATAGATGCAAACTGACAATGAGCACTGGATTAACAAAGCATAACTGGAGACTCTGTATTGTGCTTCAAAATCATTTTTGAAATCCCATTGCCTACTCTGCAATAGAAAAGGGGCCACTCCAACTTTGGTAACTCCCACAGAGGGCTATGGAGAAAAATACTCTGAGCGAGGAGTCAATATCCCATTCCTACGCTCACCCCAGAGCATCTGGTCACTGTTGTATGTCTCAGAAGTTAAGAGGTAATAATGAGCTACATGTATCTATCCCATGTAGCAGCTTAGATGCAAAATATTTGTTCCTGCACACACTGACATAATATCTAAGGATCCGTGGAGGGTACACATCCCAGTGAAAAATGACAACTCATATGGCTCCACAGCCAGATAAATTGTCACAGCCCTGCTCTCCGCTCTGCGGCTTTGCAGGATGCTGCTACCCCTTGTGCTGCAGTAGCACAGGGGAGCTGACCCAGACAAAAGCAACCCTGAAAAACAAAGAGGAGATCGTTTTTCAAGATGATCTATTCACCTGAACTGCGACTGCCCATTCACAAGGAAGTCATCAGGACCACACAGCCAGGGAGCACAAGGAGCAATGATAGGGTGGCCGCTGAGTGGGTCTCTGGCTCACAAAACTGTGTGCATGTGTGTTTGTGTAAGGGAGACCTTTATCTTTTCAAAGCAAAGAGCTGTTAATTAACTGGGCAAGTACTGGCACTTGGTCTAATGGAGAGAACTGGCACCTCTCAGGAAAGGAAATAATGTTTAGTTCAGCCAGGAGAGAAATTGTGGAGAGTAAGATTAAATCTGTATTGTACCTCCTGGAGGACTTGGGATAGACTATAAAAGCTAGCATCCCCAAGGGGTTCTCTCCACCGCACACAACTCAAGGTGTTAAATACACACAGAAGTTCAGGATCCCTAATGAGGCGTACATGAGGAAAAGCTGCAGCGGGTTAGCTGGACTGAGGGACAGACCCTCCTGGCTGAATCTCGGGAGAGGCAGATTGCACATAGCTCCTCTGCCCATCTTTTATAACTCTGCTGCTTACCTTGGACGTGCACGATCACTGCGTTTTCCTTTTACCTTGCCCAAGTTGTTCATGATCTCAGGACTCCTGCACCACAAGGTTTTCCTCACCCAAAGGCACAGCCAAGCTGCAAGGTGTGATGCAAAACACCCGCACAAGCAACCTCACTCCCAGCCTCTTCCCTGGAGCGAGCGAAGGGCAGCAGAGCAGCTGCTACTGTAGTTCTGATGGCACAGTGTGTGTCTGTGGGCATTTTTCACATCCTTGATGCACACCCTCCTTTTCAAATGGCAGAATCCCTTATCCTCTCTGTTCATACAGTATATACAGTTTTTTTGGAAATGGAAGAAACAATAAGTACCTCAGAGAGACAAAAAATACTCAGCAGCTGATCTGTTGTGACATTTATGTACACAAGTAAAGATCAGCCGCCATATATTAAACATAATATACATTGTAGATATATTTTATTCCCCTGCTGTTCTTGAGGAATGAAAGTGTTTCTGAGGACAGGTGTGAGAAATGAAAAGTGCTTGGATTGTGTAGGGAAAGATGGATCTGAATAACATTAAATTTTTAATAACTTGCGAGTTGTACCATCAGCAGAGCAGCAGTAGATGGGAGAAAGTAGAAAAAAGAACCACATGGAAATCTCCCCACACACATCGCTCCTGTTAACTTTCATATTTTCCCCCACCAATCTTTTTGAAAGATGCTGCTGACTCCAAGTTTTCTGCTGTTGTGAGTCATGTGCTGATCACCTGCCAGAGACCGGGACATCTCTAGGCAAGTGGCATATGCAGGCTGGGAATAAGATGTGTTTGAAGGGAAAAGGCAGCCTCTCTTATAATTATTTTTCCTCCAGCAAAGCAAGCAGAAGTAGTGGTGATTTCTCTTTGGCAGAGCTAGCTAATTCAAAACACACCTCCTTTTTTTTTTTCACTACCTAATAATAAAGAAATACAGCATTGGTCTGCTTCCTAGTAGAAATTAAAACAAAAATAAGTTTAGGCATCGATTGTTCTTGTATAACCAGCTGCTACAGTGGTCTTCTTTAATCCTGTTAAACTAAAAAGAAAAACATGCAACCACTTATTATACACTACTGATACAGAAAATCTGCACAATGTGGGATGCAATATTCAGCTCACACAGCTGGAGTTCACTTGACCAGTTGTGTGCTGAAGATCAGAGTAAGCTGACAATTGTTTAAACACTTCACCTTTCTCAGCTGGTCAATTATTCACAGGTACAGCAGAGCAGGAAAACAGCTTCTGTTAGCGTAAAATGTGCATCCACATCTATCAATGACTTGCTGTGAGATCTTTGGCCATTGTTTCCCTTCTCTGCCTCTGGTTTTCCACTCCTCACTCTTCGCTAGCCCAGCTTCACATGGTCTGAGTGCTGCCTTTTGCTGCATAACATGGAACCTGAGACCCTTGATCTTAGTCAGGGCCTCGAGGTGCTGCTGTTGACAGTTAAGTAATGGCTGCTTCTTTTCCCTGCTGTAAGCTACATCCTTACCTTGGAGGAAAGGTGCTAAGCTGGAGCTCAAGGTAAGTTAAATAGTCCCTGCCCCACCATGGCTCCTCTGCACAACCCAGGGCAGCCCAATGAAGGTCCAGCCCAAGATAACAGGAGATGAGCATCTCAGCATCTTTATGTGCTCAGTAACTCTTGAAAACCAGAGCAAGAACTATAATCTGTCTTTCAGCTCGTGGCCCAGCCCTAACCCTCATTCAAATGATAGACATTGTCTGCTGCCTTGTTTAACATGGCTTTTATAAGTTCATTATTGCACCATTCAGCTTCTGCAGTGATGACAACCAAAGGTTTAGAGGCCAACAGAAACAAAGTTTGCCAAAATACCAGCCCATGTGTTTTTTTGAAGGCTTGTTTTGACACACAAAATCCCTATTAATTCACGATAATAATTTATTGCAGTCTCACACCTCTGCAGGAGGTCCTGTCATATTGTTAGGTCTAAAATCTCACATGAAGGGTTTGCAAAGCTTTTTATCTATTTTATTTATTATTTAGGGAATACTGTAAGCATAAAAGATGCTTTACAAAATACAGTGAAAGACAAGGTCTCTGGCACCAAAAATCCTGTGATCTACTTCAAATACAACACATGTAACATCACTTTAGATGCAAATGTGTGTAAAGGTGTCAGTTATGTAGGAAAAACAATGCACAGGTTTTCACTAAAAGACAAAAAAGACTTAAATTCTCAAAAGACCTCTACTGATATTTTTCCTTTGAAATCATGCAATTATACATATTCACAATTCTGTTTTTAAGCTAAAGC
Organism: Strix aluco; assembly: GCF_031877795.1. Classification (NCBI taxonomy): domain Eukaryota; kingdom Metazoa; phylum Chordata; class Aves; order Strigiformes; family Strigidae; genus Strix; species Strix aluco. The sequence continues at coordinate 54,512,037 of NC_133933.1, read as the reverse complement.
AGTAATGAAAGCTGGCAGCATAGTACTTGGCAGCATTTGTGCAACTTTACACTAACAGACTGAAAGCTGAGCCTATTAAAAAGAAGATAAATCTATACTGATGCAACAGATTTCATATTTAAGTGTAGTATATTTACAGAAGCAAATAAAAAAGTCTTCTTATCCCCCATACATACTATATGCAAGATTTCTGGAGGAAACAAAGGTCCTGGAGGTTTAATTGCCCTTGTTCAATTGAAAGAGTAATCTCATGATAGTAATATGTGGAAACTGCTATTCTAACTCCAGACCTCCACAAAGATATTTTTATTTCGTTTTTACTCTCTGCAGACCCATAGTAGATACGATACTTAATAATGCCTCTTGCAAGAGGTTAGGATTTGGGGGTATGTGTGTCCTGCTTCTATTCTTCGGCTGGCAGCCAAACACGACGCAGTTGCTTGCTCACCCTCCCCCTGCCATGGGGATGGGGAAGTAAATTGCAGGAGTAAATGGAGACTCATAGGTAGAGAGAAAAAAAGCTTAGTAATTGTAATAAAATAAAACAATAACAATAATAGAAAGTACAACTGAGTCATGCACAATGCAATTGCTCACCACCTGCTGACTGATACCCAGCCTGTTCCCGGCTAGTGATCCCAAAATACCAAGATCCCCAATCGCAATCCTGGAAGCAAGAGAGAACCTCCCCCTTGCTGGCTGCCCTTCCTTTATATACTGAGCATGACGTTACATGATATGGAATATTCCATTGGCTAATTTGGGTCCAGTGCTCTTGTCATGCTCCCTCCCAGCTTCTTGTACACCTACGCATGGACAGGATATGGGAAGTTGGAGACTCCTTGATCTCAGCAACAACTGTAAACATCAGTTTGTCAGCATTATTGTCAGCATTCTTCTCATACCAAATCCCATACTGAATCCAAAGCATAGCACTATTCTACCTACTAAGAAGAAAAATTAGCTCTACCCCAGCTGAAACCAGGACAATACCACAGCTTATGCTGAATATTAATTGTGATGTGCATCAAACATTTGACCTTTAAAGAATATAATTACATGTTATGTGTTACAGTATAATAAAATATAATAAATATAATATTTACTAAGTATTATATTATGATCTATACTATATATGCTCATTTATTATATATAGTCACATCACAACCAATGGGAGCACTGTCACATCCTGCAGAACACAGAGGAAAAGAGAAGAGTTTGGACAGAGAAACTGTTGTAATGTACTATTCCTGAATCAGAAAAAATTCACTGTTAAATATTCTGGTATTATAGTAAAAGCAATATTGAATTAAAAATTTGGACAGTTGAAATCTCTTCCCAAGACAACACATATGGCAAGAATCCCAATAAATTACTCCTGCCAACATATCTTTATCTGATGTAAGTGAAAAAAACAGACATTAGATAGAGTACCAATCGCTTCACCTCTCAGATAAATTGTTGAGATCCTTATTTGTTTGCATTTGGATGAAAAGGAGATTGCTTGGGAGAAGACTGCATTGTGCCCACTCTTCTGGAACAGATTTTCTTGGATTTCATATGAAGCAGTCGGTTATTAGGAATTAAGCTGGTGTGAGCTCCAAAGGTCACAAATACTTCAGTACTTCATTCAAACTAATGATGGGCACTGTTACAGATTAATGTATTTTTAAAAAAAACACCCTTCCGGGCATTAGAAACAACCTTTTCACTTTATGTTCACTAGAGGTCCATCTTCAGTGTTTTTGCACTAGAAATACTGTTTGTTTATTTGCATGGACACCAGCAATCAGCTTCTGCTCATTATAGTACAATGTAATTCCACTGAAGTTAATCAAGTAACTGTAGCTTCCTACTGATATAATGCCCACCCCTCCTAATAAAACCCTGTCTGCAGAATGTTATCTGTTCTTTACATTTTAGTACACAGAAACATATATATGAAAAAATATCTCATCCATAAAACAGAACTAAACACTTCAGAAAGAGTCAGTTTTATCTTGTATTTAGCAATTACTTTTGTTGATTGCCAGTGCACAATTACATGAATGTATAAAGATTTAATTCTGTTCTCACACAACATCAGAGAGTTTGCATGTAAATGAGCCTACCCACATGTGCTGTCTCCACACATTTGTTGTCACTAATGTTAAATAGTGGTTTGCTGTGCTAAAGTGAGTATAGGATACAGTGTAAAAGAGGATAGGAAGCAAAGAGGGGCACATCTATTTTCCACGCCTTTATCAGGTTAGGAAAAAAAAGGAAAAAAAACAGATTTCATTACTAATGACTGAAACTAAAAACATGCAATTAAATGCATAGAACAAATTCCAGTGGAAACTACAGGCATCTGAAAGGTGAGATCTTTGCAAAATGTCCTGCATTAATGACAAAAAAAATTCTAAGAAAATATAAGTATACAGTTAACAAAGCTGAATAATTCTTTATTCACTGAGCCAAATAAAATCTTGAATGTATGGACTGTAGGTACGTTGCAAAGTATTGCTGCATGACAGGAAAGGTGTCAATTATGCTATTTTCATCCAACCTGAAGATTGTGATGCAAACCAACCTAAAGTGTCATTATATGATATAGCTGGACTTCTGACCATTTTGTGACAATAATTAGGCTGAACAAGGAAGGGAAGGGCATCTGAGATATTATTTCATTTTAGACTGACTGCAATCAGCTGTGCAAATAGTATAACTGTTCCCTTCAGTATTTGTTAAACAGGTGGACTGTGTCAGAAAAGTAGTAAGCTGTGAGGTAACTGCATTGTATGCAATATTTTGAACCAGATCCTATAAAACACTATTTTTCTTGGTATAGATTCCAGGAAGATACTGACGTGTGTTCTTGGCTGTCTGGCATGGAAACAATGTTAATGCAGCCATTTGAACTTTTCACATTTGCCATTACACACGTACACATTTGTTTTGCTGGATTAGGGCCATTTACACAGGAAGACAAACTACCTGTTAACCTTGAACCAGCTGCCTGACCAAGGAAATACTAAGGCACCAGACCTGTATAACAAAGTTTGGATGAAAAAGATCTAATTCTCAGGTGCTATTTAGATGGACACTCCAGGGGTTAATACCAGTCCTAAGAGAGAATATAAGGTATCACTCTTCCGATCTTGTACCATTTTAAATGAGTAATCATTTATTCCTGATATGTGTTTTCTGCCTCCCTTCTAAATTGTTATAATCAGTTTCTCACTCTCTAATCCTTAATTTTCTTAATAACCTCTCATGAGAAACTCTGCCTTATCTTAATGCCATATTTTTCATCTGCACAATTAAGATGAAATTATCAGATTTAATCACATATTACTCACATTAGACAGATTTGGATACCATTTACAGGGATCCCAATCAAATCTAAAAACCCTACCGAAGTCAATGGAGTTAGGGTTTTTGTAAGTGATAACAAATAAGGCCACAGGCAGTGCTGACTTGGTGTGGAACAACAGTAGGCATTGGCTGGTATTAGCTTTCCTGATGCCTTGAGCTTCTGACCTTGTTCATCCCACGGCACTTTGACTGACTGGTCATTTTGGGGCTTCAGCTGCAATTAATGAGGTTGCTAAATAGCAGGAGGTTATGGGAAGCTGATGAATTTTGAGAATTTCAGACTTCAGAAAAATCTTCTTTCAAATTTAACTGACAGCTTGATCTTCTGGGAAAAAGTTAGTAACCAGAAACAGTCAGGCTGAGACATGACCTGCACAACTCATTTACTTTGTGACCTCCTTGAGCTTCATCACTAAAATTACAGGAAGAGAGTTTTCACAAAATTCTGCTGCTCATAGCAAATGGTTTTAAAGGCACAGAAATCATGCTGAGAGAATTCCGCTCTCAGGTCTGAAAGTGTAATGAGAAAATCAAACCAGGGAAAAGGTTCTAATCTTAGTTATAAGATCTAAGGACTGACTTTTTTCCAACCCCTTTATTTCCTCCTAGAAGACAGAACAATGGTGAAAATAATAATTTTTCAAGCATCTTCAAAGGACTGAGTTTGTTAACTTAATCTTTCTTGTGTAACCAAAGAATGAACCGTATTCTTTGTATCAAGATTTTGCATCAAAAAGAACAGCAGATAGATTTTTAAAAGGAGTGTTATAAAGACCAAGTCTAGAATTATTTATCATGTTTTAATTTCCCCTTTGAAAATAACATCAGTCATGACATCAGCACCGAACTATTAAATGTAATATATTTCATCGGGTGGTTTTGTCTTTTATCATGGTAGTATGGTCTACCAGTGTGTTAATAAAAAATTAAGGACAAAGCAATCCCAGAGACTCATAGTAGCATTTTATCCATGCAGAGATTCCTGCAGAGATTAGGAGAGTAAAACAGAATAAGATTTCTACTGGGCAAGTCTGAACTTTTATTAGATTTTAGCATTTCTGTGTACATTTTAGGGCAGTAACTGTGCTAACAGAAATGCAGCACACAAAGCCTCATGTATCTGGTGAGGATGCCCTCACCAGTTTTGAGCAATTGTGTACACAGAGCACATGTTCACTGTCCATGAAGTGCCAAATCAAATCTGAAGTCTATATTTTGCTCAACTTCTAGTTAGCTTTGATGTATCACAGCAGATCAGCAGGTATCACTGAAACACAAAACACCACAAATTATGTTCTTAGCAGTTCTGCTTCCTGAAACAGAAGATCCCAGGGTGAGATGAGATTTTTATTCTAAATTTATACACACTTATCATAGTGCTTTAATATGTGGTTAAAGGTTTGATCTATGTATTTTATCTTGGCTTTTATACAACAGCTTGCCCACTAAGAGCAAAGCCCTTATCTCTCAGACGGACAGATTAAGAAATGGACCAAAGGGTGGCTGAGCTCTGTGATTATATCACTACATCAATACCAAGAGGTTTCAATAAAATAAAAATGAATTTTTAGTTAATCATCTCACAAAGTTTATGATTCTTTCCTATCCTTGAAGATCTCACTTTTTCCTAGATGTAAAAGAAGGCTTTTCTGTATATTATTTCCAACATAGGCAAGCCATGAGCTACTAGAAATATCTCCCATTACATTCTCATGAAGTTTTCAACTCAGTTTCCAAACCAAATAATTTTAGACAGGTTCAGATACATTAGCTTAGTTATGCTAAGGCATATAAGCAGGGTTTTTTTAAGTTTCAGATTGGAACAAGTAAGACCTCCTTAAAACACAAATTAAAAATTTGATAAAACTGTCACAGTTCATATTCCTGAAACAAGCACTTTCTCTTCTGCTCAGTAAACTGCCAGCTTTTTATAATATGCTATTTAAAAGTCAAGATCCTTCCCAGTTCTCACAGACATCAGATATTCCATCATATTCATTGAACACATAAAGAGCGTAGAAATATTATTTGTCAGCATTGTCCTTCCCTTCCTCCAGGAAGCTCTATAGACTGACTGTCCATGTGCTTTGCCTGCACAGCTGCATCCCCCAATTCATTCCTGTCAACACGGATTTCTTAACTGACTGTAACAGAAGCAATGCTGAGTCTTAGTTCGAGGTGCAGGTGCATGATATACATTTGGTGTATGAGGTACATGTGGAGTGGGCGTGTATGCACAAAGATTCCCCTACCCCCGCCAAGGTATGTCATATATAGTGTTGTAAAATGATTTGGACTGAGAGAGCAAAAAGAAAAAGGAAAATAGCATTGCTTGAGCTTTTCAATATTTACATCAAAACCAGACAGGCTGTGATATATGAAGAGAACTTATATGTGTGTGCATGTGCCAAAAAGTCTTTGAAGTATTTCTATCCTTGTGAAGGAGATCAATATCAAGCAGCAAGAATGGAGTTTTCAGTTCTACTAACACTTTAAGCTGATAATGCATTTGGAGGAAAAGCATGTCTAAACTTCTGTTCTAGTTATGTACCTAGCCCTCCTCTCCTGCTGTGTAGGGCTCAAGGGCCAGCTGCCCTTACTCCAAACCAGCAGACACAGTCCAAACCTAGAAAAATCTCTTGCCTGTTCCTGCCCACTCTGGATTCCTGGGAATTTGTATTCTGAAGGTTGGACTTTTCAGTATTGCTTCATACATATCCTTACAGAAAGCACAGGGTTTGGGGATTTCACTTAAGAACTTTCTTTATAAAGAAATTTTTCCTCTGGCCCCTGGTGTAGATCTCCCATGCTTTACAAACTGCCAGAAGCCAAAGCAACAGAGGGCTTTCATGTTTGTATATGGCTAGAAAACCTAGTTTGTGAGACCCTGGTGTTCTTTTGCTATTTCTGCCTACCCTTGCTGTTTAATGAGAAAAACAAAAACCCACCCAACCATCTGGCAGAACTTTTCCATTTCTTCCAGATTACCATATTTTGTTTCTCTTTCCTGCCTGTTTTTTCCTGAGAGTCACAGGGCCTCGCTGAACTTTGATCTTTTGCAAGTCTCTGTTTCTGGACAGTCTGGTGGCATTTCTCCGTTTTCCCATCCTGCTCTGGAACAGTCCATGCACGCTCATCTTACTCCTGCTGCAGCCTTCGTCCTTGATGCTTCTATATGACTTACCACTGTTCCCATCACAGACTGCTTTAACATAACATATTACTTTTATTTAACACCTTACTCACAAAAAAAAGCCTGTAAGCAGACTGGCTGGGAATTTTTCTGTCATGACTTTCACCCCAAGTACACACACAAATGGAAATCGTAGCTCTTTGAAAATTCCAGTCCCTGGGATTTAGGATAAACCAAACAGAACAAAACATTTTGCTTCAGTTTTCACAAAGAAAAATTGAAACAAAATTTGTGATCTTTCTAAAATTGAAACATTGCTGTTTTTCCAGCCAAAGTGAATTATTTTGTCTGGCATCAGTTCAGTGCTGGTCTGTCTGCCTGTGGAGTTACAGGGCCTCCCAGGAGTAGCAGGCTGGTTGTCTGTGGCACATATTCCTTGTCTTAGGTAGGGCTTCTTGTTTGGACTATTGCTTCTAAGATAAACAGCACTGTCCCACCTGCCTTCTGCACTAATTCAAATATTTTAATTATAAAATTTTTCATACCATCTTTCAGAGATATTCAGTCCAGCAAAACACTGAAAACCACTCATCACAGGAGGTCAAAAAGCAGCTTTAGAAACTAGTAAAAGCAGTGGAGAGGGCTGTTTTTAGGCTGTTATGCCTGAACAGTATTTTCCCTAGAAATAGGAAGGACATAGATAATTTTTGGAAGGGTAAAAAGCCTTTACATTAAAAATTTTGGTATAAATCTCCTGTCTGAGGAACAGGCTTTGAATACTTTCTTGGCCAATTAGTTGGTCTTGCCAGCTCACAAAACAAGCTCTGAATAAATAGGGATCAAAGAGCTGTTTAATGGCATTGTTATTGTTATTTACAAAAAGGATTCTTTAACTGCTGAGTTACACAAATATTTGTTTATCTTTTAATATTGACTGTCACAATTTTCCATGTATTCATTGTGAAAGTGAATATAGATGAGTCCATGGAGAAATCAAGCATCTATTGTTTCATAGATGTACCGTCTTTGAATATATGCATTTCTGCAAGCTTTACAATAAGTTATTGGGTTTTTAGGATAACTTCACTTCAGCATAGTGCCGAGGGCCCTCCTCCATTTTTGTGGGTCAAGTTGTGTCCAAATACCTGAACCCCCTCAAAAGAAATTCTACAAGCCAAGACCCCCCATGCCGTCCACCTCAACATGAATGGCAGGAGCAGTCTTATGGAGACCTGAACATGTTGGTCCTTCCCAACGTAGCAGCTGTAGATAAATTTAAAGATATTTAAAGTTAAATCAGGACTGAAATCCTTCCTTAGAGTGTGGCAGCTCTCAGTGTGTAGAAACATGGGGTATGAGCTGGTTGCCCAGCTGATGAAACTGTGCTGAGCCTGCCAAGACCAAGTGCCTTAGAGAATTTCATGGTTGGACATTGCCTCCCACTATTCCATAAAATGATTCAGAGGAAGGTTTTTTGTATTAGAGTAGAAACTCTTTGGAAAATGTATTAAGTAAATTATTTATAAAGATATTATCAGTCTGGTCAGTTTACCACTTCTCTAGAGATAACCACAATATGCTTAATTTCAAATGAATAACAAAGAAAATAATATTTTCCTGAAGAATATTTATTGGGTAACATATCCAGAAGTCTAGCTGACCTCCTTTGAATGGAGCTAGCCCTACCTGGGTAGTATACAGAACTTTGGTACGTCTTGTAGGAACAATTCCTTTTACAGAGATACTTTTCCCAGAAAGTATGCGCAGTCAGTCTGACTCTGTGTTTGAAAGCAGCTTCAGATACAAGGTCTGCAAGGTAAGTAATCACTAGTCAATGAGCATCAGACAAAAGTATCAACTGGATGCACTGAGAACCACGTTTCCAGAAAGCAACATGTCATCCTCCGCTGCAGTCAATAACAATTAGAAAACAGAAATATAGTATCGTGTCACTTCTGTTCAAATGTATAATCTTTTAAATCATACGGTAAATTTTTACTTTTCTTTCAAATAATTTAAACCAGATATTAATGTTAGCCCAAGGAATTTTGTGTCCAGGAAGACTCAAGCATGTTCTCTACCACTTTGCATAGCACCTTTCATACAAAAGGACATATACACTGAATATTAGTAATTGCCAGTTACATATAAACTGTGTACGAGATACTTTGTACTTGAAGTTCCAGGACTTCCTACTGTGCAGAGGAGACGCATCATATGGCCAAGGCTAAACAAGATCCTTCCACCTTAGCCAGGCAACTACACTGAGTGGTAGCTGGAAATGGAAGCAGCTGGGTGACCTCTCACTGTTTTTTCCTCCACTTGCTTGACACTAATTCCATTTCTACAACCATGGGGATGTTGCTCTGATCTCATGCCGGCCATGTAAAAGGAGGATTGGGCACGCTTTACTTCTTGTCATATCATGTATTCACATAAGGCAAGAACAGAGCACAGGTGGGAGTCAGGTATATCATCAAAAGATACTGACATTTATGTTCAACACTGAAAAGTATGGCAGATGTGAATTTGATTGGTAGTCCGTTTAAACTTCACCGTGTCTCTGTCTCTGTCTTAATGTATGCTTAGCATGGAGAAACTGTTATGATTTTGCATCCTGGTTCCATTCCACTCTCTCACAAAAATTCCTTTTCAGGCACATACTTTAGGGTGATATTCAAGGTGTACATGTACATATATTTATGCAGATGGCAAAAGCATTTGTGAGAACTTTAAAACCATCTTAATTTCTGAATGTCTTAGGACATTTAGGCAGGAATTCAGGTAGGAATTAGACAATCAGGAACTTAAAGAAAAAAAAAAAAATCCCCCTGCCTGCTTCTTTTCACATTTAGAGCATAAAAATTAGAAGCTGGGCAAAATATTTTCTGGTGCTTTTTCAGGACTAGTATAAAAATCTGGCTGTCTGAACAGTCACAAACACTTACTGGCTAGGGCAATCACCCACTTAGTGAAAACACTGGATTCAACTTTCACAGTTTATTGAAGCTGTTTGAGCCTTCATCTTCCACCACCCAAGAGGGCATATTGTTTGATAAGCTATGGCATATGTTATTGTTTTGTATGATATGCATGTGTCAATGTGAGAAAGAATGACCCTCTCAGCTTGATTAATATTCTCATTACATAGGTAAAAACAGTGAGTTTAGACTGTTTCTCTTTTTCAAGTGGAGGAAGAAAATGAGCCTCAGCAAGGCAGAATGGGAGAGGGGCTATCTTCCCTGGATACTCCATGGCCTCTCTCAGGAAACACAGGCTCAAAGCATGCAGGAAAAATGGAAGAATGAATCAAGGAGCCTTGCACCAATTGTGAGCAATTTCTTAGTGTAAAAGGGCAACAACTACCTGATTCAAATCTTTTGCTGCCTTCCTTACATGAATAGAAAAATATAATAAACACTTCAATTCAGGGGAAATCAGGGACTTTGTTCAACACAAAAGTTTGCAATATATTGTCCTTGTGAAAAAAACTAAAAACTTTTCTATTTGATTTAATCATAACCAATTGCATTTGGTGTTTTGTTTTTCTGTTGGTTTTTTGTTGTTGTTGTTGTTGTTTGGGTTTTTTTGTTTCTTTTTTGTTTTTTATTTGGCAGCTGAACTGAGAAATCAATTATTTTTCCATGTACTGTACAGTACACTGCTGCACCGTTCTAAATATGTTTTAAGTTATGGCTCTTAGTTCCTAAGGTAGATTTCCAGAAACAGGAGGTTGTATTTTCCTTTCTAGGTCAATAAAATCCCAAGGGAAAGAAGAATGTTTTATGTGACAGAAATTCCCAGACTGAAATCCCCAGACCCTTCCATTAATTTATCAACCAAGCAGAATTTATGAGGTATCTAAATTGGAAATGAGATGTGTATCTTAATGGTCTGTTCCCCCTGTAAGCGAATGAATAAATAAATAAATCACACAACTGTTGTGGGCAAAATGCAAAGTTACTTGCATCTTTCTATTTGAGCTTTAAACACTTGCAAATCATTATGTGAATACAATGAAAAGAAGGATGATAGAAAATGTCATATGCCCATGATGCAGTGTGAAAGAAAAAATCTATTTGCTGATAAGATAGAAAGTAATAAAGATCATTACAAGGGTAAAATACTTTCACTAACAAAACACAGATTTTAGAATACCCCATACTGCTGTGGCTTAAGATATAGAGAATATTACTCAGCGGGTGTAGAATGCTGCATGTCTCACACACTGAAAAAGCGGTGTAACTCATTATTGCCATGGAGCTTTCAGGTCAAAACAAGATTTAAGATTTTAATGAAATTAATTAATGAATGAATACTAGAATTGAAACCCTAGGTTTACTATAATGTCCGTGATGACCTAACCAAAAGAAATGATTGCAGAGATCTGTAGCAGGAAACCATTTCACTCCTACACCCCTGTAAATCATAAAAATACACATATCACCTATTTTTACACAAGAGTTACTATTCCAAAATACTTGCTACCTTTTTTTTTTTTTTTTTTCCTAATGCTGGTTTTCCAGGAGCATAATCTTTAATACTATAGCTGATCAAATGTAAGTATATTTCTATAACTAGACCGCTTGGAACCTGCTCAAAATTGTCCTCCGACCTCCGTTTCTGAAAACTGGACATGCTTGATTGCTCCACACCGACACAGAGCATGTTCAATTAATGCTTACATTATAAGGATTGTGCAAACAACACAAATGGAAATTAAACCTTTTCACTACCCATCTGCATCTGAACATTCATAAATTGAAATAAGTGTAGAGCTGCACTCAATCAATTCCAGCTCGAGTCCCTGACCTGATTATTTTATGCATGTCAATATACATTCTCTTAATTAAATGTGGTTCGGTGAACACTATTGGTAAGAAAAAGGTAGACTATTGTCCACTTATTGCTACCCAAGATATTACCAGGAAAACAACAGAAAGTAAATTAATGGGGAAAAACATCAACTAAAGACAAAACTGTTGTGTTATGTTATCATAATATTCTCCTATGCTGAGAACCCAAGCAGGTGATAGAAATTTTCACTATTTTTCCCTTGATGACCAACTGTGGAGCTTAACAACTACACAAAAAGGCATAGCGTCTCTGAGGAAAACCAAAGTGCTACACTTAACTGCATATCACCAATCATCTGCTGTTGCAGACAACGGGAAGGCGCCTGCTGGAAAACTGCTATTTAAGAATGAAAGAGTAGAGTTGAGCCCAAGGCTTACAACCATCCTCAGCTCTCTCCATTTCACATCAGCCTGATGTGGTTTCTGCACAACACAGAGGGCTTTGTGTTTTGATTTTGGTTTGTTTTTTCACTTTCTGTCTTCTCAATTCTCTCCAGTTTGATGGTCCCTTTCTACCTCTTCCCGCATGAGCCTGCCATGGTGACACCCATTTAAGCCATTGCACAGCTGTTGTTGCCACACACAGAACATAAATGGTTTCCACAGGGGAATATATTCATCAGTATGATTTGGTAACAGAGGGTCCCACACAAAGACTGAATTTGCAAGGCTGCAAAGAGCTGATAATGATGTATGAGGGCATTAATTAAGTTTCTGGCAAAGACAGTTTTTTACTCAGGGTAGTGCAGATCCTTGGAGAAAAAGAGGCAATGGACTGGAAGAGTCATTGAGCACTGGCATAGAGACTGATTCAGGAGGGGAAAAAATATCTACAGTTGGCTTGTGCTATTTCTGTGGTATCTTTCTCTTCTCTCTCAAAGTCAGGCTATGGATTACACAGCACTTATGATTCAGAAGAAACATCCTCTGGTGTGTTAATGAGCATGTGTTGCATTGCACAGATGGGAGTTAGATGATCCCAAATATCTATTCCCACCATAGCTGGATGCATGTGGTAGACAGCCTCTCGTTTTTGCCCATTGAGACAAGCTAATCGGTTCTGGACCTGGGAATAATATTTAGAAAAAGACCATTTAAGTTCACCTTCATGCACAAAAGCAAATTAAAACAAACAAACCAAACATGTTGAAACAAGCTATTTGGAACAGATTACACTGGAACACAAATTTGACTCCAGCACGGTATGGCAACTGCTGTCAGGCTTGCAGAGATAAATACAATGACAGCTCTCCATCTTGCCTTCCAGAAACCCTGCCAAATCCTCCTAATACTCTCTGTCCCCTCTCCCCCTGGGCTCCTCCAATCTAACAGCCCTGAAGTCCAAAAAGATTAGAGAGGTTTCAATTGCATCTATTGAAGTATATAATTTTTTGTCTTAAGCTCTTTTTTTCTCATTCATTAATGGTCTTCAGTCAGACTACAATTGTTTCTTATTTATCTGCACAATAATTTCTGAAAGCACTTATAGGCCTGAGATTTTTCACATATATAGTGTGTGATTTTCACCAAATAGCAAGAAAATTCAGTGCTATTATCTTCTGAATGAACCTCAGAAAGATGGTACTAGTCCCAACTGGAAACAGCTGCAAAAAACAGCACATGGCCAAGAAAACACAGCATTAGCTGTGAAAGAAGAGCCACAGGCAGTAGCAAGTAAATGAGTAAAGCTTAGGGTGTACTTATTTTCAATACAGAACTATGTGAAAGGAAAGCACAAACAAATAAATGGGAAAATAAAAAATTTGTTAAACTACTATTGGAAAACGTTTTGCTTTTTGGTGTTTAACAATGACTGATATTTTTTACTCCCATTGTGGAAGATAGGGACTGATCAATAGAGGAGAAGGAAGTAAGTTTCTATTTTAATCAGTTCATGTTTCTCTAAATAACAGCAAAATAACAGACATGTAAATTGAGATCTGGAAAATTCTATTTTGGCTAATTTGGCTACTATAGATGGAAAAAACTTTGGGTTTTCAACCTTATTTCTTTGAAGCAGAGAAACATGGGGGAGTGCTTCTCTAACACACCAGTAATATCCACATCTCTACCCTGGTCCTTTGCCTGCACTGGGGAAAATATTAATGAAAATTATCTAAACCTTCACCAGCATCTCCTTTGTACATGAAAGCCACACACCACTGAGGACTTGACAATGACCTATTTTTCCAGCAGCCCAGCTCTGTATTATGATACGGTTTTTATTTTAATTTTCTTTCAAAGGCTCACTGGTTGGAGGGTTTGAGAGGGACAGAAAGCTCCTAGAGAAGACATTCAAGGTAATTTTGTTATTTAATAGCTCTTCTGTGTCTGTGTGTTCTCACATTTCAGTTTGTCTCAGTGAAGGTGGAGCAAAAAAGCAGCTATACAGATACAGACAGCCCCATTGCCTTGTCAGTAGCTTTTGGTCTTGCCATGGGCAGGAGAATCATCATCAGATACTAAATATGGAAATCATGACCAGCAGAAGCAAGAAAAAAGCCATATATTCAGTCTTCAGTACTTAAATGAACAATTGACATAGATAACTTGTCTCTAGTTCCTCAGGCTGCAAAATCATGTTTAACATCATGTTAGTTCACATGACTTCAGCTGTGAGCCATCTAGGTTTCCCACCACATTCATCATACTAAATCCAGAGCAACTACTTCTCAATCTTCTGATATGACTTACTTTTCCACATAAGATAAACCTCTTGCAAAGCAGTCGATTAAGGGTGATAAGATACTTCAGCCTTTGCTGATGTTGCCAAACAGGATGCTAATTAAAGCTATTTCTGGTGATAGCATTTTCTTATTTTTCTTTGTTCTTTCTTTCAGTCAGTGTCAACATTTAGTCACATAAACCCCAGACTAAATGCAAACAATCTTAATCCAATGCTAACATAGAGGCCCTCTTCCCCATCAGCTTTTCAGGGGCTCTGAATAGCAGGCAAGTTACTGGAATTTTAATAGCTGCCATGGTGGTGCCTCTTCCAAAAATTTCCCCCCTTTCCTCTGAGAGCTCTGCAGGCAGAGTACTGTAAGTAAAATCAATGACTACTCTGATAATTGTAAATCTGTCAGGATAGCACAAGGGCTCTTTTTTCCCTATTTTTAAAATCAGGAAACCATGCTTTTCCGTTGACCTTCCCAGGTTAATCCAAATTCCCTCTTTACAAGAACATCTGGAGGAAATTAAATGCAGTAACACAAATCTTTCTAAATAGTTTGACTTGATGCTTCCATAAAAGTCCTATTTCATTTATGTTACTATATTTTCCCCTGTCTTTCCAGTCTCTCACCTATTCAGAGACAATAAAAGATAGTGCTCATATCTATCAAAAGGCACTTAAGAGCTAAGTAGAGCAAGTCCACCCAGTCTGGCCTATACTGGTGAAGTAAAATCCCAAACTAAACAGCACACATGACTTAAATAAACTGTTAAATTTTAAAACCTGAGCTTGGCTCTGTGACACACAATCGCATAAAGATCCATCTTTTCACAGAAACACCTCAGTCTTGGTCAAATAATTTCTCTCTTCCACCATGCGTTTTCTCTCCCAGCTCATCACATGTACCATCAAGTTTGCTTAAGATATTCCATTGGTTCTGTCTTCCCTTCATCCTTCTGTCTCTCTGCTTGCCTCAACCCATTAGTCCATCACCCCAAGCACTCTACTGATCTCTCAGCCCAACTGTATTAAAAGGTTTGAAATTTAACATAAAAAAGATAAAGAGTTGTCCACCGTTAAACACATATTGCTTCTCCATCCACATCCCTGCTCATGTCTTTACCTAGGATATCAAATAAAACCTGATCTTCTATATAGAAAATTCATATAATAATCTAAAAGTAGTAACCCATGAAGTTCAAAATTTTTGTATGAGATGCATTACAAAAATTATGCAGACAGCAACACGGTTTGCTTTTTGCCATTTAGGAAATTTGATGTTGCTTTCCTTGAGATAGCAAATTCAATAGCTTGACTAGAACAGTAGAGGAAGTATCTATATTTGTCTTTCCCCCTCAGCCACACAGCCTTCACAGTGTCATCTAAGAAGCTCCACCTGCAATGAATAGCACCGGTGTTATATTGTGACATATCAAGGACATCTCAGTATTATAAATTTCTTATTTACTGGTTGCTAGTGAAGCAGATGCCTG
Source organism: Strix aluco (assembly GCF_031877795.1). Classification (NCBI taxonomy): domain Eukaryota; kingdom Metazoa; phylum Chordata; class Aves; order Strigiformes; family Strigidae; genus Strix; species Strix aluco. The sequence continues at coordinate 54,496,524 of NC_133933.1, read as the reverse complement.
CAACTGATGGTTCCATATTTTATCTTTAAGGGCTACAAATTGATATCCAGAGAAAAGCAGCCTTGCTGTATTTTCATAGGAATGCCATGACATCTGGAATACAAGTCAGTTAATTTTACTCTTGGTTAATAGTCCCCCATGGCAAACCACCCAAAAAACAGATCAATTACAATTATACACTTGTGCTAAAAGTCTATTAGAGGAATGTGTGACCTGATAGTTAAAATCAACCAAAAACAAAACAAGAAATTTTGTTTCTGATGATGAAGCTGCAAGTCTCACATGAAAGGATGTCTTTTTTGGTTCTCTCTTGATATTATCTTCTTCTTTTGCATCATTATTAAAGACAAGGCTGATCACTTCAGCCTGAAGATTTCGCTTGCCAGACCCAGCTCATGATTAAGTCTGCATTCAGTTGCATGGCCTTCCAATTTTCATGCTGCTGGCCTGATGGCAGCAGGCTAATTGCTTGCCTGTGGATGTGTGGTGGTACATGAGTTCGTGTTCACATGTAAAATTTCAGTCATAGATTTCTAAGAATGAGTTGGACTGAAGCCAAGTAATCAGCATCATTTAAAGGTTCTTACATCTTTTCTCTCAAACGTACCCCACAGTTCTGAGTAGAGAATTTTCCATTTGGGAAAAAGGTAGCTATAATGTCTATGCAGGGCAGCACTGAACAGATTTCCCTGATGGTGTCAAAACTAGTTTTTCATTTAATAAGACCAACTAGTAATTTTCCAAAATGAAAATTTTATTTCAGATTTTTTTTCTGCTAAAATTTTTCTCAGTTTTAGAGAAGCGCATTACTTCAACGTGGAATTTCAAAAATATTTAATAATGCAGTATTTTTAAACTACTGTATTAATTTAGGATGACACATCAGTATCTGTAGAGCTAAATGTGTGTTGTAAAGATGCAATTTATATTTTTTTCACTCAAATAATTTTTTTAAATCTTTTGGCTTTTATTTGGATTTTCTTTTACATTTTTTCTTTTCCCATATTCAAATTATTAATATTTTCATTGAAATGACACTGTGATGTGTTAAATATATATTAAATGTGTTAAAATCATTAAGTAATGCTATTTAGTACAAACTGAAATATTTTATCTTCTTTTCTGCAACAAAATTTGGGGGTTTTTATGTATTATGTTTTTGGTTCTGCCTCAACACTGTCATATCACTATGAGTTTTACAATCTTAGAAAGAGCTTTTCTGTATCCCCTTATGGAATTACTTAGACGCCTACTGAAGCACAGGGACTCAAAGTTTTCTACACAAGTTCTGCTAACATCTGCATTTTAAGCATGTGATTTTGTAGACTGATGGGTCTAATATAAGGACAGGACTTGGTAATGAGAGGTCAGCAGCCACAGATAAGACAGTATGATCTTGCGATGGGAAACTGATGACCACATTTTTAAAGACACATGATTATAGATTGAGAGTCTTTTGGAGGGAAATGTCAGTATCACTATTACATGGTCAGTAAATAACAAATATGACAAAACCATATGATCCTGTAATCCTCTGAATATCAAGGTCCAGACCTGCTCTTTCTGAAGCCAGCAAGGACTTAGGTTCAACTTCCAAATACTTTAAAGTTTTATCTCAAGATAGAGGAACAGCTTACACAACAACTGACACAATTGGAAAAAAAAGCCTTGTAAGATTTTGATGCATTTAAACCTGAACTGAATATAAATCTAAAATTAATCACTATTTCTTCTGCCTCCTCTCCTGAAAATAAGCACTTGAATAATCTTTGTTCATTTTGTAACACAAGCTGAATTGAAAGCTGACAAATATACTGGGTTTGGATAGTGGTACTGGAAGAATAAAAGATTTTGAACCCAAGAGAGACAATTTGGCCAAACACCAGGTACATAACTTAAAACTTCTGAAACCATTCTTCATCTGGAGTGCTTCAAATGAATGGAGATTTTATGAATGTTACATTACATTATTATCAAGAAGTACAGTGGGAGCATGCACACATGCAGAGAATGGATAAAATTTGAGAGACTATTAATGATGAGTGCAGAAAGTTTAGATTCAGGAAGAGTTTAGAAGCCTTTCCTCACCATTCTGCAGACAAACTTTTGTCACACCATGATTTCTTTAATACACCTGCCTGAAGCATATGGTACATCTTGATGAGAAAAATCTAAGTCAGATAGAAACCGAGTGGACTCACTTCTAGCATATTCTTCATTCTCCCAATAAGAACCATTCATCATGCTCCAAGAAACTCCTAACAGCTCAGTCTTTTAGAAGATGTTACAGATTTTTTTTTTTTTTTTCCCCAGGACCAGTTTATTATCATTAATTAATAACTTTCTGTGTATTGGGATTGCAATACCAGTTTATCATATCAAGTAAGTCTCAGCCTAAACAAGTGGAGTCTAAACAAACTGTAAGGTATTATATGACAAAAGACTGCAGTGAAACCCTCAGCTCCAAAGCTTGAACAAATAAACAGAGCAAATAAAAAGTGGTTTTCTTGCTCCTCTGTGCACTCAGTGGAAAGAAACTATCAAACTTTTGCACCCTGCTGCTTCAAGAGACATTAAAAATCTCTCTCAGTTGAGAGCAAAATGTGTCAACTGCCATTACTATTCAGGCTCAATTTAAGGGGAAAGAAGTCTATTTTTGTAAAAGCTGTCAGTGTAAAACTTTCATCTAAACATTCATTCATGCTCAAGAGTGGTCCTGTATTTCATGCCTAATGGGCCAAATTTAGAGAACCCTGATGCTGATAGCCAGCATTGACCCATGCTGTGTGTTGACAAAAGGCACACATATGCGACACTGTTTTTCTACTAACATAAGAATGCAACTTAATTTAAAGCGTCTTCCAAGCAGTTTTGTTTGTCTCTGTTCAGCAGCTGTAGGGTGTGAGTACACGGTACTTGTTGTATCAGATCAGATCAATGAAGCCAGTGAGTTCAGGGCTTTCCTAGGCCACTACTGGAGGTTTCTGAAAGAGATGCAGACTCCCAGTACTTGGAAACAAAGCCTGTGTGGTAGGCACGGGGATGGAAGTGAGGGAAGTCAGGAGCTGAATCCCCTCTGCAGTAATCAGCTTACCCTGAAGTGAGAAGTTTCCTTATTGCTATTGCAGCACATGGCACTTGCTAGGGTTATTGCAGAAGCTTCACACAGTTCCTCATATGATAACTGTAATTACATGTGATGGCTGCACCTCTGACCCATTAGAAGCAACAGACATGCAGTGGTCATGCATTAATATTTGAGGAAAAGCTGTAAGAGAAGAGAAATGAAGGGATGGAGGGAGAATATGACCTTTAAAAGATTAAAGAGTACCACATTACCTCTATCAGTGTGTGCTGAGAAAAAACCTGTTCCTTTTCAGATGTCTCTCCTTCTTTTATAGTAGAACACTGAAGCTGAGCATTTATGACTAATACTTGGTGTAAAACCAGGATACTTATTTTGAGCAGTAAACTCTAATGTAATACCCTAACTAGAAGCACTGTAAATACTTATGTATTCTCATCTAACCTTTTCCTACAAACCTTTGGTAACAGCAGGGAGAGAATACTACGATTTTAGCCTAACGACAATCTTGTTTACTTGATAAGAGTGCTGCACACAGAACTTTTTTCCAAGATAGCAGCTTTTATCATGAGGCCAAAATAGTGAGCCAAATGTAAGGAACAGACCAGCAAAATACCCTTCTTAAGACTGTAATCAGAAGTTAATTTTGTATTCATATCCATTCTTGTTGCCATTTAACTCAGAAAAAAAGGGGTGGGGGGCCTCATTTGCACCATGTATTTCTTTTAGTTCAATCTTTCTCTGGAAATAAGGTTTTGAAATTCTTCTAATTTATTTTGTTTATAATATGACCATGATAAGGCATTCTGCCCTATCAGATGTGTTTCATTGATTGACATTTTAAATGAGATGTGAAAAATGTACAATGATTTGAGTGGTACATGCCAACTGCTAGGGAACGAACTTCATTTACTATTAAACCAGTCTACTTCTAATGTTCAGGAAGACAGGATGCATTGGGTGTCACTGTCTGTGAACAAGCAGGTTTCAGACTCCCATTATCATTAAACGACCCCTGAGCTGGGCTTGCAGTTGTTGGAATTTCCCAGCACAGTCACAACACACACAGTCGGATACCACTTAATATCAAACTGGACCATAACTGACGTCATCTACCTGGACTTGTGCAAAGCATTTGACACTGTCCTGCACAACATCCTTGTCTCTAAATTGGAGAGACATGGATTTGATGGATGGACCAGTCGGTATGGAATTGGCTGGATGATTGCACTCAAGGAGTTGCAGCTCAATGTTCAAGTGGAGAGCAACGATGAGTGGTGTTCCTCAGGGGTCAGTGTTGGGGCCAGTGTTGTTTAACATCTTTGCTGGCGACATGGACAGTGGGACTGAGTGCTCCCTCAGCAAGTTTGCCAATGACACCAAGCTGTGCGGTGTGGTTGACACACTGGAGGGAAGGGATGCCATCCAGAAGGATCTTGACAGGCTTAAGAGGTGGGCCCGTGTGAACCTCATGAAGTTCAACAAGGCCAAGTGCAAGGTCCTGCACATGGGTCAGGGCAATCCCAAGCACAAATACAGCCTGGGCAAAGAGTGGATTGAGAGCAGCCCTGAGGAGAAGGACTTGGGAGTAGTAGTGGATGGAAAACTGACTATGAGCCAGCAATGTGTGCTTGCAGCCTAGAAAACCAACTGTATTCTGGGCTGCATCAAGAGAAGTGTGGCCAGCAGATCATGGGAGGGGATTCTCCCCCTCTACTCTGCTCTCATGAGACCCCACCTGGAGTCCTGTGTCCAGCTCTGGGGGCCCCAGCATAAGAAGGACATGGACCTCCTCAAGCAGGTCCAGAGGAGGCCACAAAGATGATCAGGGGGCTGGAGCACCTCCCCTATGAGGACAGGCTGAGAGAGTTGGGGTTGTTCAGCCTGGAAAAGAGAAAGCTCCAGGGAGACCTTATAGCGGCCTTCCAGTACTTAAAGGGGGCTGCAGGAAAGGTGGGGAGGGACTCTTCATCAGGGAGTGTAGTGATAGGATGCGGGGTAACAGTTTTAAACTGAAAGAGGATAGATTTAGATTAGATATATGGAAGAAGTTCTTTACTGTGAGGTTGGTGAGACACTGGAAGAGGTTGCCCAGGGAAGTTGTGAATGACCCCTCCCTGGAAGTGTTCAAGGCCAGGCTGGACGGGGCTTTGAGTAACCTGGTCTAGTAGAAGGTGTCCCTGCCCATGCCAGGAGGGTTGGAACTAGATGATCTTTAAGGTCCCTTCCAACCCAAACCATTCTGTGATTCTATGATAACCTCGACACACAATAAGAGTTCATATCTAGGGGTTACTCAATTCTGTAAAAAAAAAAAAAAAAAATCTAATATTATTCTTATTTTACATTCCTTATTTCACACTTTTGTGGATTCCTTATTTGGTTTCTAACTTTCAATTAATTAATTTCTTTTTATTTCCTGCCTCTGTTCTTTCTTTCTTCTCATAACTAAAAGACAATAACCCTGCATCCAAGTCCCATACACACGAGCAGCCACTTTCCCTAGAGACACCAATATCACTGGCTGGCCAACTCTTGTTGGAGACAAAAAATGTTGCTCACAAGAGCTCTTCCCTGCCACCAGCTCCATGGGGGACAACATGTTAAGGGGCTACTTGTTGCACTGTCTCCACAATCTATATTCTACCCACCTTTTACTGTCCACCAAAATACCCACTTGTAATGCATACATAGCATCCATCTCCAGTACCCATTCATTAAACTTCCAAAGAAATACCCCTCAGCTTTTCCACAGATTGTCTCTAATGTTTGGGGTGAACTCCCAAAACCCCCAAGGGTTTTTCAAGGTGAATTAACTGAGACAGAGCACATTACCAACATGGTATAATATTCTGGGGACTCAGGCTACCTAATTTACAACTAGCTTTTTCCATCATATGGGATACACAGATCCCCAGGCATCTGCAAAACCAACTCTCTGTCCTCCTTCAAACTCTCATGATGTTTAAAGGAAAATTTTGGTGACTGTGATACTGTAGAAACTGTCACCCCATAGATCATACTGACAAAATACTGCTTGTTTCTTTTAATCCCCTAAGTTACTCTTCTCTATTTCTTTTTTTTTGTTTAAATAATTAGGTATTGCACACAGGTTGCAAAATTCTCTGGGGCAGGAACTAAATTTACCTGCTCTGTAGTGCTCCAGGGTAACTGAGTAAGGCAGACAGTAATTTAATTAACTGTGAGCATGTGCGCAGCAATATCAGAAGGTAGATCCAGCTAGATGTAAATTGCATACTTCCTTACCCATCTGAGCATATTTTATCATCACACTGGCCTAAATCCATATTTTAACCCAATGTCTATTTAAAGTCCAAAAGTGTTCTTTTGAGATGTCAAGCTGTCCAAATTTTGGACCCAAGGAATAATTAGGGAGCTTTCCACGCTTGCCAGGTCAGATGGTCTTCTGTATCATGCCTTAGATGGTCTTACTGTTACTTATTTAAATATACCTGGCCATCTCAGTCCTCCCTTTTGAGTAGTTAAGAGGGATTCACTGAACTTTGCATCCATGGGAAATGCAGACTACTGAGGCTTGTGAAGCCACTTGATATACTGTTACATTATTACTTCTATGGCTTTAGCAGTTAACATGATGGACACTACAGAAGAAATCCTATACTTAAGCCACACAGTTGCATAGATAGTAGGGTTGTGCACACCAGGTGGACTGACATTAGAATGTTTTGCACAGACTCTAGAAGCAAGCACAGAAAATAACAGATGAATTCATTTTCAGGGATAAAGATCATATGAGAGCAAAGAAAAGCTCCAAGCCTTCAATCTTCACACACCTAATCAGAGATTTGACATTATAATTTTACTGCATTTCCCTTTTGATAAATTAAATAGAATTATTGGAAGTGACTAAACAACTATGTTCAGCAGAAAGACTGGAAACATAATGAAGATGGTAGCCAATTTTTTGTATATTATACACAGACACAACATCTCCTACATATAATCTTAGATATGCTGTTTTGGAGCTCCAAAGGAGAAACAACTTTTAAAAAGCAGCAACACTGAAAAAATAATGTATCAGTGCACTTATCACCACAGCAGGAAGTGAAGAGCAGAGGCAGCAATACCAACACTAAGCATGTGCCTAATGGCTCAGCAGAAACACCCTCCTACGCCTGGTAGCTTTCCATACACAGAGCCTTTCAATGCCCTTTGAACATATATACAGCATTTTCCAAACTAATTATAATGCTGGCATATGGTACATTTACCAAGAAAGAAAAAAACAGACTTTTTAAAAACACTGTCATGACCGTTATGGCAGAGAAAAAGTTGACCACTATTATAGGGCCTGAGCCAACATTTATTTAAATCAATACAAAGACTTTCACTGACTACACATGGGACTTTGAACCTGATCCACCGGAAACGGAGAATCACCACCAATAACTAGACAAGCAGAAACTGTTCTTGTAAAAAAGCCTATAAGGCATAATAGGGGGGGGGAAAGCAAAATGGTTCCCTTGGAGTTCAAGAGTCTTCTGCAAATGAATGATATGATTTTTACAGAATTTTAATTAACCTTGTTATTCAGTAAAGAACTGTAGCTGTGCTGTAAAAGTCTATCGATCAAAATTACTGAATATAACTTGTGAGCATTCTCCAGTAAATGCTATGATAGTTTTCCACAGAACTATAACAATATAGAACAATATGCAATGTCTTGTTAAATCTTGTCTAAGCAGTCCCGAGAGAGATTTCTGGTTACAGCGTGGTGCTTACAGTCCTAGTAGAGCCATACCTATAGAAGTATCTGTTTGCTAACTAGGCTGCAGTCACCTGCAAGCCTTTCAGCTCGATCCCAAACAACTGTTCATCTCAGACCGTGAAGTTCTGCAGAAGTCTCAAGGCTGAGGTCAGTCAGAGGTTTCTTCACCTCCAATCTCTCCTCTCCTTTCCACCCCTCTGCAGGCCTCTAGCATGGGGAATCAGCGAGCAGCAACCCCATGATTCCCTGTCTTGACTCCCTTCCTCTGTGTCCTCCTCTCACACTCCTGAAGTCTCTGTCAGCCCTAGGCAAGGACAAACTCATGGAAGCAGACAAGGTGCCTGCAGAGCGATTGCACTACTTTGTGGACTGTGACAAAGCTTGGGAGGTATCTTAGTGTCATGCTGGAAGATGCAGTACAAATGATTCTGGTTAGGAAGGGTGGTGAAGATGAGAAAGCTTGAGCTCATTCAGGACAACACTTAGACCAACAGTAAATATCACAACAGGCAAAGCCCAAAATGAGATCATCAATGCATCTGAGGCTGGCGTTTGGAAACATTTGCACTAAGAAGTTCCTGTCTGGGTACAGACTTTCACATATACCCCAAAAATGGATTACCAAACTGATAACACTTCTTTTTCCTCATTTTAACTACTACAGATCAAACCCTCAGTTATAAAATACATACTCTGCCAGGAACTTCCATCGCAACCCCAGTTTCCATTAACTCTTAAACTGTAACACACACGTTTCTTTTTCAGTCTTGCAGCTATTAAAATGATACAAAGCCCTGCTTTCAAATGGGTGTGCAGCTCTTGCTCTAAGCAGCAACATTTTTCTGAACAGCCTTAACCTCTGTCATAAGCTCACACAACCAAGTGTGAAAAAAAGCTACCACAAAACAAAAGTATGATGGAAGCAAGTGCCAAGGTACCTGGCACACTGCAGGCACTAAAAACTGTGAAAGGGTGTTAGCACTGGCCTTGTCATGTGGTGGTAGGGTGGCGATCCAACACAGATGTCATGTATTCCCTAGGGTTGCTAGTACATACTGTGCTTGCTACAATCTCTCCTTCAGTTTTGCTGTGCAGAGATGCTTTCTTCCTGAAGTGAAATGAAGGCTAAGAGTGTTTTAGATGAGCACAGAACATGGACATGGCATCTATAAAATATGATCTACTCGGTACAAGTGCAAAGAAAGAAAAAAGCAATTTAAGAAAAAGCTTCTCTAAAATAAAATTCAAACAAACAAACCAACCCTCAAAGGGCTATGGAACAGTGAGAATTGTAAAACTTCTTCTAAACATCCATTTTTGAGTTTTCTTTTTTATTTACATTTGAAATTTTTCCAAATTTTTGACACAAAGTATACTACAACAGAACTTAGAACTGTTAATTGAGAACTAAAGTGACAGAACAATTTAGAAAAACATAAATTCAGCAGTGCTATGGCCAACAAATCTGACTTCACTGTGAAACAGGCACCCAGTGCAGAGATCCTTACATCATTCAAGCATCAAATGTTGCCAATAAAAGAGTTTAGGTTTCATGGAATATATAACCCGCAATGACTGTACAATAAAAATAAATGAGTGTTCAGAATTTTATATGGATTTCAAGAAAGCATTTGATATTGTATCAGCACAACAGGAAAGATAAAGTGGTAAAAAGAGAGAGAAATATTATATTGACTTAAATGCTAGAAAGCGTATCAGTAGAAGATGGCACAGTTAAATTACGTACTCTGCTTATTATATTGTATGTTATGGTCTCCAATGAACAAGCCAACATTAGTATGCAGGAAAGTTTTCTTCTTGGAAAAATAGACTCCTGTCTTCTCATTCTGAGAAAATAAGTCCTCTTCTTTTAGAAGTGATGTGTCACCAGTTACTTTAACTCTTAAGTGCCTCAAAATCTTTAATGTCTTTATTTTCACATACCTCTGGATATGATGCTATTCACATTTCTCAGATTATGAAGTGTGCTTTTTTAAAGACTAATGAGTTCTTTTATTGCCTGTTTCTGTTTAAGGAAACTGTAGGAACCCAGGTCTCACTGACTGCAAAGAGATCTAGGATCCTATCTGCATCACAAACTTTAAAAATCTTTTTGGACAGTTGGCATGACAGGAAACTAAATACAGATTTCCTTATCCCCAGGCTGGTACCTTAACTTCTGAACCAAATGTTTTCTATTACAAGATGGGCATTAAAGCAGCAGGTAAAAAAGTGGAGAACCAGCCCATATTCTTAAGAAAGAGGTAAAAAACCAAAAGCTTTATTGTTCGTTAAGCTCTCACAAGGATAATTATATGCCATATATCAGTTTGATTTAGTTATCTTGACTTATTTCTAGAACTGGTGTTGCTCCACAGCAACAGGCTTTCTGTTCTAGAACTTAGTGTTCACAAAAGCACATGAGACATCTTCAGCTTTAACATTAATAATAATAATAATAATAATAATAATAATAATAATAATAAATACTAGAGAGTAAGAGAGAGAGTGACCTAAAAATAAGCTCTGCTAACAATATTTATAGTCCTAAATGATTACACACCATCAGTGCTGCTCACATGGACTCACACAGCCCACCTTCCCCACCTCCCAAAATCATTGCTTAATTAATTCTTATCATGCTTCATCATATTCACAGACAGCTTTGACAAGAATCAATAGCAGATAAGTTTGTTCATTTAACTTAGATGACTCTCTTAACTCTTTTAAATTAATCATTTTGAATGAACATGCTTTATTTAGCAGGTTAATTCTTACAGAAAGTACCATCTGTATTTGCAGGAAAAGAGGTAGGGAGAGACAAAAATTTTTGATATAAATTTGGGATCTAAAATGGTAAGGAAGCAATTGGACAAAATAAAGAGAATAAAGTTCATCCAGTAATCTCATAGCTCTTCTTCAGTTTCAAAATATAAAGAGAGATGGAGAACTGAAGCAGCAAGTACAGTCAGAGGAACTGATTAGAGAAAGTTAATCTTTACAGTGATAATTCATGAGAGTTGAGTGAAGCAGAGATGACCCAGAGTGATATTCTGAGGTAAAGTGTTGGCTGGATCAGCTGAATCTTAGCACCTGAACCTCCAGGACAGTATTAAAGAAGGATCTTTTCAATCTGGAAAGAGACTAGCAAAACCTAACAAAAGAATGTTGTCTGCTTAGCCTCTTTATGCCACTGGTAACGGTGATGAAAGATGCATACAGAGAGTGACAGCCCCTGAATAAGTCTGTAATTACTTCCATTTAAAGATGTTACAGCTTCCAAGGCATAGTGCAAATGGTTTTGAAATGAGTGACATTGCATACATCTGGCACAACAAGTGCAACATTAGCCGGATAGAGGAGCTTAAGCTCTGAAAATGTCAATTTTCAGACTAAAAAGGGTTACAGTCAGTGATTTATTCAGATAACACCCATGAACATTAAAAGGGCATGAGTTATGCTCATAACTTCCCATACGTCAAGAATGACAAGACTATTCCTCAGAGTCTGCTGAATACAGAGATCTATCAGAAGCAGATGGGAAATCAAATTTTGCTGAAAACCAGAAGATTCTGATCTCATCAACAGAACCTATAAATTACTGTATGAGCCCTAGCAAAGAAAGAAAGACTATGGACAAAACCTTAGTGGAAAAAAAAAAAAAAAACAACAAACCCATCAGCAGGTGTGCATCTGAGCTGCAAATAGCTGGTTCATGTTCCTTATTATCTGTGCTCTGTGGCTTTGTCTGCACTTAAGTTTATGAAGCTTGCTGCCTATGACTAAAATAATGATATATATCCTCTGCAAGACAGGGTTACCCTAGGATGCATGATGGCACAGTGCAGAGGGTTACATAGCATAGGTTAGAATGAACCTTGAACGTTAAGACCAAACCAAACCAAAGAAAAAAAAGTATTGAATAGGTGTAATTTGTGCACTCATTTGTGAACAACCTATGCTCAGCACGACTGGTACTGTGTTCAGAGACCATCTCCACCTCTGAAATAAACGAAGAATCCTCAGGGAAGGGCAATTCCCTAAGATCACTCTATCAAAGGTAAGGAAACTAACCCTACTGCCCAGGCTCTGTGTGCACTCCCCTCACATGAACCTTACCCAGACCAAGATTCAATCATGTTTTCAGTATTACAGATGTGAAGGGCTCTGTGCTATAATCACTACTAGATACTCTCACACTCCTTTGTCTATTGCGAAAACACATTCCTCTGAACTGTGCTACACAGACCAAATTTCAAGTTCTCCTTTCTGTTCTCTCTAGAATGGGCCAACAAGGAAGCAAAGGGTTGGAAGACCACCTCTAAGTAACGGTGAGTGAACCAACCAGAGAAGGTGCCCTGCTGGACCTCCTCTTTGTGAACAGAGAAGGACTTGTGGATGATGTGGCGGTTGGAGGATGACTAGGGCACAGCGATCATGAAATAATAGAACTCTCTATTCTTAGAGAGGCCAGGAGAGGGGGCAGCAGAACTGACATCCTGGACTTCCAAAGGGCTGACTTTGTCTTGTTTAGGCACCTGATTGACAGAATCCCTTGGGAGACAATCCTGAAGGGTATAGGAGTCCAGGAAGGCTGGGCACTCTTTAAGAAGAAAGTTTTAATGGCACAGGAGCAGGCTGTCCCCAGGTGCTGTAAGAGAAGCCGGCAACAGAGAAGACCACCCTGGCTGAACAGGGAGCTTTGGCTGCAACTCAGGGAGAAAAGGAGAGTTTACGGCCTTTGGAAGAAGTGGCTAGCCACTCACAGTGATTACAAAGATGCTGTGAGGCTGTGCAGGGCAGAAATCAGGAGGTCTAAAGCCCAGCTAGAAATGAAGCTGGCTTCAGCAATCAAGGACAACAAGAAATGTTTCTATAAGTATGTCAACAGCAAAAGACCAGGGAGAGACTCCATCCCCTGCTAGACACAGGAGGAAACATGGTAACAAGTGATGAGGAAAAGGCTGAGGTGCTTAATGCCTTCTTTGCCTCAGTCTTTAATAACAAGACTAGTTGTACTGAGGGAATCCAGTCTCCTCAGTCAAATGGACAGAGATTGGGAGAACGACCCCCCCACAATCCAGAAGACAGTCAGTGACCTACTGCATCACATAGACATACACAAGTCTATGGGACCGGACAGGATACACCCGAGGGTGCTGAAGGAGCTGGTGGGGGTGCTCACCAAGCCGCTCTCCATCATTTACCAGCAGTCCTGGCTGACAGGGGAGATCCTGACAGATTGGAAATTGGCCAATGTGACGCCCGTATATAGGAAGGGTTGGAAGGATGATCCGGGAAATTACAGGCCTGTCAGCTTGACTTTGGTGCCCCGGAAGCTGATGGAGCACCTCATCATGAGTTCCATCACACAACACATGTGGGACAACCAGATGATCAGGCCCAGTCAGCATGGGTTTATGAAAGGCAGGTCATGCTTGACAAACCTTGTCTCCTTCTACGACAGGGCGACCTGCTTATTGGATGAGGGAAAGGCTGTGGATGTTGTCTACCTTGACTTTACTAAGGCTTTTGACACCATTTCCCACAGCATTCTCCTGGTGAAACTGGCTGCTCGCAGCTTGGATGGGCACACGCTTTGTTGGGTAAAAAACTATCTGGATGGCCGGGCCCAAAGAGTTGTGGTGAACGGAGTTAAATCCGGCTGGTGGCCAGTCACGAGTGGTGTCCCCCAGGGCTCGGTTTTGGGGCCACTCCTGTTTAACAGCTTTATTGATGATCTAGACGAGGGGATCGAGTGCACCCTCAGTAAGTTTGCAGATGACACCAAGTTGGGTGGGAGTGTTGATCTGCTCGAGGGTAGGGAGGCTCTGCAGAGAGATCTGGACAGGCTGGAGCGATGGGCTAAGGCCAACTGTAGGAGTTTCAATAAGGCCAAATGCCAGGTACTGCACTTCAGCCACAACAACCCCCAGCAGCGCTACAGGCTTGGGGAAGAGTGGCTGGAGAGCTGCCAGTCAGAGAGGGACCTGGGGGTGTTGATTGACAGGTGGCTGAACAGGAGGCAGCAGTGTGCCCAGGTGGCCAAGAAGGCCAATGCTATTCTGGCTTGTATCAGCAATAGCATGGCCAGCAGGGACAGGGAAGGGATCTTACCCCTGTACTCGGCACTGGTGAGGTCGCACCTTGATTACTGTGTTCAGTTTTGGGCCCCTAACTATAAAAAGGATATTGAATTACTCAAGTGCTTCCAAAGAAGGGCAACGAAGCTGGTGAAGGGTCTGGAGCACGTGTCGTACGAGGAGCGAGGAGCGGCTGAGGGAACTGGGGTTGTTTAGTCTGGAGAAGAGGAGGCTGAGGGGAGACCTCATCGCCCTCTACAACTACCTGAAAGGAGGTTGCAGGGAGCTGAGGATGAGTCTCTTTAACCAAGTAACAAGCGATAGGACAAGAGGGGATGGCCTCAAGTTGTGCCAGGGAAGGTTTAGACTGGATATTAGGAAGCATTTCTTTACAGAACGGGTTGTTAGGCATTGGAATGGGCTGCTCAGGGAGGTGGTGGAGTCCCCATCCCTGGAGGTGTTTAAGAGTCGGGTTGACATAGGGCTTAGGGATATGGTGTAGTTGGGAACTGTCAGTGTTAGGTTAATGGTTGGACTAGATGACCTTCAAGGTCTTTTTCAACCTAGATGATTCTGTAATCAACCAGCTCCAAGATACTGCCTGTATGAGAAAATACAGCAATTGAAATATCTTAACATCTCCTTTTGTGAGACGCTGCTTTTCACCGCTCACTGGTTTGCTAAATTTTCCCTGTACTTACTGAAATCTGAACAGTTTAAAGGAAATATCACCCCCACATTAACCTACGCAGAGAGACTGCTTTACTCATGCTGAAACCACTTTTGTAATAGGTGAAGCTGGGATCTGAAATGGCTATGTTTCCAGTCCCTGCTCTTGAAAGTCAGTTGGGGTTGGGTTCCCTGTGTCAAGTTCTGAGCCTTTTCACATTCTTGTGGGAAGTCCGTCAAAGTCTAGCTGTATATTCATTTTAAAAGTTACAGCTGACAGTGTAGAAGCTCACCATATAGAAACAACACTTTCTCTCCCACGTAAGAAACAAAGTCCTTTCTCACACAGGATATTCTAGCTTAGATCCAGTGGAGTTTTTCCTGTAGCTGCAAACACCTGAACCAAGAACATTTCTCTTTCCATCACTGCTGGAGCTCAGGAGCTTCCCAGGAACTGGATAGGTGTCCTGGTTTGGACCAGGATAGAGTTAACTTTCCTTGTGCAGAGAGGGAGCACAGCTGAAGGGCTGGGTCCCGATCGATCATTGGAGCATTCCATGTCATGTGACATCAAGCTCAGCTCTCTCTTGCGCATTGTTTTGGTTTTGGTTTCCCGATCGGCTGGGTGGAGTTTCTCTGGTGCGGTCAGATCGCTGCTGGGGACGGGCTCTGTACTGGTTGCCACTCGGTGAGTAGCATTTTACTACTGCATTTTACCTGTTTTGGACCACAATTATTACTGTTGGTTTTGCTTGTAATTTTTTTTTTTATTTAACCTACAAATTTCTTCTTTTGTCCTTCCCTTATTTTACTGTGGTGCGGGGAGTAAACAACTGGCCGCGTGGTGATTTGCTACCAGCTGAGTTCAAACCAGAACAATAGGAGAACACCCAATGCTACAAATCAAGGAGGGAAGTAGATGTGGAGTGGAGAAGGTGTGACTTGGACCATGCCAGAGAGATCTGGGGACTGGCTGAATAAGGCTGGAAGATCAGAGGAAAGGACATAGATTTATGTATTTCAGACCAAGTGTGTCCTGGGAGGTAGCTGAGACCATCTGCACAAGGCAACTGTGAAATGGGGGCCAGGGCTGCAGGGGGAACATACTGAATAAGACACTGACATGGAGCACCAGGCCTGAACGAGCCAAGCATTAGATACTCAGAAGCAGCTGGCTGATGAGCAAAGTCTTCAGGAAGAACAAGCATATTCTGGAGGTCATGCCAAACAAAATAACCTTGAAAAAGGGAAAGGAGGAACTCAGGAATGGATGCAGACAACCTGAGGAAGAGGAGTAGGTACATTTTCTGACCAAAAGGATGGATACAGATAGAGAGGCAGTATCTGCCGGAAAATAGAACTGAAAGGCAGGGCAGATGAGACAAGATATGGAGGGACTCAAGCAGGCTGAAAGAGGTTCTGCATCCATTAAAGAACACTTGTCTCCAGAGCATGGAAAGGAGCTGAGACTCACCTCTCCCTCTGAAACCAGCCACTGTTCCTGTATGGCTCACCCACAGGACTGTGTCCATTAGCAGGGGTCCTGGCCATTGTTACCTCCAGTGATGAGTCAGGTGAATAGTGAGCAGATGGGGTTTTCTCCAGATATTTTGATCATTAATTCTAGAAGCCACAGGTACCACACAGTTAGTAGAATGATAAAATTTAAATGCCAATGCTCAAGAATCAGAAAATCCCCAAACTAAATTTACTTATTCTGAATTCAGTGAACTGGGAGGATACACAATTTGCTAACATTTTTAACTATGCAATCATAGGTAAACTTTCCCCAAATACATATCTCTACCCACATTTTGTAGGTATGGCTCTAATTTGCAGTTTTCAGAAGAGCCCTAGGAGTGAGGACGCAGCAATAGAAGTAAACTGTTTTCCAGAGTACAGATCCCTTAACTCTATCTTTTCCTTTATGTACATAAGGAGTCCTGCTGAAGCCCCCCAAAAATGAAGACACATTTGTAAAGAAACACATTAGACAGAGAACCATTCACTGTAGCTACGCCGAGTTTGTTTTCTATCAGCTGATCAGACCACTTTCCCATCCATCTGCATCTGTTCTCTGCCTCAGGTTTCTACCAAATCTAATTAAAAAAAACCCCAAAAAACAAACAAACATGTGCTTTACTGGAAAAGGCATCCTCAGCTCTCCCACAGACACTGCGTGGGGAAACATTGAGGTTAATGACCCTACTTTGCTAACTTATTAATAGATTTCCACCTCACAGAAGAACAGCGTGGTCGGACTCACAGCTGCTTGGGAAGATCCTGGTGGGAAAGTGCTGTAGCAATAGAGAGAGCATGATTTGTATGTAAAACTGATATTGTGGAGAGGGAGGTGTTGATCTCTTCTCCCTGGTATTCAGTACCTGGATGCATAGGAATGGTTCAAAACTGCAGCAGGGGAGGTTTAAACTGAACATTAGGAAACATTTCTTTACTGAGAGGGTGGTCAAACACTGGAACAGATTTCCTAGAGAGATGGGTGATGCCCCAAGCTTGTCAATGTTTAAGAGGTATTTGGACAATGCCCTTAATAACATGCTTTAACTTTTGGTCAGCTCTGAATTGGTCAGGCAGTTGGACTAGGTGGTCATTGTAGGCCCCTTCCAACTGAAAAATTCTATTAATCTTTTGCAAGGCCAACTTAACTGGAAAAGAAAAATGACAACGTTTTGGACACACCATCCATTCCATCACAGCTACAGCAGCACTTCCACTGCTATGAAAACAGTATTATAAAGCAAAGCTGTTAGTTCAGACTATGAAAAGTCCAAGGCAAAGAAAGAAAATGTGAACAGTATCCAACAACAGCTCAACCAGGCCAAACCCTTTATCGTTTTAGGTATTACCTATACCTAATGGTATGAATGTTTCTGGGTTTGTTTTCTTTACAAAAGCAGGGTAGTTGCTATTACAAGAATTTCAGAACCTCTTAGGTTTTTTGTCCTCATCAATTTTTCAATTCACAGATAATTTCTTGGGTAATAGACATCAACCTCTCCACCCTTAGGAGCTGCTGGTGTGATATTTTTGAGTAGATGTAGTACATTGATTCTGGACTACTGGGAATTACCACCTGGCACAGTGGGTAACAGGATAAGTGTTAACTGTCACAGATAGAGTTCTTTCTTCTGTACAGAGAATGGCTCCCTTCAGTTAAAACTAAATAAATCTATTCCAAGCATTTCTCCCTCTTTACATTTTCCTAATTTTCAGGACTTCTGAAGTGGAATCCTATAATTTGTCTTCCATATGCAACATTAGCAGATAACGACTATAGAGGTGTTGCTGCTCTGTATTTATATGCCTGATCCTTAGTTCAAAGCTCTGATTTTCACAACGCTCAGACAGATTCAGAATTGATTAGTGCAATGTAACATCTTCCAAATTCCACCTACATATAAGAAATGCCACACGAGTTATGCAGTACTAGGATGAATAAAGTGCAGTAATCCAAGATGCAACAGGAAGAATTTGCAGTATCACAATCAGCACGCATTGTTGTAAAGCCCCTGTATTTGCTGGTTTACAAACAGTGCAGATGGCAACACAAGCTTTAACTCTGGCAAGCATATATGAGATTAGATATTCTTTTCCCCATAATCCTTGTTAAACTTGCCTCCTCATAGAAATGAAGGTAGCAGAGAGCTGTGGGAGAGTGTACAAATCAAGTGTTACAGGTAATGAGAAATAAGGAGCTTTAAGATATAGTTTAATGTTATTCTCAATAGACTCCTCCTCATGCCAAATTGCATCTTAAATATTTATGGTGCTTCCAAAGGGAGTGTCGTTGTTCTGAAGAGAGTAATCTGAACATACAGATAGTGTACACAGATCATCCAATCTTAATGACATTTATAACAAGACATTGGGACTGTCAGTCATGAATATCCCATTGCAAAAAAAAAAAGTAACAATAAATTGCAGTGCCATTATTAGTATAAGAAAACCTCTTTATTAATTGCATCTCATTAGTGACTGCAATATTTTACTAGTGAATACAAACACTATCATGGGAGGATTTTAAATTGATTTTTTTTTTATTTTAAGTTGCTTGAATATGATTAAGGATCTAAACTCTAGAAGATGTTCTGACCTTTGTGGAGCTTAACTGAGAAGTGACTTCAGGAAAAGTAAAAATTACGCAGGTTTAAATTCAATAATGTCGATCCAATGCATATCGTGGGAAGGACAAAGCACCAAGGGGATGGTGCTAAGCAAAATTATGGTTGATAACAGAAGAATCTGAGCTAAAATGCAGAAAAATATAACAAAAATTATGAAGGATATCAGAAATACACTTCATAATGAGCTCACAATGAGATGTATTTAAACAGGTTGAAATGGCTTTTCTGGTACATAAGAGGAACAATACTTGTAGGGAAGTCATAATGCCTCATTTCTTGAAACTGATAAGGCACATTCAGAACAAAATTGGAGGCATTTAAGTAAGACAGTGATGTTATATATTGGGAATTGGAGGCAAAGGTTTCTAAGCTGATGTAAGGCACAGACTGTTAGATTAGATGAGTGGGTAAAAAAGATTTTAAATTATTCCTTCTTCATTCCACTTATTCTTTTTTACCATCTTTTTTTTCCCCACACTTCCCACAGCTATCAAGCATCTCTTAGCAAGTGTAAAGGCCCTAAACTAATGTACTGATGTGTACCTTGCATCATTTTACATGTCTTAATTTGACAATTAGATGAGGGAATGTGAGGAGGAAACACAAAATAGCCCTGCAGGGTGCAGTTTCATGACATAGCTAAATTATCCTAATGGCATTCTCTACCAGTTCAGCTACCAAAACTGTCACAGCAGTCAGGTGAGTGCCACAGCCATTGCAAATAAGGAGGACAGAGGAGCACAAAGCCTTTCCACCAGAAGTTAGCTACAGGATTAATGTAGCTGTAATGTAAAATGCAGTGGTTTGTGGTGGAATGCATGTGTGTTGATGGAGGGGGAGGTGGACAGGGGGTTGTTATGTTTTAACTCCTCTTCCAAATGACCTCTCTGATGTGGCATTGTTCATTGACATATTAGCATTTTCACTAACGTCAGTGCGGGAACCAGGAAGTGTTGTGGGGAGAAAAGGAAGGAAGAAGCTTTGATTTGGGTGTTTCTGCCACTGTGTAACTGCCTCAAGTTCAGGAGGTACCATGGTCAGACACAGAGTGGGGAGTCCTTGCTTTCAGCAGATTCTTGGAAGATGTGGTTGAGAAAAGCAGCTAGATATTTGACAGGTACACCAGGGTTACCACACTTGATCATGTCATCATTACTCCATTTGGCCTTTGGACTTCACAGTAGCTGAGTTTTCAAAGACAAAGCCCATAATAGACTGAATAATATTTGGAAATTGTATATGCATAAGAAAATCCTTGCTCCCTCAGTGAGCATTTCCCTTATGCAATGAAGCTTCAAGTTTGAGTTGTTGTTTTAGCTTGCATAAATTATCCATGATCTTAACATTACCAAATGCATCTACCAGATTTGTCTGGCTGACCTCCTAAGGCTCTGATTTCCATGAAGCAATGACTATGCATTAGGCAAAAAAGTATTTTCTTTTATTAGCTCTAGATTTACTACCCTTTGATTTTATTGTCTGTCTGTTTTTTTCCCATGTCTCTAAGCAGGTGAAAATGAGGGGTTGATCTGTTTTCATTATGTTCATCATACTGCAAGAAACTGGGAGATCAATTATACAAAAGGAAAAAAATCTTGTAAAAAAAAGCAGGGAAGAGCACTTTCTGTCATCCTCCTCTCAGGCAAAGACAGTTTCCTCATGTTTCAATCTATTTTAACACTAGATACCTCAATGGCAACTTTGATTTTAATTCATTATTAACTTCCTCAGGGCCTGCCCTGCCATAGCTTGAGCATGTAAACTTGGAAAGGCCTCCCTGAATCCACTCAAACAAATAATCTCACCTAGATCTTTCAGATCCTCTTGAAGGAGCTTTCTGATGAAAATCTTTGCTTGATCTGTCCATTTGTAGATGTCTTTCACTAATGTATTCCCTCTCACATATCTTTACTTGATACTATATCCATAATATACTTAAAGAATCAAGCTATCTCACATGCATACACACATGCATACTCTCTTTTTTGCTAAATGGCCTGAGAATTGGAATTCTTCTGTCAAATAAACAACCTCATAGATCTGTGTAGGTGAAGAGATTCTGAATCGATCAACTATTAGGGTACCAGACGCTACAAACAAAGTCTTAATTCTGCCAGACTAAACAGAATTCATCCCAGAAAAAATCATTTAGTCATCACAGACACATAATGTATTTCAATTTTATTCAACAGAATTAGCATCCTCCTCATTTTAGTTGATACAGGAAAAATAAATTATTTGATGGAGCAGATCCAAGTGTATCTGTACCCACTGTTCTTTAATTTGAGGCAATTTTTTGATACAATAAGAACTCCAGTCACACTTTATTCCAATTCTGCAACATTAAGTAATGGATTTATTTCAGCTTGGTTTAAGCAAGAACATTATGTTGCTATTGGCAAAGCTTTTCTTTCTTTTTCACATCTCAAAAGCAGAATTTTTACCAGACTAGGATGCCTCCTGCAGATCAGACAGGAGACTCTGCTTATATCCATAATCTGAATTCCTCCTCTTTTCAGCTCTTAAAATTGAAAACAAGGACAATTACCACCACCCTTTGAACTCCTTCATTCAATAACTTAAAGCAATGGCTTGGATTAACATCTTCCAAAATACTGTTTGCTTTCCTATCACCTGGCTAGAGTAACAGATAAGAACAGGTTGTTATTTTCTCCATCACTGGTGAAACACATAGTAAGAAAACAGTTTCCATTGAGTTCAGGGCAGAACAACTGCCGAGAGGGAACAAGTCAGACCTAGGTCATCTTCTGACTTAATTACTGGAGCAGGATAGAAAGGACAAAGCCAAAGTTCAGAGTTCTGCTGGAGCTAGACACCTCCAGAGCATGCTGAAACCTGTTGTAAACACATCCATGCTTTTCGGGGTTTTTTGCCCTCTGTCTCTGAGTAGCTTCATTAGTGCAGCTACAACTCAGTGTGCTCCAAATCATCACTTTTGCATGAGAAGTTCTATAGCTTTCTATTTTATTAAAGTTCCTCTTATGCAAACAGACATTAGAAGCTGTTTGAATGTTAGTCCTCTTGTATTCACTTCTTCCTCAGGATCTTTCTGATCTCTGTGGTTTTATTTCCTTATTTATCTCAAAAAGTCAATTCAATTATAAAAAAAATATTAAGAAAAAATTTTAAAATTCAAACTTAAGATTACTGGTAAAGCTTTACACTCTTCCAGCCTGTGTTTGTCAGTAGACCACAAACCTCAGAAAACATGGAAATAGGTGACTCTGCAAACGTGCAAATGTGACTCTGACCCCTACAGGTGGCATTAACCATTGGAAGTCATCTTCACTGAAATACAGGGAGGCAAGAATACTCATTTTATTCACCTTTCTCTTTCTTGTCTTCCCACATCTTCTGTATATGCATAAAAGAGATAGATATGTAGCTTGAGGGGCCCAGACAATTTCCTTTTCTTACTGAGTTCTGTAAGTTCTGGAAGCAGAAATGCTCAGGGCGGCTGCCCAGCAAGGGGACTGCGAGCAGTGAGGGAGAATACGGGTTTCATGGAACATAAGTAAAATTCTGATGTTAGATGGAAGTCCACAAAAGAAGGTAGAGACATTTTAGGTGAACCTCAGTGTATGTGGCTGAGTCGGTGTCAATAGATCCCATCACCCAAATGTAAATTCCATAATAGAAAGAAGAAAGACTGTTCCAGAAAAGCTGTGCGCTCTCTTAATGGTGGTCATTCTGCACCATCTGTGAAAGCATCATATAAGTAAACATGTTGTGCATATACGAGCACATCACTTGCTCAGGGCAACAATAAGGTTATGTCATCAATTACCTCATCCAAGAGCTACAAAGCTACGAAATATCTGACTTTGAATATTCTCTGTGACAAGCTATGTATGTATATATTTGCTACAGACAGACATAAATGGCAATAAGTCTGCTTATGTTGTAAATCTACCACCTTCACTCTGGCATGCCCCATAGATTATTCAATAAGAAAGCAGTGCAACACCTCATGTACCTGAGTACAGGTGCACAGTTATTTTGATTGGTCACATAGGGTCACCTCCAGGATATTTAAACACCCAGCAAATGGATTGTACCTGGCATCCAGTAACACTGAAGACAAAAAGTACTGAAGGGAAAATCTGTCTGGGAAAACCTGACATTGGCAAGGAGAGGAGTAAGGCAAGGCAAGGACTGCCAAGGTCCCAGCTCACACATGGGACAGAGATCAAAGTTCAGATCCTGTGAACAGACAGGAAATTCCCCAAATCCTTTCAACATATATGTCTATTTCTAGGACTGTGCACCTGTGTACTATATATACACATGTATAGATGCAGTCAGAGGTTGCTAAATGAAGACCTTCCTTCTGTTCAGAACCAGGGGGGATTTCTGAGTTTGAGGGCGTAGATGCTGCAGTAGCGGCTGTTAGTGCTCCCGGATGGGCACTGAGCTGCTTACTGGGCTTGGGCACGGATGCTTTCTCTGAGCAAGTTTGCTTCTCTGTGAACAGCTTTGCACTTCCCTGTTCCTTTCAGTTGGCCTCATTCCTGCAACAAAGCTAGATGGTTTGTATTCTGATACTAGTGCTGCAGTTCCCACATATATGGTTTAGAGGAAAAAATATTTTCTCTATTATTTAGTGGCAATGAGACAAAGCTCTGACTACACTTGTTTGTCTTTATTAAATAAGGTAAGTCCTGACTGCAGAATATCCAGCTCAAGCATTTTTACCAACTTGAAATATTTTGCCTCATTAGAAAAGTATTTACGGCTACTTTTAAATGACCTATTTCAAAAGATTACCGTCTCCTGTATTTTCCCCTCAAAGATTTTTATGTGCCAGCTCCTGAAAATAAAATACATTGTTCTCATTCTTGCCTTATTATTACTTAATCTATCTAGGACTTCTGAATGCTTGAAGCTCCTACAAATCCATAGACCTATAAGATGGCAAACAAAATAAAATGTTCTGAATATATATTTTTCCCTTGCATGCTCTGAAGGCAAAATATGAAGGCAGTAGAACCCTAGTGGACTTGAAGATCTGGGTAGATACAAATTTAAGGAGGAGTAGAGAAAACACAGTAGAGCTGGATGCATAACTTGATAATAAGAAAGAATTTTGGGAGTCTGGCTTTTTTTATAGATGCTGATGGTTTAGTTGGGATAGGGAAATTATAACTGCATTTCTGTAGCAACTTTGTTATTTCACTTTTTTTTCTGCTTCATTGATGACTCTGCAGGCAGGCTTCCTGCATACCAACTCCAGAAGGTCTCACATCTAACAGCTGCACAGGTACTTCTGCAGCCAGCACTAGCAATGTGCCACAAAGCCTCTTCTTTTCCTCTTTGAGAGTAAGACTACAATTTACCTTGACACTGCTCTCCAGCAGCTCCATATAGGTAATGGATTAAACTTTGTCACTTCTGCTACCGCTGAAGTTTACCAGTGTTTGACCAACCTCTAGTTTGCTTTATGAATTTTGCTACTGTTCATATTATCTTTGACAACATCAACTTTTGATTCAATTCAGTCCTTTTTGCTATAACAGACAAGCTAAACTTCTTTGGTTATTTCACATATCATCCTTCTTTAGCACCTCTGTAGCCTCCCTTTTTTTCATTTTAAGTAAGACCAGTTAAAAGAAGTTTGTTGATTTTGAAAATCTTGAACTTTGGTGGTCAAACACAAAGAGAACAGAAGTAATCTGTATATTCATGACCTACAGATTATTATTTGCATTCACATATGTTTAAAGAGAAAGTTAGCATGTTGTTAGATATCCAAACAGTACCAGTTACTAAACGAGGAGAAAGAGGCATTTGGACAATTGTAAAAAAATAAAAAAGAAAGATATCTGAAATTGAGAAGACTGAGTCCCAGTGGAAGTGAGATACAAAAAAGTCTAGACCAGGTCTCTTGAGGCCTCACATAATAATGAAAAGAGAAGCCTAGACCAGAAAAGTGTAACTATACCCAAAGAAGTGCCAGCACTTGAAGCCTTAAGAAATTAGCTGTTTAAGAGAATGTATCCTAAATGCCTGCTTCACGTCAGTATGCCACTTCTCCCAACAGCTGCAGATCTCTGTATGGAGTTAGTACCAAAGCACAGAAACTGGAATTACCACTCATTTCACTTAAAAGAGAAATTTTATACTACCGAAAATTGTCATTAGCTGGGGATTCATTATTATTCCTAAAAGGTAATTGTTACTATATGTGGAAGAAGTGTGTTTATCCAGAATTTAGTACCAAGCACTTTAGTACGGAGCACTATCTTAAGCCACTAAGAAAGTACTGGTTCAAGTGGAAAGAACACAGAGGGAGCTAAAAACCTTACAAATATGGAAGGACTAAATCCCATTTCAACCCTCTGCCAATCAATACAGATACCCGGGATGCTAATCAAGTGTTCAGAATATCCTGTAGCAAATCTGTAGCTGAGATTACAGTATACAGTATCTGATAGTTAAAAAACATACATTTGTTGATGTGTTGACTTCGGAGTTTAGGGTTTTTTGAAACAGATAATGCTTTTATGGAGTGTTTAATAATATATGTGTTTGTTACTTCACTTCTGACAACGCTCCTGGAGAAAAAGATGCTTTAGTCTAACACCTCCTGAAATTCAGATGCATCATTTCAGAAAGAATAGAGTGTATTAGAGACTTACTCATGTCTCAGCTAGCTGATTCACCTATTGAGCTAGGCTGCAAACCTCACAGTGTAAATGTCACGACTGTCTAAATTTGGGTGAGCTAATTAGGTGTCACAGAACTAAGTGAAACTATTCATGACACTGGGTGTCATTGCAAGCATCCTTGTCCCATGGCTTCCAGAAATCAATTCCAAGTTGAACAGACACTTATCTAGTACCATCAGCAAATAATTATGTTATAGGTCATTCTGTAAAAAAAGTGCATACATGCAAGGTATGGAAGTGCTATTTAACAGTGCAGAATGGTTACTTGTTACATGCCAGGTCACTTGTCTCCTTTAATGGCAGTCCAAGGCTCCAGCTGTGGAGATGAGTTCTGCAGCATTTCCCTTTCCTCTCACACAGATTCTGTAGTCCTGCCCCTTGGAATTCCTTTACATGAGAATGCACAGGCTTATGACCAAGTGATCCGAAACTTGGTATCAGAACTGTATTTCTTATGGC
The DNA here is from genome assembly GCF_031877795.1 of Strix aluco. Taxonomy (NCBI): domain Eukaryota; kingdom Metazoa; phylum Chordata; class Aves; order Strigiformes; family Strigidae; genus Strix; species Strix aluco. Next base: position 54,470,644 of record NC_133933.1, on the reverse strand, counting down.
AGTTCAGATCACTCAATACTCAGAACAAGGAAGGACTCTTTCTACACACCATCTACACTGAAGTTGCTAGATGGAAGCTATAGTCTTGTAAACTAAGCAAGGTCAATCATTGTGGATTTTAATTGCAGTAGAAATTTGGAAGTGGGTACACACAATTAGAATTGATGAGGAACGTTATGGCAAAAATGGTTTCCATCAGGAATACAATTCATGGAAATGTGTCCACATCTCAGTTTTTAGAAGCTTCTGTGAAAACACTAGGACGCTTCCACTGGAGACCTTTTAAACTTCAAGCTACTTGTGTAATACCCTTAGGAAACCCAAATCTCCAAAATATCCAACTCTGTGAGCTTCACCTTGTTGCCTGTCTTGCAATCAGTGTTCACAGGGTTCCCAGTCCCCAAAACATAAGCAAGGCGTGAGGTTCCTGACTCTTTTAGCCTCATCACTTCACTAGGACACTTCTCTTTCAGGAATAATGGCTGTAAGTGGGTTCTTGTGTGCTCTGATAAAAATAAATAAAATAAATACACACCCCACACATGGTTGAGCTAACGGATCTGTGACAGCATCAGTACATATGAACACTCTCTAAGACATTCACAAACTACAGATAGCCAGTATTGCCTGGATGTCCTGGTGAAGACCAGAATAAGTAAAATGCTAAATGAGAAAATATTCCTCACTATAAAGGGGAAATGACAAGAAATAACCCCACAAACAAACCCCAAATAGATTTGGTCAGATCACCAACATACACAACTGAACTTACACCTGGCCATAAATAGGCAGAGAAGCAAATCTTCCCATTTTACATTTCAGCAGAATAAGAAAGACACATACCTATTCCAAAATGAAAGACAGTTTCAGAGAAACCTGCCCAGCACTGATGAGAGATGGATCATGATGAACTACTGTACCTTTAGTTGGAGAGATGAATACATCATTCCTGTCTGGACACAGACTTGCCTACTTTTTGCCCAGATATAATTAATTATCTTTAAACTAAACCTGAAACCTACTACAGCTGCTATCCATAGTTGCATTCATTGTTTTGGCAGAATAAATCATAAACTACAATCACCATCAGAACATTTATTCATGGTATTCATTTGGTGAAGTTTCCTCATACACACAACCTCAGCAAACCTTGGATTCACATAAATCCAGTGTTGTTCTAGCAGTGATTCTACCTACAGTATTTTCTTGATGATTATTAATTTTGATGCTAGGGCCACATTGTTTTTTTCCCTCTCTTCCTAAGGACATGCTATTTTTGGTCTAGATACAGCAGCCATCACTCTCCAAAAAGATTTAACAAATATCGACACTTTCAGCATCCTTTGGAAGATGAATTTGCTTTTTTTGTCCTGTATGTAATAGCTGATCACAAAGTTAATTTGAGATCAAATTAATTTCTGGTGATGTTTTCCTTAAGACTTTATAACTTTAAAAAATACTTTAAATATATAATTTAACAATACTGTAAGTTGGAGAAATTGAGAACATTAGAAATGTGAAAGCTCCTATTTCATAATGATAAATGATGTCATTTGACACATACTCAATACCTCCCATGCAAAGATCCAAGAATTTAAAAAATACTAGTTGAAAGAACATAAGGTAGGTGCATGATCAGTGAATTCCACCATGTCATTGTATGCATTGGTCAGCCAAGGCACAGAGCATCTACATGAATCATCCTGCCTAAGGTTACTCAGGATGTAAATAGGAAAGGGAAGGAGAAAGAAAAACACCAGTCTTGACTTTTTGTTGTTCCAGTCACCTCCAACACACTCCCACCATGAGGAACAATAGGCAGGTTAATGACTTCAGCTGCCACAGCATCCACTGCTTTCATTTGACAAAGGCATGAATTTTATCAATATCTTTGGTCCCATTGTCCTTAGCCAAATAACGGAGGTTATTATTCACCAGCTATGAAGTAAGACACTCCCTGCTTGTAATTTCTTCTGCAGTGATAGCAGAGAGGTCACCCATTATACCTGGCAGTGTGACAATCATAAAAGGCTACGCAAAAAAGCAATTAAATGTTCTGAATAAAATTACCATTTATATTCATAACAATGAATTTTGGAAACAAACACACCATGCTTACATCTACAAAAGCTTCAAATTATCCCTTTACAAAAAGGGCATTTCAAAAATCTTGCTACCTGTTCCCAAATAGGGTCAGGAAACAATGGAAGAGATTTTAAATTTTAACCTCTCCATTTTAAGACAGTTTCTGACACTTGATTGATAGCCACAGAATTCAAGAGCTACCGTTTGGGAACCTGCTGATTAAAAGCTCACATCACCTTGAGCTTGGAGGTGAAAAGCAGGGAGAGTGAAAATCCTCTAGCTGCATGAACAAAAGCAGGGCAGAAAAAAATTAAAAGCGTAGAAAAGAATAATATTTGACTACTAAATGTTATTGATTTCTCATTTGCCATGGTTCCTTGACACCTGAGATGGAAAACACAGCTCCTCTCTGCTAGGCACTGTACATGGAGTGAGAGTGCACCAACAGTCTGTATACATGTAACAGCAGATAGAAGAAGCAGAAATAAAGAAGAATTCAAGCACAAGGATTAAGATACTGATTTTTCCCTCATAATTTGAAACATTTACCTGATCTACCTACATTAGGAAACTAGGAACCTGCACCTTCTCTACATCAGTGATGAAAGTGAGAGGTGATGAAGCAGTCCCTGGGTTTTTCTCTGTTATTCACTAGGTTCCTGACTGATGCAGTTTGCTGCTGCTCCCTGTGATGACAGACCACAGCAATTCTCTCCTGTTTTGTTTTTTTTTTCAGAAGTCAGCCCACAGAGTTGAGGTGGGAATTTAGTTCAGATCTCCTCATCCAGAAGGCCTGTATTCATAGGCAATTTTTCTAGTAGTATGTTAGAATGGAAGAGTTGAAAGGCTATTGATGTAGTTCCATGGATGAATACCTACCCCAGAAAGAGAATATTTTTCTTTAAATTGGTTTAAGGCAAACTAAAGTGATAAGCTAAATGGAAAAAAGACACTCCTACATTAGTAGAACAATGTTCACATGATAATTACAGGGATTTTTATTAACATTACAACTTGAACTGGCAATAACTGCCCAGCACAGCCAAGTTGTGGTCTACAGCCTCATCCATAGAAAAATCCTCCTTTTAAGGAAGTTATAGGAAATATACCAAATACTGAAATGTAATTCCACAGTAAAACAAAGCTGAGGACTCATTGATTCAGATGGTAACCAAGCCCAGGCATGGATGCCTCAGTTTCTTGTACTGCTAGCAAACTGAATGCTGTATCACTTTGAAAGGAAAAGAAACATCTGGGCTTTGTTTTAACCATGCATATCTGGGTGGAGATAGCCAAGGAACACAGAACTGCTGTTACAGCAGAAAATCCCTCACAACGCTGCCTTTAAACAAGATGCAGCCCAGTGGGTCTAGATTTAGAAGTGTCTGCCTGCCAGAGTGAAATAAGAGTTTGTATTCCAGCATGTACAGTGATAAAAACCTATCATGCATCTGGGCTAAAATTCACATTGTACATGTTGATTATATCATGCACTGTCCAAAAGCTGGAGACAGAAATATTTCTCAAACACCACAGCTCAGAAACACTGGCACTTTCAGAACATAAGCACCACTTCTTCACTCAGTGTTATTTCCCTTCCACCCACTTTAGCAGCTGTACCCAAGGCTTGGGACCTCCACATTTAGTCTTGTTACCAGTGCCTGGAGCAGCCCATAGCTCAACCATCAAATCAGCGATTGGGTTCAGTTTCACCCTCTCTGAGTTGGAGCCATGTCCATCCCTAAGTATTAAGGAAAGGGGACAGAAGCTCTACACAAGCTCCTCAAAACAGGTAAATGTCAGATGGAGCCACCAAAAAGCTCACTTCAGCATCCATCTGGAGAAAGAGCCATTCCCACCATGAACCAGCCGAAACAAGGGAAAGTACAGGGTGATGGAGAGGACAGAGAGCCAATCTCTTGCCTGTGAATAACCTGCCAGGATGTTAACCTGTATGTCAGAAGCAAAAATAATAACATCACTATTGTTCTAGCCTGCAGGAAGGAGTTATTCCTCATTACTTCAGCTCTTTACATCCTGGGCTGTTTTGGGCAGAACATGAGATTTAAGCAGGAGGAAAAAAAAAAAAAATCTCAGTGTTCCCCTGTGTAATTCTCACAAAGGTAGAGATTAAATAATCGAACAGCAGATCATCGTTCCAGCCCATGCCTCCAATTTAAGAAACGCATTGACTACTTGTCAGCAGTGACAACAGGCATTTGGGAAGCCAGGGAAGCCTCCAAGCAGGAAGAGTGCTCTGGGGAGAGGCAAGGGCATCTGCTCTAACCCAAGGAAAAGTGGGAACACCAGTTCTCCTACTGTACAAAATGGGGCAGAAGGTCTCAGTTTGCCAAGAGTTTTAAGGGCTCAGAAGTCAAAAATTAGTTAAAAATCATTAGCTAAAAATGTAAACATCCAGGCTGAATTCCAGAACAAAGATTGTGTTATTCATAGTACTTTAAATGTTAACTATTTGAGATTTCATTTAAAATACTTTTCCAACAATAAGATCAGTGAATAATACCAAAATACAGTGTATGTTTATGATCTTTTAAGATCGCAATTTGTTTTGATTACATCAAACAGCATCTGTTCTGTTTTCTCTTTACCCAAAGCACCAAGAATATGCATAATCACAATATCACTCTGTATTTTGGAATTTCTGAGTCTTTCTGCACATTTCATTAGAGGGGAAGTCTTCCAAGGCAAACTTGAAAATATATAACACAACATGAGGAAAAAAAACCCCAAAACTCTCAGGAATACTGCATATTTGCATTTCTTTTACTAGAGGCATTCATGTTTAAGAAAAAATGTCTCTGTTGCACCTCAGACTCTGCCTCAACTGTAGAGAAGTCATAATCTTATATTTATGCCATGCATTGGTGTAGTCAGGCATAGGCTATGATCACCGTGGTGTACAATTTTTAATTTCCTAGGGGCAACATTTTTTATTGCAACTGGCAGGTTGTTTATAGTTGTCATTTTGAGCTGCTTTTTTGTTGTTGTTCTTCTGGTCTTTTATTAACATACTGCCAGATATCGCTCTATGATGGCCCATACTGGGTTAGTGATAATGTTGTCTGCAGTGGCAGGTCTACCTTGGCAGATTATGGGTATAAAATGGGTAGGGGGGCAACTGACTTGTCAGAATATTTACAAATTTCAAATTACTATCTGCACCCTTACTGACTTGCACAATGAAAAAGTTTACCTTGTCACCATACTCACTCTGCATGATGTATGGTGATAATTGGAGAAGATGGGCTGGAAGGGAGACAGCACTCATTAAAAATAAATAGCTATGATTGACATGAAAAACTATGAAGGCAAAAGGAAGGTAAACACACTTGGATTTAAGTGGCTTTATTGCAGGAGTTACTGAACCAAGAAGCCTTGCTAGCCTTACGTAGACTCTACTGCAGAAATAAGTATCAGTCTGAGACCAATAGCTGTTATTCCTGAAGGTACCTTCATCTCTTCCTTTGGCTACATTAATCCAAAAACACTGCCCACAATTTAAAAATACTGCCATGGCTTGTTTGTCTTATACTTGATTCATCTGTAGCATGTTGTCAAGCAATGCTATGCAATAACATTCTTTTTGATGTAACCTACTGCACCTCACATTCATACTTGCTGCATTTTCCTTTTTCTGACTTTCTGTTCCTTTTCTCCCAGCCTCCATCCCTCAGACCACAGAACAGCTCATATTCTGATTTCTCTAGAGTGGCTTCCAGTATCATTCAGTCTGCTATTAGGAAAGGGGAATAAAGACAAAATAATCTTTTCTTCTATTGTCTTAGAACTAGAACATCTTTCCTCACCTCTTTTCCAGAATGTTCTCATCCTCCCCCCTTTCCATTCTTCTCTGCACTTCCTCAACTTATCAATCTTTCCTCAAGTTGAGAGTCATAAGTGTGGTCTATTCCCAACAAATTTGCCAGCCTTTGCTCAAAGCCACCATCATAGTCTGGGAGTCCTGCTGTCCAGCTGGAGACTAATATGAGGCAAAATCACCAGCCTTTCTCCCATTGAGACCAGTCATTTCAGCAGACACCTGTTAAGCAGGAGTCTAAACTCATTAGCCAAAGACCTTCATGAACTACATCATCATGAAGCATGGCAATACTACAGTACAGATCTAACACTAGCTTAGGCAGGCTTTGGGTCTCACAGTGGTCACCAAGAGGACCATCTTGTTGGGGCAGAGAGGGCTGGCTTCCCCTGAGGTGCAAGTGAGCTGGGAGCTGAGGTGACTCTGGCACAGGCCATGCTAACACCCATGGACACTGTCCCGCAGGAGCTGAACACAGGTGGCAGAGCCAGGGCTGTTAACAGGGTCTATCAACAGCACCAGGTACAGCAAGGGGACAAACTAGGTCCAGGAACACCAGTCAGGAGCAGCAGGAGAAGAGTCCAGAGACAGGGCAGGAGGCAAGGTTGCAGCATGTGTCCAAGAGGTCCACCCAGGAGATAGGGCTAGAGGCAGGACTGGGCACAGGCACAGCTTCAGCATGACTCAGGCAGAACAAATGGCCATGGCCTGAAGTGAGATGGGCAAAACCTGTGGGTGGGCACCCAGGTGAGGCTGTGGAGGGTCATTAGTCCTGTTAATGCCATCAGGGCCCTGACACAGCCTTGCTCCTAAACCTGGCACAGGACCTTACAGAAACTGGCTGCAGCTCAGAAGCCACTATCTCACCATTCTTGCCACAACAGAAAGCTGCTGATTGTCCATTTCTCCATCACATATCAGTGTCCTGAGATACCTCACCATTTGTTGCTATTGTCCCCAAGATAAGGTGGGAGGAGAAAAATATATCAGTCATGATAAAAAGCAGTAAGAGAAGTTTATAAAAACTTATTTTATTTCAGCTGCTTTGCAAACTGAGCTACACTTTATCACTCATTGTCTGTGCCCTCCTGTGGAACCAACTGCTGAGAGACCCATCAGCATCCCTGCTAACAGCCCCCTCCATCCAGCCCTCCTGCCTCTTCAGAGGTTTCAATATTATTCTTGCCAGAAGCCAAGTACAAGAACATGCACCTCATACCAGCCTAATCATTCCCTCTGGTGAGTAAGAATTTTTCCTCTGACTAGAGTGGAGGCCTGTATTCTTAATGAGAGCATCTAGTGTGCTAAAACAGTACAAGGTCACTTAGGCAGCAAGATTATGATGATGATGATAATGATCAAATACATAGCTGCTATGTATCACACTTTCATCAATAGATGTCTAAGCACTTCAGTAAAATGCTAAGCATCATAGTAGATCACTCTTTCAGATGGCATACAAAAGAAGAGAGAGTTGCTCTGACAAAACCAGAAGGATAGTAGTAACACTGGGGATAGAAACCTAAATATCAGACCTGTTCCTTATCCACCCAGAAATGCTTTCTTCCTAGAGTTTTTTCCTACACACAACATTTACAAGAATTTTTAATAGTGCAAGGCTTTTGCAGCTTAATGTTATAATTACAAACACAAAACAAACTGTTTGAAAGGTGTTGCCTGAAATACCATAATCTACTTCTTGTTTCAGTACTGTTTACCAGTACCATTTTTCATAATCTTTAAAAATGTTTAAAAAAGGGGTAACAGTATGAGCATCTGGTTTGTTATAAAATTGAACATGTTTACGTAAAAATGAAAGATTTACAAATGTTTTTGATGTTTCTATGGAAACCAGAAAATCACAAACCACTTGTGTCAGAGCTGTTAACATAGGAATGACACATATTTTCTCCATATATATGTAAAAACATATTCCCAGCAGAAAAAAACTGTTTTCATTTTAAAGAAAATGAAAGTGATGGCAAAATCTTTTGAAATCTGGGACCATTATTCAGCCATGGACCAACAGTTACACAAAAGAATCAGCATCACAGGACACTGCCAAAATCCCTCATAATCTGAATATTTAGTTTCTCTTTCAGTGATCCATTTCTTACATTTGCTATCTAACAAGCCATCACATCAAAGGCAGTTCAACATGTAGAAGTACTTATTGCAAACTACCTCACCTTCATCCCAGACAAAGTAGAAAAATTTTTTTGCTGTTTTTTTCCCCTTCTCTCTTTTTAAGTACTCTCATATGAGGTCAACAGGTATTTAAAAGTGAGGGTCACTTGCTTTAGAAAAAAATATTGCCTTTGTGAAGAAGCTATTTAGTTCATTTGACATGGCAAAAGAAACTTCAATTCATACATGCAAAAAAATCTCATCACAGTCAAGAAGTCAATGCATACATAAAATTGCACATGTACAACTGTACTTTAGCCTGAGTCCCATGTACTTCTGGGCATCTCGGTGATACTTCTGCATTGGGTACATAGTTATACCCTAGAGCCAGAGAGACCTGAGCATCTCCATGGTTCACCAGTTAGAGGAAATAATCTCATTTAGTCATGATCATATATCTCTACTGTCTATAAAGGGAGAGTGGAGCAACTACAACCCTAATTTGGAGACTCCCTCAAAATAGGGGAAATGGATATAGTCCTTTGTGCAGATCACCACTTGTGCTAACAAAAATCTTCTGCAAGAATTGTCAGACCTGGAACAAACTTGCCCAAAAAGGAAAAAAAAAATCCAGTATATATAGTGGTTTAAAAGCTTTAAGAACCTATAATTGCCACTCAGAGTACTCTCTGAACTTGGAAATAGTTTTATTTTCACCTATAGAATTTTGGGACCTCATATTGAGAAATATCTGAAATCACCACAGTGCCAAGTGAGGCTAGTGGGTGAGCTACATTTCTTGCAGCATAAAGAATCAGTTCATAAACATTTAGGTAAGTAAATATGGATGGCAACTTCAATTTAATCCAGTTTAGTCCTAGATGTCTAAAGCCATGACTTCAGGAATTAGAATTCCTTATTTCTCTTTGCCTTGATTTCCTGATATCTAATACAAAACTCATGAGACTTATGTGTTTTGAGATATATGTAAGAAAGAGCAATCCATAAGCAGTAACATCATCATTAAAGAGATCTTCAACATCTGAAACTATGCTTCAGATGGTTTCAGACAAAATCATCCAGACAAAGCCACACCATAAGTATTTGCATGCTTTGGGGAAAAAAAAAAAAAAAAAAAAAAAAAAAAAGGTGCTTAGCCTGTGAAAAGTGTGATGAAAAAGAGAGCTAAATCTGGATGATACACTAAACTAAGTAACTTGTATATATTATTATCTCATGGTGTTACCAGAAACAGCTTTTCTTACCACAGTCCCCTCCAAGCTGTCACATCTGTAAGTTTAAAATAGCATTAGCTTTTCTTTATTTTTTTTAAATACATGCCATAATGGTGCTGGATATTAACAACTGATATGAAGGATGGCTTGTTAAAGCTGGAAATATAAGCTCCCTTCAACATCAAAAGAGAGAAAGAATCCCACATAAATAAATTAGAACAAAGTGCAGTTAAGAGCACACATCCTTTAGATGAAACTAGGTGACTAGACTGGACACTAAATTTTAGATGGATAAAGTTAGGTGAAATTAATTATTTTCCTTCCTTCTGCCCCAATCAGATTTCAAATGTTAGTCTTACAAGAGGCTGAAAATCATTACATATGCAATTTCTTCGAATCCTGTGTTACATTCACTAGTATACTAGGTAACAGTGTTGGTTTAGGTATTACAGTCTTTATGGAACTGTTGGAGTAAACCCAGGGATTAGGGGTCCAGTATCTGATGCGGACAATGCAAACAACATGCTGTTCTGGAGAACTAGAATTTGCACTTCAATAATTGTGTTAATCCTGCTGACAATGGCCTCTGAAAGTCTAGCTCAACTGAAGATATTTCACAGCTCTCATAATACGCATTTTTCTGAGACAGATTGGGCAGCATAAACTCATACAAATTAATGCAAATACACTTCCTGAAAACAGTGGCAGTGGTAATGTGAACAAATGCTTTCTAAAATAAGTCATCTACAATGTGACACATGAAGGCTGCCACCTATCAATCACAGCTCTTGAAAAGGCAAGGTTGGGCATTTAGTCTTCCTTCAGTTTCCATGGTTATTTTAAGGTCTTTAAATGACCACTCTAGAGAAATTAAATTAAGCATAGAATTTTCTTTTAGACACAGCAAACGCTGTGCTTCAGGAAAGAAATGTGCTATCTGTGACTTCATTCAACACTAATTTTCTTATACCCATACACACATGAGAGGTTTACAAATTATCATATTGACACCTTGGTCCCTGGCATTTAGAATTAATGTTTTATTAGTCATCACCCAAATGCAATATATCAGGCCTCCCAAAGGACCTCTGCTATACAGGAAATAGTAAATATAAAAAATTGCTATTGTAAAACTAAGGAACCGATGATGCTATATCTCAAAAAAAAAGCAAAACTTTGCTTCAGTACAGTCTCTTCTCACCAAAATTAAGGCAAAATTGATGTCTACCAACTGAGCTTTCAGATGTAGCAATAACATACTGAAATTCCTTACTGTTATTTCTGTGCGTATTCATGAACATTGCCACCAGTACAAGCCTTCCCATCACAATGTACATACTAGAATTGACCATATTACCACCAGAACACCTGCTTCAGGATAGAAGAGAAAGCAGAAGTAAAACTGTTCCCTCAAAAAACCCCAAAATTTACTTAGTTGCTTTCACGTGTCTGTAGATATTTTCTATGTTTATTTTCTTCTCTCATTAAGGATGTTGTCCTTTATTATTAATTAAATGGAAAATATCCATAGCCAGTGATTGAATTACCCCAAAGTACCTGCTTAAAATGATCGATATTGATCAAACTAAAGGGTAGAAAGTACTGCTAGTCTTCTTAATGTAAGTGATTTGGCTCAAGAAACATTTTGATCAAATTAAGTAGAGGATCTAATTAACCTGTGATTAAATTAAGTGCAGGGCAAGCCATATAGGCATAAATCCCATACACATTGAGATGAAACTAATGGTAATGCACATATTTACAGAGGCTGCCAGGGGAAAGCATGCAATAAATTCAGCAAAGAAAAAAGGTCACAGAAAGAAAGGGAAAATAAAACATGAAGGGATTAGAATACAGAAGGAAGATAAATAAAGCCACAGATAATGATTACCATTGGAAGAGCATTAGCCAAGCCTGGGAGATTAAAGACTGTAATACATTGGAGTATGAAAAAATTTCTTCCAGATTAAAAATCTAATGCAATGCCAAACTCCATAATTCAGGTTGAAATAGAATTCCAGAAGCTACAAAACAGGCTCTTAGGCAAAGTCAAATTATATATGTCTGTAGTTTGTACATCATGGGCAGCATGTGATTAGATCAGTGGTAGGGACAAGTTGTCAACTCACAACACAGGCAGACTAACCCAATGCCTTTCCTGCATGCAGTGGATCCTTGCTGTTTTGGAATTGGGATGTTTCTCACTCTGCACTCACTGAAGAGCCATTTGCAACAATTCAAAAAGTCAACATATCCCTCCTTGCATGACCCCTTTCGTATAAGAGGCCACCATCTTATTTCTTTCTGAGGGCTCTGAATAAAATCAACACAACCTCTTCCCAAAGAAGCCTGCATATTTTCCACACACCGCCACAGTCCAAAGACAGCAAGGCTGGAACAACAGAAGTAAGGGCTCTTCATGACTCCACACTGCCCAGTGTTGGAACAAAATTATCTCTCTCCAAACAACTAGTTTCAAAATTAGCATCCTGCTTAAAGGAATGAGGCAATTTTAAATTGGATGCCAAATTAGGCAAAAATCCCAACACCAGTTTACATGTCATTACCTTGTAAAGACACACCTTTTTCTGAAGTCTTTAAGAAAGAATTGATGACATTGTGCAGCTCCAAAAAATAAGGTCTATATTTGTGTTTTTCCCTAATTAGACCATAATAATATATTACTCTTCATCCTTGTCAGCTGGCATTTTGAAACCCCACTAGTACTCCCTGTATGCAATCTGGGGACATGTACTCAAACTTTGTTTGACATCTTTGATACATTTCTCAGATTAAAACAATGGGGAAAATTATTAAAGAACAATAAATTACAGATATAGAACTCAATGGCACTATAGAAATCCTATATTTCTGCCAGATACTTATAACAGCAAATGATTACTTAAAAGCACCATTCCAGAAGTGATACTTCCATTCTGCCAAGGCACTGGTAGATTTTTCAGACAGTACTTTCTACTAATTATCTTTCTGTGCTCAGGCAAACATTGCCCAGAATTTGGAGTCTCCCTGGAAGTGCAAGACAATCATTTGGAAGATACAAGACCCATAGTATTTCAGGGCTCAGTGATTATGCATGAGACACCTATGTGTCTTCCTGAAACCTGCCTGCTCTGAAACCATAGACAACTATATTTTGCTGTGTAAAATTGGAATCTCTCTACTTCCACATCCATCAGCAATTTTCCACAGCCTCAGTCATATTTTAAGGAGTTTTGGAGGCTTGCAATAACTACAACAGATAGTGGGCTTAGTAGGTACTCAGCATTTTCAGCTCAGCTACTTAAGGCATCGCTGTGAAAGAACCTTAAAAAAGGAAGTTCTTAAAAAACTTCTGGCCTTCATCATCTGGGTACACTAAAAAAAAAAAAAAAAGCAGCTTTGGCTAAAGATATCCAAGCTAATGCTAAACTAAAATGACTTCAGATATCCAAAGCAGTGTAAGCTATTTTACTGCTATGCTTTGTCTGGGGTAATTAGTGCTGCTGAAAACTGCAGATATAGTTTAGGTAGTTCTACGTGGTAATACATTGTACATGGTACATGTTTCCTTTATTTCTTGATTTCCTCATCCATGAAATCAGTGTTGACTACCATATCTTAATTTCTGAGGTAATGTCTTTAGATGATAACTGTCATTTAGTTGAAATAATTTTGTTTAAGCATAGTATTTCTTTATGTGATTTGCAGAAAGCTTAATTAAGTTTTCTTTTTTGTTTTAAGTTCTAGTTTGGAGTAAAAGTTCAGAGACATCTTATTTTACACAAATACTTCTGGTTTTGTTTTCATGACTGGAAGAGCCACAATACTTTCTGACAACATGTGTACTTTGGACTTGTGTATACAGTTATTAAAAAAGAAATCCCTTAGAAAGAAAAAGAAAACCGTTCAGAAGACTGAGCCTTTTTTAGATGCTTTTCAGACCAATTTTGTTGAGCCACCTAGATCAGAAAGTTCTCTTGAGCTCTAAACAACTCCATGAACTGGTGTGCTTACACTGTCTGATGCTGACTTTGGAAAGCATTCCTAGGTGCTATAATTCTTTTTTCTTCTCCTCCCTCTCCTGTCTGCTAGAACTGAGGTCTAGCTATGCACATTGTGAAACTATGCACATTAAAATTGTTCTTCTCTGAGTGATGATAGAATAGATAATACAATTGTAGAATTCATGGATCAGCAGATTGGAGGGGACAAAAGTACTCTTGGATACTTGTAGGGCAGGAATAGAATTCAAAATTTTGACAGATTGGGGAAAAGCTATGGAATCAACAAGATTAAATTCAAATCAATATGAATGCAAAGTACTATACTCAGAAAGGAAACAGCAAGGCACACATAACAGTATGAACCAACTGGCCAGGCAATAGGAGAGCAGAAAGCCAGAAGGCTTGGGAACACTATAAAGTATGCATCGACCAGCACTGTGATACAGCCTTGTAAATAAGGCACATCCATTTAAAGCCAGGGTGTCATACATGCAACCCAGGAAATTCACTTTTTTTAAGCTCCTCTCAATGCTCATTAGGCTCAGACGAGTTTAGTATATCCAGTCTGGGAAATACAGTTTCCAAACATTGAGTCTAAGGAAGAGCAACAAGAGATTTGAAAAATATGCCCAAAAATGTAAAATAATTGGGCTTGCTTTCCCTAAGAAAAAAGAGGGCACAAAGGAATTAATAATGATCTTCCAATAATTAAAGAGTTATGAAAAAAGGAGGCATCGGTGTTAGAAAGAGGTCTTCCGTAAGAAGAGAACCTCCACATTTAAAAAAGTCTGGAGAGGACATGTCTAGGTTACTGTACAGCTAGAGAAATTTGGACTGGATATTGAGATATCCAGCAGAACTTCTCTGGGATTGTTGAAGAATTTCCTTCCCTGGGGAGTAGAGTAGAACCTTCCTCACTTTATGAGGAGGAACATGCTAGCCCCTTCTACATGCTATAAAGGGTGATACCTCCATTAGTTGTGTTGCTTTAAATGACCTAAGGAAAGTGTTTTATAAAATAACATTTTGAATACCTCAATACTTGAGCCTCCCACCTTAAGATATCTCCAGGGATGCAGCTTCTGGTGGGCTGGTACTCAGAAAGTGTTCATAAAGCTGAAAATCCAGCTAGTCAGTCATCACCAAGTCTGAAAACTTGACACATTTTTTAATATTCAAATAATGCATTAATATGGATTTTTGATTGGTTACATTGTGTGCATAGTGATGATTCTTCTTCAAGCCAGTAGGCAATAACGGTCACAGGCAACATTTTTTTTTTCTTTTTCAGTCAAAGAGATTTACTCCTACACAAAATAACCTCCGCTTTGCAATCAATAGCAGCACTGAACAATTGGATTGGAAATCATAGTGCATAATCAACTCCAAGATTCAAACAGCAGAATCCCTATTGTTCTTTCCTGAGTAGAAAAATCGAGATCTCTGTTATCTTTAAAGTATCAACAATTGTGCAGTAAAGATATTAATTTTCCATTAATAGGCATGGAATTATGCATCTGACTGCTGTCAGCTGTTTTATGTTACTGGAACAATGAATTAACCTTACAGCATGCTGGCAGCTCTGCAAAATTATGTATTATATCAAGAGCATCCCTTTCCCAACTCAGATGATTGCAATAACTTTGTATCATAAAACCTTATAAAGCAGTTTAATCTTCTTTTATGCATGAAGTATCTTAATCTTTTTATATAGTACCAGTTCATTTCTGTATGTCTAATAGTAACAATAGCTTAATACAAGATGTAATAATATTTTTCACTTCATCTCTTCTGGGTTGCAGAATTTGTTGCAGCATCTTCAGTTCCCTATGACAGTTCTATTGGTTTCTTCTCTATAATCTGTTATACCCCAAGCAAAATTGGCAGGTGCCCTGCCAACATTCAGTAACATTTGAAGGGTCCCGAAAAGACCTCTGGTTTTCCACTTCATTGCACATAATCATGGTTTCCATGACCTTCATGACACCTTACCACATGCCCTGAAACAAGGAGGAGAACTAGATAGCAAACCTAAGGAAATGGCTAAAACTAAACACATTTTTTATCTGGGTTCTCATGACAGCCATAGATTAATGGACAAATGACTCCAGACAATTTCTCTTCTATTTAACTTTCCAGACAGTTTTTTGCTCAGACCTTTGTATCTTAACTTCTTGTTCCTCAGAAGGTATCTGCTTTTCTGACTAATTTCTGACTAAGGGATAGGTAGAAACATTCTTGCAATTGCTTTGAGTTTATTCTCACTGACAAAAGCAAGGTGTTAATAGCTAAACTAGGACAATAAACAGTGCATTGACTTCTTTAGCGTAGAGCACTCCTTTGAATTTTTCTTATGCATTTATTAACTCCTGTGTCTTACACTATTATCTCTACCTGTGGAGAATAATCAGCCCCTTATCGTGGTACTTAATGTTATATACACTTAACACTGTTAGACTTCAGTGCAACTGATTTGATGTTTATTCTATAAGCAATTTTAACTTACCTTCCAGGCTCATTTTTTTCCCCCAAGTATCTATAAACAACTGTGTGTACTAGCAGGATGGCTGTACCTGTGGCATTCTAATTCTGCCTATGTAGTAGCAGCTTCCTAGGAGGCAGGAGGATTTTTCTGTTTGTTTCTTTTTACATGCTTTCAAAGAAGTTGCTAGAAGCATCAAAGCAAAGGCAAATTTGGGGGGGAAGTAATCATTCACTTAAGATGTTCCTAACCTGCAGTTCACTTTGAGAATAGGCTGTAATGTAATACCCACACAAAACACCTATACTTGGGGAAAACAGTGAGGAATCAATACTGAGTTCCAATCTGTGAATTCTTCTTCCCTCTAGTATCCCTTCATGATCATATCCCAACCACAAACTGTATCATGGCTTGTGCCGTGCTTAGTGTCCAAACAACATGTTGATATAACTAATTTTTGTTCCTTATCCTGCCACAGAAATTGGGAACTGAACAAAACTTCAACTACAAAAATAATTTCTCTTTTCACTCAGCCTGAACATAGCTTGCCTTCCTGTGCTTAGATGTAAGCAAGTCAAATATTCTTTCTATATTAATTCAGAAAGAACTTCAGCACATTTCTATTTTAAATTGAAAGTGATGGTCTCAAGCCTGAGGTCTCTCCTGAACTACCACCCTCTGCTGCTTCCCTCAGGAATCCACATCTCACCCTGCATATCTAACCTTGCTCTGTTTTTGACAGAATATTTCTAACAAAAGAAACCTTGCATCTCCTCTCTTCTTATCAGAAACAGCTTACTTGCTCACTGGATGTCTGGGCACCGGGAAGACAACTGGAGAACCACTCTCCTGGGACCAACTTCCATGGTCCTAGATGCTTCTGCCAGGCAGAAGGAGCAGATGCATGGAAAAAAACCACAGTCAAGGCAGAAGTCCCGTGTGTCTGGAGTTTTTGCTGCTTGCATTTCAGAGTCTTCCACCAAACAACACAAAGAAGTAATGATTCTCCTCTCTTGTGGATTGTCAGATGTGGGTAGGTTTTCATAAGAACATCTAAGACTCAAGCAAAATAATACTTCTGACACTAAGTGGAGAGGTAGTTTAGCTTCTCAAATGATTGCAAGACTGTTTCCCATCACCTCATAATAGAACAATACAGTTTCTTTAAAGTTCACATTCTAAAAACAAACAAGGTTCATTTTTATGTATTGAACCTTTCCCTTATTCCTTTTTTTTTTTTTTTTTTTTTTTTTTTTTTAGGATTTCTAAAAAAATTGGTGGAAGAAATAACCATGAAAATTCCAGGCCTACTGGTAAAAACCTGGTAAAACTCTGAAAAATGGATAGAGGGATTCCAGAATAAAAATCCTTACTGCAAGTTCCACAAACAATATGTACATATGCTTTGACATCTAGATATCTCTTTTGTCTGAAGAAATTCGGTTAAATGAATTGTGTGATCGAGAGACCTAGGAAGTAATTGCTGTCCTAAAAAGCTGCACTAAGAAGCGATAATCCACTTGATATTAGCAATTACAATCTAATCATTTCAGTACAAATTTATATACATGATATTACAATATTTTACTAAAAAGTCCTTCTGTCCCTCCTGTTTCAGTTTCTGAACTATATATTCCCTTAGCTTCTGAGGCAGAAGTCAATAGAAATTGCACATGAAGAACTAGGACATCATACTGGCCTCTAAGGAGTTTGGATGCCCCAGGCAACCTGGAAATCATCCATCCTTCCTTGTTTTCATTCTTACACAGCAGATATACTAAATGTTACACAGCTTTTAATATGCTGGTTCACACACATCTCTAAAGAATATGGATATAATTGGCAATTACTTAAGAAAAACAGGAAACAAAAATACACCCAAACTCATAAAAAATCATGACAAGAAACCTCAAATATTTGTTTTACTTTCTAAACCTGCACCTCAAGCAGAATTGTGTCAGATGCCAAGCAGCATGGGACAAAAACCACAAATTCTTTATTTTAAGATCACGTTTCATAAAAAGATTGCCTTTCGCTTGCATCTCAGTGAAGGACAAGGTGGACCTATGAGCAACAAGAGGTCTCTTCTCATTATTATATCTCTCATGATGTAACCTCCTGTGACCTGATTTAGCAGCCTGAATGCTTCACTTAATGCTTATTTACTTGGCATAGTGCCATAGAGAAATACCTAAACTTGTATTTGAAGGAGTTGACTTGTGTATTAGAAGCTATGTAGAATAAGCACAGTGGGTCATATCAAATGTTCATTTAGGACACTAGCCTCTTTCCAGTTGTGGCCAGAAGCATAAGCCCAGGAAACAGCACAGGTACAGAACTATTTCATCTCCAGAATAGACTCTAACCCATAAATGACCTGGGGACTTTCAAGCCAGCGTGGCATCTTTGCCTTCCACAGCCCTCTGTAGACTTTTCTCCCAGGAGTTTGTGCAGCTGCTTTTCACGTTAGCACAAAACCGACAACCTAGGGATATTGTGATATGCAGAGCACTGTGATAATTATCATTCCTTCATGTAGACATAAGTAAATTATCCTATGAGCACATACACACAGAGACCTAATGTAGGAGGTAGTTGGATATGAAATTTCTATGCACTCAAATGACTGTTAGCATACGCAGTTTTCTGAAAGGAAATGTTTATATATGTCATTATGAAAGACAAAACAAAGGGACAAGGAGGACAAGGAACTCTGGTCTGCAAGAGGAAGACAAGTTCAGATCTTTAAAGGTGGGTTTATCTGTTTTGTTCAAAGAGTCATGACTATGGTCACAAACATATTTCACTATTTCCACATTCCAAGGCTGAAGTATAGCAACATCGAATTAGAACCAAAGAAATTAAAAATGGTTTCATTTAAATGTAATTATATCATTAAATGTAATTTTTGTATTACACAAAAGGTTAATATCATAGCAACTTATTAAAAGAATTTCTGTGAACCTCATCAAGAAAGTTAATAATTTAGATACCATATGAAGTACAAGAAAAATCTCTGTGATACATTTGTCTGTATAAAGCAGCAGTTTTCAAGGTTATTCCTTTCATATGTCTTAATAGAGGTGAACGCTGCTAACCGGAAAACTAAATATACTTTGAGATTTATTATTTCAGTAATTGCATTTAAGGTGCTAATTAAAAGCAAAGCTAAGAAGAATATTTCAGAAGGAGATTAAAAAATCAACTTTTTCTGAATACACACGTACACATGATATATACACATACAATACCACTATACAGAGATTCCCTGTCCAGATGATGTACATGCAGACCTCCCACAAGGGAGCTATTTTCAACCAGAAATGCTGCCTTTCCCCTAACCAGTGAGATTGCAGAACACCAATCAATTCACTACATAGTGCAATATTCTGGATGGGGCAAAGAAGCACTAAAGAGGCAGAAAAGCTAAAGGGGATTCTTGATTTTGGCTCATGCAAAGTACACAAGTTAAAATGCAGAGACTGCTATCTAAGATTTAGAAGGGGCCTTGGAAGCCAGTTCTAGAAGTGTGAAATACTTCCAGATTTGTACAGAAAGAGATTGGAATGATCAGGAAACAGAATGGAGGCACTCGCAAAAAGAGAAGGTGGAACGTCGGGCTATCAGGGGAAAAAGAAATAAGAGGAAACTCAAGGAAAAAGGTCATAGGACTCTTCTGTAGTTCTATAGGAAGCTTAAATCACATTCTCTAGACAGATGTGATTCACGTATTTTATTAATCTCTTGAGTGGAGGGAGAAGAACTAGTGTAGTGACTTGGATAAGTTTCCTCAGTTAGTAAGCAGTGGTATCCATTTACCACCATGATGTATTTTGAAAGTGTACCTGAGACTCCTATTTTTCTCTCAAAAGGCGTTTAGCATTGTTTTAAATGTTCACCAAGACTACGAGAAAAAAAATATAAGGATATGGAGATTCCAGGAATTTCATTGATGTAGAATCTTATTTAGAGGAACATTTTAATTTAAATCTCCTTCACAATCATTCCCTACATTGTGGCAACAAACTGTATACCTTTTCATCTCCTCTCCCTTTTCTTTCCTTGTTGCTGGTTGTAATCACCTCCAGGACAAATGGAGTTATTATAGCAGGCTTTTCATCCTTACTGGTATTATGTTTATATTTTAAAGAAATGGTTTTGAACTAGGAGTAGTAATGGATGAAAGAGCAAAGTTAAATACAGGGAGAAAATAACCAGGTAGCAGAGAAGAAAGTCAAATGGGAGGGTAAAGATGACCTTATTGGTGCAAAAAGTATTATGGATTATTTTTCACTCCTTCTTACCACAGATTCAAAAAAATTAATGTTTTTAATTTTCTTTTCTCTGTTTAGTCTTTTAGTGCCTATATAAGCATAGGGAATATTGCAAATCTAAATGGGATATCTTGGGTTTTTTAAAAAAAAAAAACCAAACAAAACAACTCTTTTTTCATTATCCTAATGGAAAAATAATCTATTATCCATTTCCTGTGTCCTGTCCTTGGGAGACTAGTTCTTAATGCAGATGTAAAATTGCCTTTGATTGAAATACCAACAGAAACAAGAATGTAAAGGTATTATCAAGGCCAAGAACAAACCTTGGGTACCAAAACAGTGCAGTAGAAGATGTTGCTGGAAATCCTCATTTTAATTTCTCTCGATCTTTGCCATATTTTAGAAACACATATTAAATTCTCTTCCAGTTTTACACCTGTGTAGTCACTCTGAAGGCAACAAGGCCAGGCAGGGAGAGGGAAATTATCTGACATACAACTGAAGTCAATAGCACTCTTCATATAAGTGCAGAATACTAGATCAAAGAAAATTCTCTCCCAACCTCCCTCACCCTCCATGGTGCACCTTCACAATAGATTCGGGGCCCTGGAACTTTTGAATGAAGACATGGAGGAAGAGAATGAGACAAACAATGAGGAAGACCAAGGACCACCAAGGCCAGGTCACTCTAGAAAAGGTATTAAAACCAGCTCTGAAAGGAACCCCAGAAGAGTCATTGTAGTGGGGGACTCCATTCTGAAGGGTGTCGAAGGCCCCATATGCAGACCAGACCCGCATCATAGGGAAGTCTGCTGCCTCCCTGGGGCCCATGTCAAGGACCTCACAAGAAGACTCCGCTCTCTAGTCAAACCCAAGGACTATTACCCTCTTCTGGTTTTCCAGGTAGGTAGCGATGACATTAGCAGGAGAAGTATTAAATCAATGAAGAGAGATTTCAGGGCCTTGGGGAAACTGATCAAGGGGTCGGGGGCACAGGTTGTGTTCTCCTCCATCCCTCCAGTTGGGGGGATGGATGAGGATGAACACCGAAGAACACAGTAGATGAATTCGTGGCTTCAAGACTGGTGTCACCGTCAGGGCTTTGGTTTTTTCGATCATGGGTTGGTATACAGGGCACCAGACCTCTGGGCGTTAGATGGGATGCACTTGTCCCAGAAGGGGAAGAGGATCTTGGAGCAGGAGTTAGCTGGGCTCATTGACAGAGCTTTAAACTAAATTTGAAGGGGGAAGGGGGCAAAACACCAGCCCATGTGAAGTGCATGTATACCAATGCACAGAGCATGGGTAACAAACAGGAGGAGCTTGAAGCCGTGATGAAACAGGAAAATTATGATGTTGTGGCTATCACAGAAACATGGTGGGATGCCTCCCATGACTGGAGCGTGCCAGTTGATGGCTACAAGCTCTTTAGAAGGGATAGACAAGGTAGGAGAGGTGGTGGGGTAGCACTGTATGTTAGGGACTGTTATGATTGCCTTGAATACAAGTGCAGTGAAGACAGGGTGGAGTGTCTTTGTGTTAGAATCAGGGGGAAGGCCAACAGGGCAGATGTTGTAGTAGGAGTCTACTATAGGCCACCCACCCAGGACAGAGAGGTGGATGAAATATTCTATAGGCACTTGGGTGAAATCTCACGATCGCTTGCCCTTGTTCTTGTGGGGGACTTCAACTTCCCAGACATCTGCTGGAAATACAACACAGCAGAGCGGGACCAGTCCCGAAGATTCCTGGAATGTGTGGGGGACAACTTCCTAACACAGCTGGTGAGAGAACCAACCAGAGAAGGTGCCCTGCTAGATCTCCTCCTTGTGAACAGAGAAGGACTGGTGGATGATGTGGCAGTTGGAGGATGACTAGGGCACAGCGATCATGAAATAATAGAATTCTCTATTCTTAGAGAGACCAGGAAAGGGCTAAGCAGGACTGACATCCTGGACTTCCAAAGGGCTGACTTTGTCTTGTTTAGGCACCTGATTGACAGAATCCCTTGGGAGACAATCCTGAAGGGTATAGGAGTCCAGGAAGGCTGGGCACTCTTTAAGAAGAAAGTTTTAATGGCACAGGAGCAGGCTGTCCCCAGGTGCTCAAGAGGAGCAGGCAGCAGAGAAGACCACCCTGGCTGAACAGGGAGCTTTGGCTGCAACTCAAGGAGAAAAGGAGAGTTTACAGCCTTTGGAGGAAGGGGCTAGCCACTCACAGTGATTACAAACAGGCTGTGAGCCTATGCAGGGCAGAAATCAGGAGGTCCAAAGCCCAGCTGGAAATTAATCTGGCTTCAGCAATCAAAAATAACAAGAAATGTTTCTGTAAGTATGTCAATAGCAAAAGAAAGACCAGGGAGAGTCTCCATCCCCTGCTAGATGCTGAAGGAAACTTGGTAGCAAGTGATGAGGGGAAGGCTGAGGTACTTAATGCCTTCTTTGCCTCAGTCTTTAATAACAAGACTAGTTGTATTGAGGGAATACAGCCCCCTCAGCCAGATAATAGAGACGGGGAGAACGACCCCCCTGCAATCAAGGAGAGAGTCAGTGACCTGCTACATCACATAGACATACACAAGTCTATGGGACCGGATGGGATACACCCAAGAGTGCTGAAGGAGCTGGCTGGGGTGCTCGCCAAGCCGCTTTCCATCATTTACCAGCAGTCCTGGCTGACCAGGGAGGTCCCAACAGATTGGAAATTGGCCAATGTGATGCCCATCTATAAGAAGGGTCGGAAGGATGATCCAGGAAATTACAGGCCTGTCAGCTTGACTTCGGTACCCAGGAAGCTGATGGAGCAGCTCATCCAGAGTACCATCTTACAACACATGCAGGACAACCAGGAGATCAGGCCCAGTCAGCATGGGTTTATGAAAGGCAGGTCATGCTTGACAAACCTGATCTCCTTCTACGAGAGGGTGACCTGCTTATTGGATGAGGGAAAGGCTGTGGATGTTGTCTACCTTGACTTTAGCAAGGCCTTTGACACTGTTTCCCACAGCATTCTCCTGGTGAAACTGGCTGCTCGAGGCTTAGATGATTGCACGCTTTGTTGGGTAAAAAACTGGCTGGATGGCCGGGCTCAAAGAGTTGTGGTGAATGGAGTTAAATCCAGTTGCAGGCCGGTCGTGAGTGGTGTCCCCCAGGGCTCGGTTTTGGGGCCACTCTTCTTTAACATCTTTATTGATGATCTAGACGAGGGGATCAAATGCACCCTCAGTAAGTTTGCAGACGACACGAAGTTGGGTGGGAGTGTTGATCTGCTCGAGGGTAGGGAGGCTCTGCAGAGAGACCTGGACAGGCTGGAGTGATGGCCTAAGGCCAACTGTATGAGGTTCAATAAGGCCAAATGCGGGGTGCTCCACTTGGGTCACAACAACCCCCAGCAGCGCTACAGGCTTGGGGAGGAGTGGTTGGAGAGCTGCCAGTCAGAGAGGGACCTGGGGATGTTGATTGACAGCTGGCTGAACATGAGCCAGCAGTGTGCCCAGGTGGCCAAGAAGGCCAATGGCATCCTGGCCTGTATCAGAAATAGCGTGGCCAGCAGGGACAGGGAAGTGATCTTACCCCTGTACTCGGCACAGGTGAGGCTCCACCTCGAATACTGTGTTCAGTTTTGGGCCCCTCACTACAAAAAGGACATTGAATTACTCGAGCATGTCCAGAGAAGGGCAACAAAGCTGGTGAAGGGTCTGGAGCACATGTCGTACGAGGAGCAGCTGAGGGAACTGGGGTTGTTTAGTCTGGAGAAGAGGAGGCTGAGGGGAGACCTCATCGCCCTCTACAGCTGTCTGAAAGGAGGTTGCAGAGAGCTGGGGATGAGCCTCTTTAACCAAGTAACAAGCGATAGGACAAGAGGGAATGGCCTCAAGTTGCGCCAGGGAAGGTTTAGACTAGATGTCAGGAAGTATTTCTTTACAGAATGGGTTGTTAGGCGTTGGAATGGGCTGCCCAGGGAGGTGGTAGAGTCCCCATCCTTGGAGGTGTTTAAGAGTAGGGTCGACATAGCGCTGAGAGATATGGTGTACATGGGAACTGTCAGTGTTAGGTTAATGGTTGGACTAGATGATCTTCAAGGTCCTTTCCAACCTAGTTGATTCCGTGATTCTGTGATTCTGTGAAAGCTCAGTTGCATGTGACGGTACAGTAAATGTAAGACAACTTTTTCATATCGGTTTACTACAGACTGAGGAGTGTGATTGTTGTCTTGTATTGGTTATGTTGCTGGGGCAAATCAGACATGAAATGCAACCTGCTTAAAAGAAATAATCATTCCAATGGAACTCTGTTGCAATTACAAACTCATCTATCTGCTATTTACACCTGAAACTGTGAAGAAAAAAGAGCATAAAGAGAGAGGGTCTATTTACCAAAAGAACAGGGCAACACAATATGGAATAAAAATGAAATTCAACTTAGTTTTCCCTTTATACAGGAGGAAAATATGTTAAAATATATAGGTATTTATTGCAAAAGACATCATTAACAGAAAGTGGAAGTTGCCTAGTGCTGCTCATCCCATTCTGGCTCAATTTAGACCTTTTAAATAAAGAATTAAAATAAAGCTTTCCATATCAAAACATTATACTGTTATTTCCACATTACAGTGTTCAGGGCATGAATTCCTTCCTTGCCAGCAAGAATACTGTTTGACTTTTCTTAGAACCATAATTATTAAAGAGTATTAAAAATGTATTTTGAAAACAACACAAATTTTTCTACAAGCAGCAAAGATGCTTTAGTCTCACAGAGGATGGTTAACTTGTGTTAAAAGACATCGCAAATTCCCCATGGACCATGACAGTTCTGACTTGACAGCCATATATATTGGTCAATTAACATGTATTCTGTTGTTTGCTATTTATTTCTTTTGAAAAAAAAAAAATTGCTTGATAGTAATATCTGATCTGTTAACAATGATTCCCTGCTTTCTGGACTCAAAGGTTTTTGATTGGGCTTTTTCTTTTTTCTTTTAAATAATGGCAGCAACCTCTGCAGCTAGTTCTCTCATACGTGAAGAGACATTGTAATTAAAAGTATGTCCTAATGAAGAGATAGGATAGGTTTATTTTTCTTGTTTTAGCAGCCAGTTCATACTTAGACTGTGTATTTTCCTCACAGAAGCATTTTCAACTATGGGAACTATAACAACAGGGATTTTTTGGTCAAGAATCACAGAATCACAGAATCGTCTAGGTTGGAAAAGACCTTGAAGATCATCCATTAACAGTTCCCAGCTACACCATATCCCTCAGCGCTATGTCAACCCGACTCTTAAACACCTCCAGGGATGGGGACTCCACCACCTCCCTGGGCAGCCCATTCCAACGCCTAACAACCCGTTCTGTAAAGAAATGCTTCCTAATATCTAGTCTAAACCTTCCCTGGCACAACTTGAGGTCATTACCTCTTGTTCTATCACTTATTACTTGGTTCAAGAGACTCATCCCCAGCTCCCTGCAACCTCCTTTCAGGTAGTTGTAGAGGGCGATGAGGTCTCCCCTCAGCCTCCTCTTCTACAGACTAAACAACCCCAGTTCCCTCAGCCGCTCCTCATAAGACCTGTGCTCCAGACCCTTCACCAGCTTCGTTGCCCTTCTCTGGACATGCTCGAGTAACTCAATGTCCTTTTTGTAGTGAGGGGCCCAAAACTGAACACAGTAATCGAGGTGCGACCTCACCAGTGCCGAGTACAGGAGTAAGATCACTTCCCTGTCCCTGCTGGCCACGCTATTTCTGATACAGGCCAGGATGCCATTGGCCTTCTTGGCCACCTGGGCACACTGCTGGCTCCTGTTCAGCTGGCTGTCAATCAACACCCCCAGGTCCCTCTCTGACTGGCAGCTCTCCAGCCACTCCTCCCCAAGCCTGTAGTGTTGCTGAGGGTTGTTGTTGCTGAAGTGCAGCCCCCAGCATTTGGCCTTATTGAACCTCATACAGTTGGCCTTAGGCCATCGCTCCAGCCTGTCCAGGTCTCTCTGCAGAGCCCCCCTACCCTCGAGCAGATCAACACTCCCACCCAACTTGGTGTCATTTGCAAACTTACTGAGGGTGCACTTGATCCCCTCATCTAGATCATCAATAAAGATGTTAAACAGGAGTGGCCCCAGAACCAAGCCCTGGTGGACCACTCGTCAGTCCCAGTTTCTCATGATATTCCTAATTTCTGAAAATTGAGGGATTTTCAGAAGGATTTTTCTTTACATAATCTGTCTGAAACAGTAAAACAATCTTGCTCTTCCCATCTCAAAATATTGCTTCGATGTTATTTTAAGATTAATTCTTTTTCAGTTGTTTACAATGAGGGAGAGGGGTGGAGAAGAAATTACTTGAAATTGGAATCTTGTGACATTTTGCAGATGGCAGGTACACATCAGGAAGCTGGTACTCAGCCCAGTGGAAACCAGTCCTTGGTAGGTGTGTTCTGTACTTTCAGGTCAGCTACAGCACAGTGGCATAGGAGTTGCCACACAAGATCAAGCCACTGGCCTGTCAAGGCCCGGCCTCTGGCAGCAGCCAGCACATGATGCATCAGGGCAGAGGTGTGCAACAGAAATACCCAGGAGCATGGGACGGTCTGTGGAGTCATCACCCAGTTGCCTTCCCCTCCGCCACTGCTTCCTCCTTGGCTTTTCGAAGAATTCACTAAATATCATGATGTGGAGGTGTTTAAGGGTAGGGTTGACATAGCGCTTAGGGATATGGTGTAGTTGGAAACTGTCAGTGCTAGGTTAACGGTTGGACTAGATGATCTTCAAGGTCCTTTCCAATCTAGATGATTCTGTGATTCTGTGATTCTGTGGGTTTTTGCTCTGTTAAACATTAGGGATTGGTCCATAATGCTCTTTCAGGGGTAAATGTGCTTTTTAAAAAAAAGTATCTGTTTTCTTGAGTACCAGGGCAGTCTGAACTGCCAGTCTTTCTACCGGGATTATCAGCAAAAGGAACATCAGGGTTGTATTATGAGGACAGCTCATTCATAATGTGATGATAATCTATTTAAAGAGAAACAGAAAACGTTCCAGAGAAAGAAGATAGAGCCATGATCCTGCCAAGACGCACATGCTTGATTTCAGACATATTTACAACAGGGATGGAAGTGGGGAAAAAAACAATGAGAACTGAGGATGTAGCAGTAACCTGACTGAAAGAGCTTTTCTAGAGCTGAGTCACTTAATAATCTATATTACATTTTTGTACCCAATCATCGCTGTCAGTTTATTTACCCAGGATTTTTTGGATTCACAGTTAAAGCCCACTCATCATTACAGCTGTCCCACAACTCAGTCTGAATAAAAGGTGCTCTGATGTACTATGAGTGCGGCATCATGGTTTTTGCACTGTAAAATACTTGTCTCAGACTGAAGAAGGGAAGAACAGTAATCTTCAATGAAAAGCAGCAATTTCTTTCTCCCTTTGGCTGCTCACGCCATACAGTATGATGACAGAGGAAATGACAACTGAGTCACCAAAACAACATTATTGGAATTGACAGAGACTGAGACAGTCATATTTGACTCTAAAAGATGCAGTCTAGGTGTACCTGACGGGGCTGGGATTGACAAATATAGGTATCTTCAGGCCCACATCTCGTTACATTCTAATCTAAATTCCAATGAGGTTATTGATTCTGTTGTATAAGAACTCAAGTGAAACTGGGTGGTCTTTATGAAGTGAATTGTTACCTGAACCATGCTATAAAGGACTGCTCATCCCACAAATAATTTTGTATGCAGTCGCTTATGGAATATGTCTATGTCCATTAAAGATGTTGCTGGCTCTCTGGAGATTAAATATGCTACAGTACTAATTCCAGAGATTTATAACTCATGACAATTTTATGGCCTGCCTTAAATAGTTGCCCTCTGTAAAAAAAGGAGCCTGTACTTAGAACAGTGTGAAAGGTATGAGTTTCTTTGCAGAGGTTTTACGCAGCATGTGCCTCAGTGCTTAGCATTGGGTATCAGCTGACAATTCACTCAGACAAATCTCAGAGCCCCCAAGGAGGTGGGCAAAAAAAAAAAAAAATAGCAAATGACAACCTTGCCATAACTTATAGAAAGAGGTTTCTTCTGTACAACTATGTAATGGCAGATCAACAGTGCAGTTCCAAACGACACAGAAAAAGACATCTTAATATTTTCATGCTTCTCTGCATTTTTTCATTTCATTATGATTGTGAAAGTCCTGTTAAAAATGAAATGAGTAAGCTACTAACAAATGGTACTTTCAACAGGTAAAAGTGATTCAGACAGTGTAAGAATGGTGTAAAGCCACAGTTCTTCCCTCAAACACTGCTTATTTTAATGCTTGCTGTTAAATGCATTTTTTTCCATGGTATACTGCTGATGGGAGCCTATGCATAGTCACCTTTCTTGGGGAAAGTATTAGGCAGAAAGCTCTATAATGAGGGGAGGGAGGAGGAATGTACCTATTCACACTCTCCCATTTTTGATCAGAGAATTTTTGTGTCTATGCAGTCAATTTACATTTCCCAGGTGCTTATATTTGTACTAGCACTCTCACAGCACATATAGAAACCCAGGGACCATATAATAAAACTAAGGGGGAGGCACCAGCATCTGAACAAAGGTGATCATGAAGAACTAGATTCTGCAGTGTTTTTCCTATTTGACCACAAACAGCAGAGAAACTGAGATGAAAAATAAGTGGGCACAGGTTGGATAGGCTAGGGAAAATAAATGTTTTTAAGCTGAATGAATATACTGGCATTTACAGAAGATCCATTTCAGGATTTTCTTAATAGTAAATAACTTTATAGAAGTATGTTGGCAGGTTCTACATACAAACCCATGATCAAGGAAACAGCTTTACTAAGTGGCTCTTTCACACATCTCTGAAACTCTAGTTTGAAGTGCAACCTGGCATGATACATATTGCCAGACAGGCAGATCCACAACCCATTCGCATCCAGGAGCAAGGGTCCGGGATAAAACCTGTAACTCTTAACCAGAGTTGGAATTAAACTCTAGATAAAAGAAAGTAGAAAGATGACAGAAGACAAACTCAGTAGCAGAGAGCAGGTTTACAGGTGTTCCTATGGCTTCGTTTCTCTATAGATGCTGACTATTTGCAGAGCACAAAGGTTATAATGAAGCAAAGCAATTGCAGTGAATTACTGTGAAGCAAACCAATTACATTAACTGGAGAGAGGACTTGGCATCAAGCTCATATCTAGCTGAGCTGGAAAACACAGCCACAGAATGGTACAGTAAGTTAACTTTGATTTTGCCCTCTCTGAGTAGAAGTGCCATGATGTGAGTTATTATCCATTGATGTTAATGAGCTTGGAAATATTTGAAAACTGTGTATTGTACATGAGCAACATACTTTTAACCCGGAATGCACAGTGCCTATGGTACCACTGTAAATCAGTTCTTTGATGAAAGATCTGCTGACAATGGTGAAGACAAGGGTTTTACAGAAGCCCTATCTTTTTAACTTCTCATCAGGTAAAACTGTGAATACCTCAAAGTTTTTATTACACTCTTTATGGACTTGTTAGGATGCATAGAGGGCATCCTGAAGACAAGACTGTTGACATCTCTTCCATCTCTACAGACGGTATTAGCTTTCTCTGGGAGCAAACAGCAGATTTTAAAATAAAAAATAGTAAAGCAGGTCAATAAAAAAATGTTGATGCATAGAGAGGTTTAGGAGGCTTTATTTGTTTATTTTTTAATTATTTGATATTACCTATGTTTTGCTCACTTGAACTTCAAAGTCTCTTAAAAAAAGTCAGTGAACCAAGCTACAGATGTCAGATCAGACATGGCAACTTCTTTGCACTTCAGCTACTTCCCACAGGCAATGCCCTTCTAGCAACACAGCATTTTTACTGAAATACTGTCACATGCCACAGGAAGCACGCAGATTTCTCAAAACTGACAGTTTACTAAAGAAGTTGTGTCTTTAACGTAATGAGTCAAATGACATGGAGTCTTATGCACAACTTAACCTGTACTGGGGCTTTACTCAACTCTAGAGCCAATAGGACTGGGGACATCTCCCCTCCTCAGGAAAAAATCTGATATAACCGACATCCACCTTTGCACTTCAGTGACAGATAAAACCAAGCAAGTAGTAGCACTGAGCACAGCCAGGTCCTGCAGCGGTCAACAGAAACATGAGAGTATATCAGCTTCTGGAGCATTATTGTTTGTATGGCTGAGAAAGTGGCATCCTATTTTGAAAGAGCTTTCTTTCACTTGTCAGGTCAATTGTGTCAGCTTTAGAAAGGATCACTCAGAAATAGATATCTCTCCAAATTAAATAAGTTCTGAGGACAATTACAAATTTAAAAAAAAAAAAAAAAGGAAAATTTTCCACTAAACTTTCCAGAATTCTTCAGAAGACACAAAGTGATTGCCAGTCTGACTTCTTGAAAATTAAGGACTTTATGGATCCTAAGTGCAGATATCTTTGAAAACCTTTCTTTGATGTCCCTTTTCTTTTCTGAAAAGTTGCCTAGGGGCTTTCCAAGCACCCTCTAAAGGTAAATCAGTTTTGTAATGTCAGACAAATGAGTTGTTTTTGTTAATACACAACTGGATTGGCACAAGCCCTTATGCTGATTGTGCACACAGGTGATCAGGCAGATGCAATGTTCTCACCTCCCTTGTAGGGAGGCTGCACTCTCCCTGGGGTTTGGCAGGTGACATGGAGACAGTCCTGTCAGAGCTGCTGTTCTCAGAAATATGCAAGCAGGCACACACACCTGGGGAATGACCAGACACATGGTTTCATTCATGTCTGCATAGGAACTGATGAAAACACACCCACATCTGCTTCTCGAGCACCCCAATCACAGGAGCCTCTTTACTTGGGGGAGATTATATTACAGTTTAGCCTTTGTTCTAGGGAGCACCTTAGGGGTGTAGCTTTGCCGGTAGACAACTGCAAGAAACTGAGAAATTCAGCAAATTGCATGCCATGCACGAAGCTTAGGCATTCAAGGCAAATTCCACAGGGGTTTGAAGTCAACGCACACAATTAAAAATTAACCATCACTGAATTAAGGCCACCACATTTCTTGGACAACAATGATGCTTTAGGGTTTCACAGGCATTTGCTTCTCATTTCTGATCAACTTCCTTGTGGTTTCATGAAGAAAAACCACAATGAACCTTGCAACCAAGTGGCTTGTTTTTCTATACACATTTAAAAAATGCAATAGATGGGTTAATACTAGCCACATAGCATTCACCAAAATCACACAGATGTAGAAATGCACAGTAAACCATAGTTCAGAGCACCATGGAAAATCACAACCAAAACAAACTGAGGAGAGTCTTTTTAGGTTATTCCCTATTTGCTCAGCCAGCAAAGAGAAACAGCCGCTCCAAGTGACAAGGCAGTTGAAAAGCTTTCAGAGCTCCTCAGAATGGCCTATTATCACCTCAGCCACCCTCAGGCACACATATTTGATAGGCAAAAAGGAAAAAAAACTGCTCTTGATGCCCAGGGCAAAAACATTTTTTTGAAAAAAAAAAAAAGATAAACAAGTTGTGGCGTATAAAATCTGCAGACATTTTGACTATACTGATTAGGGTAGGAAAATAAGATATGACAGAAACAGAAAACAATCTGCAACATCATCCTCAAGAATAAGAGGAGGTCTTTAACAAGGGTCCTGTGAGCCAGGTGTCTCAAGGTGTTCCCCTGAGGTGATGCAGAGACCCTTTGAGATGACACCTTCGTGAAAATAAGAAAATAACACTGCAGCTGTTCGGTGCAGCCCCTGCTCTGGGCAAGCTGCGAGAAAGTTTTCTGCAGAGTGAAGAAGCAAATATATTTTAGCAATGGAGGTGATGCCTGGGGACTTGACAGGAACTCCCCAAGAGTTGTCAAGTCCCCAGTGACAAAGTGTCAATTTGCCGCTCTTCTAAGCAGCAGTGGTCTTCCTCCATGAGCACTTCTTTCCAAAAAGCAGCACAGACAGTAACAAGTGGTTCAGCTATGAGATATTCCATGAAGAATCACAGTACAATGGCTTACTTTTAAAATTCACCTTTCCCAGCTTTTCTAGCTGAAATAACCCATGCACTGCATATGGACTGAGGACAGAAGTACATTGCAGGATGCAGAGATATCTGAGTCACTGTTAAATGAACTAGCTTACGAACCAGAAGTGGTTTGCCCTCAGCAGCATACTAATTTATCCTGCTGATGTACCTAATGATATAATCAGATCAACAAGATTCAGTCCTTGTAATCTGCAATGGAATCAAGTGTCTGAAAAAACACTCAGAGCAATAAAAACCCACCACACTACCTAACTTTTGAATTTATCTAATCATGTCAGCTGTCTTTGGAAGGAGGTAACATGTCTTTGGTCCAGACAACAAAAGA
Source organism: Strix aluco (assembly GCF_031877795.1). Lineage (NCBI taxonomy): Eukaryota > Metazoa > Chordata > Aves > Strigiformes > Strigidae > Strix > Strix aluco. The sequence goes on along the minus strand of NC_133933.1, from coordinate 54,438,222 downwards.
AAGCTTGATGACTAATATTCAATAGGTGGATTAGATGAAGTGCTTATACTCTAAATCTTTGCCTACCAAAATCCTAGATTAACATCCTTGAACAGAGATGGCCAAATAGGACACATATCCAACTCCTGTCCTGTTGAAATTTTCAGCCTGTTGAATTAATATGAACCATCACCAATCACAACCTGTGATAATGTGCTGAGCTGAGAAACAGAGTGGCACATAAGCTAACATGCCCACTGTTTAGACTTTCCTGCTCCTGGTAGCTTCTTGAAGACATGGTGTAGGCAGCCGTTGACAGTAATCGCACTATGAGTTATGGTTAAATCTACCACCAAACATGAACCAGGACTCTAATTTGGGTGATCAAATTAAACACAGATGTGTGAATCTTGAAACTATGCTCAGTTCCAAGCAGGGAGGCAGGGAATAGATCTCCCTAGGGAGATGGGGGTAGATCAAGTATCTTATTCTTCAGCTGTTCAATTCATTTTCCACAGCACAATCCAAAAAAAGTATACTGCTTCATGGGTTCAGCTAGCTGATTGACAGGTTTCTGAAGGATGCTCCATTGTGCAGACATACTCTTGATCACAATAGAGACAATAAGCAAGGAAGAATACCTGGTTATACTTGAAAGCCTCACAGTGTTTTGGATTTTTACTAGATTTGAGAAACAGAAAAAAAGCCAGAATACCTGCAAAATAAATTTTCAAACAAAGCATACATAGAACATACAAACAACCAAACAAAATCCGTTTATTGAAATGACACCAGGCTAAGATATTCGATTCAGTATTACAGGTGCTCAAAACCCAGAGTTACTGTCCCCAAGCACTTTCCTGTATTTCCTCTTTGTTTTCATCTAGGGTGAGAATGTTTCATTTTCAACCCTGCACTATGCATGTTTAAACTACACCTGTGGAATAATATATGTACTCTACTTCCTATGCTTATACTGTCTTCCCAACTGGATTGCATTTCCCATGAGGTGCTGGCTATGGGGCCTCTATGATGTATTTCAGCAGAAGGGGCTTCAGAAAAGATGCAGTCTGGTTGAATGATGAAAAAGGAACAGAAAAGAGTATGTCGTGATGGCTGATCTGCCAAGATCTCTGTCAAACACCTTAATAAAAAGATGATAACCACTTGCAGTCATCTCTGACTTCAAAGGATTGGATGATGATTACCCCTGGAAGAAAAATTGACCTGAAAACATACGTACTTACATATACTGACAAATATCACCAGATACCCTGAAATAGGATAAAAATTAATCAGTGAGATGACTGCTGCAAGAAATTCTCAAGAGTTTGAGAATTATGTCTTAAAATAAAAGCTGGCACTCAAAACAAAATACCAGCTCTGACAATGTACCAGCTGCCCACACAGATGATTCGGTCAACACAGGAGGACTATGGCTTCAGTGTGTTTGTGGCCACCTTCAGGTCATAACCAAAATCTCTTTGAGCAAGGAAAACCTGAGTGGGGCAGACTAACCTCCTGCAAGTAGAGTGAAGCCCACAGAATTTGGAGAGTGCAGAACGGATCCCAGAATTAACAGAAATTCTCATGGTTGACAGTTATTGGGAGGAAGTGGTTGATTAATTAACCAGACAAAAAAGAAGTGAAATGAGTTAAAACACTTTATTGAATGTCTACCTACAATATTTACTCTGCTTATTACTCCCATTTATTTAGAGACTGGTCCAAAAATATATGGCTAAGGACCAAAATGCAGCTATATCCTATTTTGTCAATGTTTTCACTTGTTGTTTAATACACCAATATATTCTTCTAATCCATTGCTTGGTCTAAATTTCCTTACAATTTTAAAAATCCTGTGACACCTGGGGTATGGTAATCATGATGGGATGCTCTCAGGCAAAAGGGGATTAATTGTAATTGTTGACTTTTCTGAGCACACTTAAAGTAGCAGCCACATGCTGCCTTATTCCATGAATCCAGGAGATTGTTTGAGCAGGCAGTGTTATATTACTCCGGGGTGGGAATGAAATCATGTGGGAGCAGCAAGCACAGCTCATGGAGAAAAATTACCATTTTATATTTATTACTTTGGCTGGCTTAAGTGCCACAGGAATAGACACTCTAATGCATTTGAGTGCAATTCCCCAACAATTTGACTCTGTTGCTTTGTAAACTATTTTTAGGGAAAGTCTCAGAAGGCTGTTAAAGGCACAAGCCATCTGATTTTCAAAGGTTATTTTGGTAGTTTATCAAAAGAATATAAATAACATGATACATCTCTCCAGATTAGACTGATACTTTGAATTCAGCTACAAGATCAGAACTTTAGGAGAAAAATGCCCGATTTTTAACTTGCACATCATTTTTGTTCCATAAACTTGAGTACACTTCTTCAGCAGGCTTGTCATCATTTTGGCTTTCCATTGGTGACTGTACATTGTGGATTCTTCATGCTTTTAAAACAAGTTATTATTCTAAGGAAGGTACAGGCTTGAACATACATAACTGCATAATTACACTGTTCACAAGTTAATGGCAAAAGAACATAAAGAAGTTCTCTTTTAGAGGAGATGCACGTTAAGGAAAAAGTAGACATGCATAAGTTTGTGTCTCTAAAAGGATATCTAATCAAAACTACATTCTTTTCACAGAACAGTAAGGTGATTTCAGGTTCACTTCCCTACCTTATGCCTTCATGCAACCATAGAACATAGCCACTTGTCAACATCCAGTTCTCCTTCATCTTGCACACTGGAAATCTGGGTTTCCAGCATAAAAATGTACCTTTCAGCTGATAGGACCATACTACAGTTTAAATTTTGTTTGGCCTTCCAACACAGGACAATTAGTACCTTGAGGAAGTATATGCATTCTTCCTGTGTATGCAGTAATAGCCATTTACTGAATGAACCAGATGCTAAGACTGAAAACTCACCCTGTTTATTGATTTATGACATTACAGTAATAGCTCAGAGGTGCTTCCTGGTTATTTTAATAGTCTTTTCTATCTTAGTCGCTGAATCTTGAGCTGGATACATTCCAAGGCAGAGTCAGAGGATGCTCTGAGTCTGAAACCTCTGAACAAGGTCTCTTTTCCTAGGTAACATTTCAGTGAATACCAACAAGCATCTTCCAACCCACCCAGCTGGATTCCAAAACAACTGCTATGCTATACTTTATAAAATATTTATAGTGCTTCTTAAAGGACACAACAGGCTTTCATAACAGCTCAAAATAATTTCTGTGAGGAGCTCACATACTATCCCCTGGAATTGCCCAGGGCATCCTCTGTTTGTCTTGTGATGCTGCAGGAAGCATAGGTGTGGGAGGAGTCTATACTTTTTTTTTTTTTTTTTTTTTTTTTTTTGCCATTGCACTATTTATACTAGCACTAGAAGAGAAAATGAGAAAAGCATTGACATCTAGCTGTTGTCATCCCAGGAAATTCTAACCCACAACATTGACTCTAATCCAGAGTGCAACATTGCTAATTGTTGCACACTAATTCATCACAAACCAGCAGTTTCAAGCTCTGTTTCGGTTATGAAAGCTGGATTCAACAAGCAGCCAGCCCACCAGGTTCATCAGATGAGGGCAGCCACACCAAATTGGCAAGGTCATTGAGCCTTTCAACGCCTGATGGAAACTGTATGATTGCTGTCGGACTGCAGAGGCGTTAGGACTGCAGGTGCCTTACCTAAAACAAGACTTTAAGACAGCTGTTCCCTCTCCTACCTCTCAGATAAATCTGTAAATTGATACAGGGATTAGAAAAAGGTAAGCAATTTCTCCTCCAGTTGCATACAGCACTGTCTGTGCTTGAATAATGGTGCTGGAGCTGTTGCATGGCAGTCAGTTGGCAGTGAATCACACCAAGCAAATCAGTGACTTTGGTGAGTTACATTGATTTAAGTTAACTGCAGCTGTAATGCACCAAATTACACAACAAAAATCAGAAAACACATTATTCTAGTATTTTTGTTATTGCAGTCAGATCTTCCCCTGTTTTGTGAGATCTAGTGACCACTTTTTTTTTTCCAGTTTTTGCACATAAAGATACATGTAAACTATCCTATAACAAGATTAAACTATGCGTTAAATGCTCTCCAAGGAACACTGCACAGATCACTGGACAATCTGCCTCTGCTTTACAGCAGACCAAATCCTTCTCCCACTGCTTTTATTCATTGTCCCATTTTCTGTAATTGGATTACTCCTTAAGGAATGGAGAGCTGGTCTTTGCTCCAGCTCTCAAGTCTAAAAAGTAGTGTCTTCATCACTAGTGTCCTCAAAACTGCATGGATTTAGCAACAGTAGGAAAGAAAAGGATCTTCCAGATCTTGTTCTCCATTCCAGTGAGAGCTACCGTTATATGGCAACATTTCCAACACTTGTATCATCGACTTTTTTTTAAATTATATGATATATACTTGACCGTAAGGGAGAGGAACAGTAAATAATTGAAAAGTAATTCAAGAAAATACAACTGTTTCTCACGGAAAAAAAAAAAAAAAAAAAGACAAGCAGTACACATCAAAGCAGTAATGCCAATCCCCCCTGAAACTCAGCTCCAGAAAACTGTTCAAAACAGAAGTTAGAAATAGCTCAGATGAGTCAGAGAAGTATTCTCTTTCTTTCTTTCTCCCCCAGCCCCAGCCATATTCAGGTAAACATGAAACCACATCATGGAAACAACAACTTGCAAATGAGAAGAAACAAAGGATAATATAGAGTTCAATGCAAAGATCAACAGGTGACCTTGCTTTTAGAAAATCTCTCTCCTTCCAAACTCCAGAAACTGCATACAATGAACTACAGCCACTTGCCACTTAGGGATGAAAAAATAAGTCAAAAGAAAAATGGCAGCAATGACAGTACATGAAGATAAATAATGAGTCCTACCACAGCACTGCTTGGGCTAAGAAGGGAGGAAGGACGCTCACATCAGATACCTACACTGCATTGGAAAAAGACACTTCACATTTCTACAGCTGTTTTCTTCTCATCATTTCTCACTTAATATCTGTAACTGTGGGAACATAGAAGAAAAAACAAAGATTTAGGGAAGTAAGGACTGAGAAGCAAGACATCCATAGTTTCTTACAGAGATGAAAGAAAGCACAGACCGGAAAGGTCAGATCTAACCAAGAAAGAAATCACATATGGCAGCTTGGTAATGGCAGCTCAGTAATGGTCAAATACACTTCTCTGGTAAAGTGTTTAACCCATACAACACAGACTCCTAAGTTTAAAGTAAGGTAGAAACATTGCCACATTTGCTTCATCTGCAAGTAACAGTGAAGAAATAATTTTAAATTTCTTCTCTAGCCAGCGCATAGACATTTCCCTAGCCACAGAAATGCACAATCTCCATTCTGTGACAGAGGTTTCTCTTATTTTCAGCTGGTTACCTCATTAAGCACTGGCTTCTGAAACTTCTCTCATACACTGTATTCTGTAGCAGAGCAATCATTACATTTGTCAAACTTGTGAGAGATCCTTGAAAGTATTAACTTTGCTATTTGGCCAAGATTTTTTAAAACTCTCTTTCTTGTGCACACAGAACAGAAGATGACAAGTGAGATAGATAAACTCAACAATTCAGAACCCCTTTCTAAACTGATTAAGAGAAAAGTTTTGGGTATCAAATAATACAGAAAAAAGTCTAAGACACAAGCTTAATTTATATATTTAGTTTCCTCTAGCAAATACTTTTTGCTAGTTGATAATATGTGACCAAATTTCAAGTGGCTTTTCCCCTACAAATTCAAGGAAAGAGAAAAATAGAACGAACTTTTCTTTTGCTTTAAATCCACACCTACTTCAAACACAGCTCTCTAAGAAAGGCTTATCTCACTTTTGTATTATAAAATTAAGCACTTAATACTTCTTCCCCCAAACAATATATAACTCTGAACACTTTTCTTTGGTGAAGCACATACGTTTTTAGAAATTAAGAGACTTCTGTGGGTTTAAGCAGAGAGATTGAGAAACTTCACGCTTAAAAGAATGTTTCCTAAGAAAGTGGAAAGAAAGCTAGAAATAAAGCTCAACTTCATATTTCAGCCTTAAACTATGGTGGTCTTCTGTGACTCCACAGGAAGTCAATTGTCTGATGGATAACATGCTTAACTAGTGATCAGACAATTGCAGGGTGGATTATTCCCATTTTGTGAGCATTTGTAGCTGTCCTTTGGAATTTATTTGCAGAACAAAACTTCTGAAGCAAAATCAAAAGAATGGGGTTTATATTGCCACAAGTTGATTATGCATTTAGCATATCTGGCAGTAATTTGTTACTGTTTTTATGTACTCCTCCAACACCCTATGACTCTCTTCTGAGTGTAAACCAGGTTACAGAAAAACAGAGTAGAAACAATTTGCTTTGAGTCATTAAAAAAAACCCAACACATCAATTCTCTACATTTTTTATCACATATTTAAGCTCATTAGAGGTCTTCCTTCTGGTCTCATGTTACTAAATGGTTTGACTTGTCTGTTGGAGACGAAGTTAGACCTGTGATGAAAGTGCTAACCAAACTGATAACAGACTAACAATGAGAGGATGCCAGGTATGTTCTCATGAGACTACAACACTACATTTCAAGTGACCATCTTTATTCCTGCAACAGCAAGTAGTTCCAAAGCTCTGCTTGACTGCTCTATTTTCAGTCTGGTCCACTCTGAAATTAAGATTTCTCAGTGTGTGTGGTTTTGAGCACTTATTTGCTACAATTGCAGACCCTAACAAAGATCTTGCCACAGTCACATCTCTTTGGTAAGTAAGATTTCAAGCTTCAGGTGTTAAATAAAGAATTCAGATAAGGTCATTTCTGTCCCCTTACCCACCCCACCTGTCCAGCCTCTGATATGCAGTTAATAAGGAATTAAAAGACAGCCTTTAACCACAGCAAAAGGATGGCCAGTAGCCCCTGTTGTGTTTGATTCATGACCCACTTAACAAGTGCTCTGGTGAAACTTCAATTCATTTCTTGAGGCCTATTTCTTACTTTCTTACAGCACAATCTGTCTTATGGCTCAGTCAGCACCATGAGGCAAACCCCAGCAGTCCCACCTCCCAGCCCACGCAATGGAATGCGAGTACGAGGAGGAGGAGAGGCACTGCAGACACTGTCACTCAGCCCAAGGAACATATGAAACATCCCACCGCTCAGAACCAGACACCAGAAACATCCTGTACTCTCACGCTATGATTCAGATTTGTCAGGTGCTTGCAGTTAGACAGCAGCTCAGGAGTGCTGCTCTGTCAGTGCCAGCAAAGCAACTAGCTCAAGAGACAGTGAGTGAAATCTGCTGCACAGGGAAGGATGGAGCAGCAGAGCTACCTTCCTTGGCTATCAGTGGTCAGAGGGTGGTGGACACACCATCGCCTAAATATCCCTGGCTCAGCACTGATGAAGAAGTACCTTCGGTGTCTCACAAACCAATCAGGACTACAACCAGCTTTACAAGTGCCGCTGAATATGTTGTGGTGCTCCAAACACACACAGGCTAGTTTCTACAGGGATATATTTTAACTGCAGAAGTGGTGAGCATTCTGTAAAACTGCCAGTGGATGCAGCCAGCATCGCTAATGTGATCACACAAAATGCTGATGCTAAGAATTTTATTTTAAAAAATTGTAGTCCATCGATTAGAAAATTAAAAATGTATACCCCAGAATTCCAAAAGGATGTCCAATTTTATATACAGAAAGCACCCATATAACCAAAAAATCAAGAGGTTTTTATAAAACCAACAAGAAATAGCTACAGTAAAGGCTGGACAATTTGTGGTGTTTGGGGGATTTACTTATATCCCTTTGCAGACCACTTCTGATTTTGATTGGATTTTTCAGGTTTATAGCAGATATATCCTTCTCAAGGAAAACCACTGCTTTATTGAATGGGCCTGAAATCGAAACTCAGATCCAGGACTGTGGAGGTCTGTGCAAAAGGTGAACAAGCAGAGTGGTGGGAACGGTCTACCTCCATCCCCAAGCAGCAACAAGGGGTTACAGCCCAGCCCTTCAACAGAAACCAAAATCAGTGGCAGCCTGTGCTCACATGAACTGCAGGAATGTCTGGGCAGGCACTGACCTTGTCCAGACACCTCTGCATGTGGGGTCTGAGTAGGGCGAGCAACAGAGGGTGGTGGATGGCTGGCGAGGGAGAGCAGGGGCGGCAGCCACATCCACCAGCCTTTCTGAGCTGGCTGTCTCCTGTTGATCAGTCCACCAGGTAAAACACCAGAAAGGACGCACCCACCTGGGCAGTACCAGTGGAGGGCCCACATGGGTACTGACAACCATATCTCCGCAGGCTGGGGTGAAGCTGAAATTCTAAAAGACCAGGACATGTAAGAGCTATATTTTAAACAACTTGGATAACATGATTATACTGTACATATACATGTATGCTTTTTTCAGGGTAAACATCAGAGCAAATTAGAACCAGATACTAATAGCTCTTACCCACACAGCTGGTTTCTGATCCTGTTTGCTCAGCACCTTGCACTTTATTTGATGAACTGACCTATTCAAATGAAGTAAGGCTGTTGTTCAAGGAGCAACATTTTACGCACAGTATGAAAAAGACGGAAGAATTTAGAAAGAAATTAACTGCTATAAACAGCGTAAGTTATTTTGAACTCCTCATTGCCTAAATGAAAGGCTAAATAGTGCAGTCTTTGGGAGCACACAGCAAAACTCTGATTCTTAGTTGCTACGTTTTCTTCAAGGCTCATATGCAACAGTTGAATACCCATGAAACTATCACTTCAAGTATATTACAGAACAGCAAGTTTGGGGGTTTTTTCTTCATTTTTTCCCAAGATTTTAGGGTTCAAATTGCTGTAGAAGCTTTGATGTGAGTCTAGTGCCATTCCCACCTTGGATTCCCACTGTCTAATTTCATTATCTGCCCAAATGGGCAGAGGCTATATAATTTCAAGTTTGTGGCCTAGTAAAAACAAAGATCAAATAACTCTTTCAAAGCTGTGAGTGATCTTCAGCTGATTTCTTTTCTGGGGTCTGCTCTGAGGGGAGTTGAGTTACAATGAAGCAAATAGCGCTTAGGGATATGGTGTAGTTGAGAATGGTCAGTGTTAGGTTAAAGGTTGGACTAGATGATCTTCAAGGTCTTTTCCAACCTATAGATGATTCTGTGATTCTGTAAAATGAGGGATGCAGTCCTGTCCCAACAAACATTTTAATGACAGCAGGACTGAGTTGCAGAGTGGAGAATTAAGAATATTTTAATTAGTTAAATGCTAATTGCCCTGGCAGTACACATAACACCAAACAAGTCTGGGAGGAGTCAGGCTTATCACTGACTAGCAGCCTGGCTTTCAGGAGGGAAAAACTCTGCTGGCAACCTCCAGGTGATCCTCTGCCCCTAAAGAAACCTCTCCTTGTCTGCCTTCAGAAGAGCAGTTCCAACTCACCTGTCCTTTGGGATATTTGCACCACTGAGCTCTGGATTAACACAAAGGTCTGGTAATAAAGTAAATAAAAAGAGCTATTTCCCACAGAGGACTAAGTCACAAAGAAAAATGAAAACAAACCAAAAAAAAGCTATAAAATCAGGAGACACGTTTTTGGTTTTGTTTTTGTTTTGTTTTTTCAGTTTTGTCTCATTTTAAAGGAGAAACTAGAAAATAAAGCAGGATGAAGGAAGCAAAGACATTTCCCATCATGAATGCTTGAATGCTGTACACATGATCTCATTGGTAATGGGTCAATGCCTCCTGCTGTGCCTTGGGCTAGATGGCTGTGATATATAAAATACTTTTAGTGGCTGTTGACATTGTAGATAGCTTTTATTTCTCTCTCTCCCTCTCCCTCTGTTTTAACTGCATCCATGTCTTCATCTTAAACCTATAAAAATTAAGAACTTCTTAACAATCAGATGGTTGAGCTAGTAATTGCATATTACACCATTTACAATACATAGACAATCAACATTTGTCGCACTGTTAATAAAAGGAGCTGAAAACAAGCACAAGTAAGGACATTCTTGACACCTTGTCGTCAGTTAGTGTTGATATCAGGGACTGGTTCGGTGAATCCTTTGGGGGCCTAGAGCCATCAGCTCACACCCAAACCACCTGGAATCAACAGAAAGGCTCTCTTCCAAACCAGGGAGAAAAACAGTAAGTGGTGTTAACAACTCAGAAGTTGCATTTGCTTTCATTAGCTCATTCATGAAACATTTTGGAGGGGAAAAAAAAAAAAAAATCAGATCTTTTCCTATCACTTTCCCTTTAGGAAAACTGCTATTTCATGTAATCAGTGTCCTCAGAGAAGTACAAAACCCCAAGAGGGCCCAGTAGAATATCCTAATGACTCTAAAGAGAAGGTGATGAGCAGTGATCAGATAGGATTTTTTGCTCTACATAGAGAGCAGAGGTTGGTGTAGAAATGACACAGCAGAAGAAAGCAGTAAAACTGCAAAATACAGCTTCCTTATAGCAAATATATATAACCACGTTTACTAATGGCAAAAAGCAAGTGAACTTTCTAGAGTCCTAGTGACATTTCAGTTTTCTGTAGGACATTGCAACAGAGAAATTTCATGCATAGCAGATGTAGGGTGATTCTTCCACTTCCTCTGCTTTCCCTAGTTAAACAGTAACCCAAATAGGAATAGACTATTAATATGAATAGAATAAAGACCGGAAAAGAAGAAATAATATCTGAGCATTTTGTATCCCATCCTTCTCTGGACTCACTATGGTGCCCATCAGTAAACAAGGAGAGATTAGAGGACCAAAAGCCATCACTGCCTTTTTTTTTTTGTTTTGTTTATTGTGTTTATTATTTACTGCTATTTACTTGCAGCTCTTAAAACTAAAACAAGATGTTATTGAAAATTATTTAGAAGATGAGTTTCACTATGCTATCTTCTCCCCTTCCCAAGGGAAAAAGAGGGGTTATAATACACAGCCGGTGAAGAATTTCAAAGGCTAGATATTGCAGGCTATAGAGCTTCCAAGGAAAACCCTTGATGCCAGAAATTTCAGCAAGAATGTACTGTACAAAACACATGCAGAGTGTCTAATACTATTTATTTTTCCTCATTTGTGGTACATTAGTACTTCTACTGCATTCTTTCTTCTATGTATTTATATGTGTGTGAGTTTATTCCATGCTATGAAAGAGATATCAAGGTATAATTCCCCTGTCTTGTCAAAGTGGCACAGTAAAACTCAGCTGCTGTCAGAATATTTGCTGCAGGATACTACTTTCATTAAAAGTACCACTACAAACAGTGACCAAGAAGGGCAGTCAGAATAATCAGATTTCCCCTCCTCAATGTTTTTAGTAAAATCTCCATTTTTATAGTTCTTTTTGTAATAACCAGCTTATAATCAAAGAAGGAAGATGTTTTCCACACTGAAAAATTACCAGCAAGAAAGGCAGAAAAGCAGAAGACCCTATTAGGTTTAACACGATCCACTTACGCAGACCCAAGATATCTGGAGGGCACTTAGTACTCCAGGGAAAGACCTTATGAAACTATCTTCACCCCATTTTCCCTAGGAAAGAGATAGAAAAATCTGTAAGATGCATGAGGGCCAGCCTTTCTTGTCCATACCAATCTTACTCAAGCATTTTGCCCCAATACAAAGGAAACTTAATTAAATTCTTTGGACTGCATGTTGAAGATTAAACTAGGTGATCTAGTGACAACTTTAAGCCTTAAAAAAAAAAAAAAAAGCCTCTATTATTTTTGTACCCTTCTATATTCCCTCTTTTTTATTCTGTTTCTTTCCCTCAGACAACTTGCTACATCTATCTGCAATTTGACAAAAGGAATAATCAGAAGCTCTGCAAATGCACAGTGTGTACATATATGTGTGTGTACCTACACATCTCCCATAACCAGGGCCAGAAAAAGGGATGTGCCAAGGGCATACATTAAGCATCCTGACAAAAAAAAACCCACATTGAATGAAACTCAGTATCTTTTGGACATGCAATGAATATGGGGATGGTAGGGTTAAAAATAGAACCTGTACTGCTACAGAAAATACAAATTAATGTATTGTATCTTTCACAGTTATCTGTTGTTCTGTCACATATTCTTTTCCCCTCCCCTTCCATATGTAAGGCTGGTCATTTCAAAATATCAGGGAGTCAAATAAAAATCAAAAGACTTCTAAGCCACCAAATAAAAATCTCAGTAAGGTGCAACCAATGATGTCCACAGCCTAAAAGATAAGTCGTGCTCATAAGTCAGGTGAATAGGTAAGGCAATGACTGATTAAAAAAAAAAAAAAAAAATCCAAAACTTTGGCTCATCTCTGTCCTGCACACACAATAAAATTGTAACTCAAAAATAAGGAGAGCACCTTGATAATTTGTAGCAGAAAATATCTCCCTCAGGGATCGCGATTTTGTCTGGCTCATTCCTGAATTCTATTTTTCAAGCTCTTGACACCATGTCTTAATCACAGAAGGTAACAACACAGCAACATCTGTAAGAAATGCCAGCAAGATATCTCCTAGTCAAGCACAAGGAAAAATGGTGAAATAATGGTAAAGAAGTGGCTGAAAGTGCTAAACATTTAGATCCAAGACAGAAAACCAAGGCCAAGAACCTGGCCTCCACACACTGTAAAATGCAAAAACAAAAAGAGCAACTATAATATTAATAATTAAAATTGAATTAAAAGTAGTGTAAGTTAAGGCCAAGGGAGTATTTTCAGTTTATAAATTTTTTATTGGTTTTGATCAGTTAGAGCTACGGAAGGCTGTGAATACAGAAATATCCATGTAAATGAAATAGTATGTACCAAGATGTCCTAACTGAGGACATTTTTTTTATAAACCATAAAAATTGTATAATTAATGTCATAATAGATTAAGGCCACGAGTAAGTAATAAGAATTATGTTTAAATAACTGCTGTGTAGACAAGGGTCCAAGAGGATTAAAAATACAACCTTGAAGTCAGATTCTCATTTTGTCAACACCATAGCAATCACTGCAGGGTTGTACTGCTGTGACGATCACAGCTTAGCTCTGAAGTATTGTGGTATGGCAGCACTCAGTTTGACTTCAATTACTCAGTGTTTCCAAGAGCCTTAAAGGCAACCTTTATTCCAAAAGAGTAAGGGCAACAGTCATCCTTAGATTTGGAAAATTCATTGGTTATACATTGGTCTCCAAAGGTCAATGGCAAGTAACAAATACAGGCCTGAGGGAGTGGCAGAGAAGGGCTGTATCTCATGTATCTTCGTCCTTCACTCCACCTGGGATGCTCGGGTGCTCTCTCAACTCCCATGGCAAGGTTCATCACAACAAGCTTCAGGGAGGCAGGGGGAGAGTCAGACCTGGGGGGGGCTCAGGAGAAGCAGTCCTGGTGCTCAAAGGGATTGGTTGCTGGCCTGAGCTCAGCTGCTGCAAAGGCTGTGCTGGTGCATCTGGGATGGGAAGGGGTGGCTTGGCTCTCCAAGAAGGTCTGGTATTTAGAGCTCCCAAAGCCTCCATCGCAATTTGGAAAAGAGACTTTAACCACTGTTCCCACTCTCCCCTATGCAGCCCTGGCATTTAGGTGGGTGTGGGAACCCACAGGGAATCAGTCCACTCCCAGAAGCCTCACCACCACATGCCCCACCACCACTGCCCTGCACACTGCCTCCTTAGTCATGTCTGCTATGGCCTAACCATAACCAGTATTTATAAAACTTAGTATTTACCCAGCTCTTTGAAGATGAAAGGCAGCATCTGATCATTACGATGGAATTCATTGTATAGGATGCATAATAATAGTGCATAAGGGCTTTTCAAATGTACATTATTAGTATTTGGGACATTAGGCAAACAAGATCTTGTAAAGATGTTATTACCTCTGATACAACTGTTACCACCACATCCCCATTCTGACAACTGGATCTGAGAAGGCCCAGGTACAGGGGATCCTTCACAAATACTCTGGGCTTCGTGTAAGGAGAATGAAGAGTCTGTCGAGCTGCCACCACAGCAATTGCAGATTAAATATGAGATCTGGGGTCCAGCTGCTAAAATACTTAAGTAGTGTTGCTGACAACATTTTTATGGGAATGAGAACTTGATGCTCCATAAACTAATAATACAAATATTTTAAGTATTCATGTGAGAAAAATATTAAGTTAATATGATGAACTCTGCAAAAGATACACTGGTCAGAACTGCAGCACTGTTCCAAACCAGATTTAAGGACCACCTGCTGGGCGTAGATGCCTGGCCACAACTGACTGCCCTTGTTTTCAGCCATATATGCCAGCAGAAAAATTGGACCTCAACGTCAGTCTTAAAAATAATTACTTTCCCTCCCCTCACCCCTCTCTGAGATCAGCAGAAAGTTACATTGGGATTTATTCTTCCTCTTGCCATCTTCCATCCCTGTCCCTCAACCTCTGCATTTTTTCTTCCTTGCAGGAAAGTCAAAGTGCCAGCAAGACCATGAAAGAAGGAAGGAATCAGTAATACTGAAAGAATTATTCTTTTAAAGTGAATCCTGCTCACATGAAGCATGATTTCACAGACACCATAATGTCTCATAAGCTTAGCTGCTTGTCTAAGCAATTGTGGCACATACGGTCACCCTGAGAAAGCTATTCCTTGCTGACAAAAGCAGTGTCAGTCAGTGGGAAAACAACCCAAAACTCCTTGGCTAGCTGGCCATACTCTTCCTGAGAAATAAACTTTCTCTTCAAGGGTGCTAACACATACCTAAAAGGATTCTCCATGGAAACTTGTCATTATGTGGGTAAGTTTGTGCTGTCTTGTAAACTAATGCTCTAATTTACCATTGTTCATAAAGTAAATACACATGCATCTCACTTCCAGTGCCTAAAGAAATCGCATTAAGACATGGACTTAACATCAACATTATCATCTTTTATGGCTACCAATTATGTTTTTAAAATAAACACATTGATTTCATGTAGGTTGATGACTTCATCTCACAGAGCTGAGTTGTCATGCTACACTCATTTTTGGTTTTGTTCTCTTGTGGTACCTCAAGGATTTTCATTATAGCAGTGATATGTTGCAAATAAAGCATTTGCTGTGGACCTAAGATAACTTCATGCCCCTGCCTTGTGCTTTTGAGAAGGAGGAGACAGGTTACAGAGTTCAGGAGGCATGTTCATGTTACTGAAAACATGTCCTTATTTTACATGTATGATCTGTCTGAAAAAACCACAGCAGAGCAACATTAGCACTAAGCCATTTTTTCCTGGAACAGAAGGGTTGCACAGGGGCTTAGGGGTTACTTCAGCATTCCAAACAAAAACAAAAGGGAAAGAAAAATGAAACTGCATGTGCAGATTTATTCTGAACACTAATGGTAAGGAACACAATTTTGACATGTACAAAAGCTGGGTTTATTATCCCCTGGAGAGAAGATGAGTGGAGAAGCTGACATTGGTTGCATAGTGACATTTCAGGATGGAAGGCAGGCATGTAGTCAATTAAGTCTAGCATTTGTACCCTGTAGTGTTTTTCCCCTCAAGTACTTATCTAACACTCTTTAGAATATGTTCACAGCTGCAGCTTCTATTTCTGCCATTAGTAAACTTTTCTACTCTTGCTTTAAAGGAACATGCCCTAAACTTCCTTCCTGGTTCATTCTTTCCGTGATTTGGCAGGATCTAGCACCTCAAATGAAACACAAATGTTTTATCCTACTTACTATTTTCAGCCCTCTTCTAACTAACTTAAAAATTCCCCTTCCTATTTTAAAATGAACTCACTGTCAGTCCAATCAGTGCTTATTTATTCATTGCCCTTTTATTTCAATCTTGCATTTACAAGCCATATTTTTTCTAGAGTTACCCTAGATGAAAATAGAAAGACCAAATACAATATTGGTGTCTCTCATATTACATTTTCTGCCTCTCTTTCACTGTATCTATAACCATTTACCAGTGCCCTAGTGTTGAAAACAAGGTGTTTTCATAGGACTTCATTCCTTACTGATGCAGGCATGTTTTATTCCCTTGATCAATGTACTACCAAAGCATCCTCAATATGCTTAGCATAGTAGCATATTGTGAGGGTGCGGATTAGCTGGACTTTACAGCTTCAGAACCTCAAACAACCCAAGGGTCCAGACCATTTTCCCCTTAATGACAGTGAAGTTACAAATCACGATCTGACTTGCAGAGATTCACAGCCCCTACTACCTTCTAAGTTCACTTTAAATCATATGCAGCTGCTCCAGTGCTGAAGAATGAACAGTAAGGCAACTTGGCCCAAAGGACTACACTTCCTCTTCTCATCAAGGAGTTTGTAGTAAGCCAGAAACTGAACAGCTTCCCAATTATTGTTCTATAACATAAGAAGGAACTCTACTTCTCCCTCCATAAACATGATAGTAGCTTTGGCTGGAAAATAAAGGGGTTTTTACCACAAAGCAGAAAAGCTCTGGATATTGACTTACACTACATCAAAATAAATCAAAACCACTGAAAGGATTTTCAGGCCCAAAGAAGGTTTTATAAGTTGGAGGTTTTGTTGTTCTTTTAACAATTTGGCTCCAAAGTTTTTGCTGCAATGAGTCAATATCCTCCAACAAAAAGTGTTGTTCAAGCTGACATGGACTACTTATTAACAAGATACACAGTAATATGAACAATTGACTCCATTTTAAAAAATAGTTATACACCCAGTGGGATATGTGAGAGGAAGAAGAGCATGTTTTTCTCACTCCATATTCATGTTATTTGACCAAAAACTGAACCCAGATTTTATGGTTGTAACAAAAGCAGAAGAATCAGCCCATACTGGTCTCTTTTAGGGACTTATCTTTGGAAAACACAGGTTAATAATTAGGAATGTTGATGTCACACAAGGACATTATACATAGCTATGGCTACTCAACAGCAAAGGTAGGGGTTTTTGTTGGTGTGTGAGTTTTTTTAAGCCAGTTATAAGAGATAATGAGATAAAACCCTAGGTATTCATCTGCTAACAGTTAGAATCATTTGTGTAAGGGAGTAAGAAGATTAGAGTAGATAAATGTTTTTATGAGTATTGTGAAAGTGTGCAATAGACCTTACAATGTATGCTGATATTCTAAGGTATTTTATGGAACAGTTTGAGGATGTTCTTACAAACTGCAATGGCTCTTGTATATGAAACTGTGTCATCTGCAAGAGCCCATTTCAGGACATTATCTGCAAATTTGTTCCTACTTGTCATTGGTGGTAAATTGCTGTCATTAAAGAGATTCCGACATAAAAATCAGCCAGTGACTTTGTCCTGGTGTAGGCTGTGGTCTCTCATTTGGGAACTGTACAGACAACTGTGTTGGGACTAAAATGGAACCATATGCTTTTATACTCTTCAGTGTAGAATATGCTCTATCCAAAGCCTCAGGACACAAACACTACTGTTGATATCATTTTTAGGAAACATCCCCTAAATTTGTTCCAGAGCTAAAGCACTTGTAAAGCAAATGACAAAATGCAGTGGATGAACAGTTTCTTCCCTCTGCATGGGGCATGTTGGTGCTCTCAGGGGTCTCACTTGTCCATAGTTTCCTTCAGCACATTCATTGTTTTTCTCAGCCCTGTTTTCTTGTTCCAGCTGCAGAGCAAGTGATCTGGAGCAGATCTTGTAATTCCTGAATTTCGTCTCACCTGTCCCACACAACTGTCATTGTCATATGCAAAAAGTTGCCAAGAGCAAAATTCCCAAGGAAAGCAATGCTTGCCACCTGTCTGAAAGCCAAGATGGAAAACAAAAGTGTTTCCTGAACTTTAGCAACAACGTTGAGGATACAACAGGTATCACAAAGTCACTCTATGTTAATGACCCTTAATTGCTCATCACTGTTTGCTCCCTCATGTCAACACTTTTTGGAATTTCAGTTCAAGTTGAGGACTAAAAATAACAGAGAATACACAATTAAATTGACAAACCAGAACACACGTTGATACTCTAAAACATCCCAGTGGGCCTTATCTATTTCTTGCTAGAACTAGTTCATCTTGGAATAAAATATTAGCACTTGCACTACAGAAGGTTGCTGTCTCTCTTGCCAGAAGGGCTAAAGACAGATCATTTCTTTCACTAATATGACTGATTAGACATCCACTGGGCTAAACAAGAAGGACATTTATGGGACACTCCTTTAGGTTAGGCCATAATTGTAGGAATGTTTCTTTGACTTCACCTGTACCACACTGTAGTAAATGTACCTAAGCCTCACTAGTACAGTTTTGGAGTTTATAATGGCTTCATGGCCATCTATCCACCCACTAGCTCCACCATCCTGATATTTCCCCTATGAAATATTCTTAGAAATCCCAAACACATACTTAATCTAACAACAGTACTGTTACACTCTATTTCCATTTGTTTATCATTTCTTTCTTAGAGAGACATTTCTGTTAAAGTCTATAACTCAAAAGCCTTGTGAGTTCATTTAGTGGAGCCAGACCATGGCTTTTAAAACTCAAACCTTTATTCTAAAAGCCAGACACTGTTTACATTTTAGTCAGTAACAAAAGCTTAGCCTATGTAAAAGGAAGGAAATGAAGCAAAACACAGGTATTTCCTTTTGTGTTAAAGCAGTCAGAGTACAGAGGAACAGTTTTTGCTGAATCTGCAGAAGAATATATAAGCTGTTGGATGTCCATTCTTCATTGTTCCTGAGGAGCAAGGATAGATGGGGAAAGAAGATGATGGAACAATTATCTCACTGGCACAGATGACCTTGTCTCAATTCTACTTTCCCTGAATTGCTGCTGACCAATGTTTTAGCTGCACTTCGACTATTCTCATAAGCAAGCCACAGCACAGCAAAACACTTCTTGTGAAGCCTACAAAAAGGGGTGTGGAGAGAAAAGGTATCCACTGACCTTGATGCTACAGAAAACTCTTCAGTTTCATGCTTCTCTTCTTCAGTCCATGTCTAGGAAGTTAGAAGAGAAGAGGATTACTGATTTGAAAAGATATGCCAGGTGGCAGGAGGAAATGGGATGTCCAAAACTGGAAAAATTAATAGTGAGGTGGGCCAAAGCCATAAGAAAGTTACTACCTCTTTCTAAAAACAACATATCCAAAAATACTATGATTTTTCAATTTAGCTGACATTTAGCTCCTTCCTTTAGGGCATAGCTCTACTACTGAGTGAAAAACAAAGGTCTCCCTTAGTCACAGAATCACAGGCTCAAGTCAGAAGAGACCTCTGAAGGTCATCTGGTCCAATCTCCCTGCTCAGGCAGGGTGTCCTAAAACATGTTGCCCAGGACCGTATCCGGATACTACATATGTGTGTATCTATATATACACATATGATATATAGAAAAAGATAGGTAGTTTACAAAAGAGATAGGTAGTTTACATATAGTCCATATGATCTACATTGAGATTATATATAAATACTAATTATATATTAAAATACCTATACACATATAGACATTAATATATAATAATTATATATATATAAAAATACATAGAGATATTATACAGAGATATATACAATAAAGTGCAGACAATAGCAGGACTCAAGAATCCTAGAGGGCTATCTGGACTCACCCTGTAGACACTAGAGGAAGGGCTCTGACCTCTGCTAAAAGTCCTTGAATTGCACCTGTAGCCCCAGAGGGGAGCCACAGGCTCTGTTTAACCCAACTATTCTATATCTAGAGCTCATCATATAGCACCTACAAATGCTAAATACCCAGAGCCTTGATGAAGGCACTATTTTTTCTCTCTCATACAACCAAAGTCACAATAAATTCTGCACACACAGGTAATATGGTAACCCTGATCTTTTTGTAAGAACAAAGATATCCCCAAAGCCAGAAGTGGGACATCACTCCAGCATTTTGTTAACATAACAGGTTGTGCTTTGTGTCTAATTCACTTTAGTATTAATCCATAAGAAGATATTCACAAGCTGTAAGTACATGTGAGACTGATATTGGCTTCAAAGATGACAATACCTATATAATTGCTTACACAAGTTTGTGCATGCAGTAATTTTTTGTTTTGTTTTGACACAGGGAAGTTATTAAATATTCTTGTCTCACAGTGATGGTCCTTTGGGGATTTGCCTCAAATTGCCCTCCTCAAAATTAACTCTTTTCAGCTCTGTTCAAGGCCATCACTCTGTGCCTTCCTGGCTCATCTGGAAGGAATTACTTACCTATTTACTCATATAATCTTGCCAGCTTCTCCACATGAACACACCCTTCTTAGGAATCTACACTTTTTTGTAGCTCCATATTGTTGACTCTATTTCTTCTCAAAGCTTATCATTCCTCTGTTACCCAGACTTCTTTCTTTCTCCCTCCTGCTTTGATTTTCTTGCAGTAAGATGCAGTTTCCCATAGCTTTTTTATAAGCAGTTCATTTGAAGAAAAAAATTACAACAGATGTTTTCTTAAGAACCAAAAGAATAAATATAGCAGGAGTGAAATATTAATGTCTTCTCTTACCGTTTTTCTTTGCTTTTGGCTTTTCATTTAATTTAAAGTCTAGTCCTTCTTACAATGGATGCCTGACTCTCCTGTTAATCACTGTTTCTTTGGCCATCCTCCCACACTGGACTTTAGAATATCCCCACGATCCATTCTTACATCTATTGACCATACAACCACCAGCACAACAGGTTCAGGATCTGGGGGGATAAAGCTACTTTGAAAACGCAAAGACATTATAAGATAATTGAGAAAGCAGAGGTAAGATGGCAAGTTCAAAGACACATCTTTTGAGCTCCGTATATACAGAAAAGAAAGGTTCTTCCTCTTTCAGACACTGTCATAGGTCCCTTCCAAATACTAATGGAAAAATGAGGGAAGAACCCTGCAAAGAATTCACTAAGGATTTCTTCCTCAAACAGGATGGGATCATATAGACCTCTGGAAACTTGATCTATGACTATGCGAGTTGAAAATCACATTTTTTTTTTTGCCCTGGGCAAACTGGGGTCTATTAAAACTTGAGATTTCTCTGCCTCTCTTCCCTAAATATTAGCAAGGGCCTTTTGACCAACTAGATATTAATGGCATTCTATGAATTGATACAAATCACACTAAAAACACAACTGGGTTTTTCACTAGTACTTAGATGTAGCAACACTAATACTGGTATCAGTTGTGATTTTCTTGTTGTCAGTTGTTGGTATAAGGCCAATAAATATAGTCACTTATTTTATTGCTTTTAATCTGGAGTTGCTTTGCAAACTGCAGCAGAGAGCAAGCATTAAGGTGCTAAAATTAGTTTGTACTGCAATAGCAACAAATTAAAAATGGCACACTGTTACACCAAGTCGTGTACAGTTCTGCCAATTGATTTATGAGGTCAGGAGTAAAAGAATTTATCACATGGCATTATCTCTGTCCAGATTTAATACCTGCTCTGTCATCAATGCACAAAAAAAATATAGGAGTAGAGAAAGGTCTTTTCCAAAGACAAGAGCTGTTTACAAAGGAATGTTTCTCTCTAAGACACCTTAATAAAATAATAGCCTCAGTGGCCTAAATCTCACAACATAGTGAGAAATCTGTATGGTGGTGACTTTTGTCTCCAGACAAATATTTTTAAATTTGTTGTCAAATGATGAGAGGACTGTCCCATCACCTCCAGCCGTGAGGAACATATTAAGCTCTGGAATGTCCGGCATCTTTGCTCCCCGCTTCTGTCTCTCAGTAGCTCAAATTTAATGGCAGACTGAGATCCTTTGCTGAAGTTCAGAACATGTTCACCATTAACTCAAAGTCTCCTTTCAAAAATAAGCACTGACAAAAGACAGAGAACTACTTTGGTTCCAGTATAAGAAGTCATGAGAATAGAGAGAAAGGGAGAAGGTAGTTCTTGATTTATGGTGAGGCGTCATCTTGGGTTTTTTTTTTTAAAAAAAAAAAGTGATCAGACTATCAGCGGTACTTTAATATAAGAACTGCTGCCAAGTTTCACCTCAGAGGTAACTGCACTTCAGTGACAGATGAATATGTCCTTCTCTACTGTACACTGAATACATTCAAAGACTTACTGGATTGGAAGAAAGGTTGTAAACAAAAGAGTTTATTATAATGGCATTCATCTGAAGAGAAACAAGAATAAGTATGTACTCAGGAGACCATAAGAAGTTTATCAGCATTACCAGCTTCTACTCTCATTGTAATCCTTGATATAAAAATGATTTGGGTGTCTTCCACTTCCACTATGCATAGGCAGTCAACAGCATAGAAGTTCTAATTCACAGTCTTACAATAGACAATTCATGCCCTATTTAGTGCTAAGAGTCCATGAAATTCATTGCTGGAAAAATATCAGGTGATTCACATTTTAAAAGGGAGGATGAAGAATTCCAGAGACTTTATTAAATCCTAGTGAAAGGTTGAACATTATTAAATACTAGGGAAAACGTTTTGACATCAACTCATTTATAATTATGCTAAATACAAATGAGTACAACCAAAGCTGTAAATCTAATGTCAAAAGTCAGCAAAAACATTTAAATTTTTAAACTCTAAGTATATCTTTAGGACCCACTAAATTCAAAACCTGCTTAAGGTCACATAAATTGCTGTGGTCAGACTGGGGAAACTTGTCTATTTTATGTGTTTTGCTGAGTTGTATGCTGCTACACTTTGTAGAAGACCTGAACTTTGCTACTGGTCACTCTATTCTTAATTAAAACACAGTTTTCCTTTCTGAATACACTAACACTTTGGAAAAGATCAGCTTTAGCATTAGCTCATTTCTAATTACAAGTCATACATAGTCTTAATGGAGTACAGCCAAGTGCAGAACCCCCCAGCTGTCTGTCACTCTACAATCACTCATCTGAAATTAATAACGTGAATATATTTTTAATTAAAAACACTTAAAAAATGTTAAGGGACCTTCATATGGAGATTTTTTTTTTTCATTTCCTAATTTTAAGCAGCAACAAAGCAAATACAAGCATCACCTGAAACTGCATTTTAAAGATTCTGAAGCATAAATGATAATGTGGTAGAAAAGAATAATTTGTTAGGGATCTGACCTGGGGGGGGGGGGGGGGGGGAGGCGGGGAAAGAACACATTTCAATATACCTACTAGGACCTTAGCTCAAGCTTAATTTTACTGCTAAATCCAAACATTCCATAATAATATAAAAAACCCCTAATTTTAACCCGACATAGTCACTGTACTCGAGGAACACGTTACAGTTGGTATTTTGTATAGAGAATTATTTTGCTCCCATATGCAGTACCAATTGGCACTAAAAGAGTTTCATAGGCCCTATGGCAGTTAAGGAAAATGAAAATATCTGTACATGTGCCCATTGGTTTCCATTTAATAAGATTTTTTTTTCATTTCAAAAGTGGTTCCTGTTCAGCAATCCAGACTTTGTCTCAGAATTTGCAACCCAGACCAAGCAAATTTTAGACCTATAGAAACCCAGTAATTTTAGCAGAGGTTTGCCTTATGCACAGCACAGACATTGACTGTCTTCCATATCTTACCAAACCTATTGTTTCTATTGTTGTAAAAGATTAGATTATTATGTACGTTTCTCAATAACAATACCAGTGTTTTCTCTTCCAATAAGCAGTAAGAGAGTCAAAATATATCTTTAGTTCTCAGAGAAAAATGTAAGCAGTGCCCCATAGTACTGAAGTTGTCCCTGCAGTGATCTCAAGTCAAATTCAAGCCAGCTTCCTCAGCTCCTGAACCAACAGGAGCAGAGTCTCACCATCTTCAGCTAGGCTGCTCAGCCTCTTGTACATCTTTGAGTTAACAAATCCTCTTTCAAAAGCTCTTCATCTGGAGCCTTTAAACATGAGGATATTCAACTACATGCAGCAACATGGTGTAATACAGGGCCTGAGAAAACACTCCAAACCCTAGTACATGTAAGATCAGCTTCAGGGGGTTGGAGACTGGACAAACGTGGCTGTGCTTAATCACAGGCATATGCTGTGAACAGGGTTGGAAGTTTGATAAAGTGAAGCAGAGCATTCCCATCATCACTTCTTTTTCCTATCAAGCACACATCCACCTTTCTATTTGTAACTAGTTGTTACACTGGGTGAGTAGGATGATGAGGATGTACTCTGTGACTGTACTGACTTGTTCAAGGGTGACCCAGAGACCCTGCCCCAAGAGAGTGTGAAATGATCCCACTTGAAATCATCCACAACACTGAGCTTTGGAGCCTTCCTACTGCAAATAATGTAAAATATCAAGAGCAGCATTTCTTGTAGCACCAGAACAGTCCCAGTGCATTTCACATATCCAAGACCTTGACTTTACATCTGTAGCGAGACAGAACAACACCCCATAGGCCCCTGTTGAAATATTAGTTGAATACTGACACAGACGCAGATATAATGGCCAACTAATAAATGAATTACTGACAAGTGTGGAATAAACAAGTGGACAGGTGGAATAAACATATGCTGTTTTTATATAAACACAAGTAAAGTGTGTAGGCATATTAATGGGTGTTTATGCATCTCTCAGACACGTATACACATGTAATTGAAACATCATTATTACATACACAAGGGGCATGAGTAAACTGAACTTCCACACACCTTTTGATATAGAAATTCAGTGTTTTGTAGTAATTAGTGGCTAATTTGTATTGACATGGGTGCACTTGGAAGGTTACTGTGGTTCCCTGATGTGCTCTAACTCATTCAGTTTCAGTAAGGGTAAGGGCGACTGAGCCTGTGCTATCGGTTATTTCTGTAAGATGTGAGAGATTTCAAAGAGCAAATTAATCTCCAAGCCTAGTTTTTCATCTCACTAGTGAACATTTTGTCTGGCCTTTGTTATTTTGTATCCCACACCTTTTGTTATTTCTAGGCTTCTCTAAGAAGCATCAGCAGTAGAAGAGGTCACAGTGCCATAAAAATACTACTCCTTTTGAATAATTTATTTCTAATTTCTGCACTTTAGAACATCTCTCTGTGCTGTGGATCTCACCTTCCCCTCCCCCACTCACAACTGATATTTTATTACTCCACTGTATTCTAAGAAAAGTCTTTCAGTAGCCAGCTTCCAATGATGCTAAAGCCCCAACAGAATGCAAAGCTGTACAACAGGGCAACCACATGGATCTTGGGGAGAAGGAGGAGGGAGGAACAATACCGCTAGATACAGAGATTAACTAAACAAAAAGGTAAACAGAATAAAAGCCAAATATCTGGGGAAGCTGCCAATGCAACCAAATCTTTATTCTATTTGAGTCACTTGTTCATTTCTAGCCCCTAGTGCTCGTAGCTTAAGTGTTACCATTAACATAATGACGTCCAAACAAGGAGATGATTTCAGGCAATTCCTTGCACTGAACATTGTTTTGGAGCCTCTTTGCCCAAGTGACTGAGAACTGAGCTTCCCTCTCCAATGTTAAGATTTTCTTCTTTCAGATAAAATATGAGGTTACCAGTTGTGACTTTTCCTGCACTACTCCCATTTCATGCCTAAACAAGGAAATTCTTACCTAGGCTGCTGCTCTGTCACCTTTTCTGAAGTGATTTTGGATCCCATCAAAATGTGCAATCTTTTAGTGGGTATAAGAAAAATGCAGTTGTAACCAAGGGCTACTGTTAAAATGGAGTAGCCATTCTTATGTCTCAGTTTGCAAAGGCAGGCACATGTTGTGAATAATCTTTCTAAAGACAGTGGAGAAATCACCAGAATTTTGCAGTGGTACAGAGGAGAAACTCAGTAATAAGTGGCCTTGTCTCTAATCCTCTTACACTCATATCTGAAACGATGGTTATTCTCCAAGACCTCACTGCCCAGAGAGCACCTGGTAAAACAAACCTTACAAAATGAAAGGTGACCAAAAGCCATACGAGGAAGATATAAGGAAAGAAAAAGCCAAAACAACATCCCAGTGGAAAAATAAGCATGATAGATTTGAAAGGCCAATGTACATGAGAGAACAAAAGTTACTTTTTAATCCTTAGTTACATGTTTTGGGAAAGGAATACAAATGATAAATATCTGCGTAACTACACCAAGTGTTTTCAGGAAAAGGTTCAATTGATATTTTATTACCTAGATTACTGAGACATGGCAGATATAATTTTTCAATGTGTTGTAGTACTTAGGCTCAGGGCCAGTGGGTAGTCATAGCACGAAACCTTGAGAACTCCACTGAGCCCCATGGAGGCACTTAGAGTTCTACATATCTATCTATCTAGGTATTAAAGTTTGTCTTGTAGTTATTTCTCAAATCCATTCAGCTGTGGATTGACCAGAGGCATGTAACATGTGACTGCAGAATGGCCTTGTCATAGGATGTCTGACCATTACTGAAGCTTGCTTCTGTTGCCACGTGTTTCTTCTGCTTCCATGCACTTTATCATCCAACAGCATCCTCCCTTATTCAGCACAGC
Organism: Strix aluco; assembly: GCF_031877795.1. Taxonomy (NCBI): domain Eukaryota; kingdom Metazoa; phylum Chordata; class Aves; order Strigiformes; family Strigidae; genus Strix; species Strix aluco. The sequence continues at coordinate 54,411,888 of NC_133933.1, read as the reverse complement.
ACAAGTAATAAAATGAACAATGTCCTTCAGGGCTGAGGCTTATGTGCTATCACTAATTAGCTTACAAGGCTTCCCACCCTAAGGGATGCAGGAGGTAGACCCAGGAGTTAGTGGCTTGGAGATTAAATTTACATTACGCATGTGGGTGTAATGTATTTAACATGTATTTCCCAATACATTCACAGGAAAATTCCAAAGAGATTCACACCACTACTAATGATTGCTTTATCTGTGCTAAGGCATGAGAAGGAACAAAAGGAGTATTTTAAATAGGAATTCCCCTCATAGGAAATCGGATAACCAACATCAGATAGCAGCTCAAAAGTTCAGCATGCCTCTGAGTTGAGCAAAGCAGTTCTTTGTTGATGATGGGCAGAGGGGAAGCAGGAGGAAGAAGGAAGAGAGATCAAAACTCAAAACGGCACGGGTCAAAGCAGCAACACTGAGCATGTGTCATGAGACAGGAGTGCTCAAAAGGGTTAGCTGTGGGTTTCATTACTTAGGAAGATAAGCCACTTAGCAACAGAGGATATCAAACCCTTATTTTTGGTAGCTAATTTCCATAGGAAATGTTCCAAAAGTTGGGATATTCCTAAATGTTTACTTTCTTTCCTCATTCATCACTTGGCACTTCCAGCCTCCTCAGCTTCCCAGTGAAGAACCAAGGCCAAGATTATGACAATTTGCAGATCTATATCAATGAAGATCTTTGCACAAATGCTTCATTAAAAGTGACCTACCCTGACAAAAACCTCACCATTAGATCTATCCTCCATCATTCCCACCATGCATATATGCACTGCTTATTCCCCACATGAAAGGTTTAATATATATTTCCAAAGGAAACTTTATTTGATATTACTTGACAGCCATCCTTTTTAGATTGCTTTGCTCCTGACACCAAAATCCAAGAACAGCTCAGGAAAATTCTTTGTCATAACTCCCTTGGTACAGCAGTATCTATTCCAGGATACCAAAGATCTTATTCCTCCTGCTCCTGCCTGTCCTACTGGTAACAGTAGAATCAGAGACCCTTGTTACAGGCAGGTCCTACACTTCATCAGGATAAACTCTCACCTGACAGAACTTCCCTTCTTCCAATGCCAATTTATAGAAATTTAAATCTTTTGAGAAACGCAATTCTGAATTAATGTTTGTCTAATTACTAAGCTCCCCAAAGCACCACCTTTCCAAGGCACTGGATCTCCAGTGAATATAAACCCATGTCAAAAGATCCTACTGCATTAGTTTATTGTTATACCTCTGGCCCTTTCTCCCTTCCTCTGGTAATATGCCATGAATAAAACACGTTTGCCAAGCTTAGAACAGTTAAAAAACACATTTTGCTGCAGAGATGCACTACTCATGTTTTATTTGTTGTTGTTGCTGTTTAAATAATGACCAAGGTTAACAAAACATGGGGTATAAATAATGGGAAGAATTGGTGAGCATTCTGGCCTTTATCAGGTTAGTGCCATCCTATAGTACCTCTGTTGACCCAAAGCAGGAATACCTTATAGAGTCCGAGGATGCTGACCAAACTCAGTAGCACCACTTACAGAGTAAAATGTTGCTTCATAATAGTAAGGATGCTACAGACTGAGCATAGCTGAAATATTCCATACAGTGTTTAATTAGCCTGGGTTGGTGGATACTCCTGCTGATAAGCTGTCACAGTTGGAAGATCCTAGAGCAGAGAGAACAGGTATGGAAGCAACTGCATTACATAGGAAATGAATTTCAATTGTTTCTGGCTGAAATTTGCCTGTTTGAAATTTCTCACCATGGAAGAGAACTAATTAAGTCCTGAATGCTCCTGACTGTGGTGGATGATACTAATTTTTCTCTCAGACAAATTGGAGGGTGCTCAGACATATGCAAAGCCATGCGGAAAAGTATTTGTGTGAGCAGGTCATATGAGGTCCTAAACCCTGCTACACATGCAGCTGCAAAAGTTCTCTTTGCTCATCATGTAATTTTAGTGGTGGGTTTGCGGCTATGCAGGTGAGAAAAAAAAAGAAAGTAAAATAAATAATCTTATGTTTCCATCCATTATTCACAATAAGCCTGCAAAACATGTCTGAATATCAAAATGAACTTTTCCACAAAAGGCTTTTCTAACTTTAGCTGAAATAGCATAGCAGCAGGCCTTCAATGATTCCTCTGGAGTACCCAGGACTAGACTCTGCTAATCCATAATGTTTCATTTTTCTAACTATTTCACTGCATCCAATTTGTATGTCTAGAAATGGAAAACTTCAAGTTATTCTGGTCTCATTTACAGCTTACAAGAAACCCTGGGGAAGTTAGGTCTTTAGCCAATGCAGCATAGCTTCCTCCATCATCTGTAAAAAATTGTATGGACAAAGGTTACAAGGAAAACCACCAAAATGTTATGAAATATTGTTATGTGGCAAAAATATGGTTATATGTAACTTCACTCAGCTTTCTGTTACTTAAGTTTTCTGCTACAGTTCTCAATGACAGTGGCCTTTAATATTTCTGCAGGATCCACACTTTGGTCAATGTGGGGACTGGCTGAGCAGTCATTCATTACTGTGGTGTATCTTCACAGCATGTGGTCTGTGACTTATGACTCAAGCTCTTCCTGAAACAGAATGATTAATCTTCCCTTGGCTTTTCTATGGCAATCCCCATGACAGTGCCTGAACAGGAGTTAATATTCACAGCCTGCAAGTGAGGCAGAAGCATTCCCTCCATTCTGCAGATGGGCACCAGGAGCACAAATTTATTAAGATCAAAAGTTCCCTGACTTTAGACTTCACAACTGGACACAGGCTTTTTTTTTCCTGGTGTGCCCAGTACTGCACACCATCACTTATGTTCATAGCTTAGCTACAAGAAATCCAGTTCAGCTGAAACAGCTCCCATCTTAGACACTGTAAATGGCATGCGGGAAACAATGGCAGGAAAATCCTTACCAGCTGTGACAAGAAAGATTTGAAATCCCTCACCTAACATCACATAGGATTTCTATGGCAAGAAGAGGAAGAAAATCCATCTCTATAGGTTGATATTCAAGGATACGACCCAAGAAATTGTAATTTCTCTCCTTGCAGATGCCTATCTGATTCACTCTGCACATTTAAAAGAATACAGACATCAAGGCAAGGCACTTACAGGGAATGATTTCCTTTGTTTCACTTTTCTCACTTCTCTTTTCGATAGACTCATCCTGCACACAAGTCAGAAATGCTGAGAAAAGGGTAGTACTTGATTACATAAGTAGACTGTAATATTAAGCATGTCTGTAGTGGAGCACACCAAAGTTGTACTAACAAATTAATTCTGCTATTTTCTAGTTTTTGGACATTTGGAGGTTTTTTTGCAACTTCACTATCTTTTCACATGGGTATATTTGTTTATTTGCTTTGTGTTGTGTCTGTGCGGTTGCCATGGTTTTTAAGAGGGCAAACTGAGAAAGAGAATTTATCCCAAGGCATCAGACTGGTCATCAGTAAGGTTGTAACCTTCACATCAGCCACACAAACATCTGCTGTTTCAGATGAAAGGCTGATAGCAGGAATAGCCTGTCACTGTTAACACAGATCAGGTTTACAGGTCAACAAGATTAGCACTATTTTTCTGACTGCTCTGAATATTGTAGAAGAGAGTCTACATATTTCACAGAAAACAGTCTTGACCTAAATGTTTCTGCCCATCTGTAGGCAAGGTTCATTTGGAGCAATTTCATACTTCAGTTTTGTAGGCATTCCTTTGCTAAAAGGCACCTTCAGCTGATCTCAAGAAACTGTGGCCCTTCCCACAAGGGCACATGCACTTGCCTACATAATTCTCTGTTTTCCCACATAGATAGATGTGCTACTTGCCCCACCCTGCCTCCCCTTCCTGTTTATCTCCTCCTCTCATAGCAGAAAGGTGGAGATAGATAGAAGAGAGACTTTGGTGTTCCCACAAGACCTACAGGGAGGTCATGTACTGTTGAATAAGAGGGACCAAGGTCCTTTTGTGAGAAAATGTTCCAGATAGCACTAGTTAATCCTCCACCATTTTCAGACTTTGATTTTCTTCTTATAGAACATATTTTTATTAAATTGGCTTTTTAGTAGGATTTGCTGCAACAAAACTCAAACAAGACTAGCTTTTTCCACAGGAGAGCAAGAAAAAGTATATTTGGGCACAGTGGAAGCGGGGACTGAAATTCAGCCAACATTAACCAGCCTACATTGTTTGTTGGACTGGAAAGCTTGCTCATTCTTGTGTTCAGGTCCTCTTTTTAGGGGGACCTTCTTCTTAAAAGAGGCAAAGCATGACACACACACAAAAAAACCTAAAACCCACAAAACAATAACTCCCCTCCCCCCAATAGCAATGTTCCCATTAGTTATTGAACAAAGCCTGTCTCAACTCTATCTGCCTGTGTTACTGATACAGATTAATGATTTGACAGATTACTGTGTTTTAATAATATCCAAACTGTAATCCAAACCATGCCAGCATTTCAACATCACAGCACAAAGTTATGTAGGTGACTTAATTTTCTCAGAGAAGCTAAACATCAAGTCAATAAAAGGTTAAGCTGAGTAGTATGAATTATTATAATATTCTTCTTAACCTGTCACAAGATCAATAACTGGTGTCATCATTCATTTTTTAGAACTAAAGACACTAACACTATTATTCTAATAAGAGAGAAAGAAAGTATATCAACTTCCTGCCATTCCTATTTTATTAAATTTGGAAGTTTTGAACTCAAATCAGTAAAAGAAACTAACCCAATGAAATCAAAACCCAAACATTCTGTTGCTACATAGAAAAGAAATTACCATTTATTTGATTAATGATATATTGGAAAACTATAGTACTTTTTCCAGAGTTTAAAATACAACATTGAAATAAACTGGGTTTTGCAATAAATTTATCATCTTAGTGACCTTCGAAGTTATAAGAGTGTGATACTTTTCTCTTTCCTCTAACTCCTGAGCACTTTTTCGCAGTTGGTATTTTCTTAACTCATTACAGGCTGTCAGAGGAACGCTATGGGCCTGATTCTCTAGCATTGCACATTTGCAGAGATGTAAAATTACAATAGAAAAAAGTGGATGTTAAGTAGTAGTACACCATTTTTAGGAGGTGTCATTTCTTTCCTGTTCATTTTGCTTACTGTTTTTAAAAAAATTCCTCATCCCCTAGTTGCAAATGATCCTGCTTGGTTCAAGTCAGCATGCAGCTCAGCTAAGTGCTCACTCTCTCACAGAAGCATCTGAGTTTTGTTTTCTATATTGTTCACTTTGCTTCAGCTAAAGGTCACACAGAATTGGCTTGCCTACACTTAAAAGGATTTCCCAGGAGAACTATATGGGCCAATACTGCCAGGAAAGACTGTTTTATACTGTCAAAAGCTTTCTTTTGATAGTGTAACTTAAAATAGTCCCTCACATGGCACTGGTCACAACAAAAAGGCAGAGTATGGATGTCTTTAGTAGGAAATATATATGCATAGTTTCATCACTTAAGCAAACAGTTTTTTGAACAGTAGATGAAATAAGGGAAGAAAGGATGAATCCATGTGATACCAGAAAATTAAAAAACTAAAACCAAGCCAGGCTGTAGCTGAAGTTGAAATTCTATACCTTTGGAAGGCAATGGCGTAAAAGACTCAAAAGAGCGCATAGCAACTCTGTAGAAGATTTAAACGGGTCTTCAGTAAAATACGTTTTTGCTGTAGATGACATATAATCTGTATCATGATATTTTGAATAAACAAATGTGAAATAATGAGATATAAAAGATGGTAAATGTGTTGTAGTGAATACTGTAATGTAACAGAAAAATGCTCTCCCTGAAATAAAACAAGGTCATACAGAAAAATAGCATAGATGAGCTAAATCAGCCTTAGGAAAGCGATTCAAATTTGGTGCTACTACCACATAATATTTTGAAGTCTGTATTGTTTTCTTACAGGCTTGACAAGCATCAAGCCCTTTCAGGCAAAAATCCCAATCCACCACCCAAACAGTAAAAGAAAAACAAGCAAAGGAGAGACAGTTTTGTTTGGCAGGCTTGTGGGTGATATACAGACTGTGACGTAGCAACACTCTGTATCAGGAGTATGGCATCTAAAATAGCAGTATCAAGTTCCAGGATTTGATTTCATGTTTCCCAGATGAGAAATGGAAGTAGAGTTGTGCAAAGCTATTTACTCAGAAAAAGCTCTGATGTAGCCAAGAATGCTCTCTAAAATTCATTCAAATGTGGTTATTAGTTTTAATTATCCACTCAAAAAAAGTTTCTTTTACACATTTACATAGTACTCGATATTAATTTCAAAACACTTGTTTTAACTATTTCCTTAGTTAAAAAGTACTAAAAGAATAAAACTTAAAAATAATTTTATATAGGCAAAATTGTGGGGTTGGGTTTTTTTTGACAGCCACAAAATATTTTGTTCTGTTTCTTTAAGAACCAAGAAAAATCTTTCTTAACAAGTCCACAAAAACGTAGTCATTACCACTGGTATGCTGAGCTGTCCAGCTCTGACTGATTCCAAACCTGGAACTATGTGTCCAAACTTTTTGAGATGGCAGAAATTCACACTTTATTTCACAAAATTTCAGTCTAGCCTGAACGCAAACATGGGATGACTATTTTCATTTCTGACTGGAACAAGAGACTTTTTCCAGTGGTGGTAGCCCAGAAACCATTACCACCAGTCATAAGTGATACTGCACAAGCTAAAAAAGTAAAGATTCAAACAAAAACTCATACCTGAAGGACATAAGAGGCCATTGAGAACAATGAAATATATACTGCACTAGATTTACTGTAGCTGGATTTTAGTATAGCATTTGATATAAGGATTCTGCCTTACAAACTTAATTCAAATTGGCTCGGATAGGAGCAGAGTTACCTGGACAATAAATTGGTTGAAAAAAATCTGTAAACAAAGAGTAGTGATAAATGCTACCATATGAATTCGGAGAACCATATAGTGCAGTGACATAGAGAGATTAGTGTTCTGCTTTTCCTCTTAGTTTTCATCTTTGTTCAGGCAATGGGCAGTAAGTACCATTTTTTTTATATATATATACATATGTAAGAAATATATGTACTCACACATGCACACGCAGAATAGCAAACTGGGAGATCTTGCAAATTCTAGTGAAGAGAGAGTCATGCTATAAGGGAATCCAAAGTCTGAAAACAGATTGTACATCTTAGGAAATTAGAAGCTTATATCAAGTATTCACTAGTAAGAAATACAGAGGTCCAGAAAGCATAGTAAGGGTAACACTGAACACTACATTAGAAACAAATATTCAGTGCTGTATGCTAGCAAGAAGTTCAACACAATCTGAGGATGCACATACTGAGGTGAAACACAACACAGCAAAGCAGAGAAGACTGGCCAAGATGCTCCTGGAATATCACATTCAGTTCTGTGCTCCTCAGTATCTAACACGGACAAATTAGTAGTAATTCAGAGAGGAGCAAAAAACCTGCTGCCTGATGGTAGTAATATCTAGGCCACAATTCCACTGAAGTCAGTGACAGGCACCTACATACCTTTGAGGATCAGGCCCTCAATCTCATGTAGAAGGATTTGCTTATGAAGAAAGATTAAAAGGTCTAAATATGAACAGCTCAGCTATGCTCTGACTAAAGGGAGACGTGATAACTGCCTATAAATATTTGAAGGGTATAAACATTAAGAAGGGCAATGAATTATTTAGATTGGTACAAGGGATATAACGAGGAGTAATGGGATGAAATTAAGAAAGTGAAAATTTAGGCTGCTCCCTGACAGCGAGGTATATTTCATCTGTGAAATAATTTACACTGAACATCATGAAAAACTTCTTCAATGTGAGATGTATTAACCTGTTATAGTCTCTCAACAGTAATGTCAGAAGTCCCATCTTTCGGAGGCTGCTAAAATTAGATGAAAAAAGTATGAGAAAATGAATAGAAGACTACCTTGCATTGGTCAAGACACTCTCTGGATGACATAACTAATAAATCTATTTCCCTACTCCAACTTCTCAGACTCCAGTTATCTTTTCTAGCCAAGATCACCAGAGCATTTCCAGCATAATCTTTGTAACCAGGTAAGAGAGGTAATACAATCTTGTGAAGTGGATACAATTTGCTTGAGAAGGAAGGCTTCATATTCACCTTTAATTACAACTGTTATCCAACAAGTACAAGCCAGAAGAGTAAATGTCCTGAGAGGAGCACACAAGCATTTGCAATCAGCATTAGGACAGATTAACAACTAAGACAATGGTGAGGGGTGGGAGAGAAGGACTAGCTAGAAAATGAACTTGTACATCACAGAAATACCATTTAGGAGGCAATCTCATGCCTCTAAGGTTGGCATGCAAAATTTTCCAATTTCATCAGTTGGCTTGTGTCTGTTCAAGCATGGCATGCCATAAGTGAACATCTAGTTAGAGCATGACCTTGTCCAGTCACAAAACAATGCAGTGCTGTGGAAAAGAGGGAGTCCACTACCCCAAGGAATTTCATCACAACTGCAGGAAAACCAGCTTCAAAGTCTAAATAGAGCTTTCTTTCATCTCTGTTAGCAGTGCTCAGCTAGTACCATAGCTTATGAAGTTCCCATTTTCACTCTCTCCATGATGGATTTGCCATCATAGCATTTGTTAAATCAAATTTTGGAAGCGATTCAGCAAATAGGCTCTCAGGCAGAGTAATTTAATATTAAGATATTTAAAAAAAGCAACAACAACAAGAAGGCTGGATATCTCAGGAATTCTTAGGGCAAAAGATAAGGTGACTGTGGGTGAAGAGAGTGTATTGGGTTTGCGTGGCAATGTTTTGGTAGCAGTGGGGCTACAAGGGTGGCTCCTGTGAGAAGCTGCTAGAAGCTTCCCCTGTGTCCAATGGAGTCAATGCCAACCGGCTCCAAGACGGACCCGTCACTGGGCTGTTGCTGTGGGACAAAAATTGCAGCCAGAGAGAGGAGTAAGAACATGTGAGAGAAACAACTCTGCAGACACCAAGGTCAGTGAAGAAGAAGGGGAGGAGATGCTCCAGGCACCAGAGCAGAGACTCCCCTGCAGCCCGTGGTGCAGCCCATGGTGAGGCAGGCTGTGCCCCTGCACCCATGGAGGTCCATGGTGGAGCAGAGATCCACCTGCAGCCCAGGGAGGACCCCACACCAGAGCAGGTGGGTGCCCCTGAAGGAGGCTGTGACCCCGTGGGAAGCCCACGCTGGAGCAGGCTCCTGGCAGGACCTGTGGCCCCATGGAGAGAGGAGCCCATACTGGAGCAGGTTTGCTGTCAGGACTTGTGACCTCGCAGGAGACCCACACCGGGGCAGTCTGTTCTTGAAGGACTGAACCCCATGGCAGGGAGCAGTTTGTGGAAAAACTGCAGCCTGTGGGAAGGACTCAAACTGGAGAAGTTCATGGAAGACTGTCTCCTGTGGGAGGGACCCCATGCTGGAGCAGGGGAAGAGTGTGAGGAGTCCTCCCCCTGAAGAGGAAAGAGTGGCAGAGACAACATGTGAAGAACTGACCACAACCCCCATCCCCTGCCCCCTTGTGCCACTGTGAGGGAGGAGGTAGACAAAATCTGGAATGAAGTTAAGCCAGGGAGGAAAGAAGGGGTGAGGGAAGGTGTTTTTAAGATTTGGCTTTATTTCTCATTATTCTGCTCTGATTTGATTGGTAATAAATTAGACTAATTTCCCCAACTCAAGTCTGTTTTGCCCATGACAGTTATTGGTGAGTGATCTCTCCCTGTCCTTATTTTGACCCACAACACTTTAATTATATTTTCTCTACCCTGTCCAGTTGAGGAGGGGAGTGATAGAGCAGCTTTGGTGGGCAACTGACATCCAACCAGGGTCAAGCCACTATAGAGAGATGGGAAGAATATTTAGCTGTTTGAATTCCACTGTAGGAGGAAAATGGTTCCACTTTTAAATAATTCCATTACTTTTTATAGTCAATTAAAATGGAAGACAGTAATATTCAGCATATCTCAAGAATTCATATTCAGCATATCTCAAGAATTTATCTCTAAGAAATGGATCCTGAAGATTTTAGAGTGCTTTTCATAGACTTGATCTTGCACTACACAAGATAAGGAACCATATCAGAAGCATCTCACACATCAACTCAAACCCTTCGGTTAGCTCTCTGGCATACAAAAAAGGTGATACCTAGCTCCCAGTTTTACAATATGTGTATTTGTGTGTGAACCCATTTTTAATAACTTCTCTAAATGCAGCATTTTCAAGACAACAAAGAAACTTTAAAGGAGTGGCATGAATTTCTAGCAACTAAAAAGGTCACACAAAAGTTTTTCGCGTATTAGAGACTAGCAGCACACCTCAAATCACAACAAACCCCATGGTGGAACATTGATAACTCAGAGTGCCACCTACTAAGTCACGAATGTGACTTTCTTTATCAAACCAAGTGTTGACCAGGCTAAATATTTCCCATTTTATGATACTTGATAAACAAAAGACAGCAGTGTTACAGTTTAAGGACAATACGTGGTGCTACGACCTAATTAATTTGGACTGGAATGCTAGCAGCAGTTTGCCTTGTAACTGTACTCTAGTCCAGGTAACCAAATTTTTTTGTACTTTCACTCTTACTCTGAAGAACCTGTGGACCAAAGCTGTTTATTAAATACAGGGTTTTCTTTCATAGAATTGTAAGTAATCTTGTCGAGGGAGACACAACTGAAATTAACTCAGTAACATTTAGTTAAGATTATTGCAGGAAGAAGAGCAAGCAAATTTGAGTTTTCTCCCTGTAATGAGTATAGTTAGGGTAGTTTTTGTTCATTCTACAGTAATAACTTGTATCTAATACTCTAACACAGTATTTTTGTAATCAGCTACATGTGCATCTAAATATTGGAATCAACTACACTTGTATGAACAGAGCTTGGCGTGATCCATATTTATGCAGTCTCAGAGGAGTCAGTGAGCCAAATTTCACTCAATTATACCAGCATTAATCCAGGGGACCTAACTGGTCTCAGTGACTTTGCTCCAGAGCATGGAAAATGCCTTAGTGTAACTTCATAGCATATAAATCAGGTTGGGACATGTCTCCTGCAGTAAACAGTGAAAAAGAATGTTCAGATCAATGTTATGACACTTTTGCAGGTTGACTTTCTGACTTCAAAATTTGAGAGGCTGAATGGCAATGCTCAACAAATTTTTTTGATTTTCAACCTGCATTTTATATTAAATATCAGACAAACAAACAAACCATCACCTTGCAGGCCAGCTAATGCTTTATTCCAACTGTAAATTACAGAAAGTAGGACTGGAAGGGACCTCAAGACACTATCCAAATTCATCCCCTGCTCCAAGACAGAGTCTATTATATATGAATCTGTCCTGACAGATGTCTAACACAAGCTAAGAAACATCTGATAATTGAAGTTATAAAACCTTGTTATATAAAATCCGTTTCAGTGTTTAGTTGTTCTTCCTGCTAGAAAACACTTAAGCCCAAATGCACAAAAATATTCTGTATTTAGAAGCTGGATTGAAGTGGGATTTACAAGTCCAGAACTGAGACCTTCAGACCACCTATCTAGCTGTCACCCACTTTAGAGGCACATCTCTTTTCCACATCAAAGTTCCCCAGACACCTAAGTCTTGCATTTGTTCATACAGAGGAGGATCCCACTTTTGACAAGCCTAAGTGACTCAGCACCTGGTTCGTGCTTGCACCATGCTGGAGTCAATCAATAGGGAAGGCAGATGGAGGGACTCAGTCTAAAGCACATGGTCTTGGCAATACCATCAGATCAATTTTTGCAAACCTATAGCACTAACTACCACCTTCCTTCAAAATGAAAAAGATAGAGGAAGGAGAAAGAAGAAACAGGGCACTCAGGCACCCCCTCTCTTTCTCCTTCAATGCATAACTGAAGCACTTTAAATCAGGGTTTTGGAGACACATCTGCAATTTCCTTCTTCCAATTAAAAAGCACTCACCCACCAAGGTGGTGAATCCCAATGTTCTACATCCACTTCCACTTAAGAGGCTGGACGGTAAGCATAATCAAAGTTATCTAAAACCCAGCTAATTTTAGAATCACTGATTAAAAGCCATTTTGAGAGACCATTATAGAGGCTTTGCGAGTCACCAGGGGCCTAGAAACTGCCTTTGGGACCCCTGGTCTTTGAAGCATCTCACCTTTGTGACCTGCAGCAATGTCCATGGAACAGAGTGGTGACTGTTTGAAATGAGGAACGTTTTGAGAGAGAAGACCTCTTCTCTGGACCACAGAATTTGAAGATACTGTCAGCAAATTACAATAACCCAGAATAATTTACAGCCTAAAGATCAAGACTCTCTTAAGAGAGCAGGACATGAGTTCAAGACCCCGAGGTACAACATGACTCTGAACTTTCCCCTTCCCCACCCATACTGATAAGTGATCTTGTCTTCAAGTATGAAGTGAAGGATCCCACATTCCCTTCAGCTTCTGTGTATGGTAGGTCTATTATTAGTTTTGTTTCTTGAAAGGAGTGACTTTAGAGTTATTATGTTTTCATTTCTCTTTTAAAAGGTATAGGCAGTTACTATTCAGGACTGAAAAACAGTGAATTCAAAAAAGGGTAAAGTTCCTTGAAAGCAAGAAATGGCAACTTGAATTTTTCTCCCACCTCCCAGAGTTGTATAAAACAACATTGTCTCCAGCAGATAGCCTCTAGCCAATCCATATTGGCAGGTTTGAGGCAGCTTGGTGATAACCAGCTGATCCTGAGACTAATGCTCAAACCAGTCTGGAGATTAGCGGGTTTTGTCAGTCCCTATTTTTGAGACATCTAGCTTTCCCAATGTGTTGTATAGGGAAGCTTGATGTCTCTTGGTGAGGTTATAGATTCCCCTGCAGCAGCCAAACACCTAAAACATTGGTGTTACAGCATGTAGAGCCGTAGCAGATTTCTGATTCTGTGCATTAGCCCAGTCTGTGTGCTGTATGATATATTGTAATGAAAGTTTCAGAAATAAAACCTGACCAAGAAAAACTCTAGACTACTTAATTATTAACAAAGATTAATCATCAGATTGATTTCAAAACTGAAAGAAAATGCTAACTTTTTAAAAAAATACATTGCTCCAGGAACTCATGACTTGAGCGCCTTTGTGTATAGACCATGCCTAGCAGCTCACACTAGGTGTTATTGGGCACATTCCAACACAGAGCACTGATTTCAGCCATATTAGCATTAAAGACCTAAGAACTATGTGAGGAATTGCACTATAAACAGAAAATTCACAACAGGTGCATAATAGGTACTTCTGCAAAATATTATGGACCTTTATCACACCCACAGATGACACATTTATAATAACTATATACAGATAACTGCTGGTTTCACAGAGTCCACTGTGTGTGCTCTTTTCAGGTTCAGCTTCCTAGAAAGTTTAGTTTCACCCACAAATAAAACCATGCCCTCCTCCTCTTTTTTAGAGGCCATAGAGATTAGCAAAAAAAAAAAAAAAAAGTGTTTATCTTAAATATATTTCTGCTGATTTCAGGCTCTGCAACTTTCCTCCCACTGTTATTAAATATCAGATATGAGTAGCTTCAATCAGGTATCATTTTAAATCAATGTAAAAATATATTTCCCATTTTACTTTGTGTTAACAATATTATACGTGACTTTTCTACATTAGTTCATCACTAACTGTGCAAAATCAACACTTGATCAGTCCAGACAGTAAAAAATATTAAATTAACCAAACTAAATATTTCTCTAGTTTCCCACCTGTTCTATGAAAGATTAGCAGTCTAGCAAAGGGAGAAGGAAAAAAAAATAAAAAAGCCTTTGCCATATTGCTACAGTGCAATAAAAATAGAACCAGTGCCTAAACCTCACAAGCAACCTTAATTCAAAAGAAATAAAACCAAAATAATAAGCTTTTCTTTTGATTGCAGCTAAAACTTGAGTCAGTTAGTGGGCAGCAAGCTGATCAATGTCTTGAGAAAACATTTTCTTGATCAGTGTCTTGAGATGGTATTTTCTTCCTTCTTACTCACTTTTTCTTAAGTTACAAGGATGTACCAGCTTGGGAGAATCACTACAACAACTAAGCGATAAAAGAAAATCAACTGAAGAAATCCTTGTCTACTGCAAAGGTCAATCACTGATATGACTGGTTGGGTGCCTGTCATTTGCCCAGCACTGTACTGGGCTCAGGCTCAGCTAAGGAAGTAAAAAATAAATTCAATTTGCCCATCCAGAAAAAAATTTGTCAATTCACAGACAAGAAATCCTTGTTCTCTCACAAAGCTTTTAAGGTAAGACGCTGGCAGGTTTTAGACTCTCCCAAATCTCTACAGCTGCTGCTTTCCAGGAAGGAGACAGCAATGAAGCACTTGTTTCTTACACCCACCCAACACTGGCAGCAGCTGAAGGAGTTGAAGAGCTGCCAGCCTTAAGGACAAATCCTAGAGATGCACCTGACCCATGGAAGGGCCTCACCCCTGGGAAGAAATCGAAGCCGTGAGCGAAATGCTGACCCAGCGGCAGAGGGAGTTACAGCAGCCGGGCCTCAGCTCTGCCCTGGGCTAACCGAGAGAATTTATTCATCTCAACGGCCCCAGCTTTGCCCTCTTTCCTCACCTCTGTGGAAAATAAAAACAATCGCTAATTACCTGCAAAAGATAGAGTGAGACACAAGAGTTGAAAACTACCTTTTAGACAGAGACTTAAAGGAATGGGCAAGCTATTAGCAACACAGCTTGAAGACCCGTGTAGCGAATTAGACAATTACACATCTTTCCTGGACAATTGCTCCCGATTTCTGTGGAGTCTAAGTTTGTGAATTAAAAACAAACCAACAAAAAAACCACCCTTTCTACCTTCATCATTGGCAAGAAAACCAAACTGGCATGAAAACAAAGCATTCTTGTTTCCCAGCATTTCTGGCAGGGAAGCTCCAGGACTTCTGCTGCTGTTCAGAGGTCTCCCAAGCCACCAAGCAGAGAGCACTTGGGGTTTTTACCACTTGCTGCCAGTGTTTTCCAGAACACCAAAGAGCAAGGAAACTAATGGAGTTCAAACAGGGCTGGCACTGTGGCTTGAGGAGGCCCCCTGCTAACCAGGAACAAGGAGCATGTGGGGGAACAGCGAGAGACATGTGAAAATGGTGAGGAGGTAAAACCAGAGCTGGTGCCATCACATTAGGGCACAAACTGACAACTACTTGCAGCAACCCTCTCAGCAGCAGATGGGTGCAGAGAGAGAAAAATACCCTGTGTGTATAAACTAGTATAGGGAATTTGGGGGTGATTTCACCCAGTTAAGGCAGGAGTGTAACGTGTAACACCAAGAAGCTCATAACCGTCATAAAGACCTCAGTGCTCTTCCTTTCCCTGTAGTAAAAGTCTGTAGTAAAAGGAGTGGTTTCTCATCTAAACACAGCTTTTGACTAATTCTAACATCATTATTTCATAGTGGTTCACAACTATGACTTATGTGGCATGTTTCCAAGACATGCACATGAGAATTAAGAGTCACTGGTTTTACAGAGGAAAGGACAATTTGAGAAAAGTGAAGAAAGGAAGAATATAAAATATACAAGAGGAGAGAGCAAACATAACATGAGGAGGAGAGAGAAAAGAGTACAGAAGGTCAAGTATGGGTGAGGAAGAAGAAACAGGTCCAGAAGGTAATTATGGTAAAGGTGAAGGAGCAACATTAAGATCAGGAAACTTGTAAATGTACTTACCGGAAAAAGAATAAAGAAAATGGAGCCATGCCAATGAAATTAAAAGGCTTTAAAAAGCAACTGAGAATGAGGGGCCTGCCAAGCTACATTCATCAAATATTAGACACATTTCACCAGTATTTGTCAAATTTACTCAACAAATACTATTTGCTGCCATAGTTCATCAAGTACTCTCCAGCAAACATATTGTTCAATAAATATTAAGGAAATTAATTCAATAATCTATCCAGCTATTATTTTTCTAGTTATATCACCCATTCCAAAAGTAAGCTGCACTGTTGTTAAATTTGGAATGAGTGTTATTTGTGGCACGGAGAGTTTATCGTTTTGTAGCTGATGTACATATATCCTATCTATAGGAATAGGAACAGGAGGCTGGCAGCACTATAGTTAACTGCCATACCCAGCAAACAGTATATAGGCTGCTTTTTCTTTACCTTAAGCAGGAATAGGTAATTTTCCTCTAGTCTAATAGGATTAGTCTTTTGCCTAGTGTCAACTTTTTGACACCCAGATTACTGTAATTAAACTCCTTTGGCGCTAAATTCAAAGTTGCAGTTACCAGGAGGTAACTTGCCTCTTATCTGTTTAAATACACCAGTGCTTTGTCAGATTAGCCTTGTCCCTGTTACTGGAAGGGCATGTGATGAGGTAATTTTCACCTCAGTACGTATTCAAATCAATTTTCAGCACTGTTAAGAGTCAACATCTTTTCTCTCTCATACCATATTTTCCATCCAAAAATATATTAGGAATGAAGTACTATTTTAGAAACTGAAAAAGATACATTAAAATGAAGTTTAGATACAAAGTAAACTATCAAATACTATATCACATTTAATGCTGTACAGATGACCTTAATTTAGACCCCTGGTGTACGTATGTTACAATACAATCTTTAATAACACAATTGCATAGGAAGTTTCCACATGACCCTTCCTTCAATCAGTACACAAGCTGGATGGTGCTCTGGGACCAAATTAGCTATTCAGTATTTCTTTTTATCCTCGTCATTCAACATGTAGTCTCACCTTATTTACTGCATAACATCCATACCCTGCTCTGAATACCTAATTATCAATTTCCTCATGGGCTTTTCTGTGGCACTCATCACTATGGTATCTGATGTTTCACAAAGATTAATGAATTTATCTTCCAACCCTGTGAGAAAAGCTAATAATACTTTTCTCACTTTACCATTGGAGAAAGGGGAACAAAGACCAAGGGAATTGTCTGCGACCACAGAGAGAAGTTGGAGGCAGAGACAAGTTTAGATCTGCAGTTCCCTGGACTCCCAAAGCCAGCCCTCGTTCTGCCAGACTACATCATCTTGCTGGCAGAGGTGTCAAGGATCTGCAAACTCTACTTACCTCAGGCACAGTTACCTGTGCTCAGCATCCACCCAGGGCAGGCACCCATGGCCGCGGCTGGTCCAGGGAACACGCTGCCCAAGTGTCAGCTCCTACAGCCCTTCCCACATCTGAGTGCCTCACTTAAAAACATCTGCCTGACTCCAGCTCTCTTATTTTATTGTGTTAGGTGGAATTACAGTACAAAACTACTGAGAGAAAAACCAGGAGAGCAATCTATCACTACACAGTAATAAATCTCAGAAGCCTTCTATTTCTGATACAGGTTCACTGAAATGTCTGATTCTGGATCCAGATCATCAGTGCCTCCTGCTTCCCATAATGAAAGACACTATGCTAATTCTCCACCTGCTGCCTGGCAGAATTAGAAATGGATTCTCATAGCTTCTTCAAAACTGGTACCTCCAGAAAAATACAGCTGGTGGGCAAGGAGAGAGAAAAAGTGCATGTACACATATTTGGGGAACTGAGAAGGTGCGTAAGGAAAGCCTCAACTTACATGTGCAAATTGAGCATTGAAGTTATCTTCATGGTTAGTTTTGTCTTTTTTTAATTAGAAAGCTGCTATTAGAAAAACAAAGCAAAAAACCTATTATACCAGTTTCCAATGAACAACCCAATGTCATAGGCCACTTCTATATTTTAAAAGACTTTTTTCTTCTTAAAATGCTATTATGAAGTCGTATTGAACATGTCTAAATATGCAAAAATCATAGATGTCCATGCACATTTAACCCTAAGTCTGAGCAATTCAGACTAATTTTAAACTTCGCAGGGCAGATTCTCAACATAAAAACTCCATGTCTTCCCTACTTTAGCATCATGAAGTAAAAACAAAGTGAGTTTAACTATCCAGATGAGGTCTTTGAAGTTGCAAAAAGCATTTATCTGTCACTCAGTGTTTATATTTCAGGGGAAAAAAGGCGAGAAAGCTGGGATATATATTGACTCTGGTAACCTTTCCAGCTACCAAGGTGACTTTTCACAGAGGACAATTTGTCTAAATGACAAATAACATATTCCTGACCATATCAAATGGATCTCAATAGCCAGAGCACCCTAAAAGGACTAAAAAGACTGTTTTTAATCTTGCACCAAGCACACACAGACACTACTGCACACTCAGAGACCATATATGTGTTTCATAAACGTAAAGATCACTGGGGCAACAAACCCCAACATGCAGAGCTAAAGCTATGGATGCTCTCTTCAGCAAAAGCCTAGCTGATTTCTACACTCTCAAGTTTACTGACTCACACAGGGCAGAATGAAATCTCCAGAATTAGTTCCTCTGATAAACAGCTCAGCTTTCCATCAATCTGACATGAAGTGCAATCTCTGCTCTAAAAAGCCAAAATGCTCTGTGATGGAGAGAGAGAAGGAGGAGATGCATCACCCAGGTAGTGATGGCTGGAGACATTTTTCTAGCAGAGACCCAGAGAAGGTATTATGTCTTCACAGGGTGCTGAAAAGTGTTGCTTTCAGTAACCATACAGAAGCTTTCTTCTTCCCACAGGGAAACTCTGCACGTGCATAACCATGTACTTTCCTTGTACAGGCATGTCCATGAAGAGCACTGCTGGCATTGCTAATGGACCTCCTTTCCCACAGAAACATTTCAGCTGCCCTCCCACAGTAGCACAGGTGGGAGGGTCACTTGATAGTTCTCTGAATCAGCACTCGGCAACCCAGGCAGCAAGGCCAAATTATGCTCAGAAACACACATGAACTGCAGAAGTCCTACACCAGAAGAGCTCAGCTTCAAACCTGGATCAAAGCACATGACTATCAGCATCAAAACTTTCAGTAGGTTCAGCAGGCACCAGATCAGACCTGGAGCATTTTCTCCCTTCCTTTTACCCAGAGCATCCCAACGCCTGACCTTAGGGTCCTTCAACACCTTAAAGTGCAGCTGTAGAATTTTTTTACAGCAGTGACAGCTATGAAGTTTTAGAGACCTAAATCTTTTGCTTCCTCTAGGAATATTTTTTCTACCTAAACAGCTTGGGTAATTAGAGTGCTTTTTTCCCCCAGTGAAGTATTAAACTTCTCTCTCATTTCCCCACTCATCTCCACCTACTAGATTTAATGTATTTCCAGGTCAGTTCTCATATAGCTCTAACACTTTCTACTCCACTTGCTTAGGAAATTCAGCAAATACTGTTCAGCCAGCTTGCTCATACTGCTTTATAGCTTGCTGTGGTCATTCATTCTCAGCTGAACTGTGCATTCAGGATAAACACAAGGTAGGTGGTCTGCTTTAAAGCCCAGAATCACTCATAAAAATCCACTAGACCTGCTAGACCGTCCTTTCTAACCAAGTACTCTTCAGCAGGGCTCCACCAGCAGCACTCTGTCCTCCCCTACTCCCAGTTCTCGGGAAGCAGACACCCCTCTAGGTCCAGGATTTTTTTTTATTAAGACAAAACAACCTCATCTATATGACAACACTTTGTTTGAAATATCCCCTCCTGTTGCCAAATACATAGCTAGCCCCTCACCCATCCACTCCCCAATCCCTGCTATCCCAGCTCATGAGGTGCAGGGCACCCAGGCTTCTCTCCTCTCCCATGAGGAAGGTGCTAGCAGCTCCTGTGTCGCTCCCTGCTGTCTTAAGGGAGGTCATTCAGTCTCCCTTTCCCTCCCCATCAGAAGCAAAATGCCAAATAAGCAAACCTCCTTTCAACTTACCTACCACCACACACATAAATAAAAAAAATTCCTTGTTAACCATGCTTTCGTATGGGGTGGAAAAAAAGAGTATCGGTTACGGATGACCCAAGCACATCAACTATCGGGTTTCATTATACTGAAATGCTGTACCAGCTTGTTAGCTGGAATTTTATTTTGCTTTTTCTCACAGAACAAAAAAAAAATTTGTTAATAATTGCCCATGTTAAAATGTTAGAATTTTTTTTCCTTTTAGCAAACATACAACTATTTTTCTCCTTGGAAGGTTTCTAATTAAAAGTTAGGTTTCTCTCTCTCTCTTTCCTTTTCAAAAGTACCATAAATTATAAATAACTGACTAGCCTTTCACCATTTCTAATGTACAAAACCTAATATACTTTCTCCAGTTTTTCCAACTTTGCTGTTAGAGGGACTTTTTATATTTGGGTTGGGAGGAGACAGGCTGCTCAAGAAATCTGATGAAACCCCAAGACTGAAAGTGTTGTGTCCCTTACCTACAGGAAGTACATTATGAAGGCAGCTGCAATGCAATCAAAGTCACTACACAGTATGGGCTCCTTCAAATGACTTTCCCCATGATATGGTACAGTTTCTTTGAGCACAAGGTAATGCAGTGTTCATGCTAGCTTAGTCCAGGGCCTCTCAGAAGCAGATACTGTCAATCATTTCAGACTGTCTTGAATTGAATGTAACATTTTCAATATGGTGTTTACAGTTTTCCAGTGAAGGTACAGCTGAAACGGCCAATGCATTTTACTGAGTAGTACATTCAACTATCTTTGAACTATGCTATGGATATACGAAAGAGGTGGTTAACTATACTCTAGTCATTGGTTAACTACACACTGGTCATTAAGAATCTGTTTCTGTATTGTACTAAGCATCCTATCACCAGGGATTGTAATTAAAGGGCTCAGCCTCCCTGGTACCAGCACCCCTAAGTTCCCTGCCCTGCTCTTCACACTCAGATTTGTGAATATTTCCCAATGCACCATGACAGGGGAACCACAAACTCTTTTTAATCAAAGTCAAGGACTTGGAACTGGCCATTTGGGGCAAAGGAGAGTCCCCTTCCCTCTATTTTACATCCCCCATTCCCTTCTTCTTCATGCTGTCCTTCCCCTGCCACCCTACCAAGCATGTCCATGTAACAGGTTCTCCTCACCCACAGCCTCCACAGCAGGGCTATCCCGTTACTCCTCTTGCTCTGGGGAGAAGTTGCTCAGAAAAATCCTGACATGTGACAAAATAGTGACTTTGATGGGATGGGAGGGGGGCTTACACTCAACATATTTTATATAGTGCTTAAAAATATGTTAAGAATTATTTGTAGAGTAGTTACAACAGCTATAATAGTTGCACATTGTCAGCCCTCAGATCCCTGTCAGAGATGGGACCTAAAGACTTGATTTGGCAAGTATCACTACTTTCATTTAACAGATGGCAAAACTTAAGCTACAGTGTGCTTGAATTTGAGTGTTTTTTTAAAGAGACATAAAAAAGACAAAACAGATTTCTTTTTTAATCCACAGTTTATATTTTTTTATCTTCCCTTCTTATAAGCACAGGTTTGTCCCTAGGTAAGATGTGAACTCTGTCATAGAAGTAAATCTACTATCAAAAAAATCTGAGAAAGAGTTGCCGTTCCCAGTGTATCTGCTCCTGCCCCATCAGCACCCAGACACCAGATGTTCCCTGCCTTCAGACACACTTCTTTCTTTGCTTTAGGTAAAAGTCAGGTTATCTCAGCTCCCCAGTCTAGAATTGTTCAGGTTAACAGGTTTTTTTACTTGAAACCGCCCTCAAACTCAAACTGCTCTGTCATAGCTGATAGCAAAGCTCTCTTGCAATATCCCCACTATGTGATCCAGGAAGACAAAAGCCTTCTGTGGTCAAAGACTCCAAGATATATTTTTGGCACTGCCTATTTTCTAAACTGAGAAATTTTGGGGGTTACTTTTGGTTTTAGTGGAAGTAACAGCCACCTAGCACCACACACCAACCTTTGAGGTGACCTGATCTTGAATTCACTCTTAAGCTTTTACTTCTACTCTGTCTGCCCTCCTTCTCCTCTTCAGGACACGGATTTTAGGAGGACAACGGCACAATTGTTCTGACAATACATCAGTTCCCAACCATGGGAAGCTGCAACAACCTCTGACTCTTCTCTCAAAGATCTACTGTTTGTACATTTTGCTCTTCTATTCAGCCCATTGACTTACCTCCCTTATCTTCAATCTATAATTAGCAGAGATTAAGGGAGATGATTTTATAGGAAAGGAAATAAACAAAAGGGATCAGGGATGAGTTGAAGTGTAGAGGAAAAAAAGTAAAGAATTGGCACAGTCTCCCTCTTGCGAAGGTCATCCTGAGGAGGAGAAAGAGCAAAATCAATGAATTTTGGCTCAGCAGTGATGGGAGTCAATCCATCAGGCAAACCGATGGCAGTCAGTCAGGCTCTTGCAGACACCACCTGTCCCTGCCAGCAAAATGTCACATTTTGGAATTCATTTCCATAGCAAGATAGCACTCCCCCTGGGGCAGCATTTAACAGTTTCACAGCTGTGAGAGCAACCTACTGAACAGGGAGAGAGAAGAGACATCTCTTCTTTCCCACCGAGGCAATCACTGTTTCAAAGGAATGGAGATATGGACCACATCCAGAGTCATACTTTTTCAAGCATTTTCTTTCTTTAAGCTGGGAACCCTAAACCAAGATTCACTGAAGGAATACCTTAATTTCCCATTTTTGTGTCACTAACCAGAGCAAAATGTTGCACCTGTATCTCTCTCACCCCAGAGAGAGATGCAATTTCTCCAGCTGCATCAAATCCCTTATGGACGAAGGCAACAGCATTGACCTCAACTAGCTACATCAAAGTAAAAATTTCACTATTCACTATAAAAATATTCACTATAATTCTAACTGTCTTTGTTAGAGCAGAGTCTTGCCATGATAGGGCTGATTCCCTTCGGTTTGTTCAGAGAGCACACTTTTAGTGATTGTGATTTATCACTGAACATAGCACTTCCCTGAAGTTCCCTGGTCATCCACACCAAAACAAGGGCTTCTTTCCAGTACAACAAGGGGAATAATGCTGTATTCTGCCCTGCTCTTCTACCTTCCATCTATCATCACAATATCAATCAGGGTGATTTTCAATGTAAGGCAGTGTCACCAGAATCTCCAGAAGTTGCAAACTTCTGGCACAGAAATACTTTCAGGAACTTTATTTTAAATGTTTTTAATTAGCAGTGCAACAATCTGGACTGAAGTATAGGAGAACAGATACTCCAGTTCCACACTGAACTTCAATTTTGTTTATTTAGGCATACATTAGATCATTAGAGACAGTTTGTAAGTTTAAGAATGTGTCAAGCTGGGGGCAGGAGGGCACAGTCCTTTACTTGCAACTTAGGAGGCACAAGTTTAAGATTAAATTCACGTCAAAGTTTTGATTTAGCAGAACACTTGGCCTAAATTCTCAAAATATTTACACTTCACATGCAATTTTAAAAAAAATCCCACATTTACGTTCTTCTGACATCCTGAGAAATCATCATTTACCAGTTGTTTAACACCACAGGTTGTCTAGTTCCAGCAGCCCCCAAGTTTATAGGCATGAGTTAGTGAAAAAACAACAAAGAGGTGGGGCAGTGATGCCAGCCAGCTCCCAAGTGCAGGAGGTAATTGCCAGTGGAGAAGGATTTAAGTGAAGATGCTTAGCACTAAATCTTTCAAAACAGGCACACACACTATTTCTGTTGACTGCACTGTATCATGTCCAAAAGAGACAGATGAACTGATGGGAGGGTAACACCCTAAATGGCCTCAGTTATCTTTGTCAGAACCGGTTTGACTGGTGTCAAACCTGCTAGCAGTAGATATGCACCCCAATAAGCTGGTTGAAGTTTTGACCCCAAAGTTCCTCAAGCAGGACTAACAGACTAGGTAGGGGAGACCACCTGTACAAGAGCTCCAGGATCACCAGACAAATCAGATATATCCCAGGGGAGAGACACCTGGCTGAATAGTGTGCTCACACCCAGTGGTGTAACCAGTCTGAAATGCAGGATCAGACTACGAGGACATGTGCTCAGAGGTGTGTGGTTCACCATGAAACCTAATGCTGAGCCTTCAGATTCTTAATTTTTTACATACAAATAGAGAGAGTTAGATAGTTATAACAAAATTCTCATTTCATAACAAGCTCTACCTTTTCTCACTCAGTGCCCTCATTTCAGAAACTCATACAAAAACAGGCAGACAGCTCATGGTCTTGCAAGCATTTAAATGCTTTGGTAAAAGGTCTTTGATGACAAATATTGCTAACTGCCTTCACAGAAGTAGATCTGCAAAAAAATCATCACACTGTTTATTGTGAGACAGTGTTTAGAAGATTCTTCATCTTTAAACTCAAATTGCTAGTCTACTTATATGCTGTTTCAGGGTTTTTGTGTTGGTTTTTTTTTTTTAAATCTTCTTTAAAATTAATATATATTAATTTGGAATTCAGTCACTGTATGTATTAACCCAGTTGGTGGAATAATTGTAAGGTACTTTGTCTTAATTATACCACCACAATATAGAGCAGTTAAATATCCATATAATTTTATATTGTTGCCCTGAAGGCCCTTACTTGAAGTCAACCTTTTCTTTTCTTTTCCTATTTTTTAAGCAAGACTTAATTTGTAAGCGTTAAAAAAGTAGGAAAAATTACTTCACCCTAGTTCCTTTATATTTTTTTCTCCTACTTTTATTCTCATTTTTGAAGATTAATATAAATGAGTATAGAAAAGTGTCTCTCTAGTTAATTATGCTTTAGGGAACTTTATTCTCTCTTCCCTCCTCCAAAAATCTATTTTAAGGCCCAGTCGCATTCTCTCATTCATTAAGAAACATTAGGAAACAGCCAACTGAATCATATAGCAGACAATTCTTCCTTTCATGCACATCCCGAGATCACTCACTTTGCATTGTATAACTCAAAGGCAATTCAAGTTGAAATAGGTCCCTTTGAAAACAAAACTGGTGTCTGAAGGGTACCTTTTTTTTGTTTGTTTTTCCTTGATTGCCAGGTAAAATAATAGCATGATACCCACTATCTTTACCTTCTCACACAGGAAAAGTAAAAAACAACCTACATCTCCAGCGACAGTTTTCCCTGTGATTCTCCTTCCCCATAACCCTAGTCCAGAAATTATTTATTCTGAACCAAGAGTCCAGCCTGACACAGGTAACAGAGTCAAGCTCCAGTTTTCAGATGGACCCTTGGTCTCACAGCATTTTATGCACATATTCAGGAGGGAGTCCCTAATCAGATAGTATCATCAGTCCCAAGCATTTAGCAAATCAGAATTCACTCCCCTTTCTTCTTCTAGCACCTTCACAAACCTTGTGTGGTTGTACTCCTCCATCTTTGACAGTAACACAGGTTTTGACAAGAAGCTGCCCCCATCTTACTAGAAAGTACTTCTGTCACTCTATGGGAGAACAAGTGCTCACAAAGCCAAAAGCAAAGAAGCCATAAAAAATATTAAAATATTATTATATGATTCTGTAATAAAATATTATAGTAGGTCAAAGGAGTTTCTATCAGAACACCACTGAATAAGCAGGGTTAAAGACAGACAGGGAGGCAGTGATTTCTGGCCATTGCTTCCTCATGTTGGAATACTCTGGGCCAGATAATACTGCAGCCAGAAATCTCAGCAGCCAGTAGCAGACAAGGCAGTGGTGACAAGTTCACACTTTTTTTCTACAGCACAAAGCCACAAAATAGTGCTGGTGGCACAACCGGTGGATTAGCATGGCATGACATGAAGGCAGGAACAGGCAGCGGCAATGGGAACACCTTTAGCCAGTATTGCAGCCGGATGCAGTGAGTTAGCCTTTGTTCTGTCTGCTAACATGGCTGGATGAAATGTTTCTGTTGTCTGAGGTAAGTTTTGAATAAGATAATGTGTTTTTAAAAAAAAGATTCACAAATTTCACTGTGTTTTATGTTTCTAATTTGCAAAATGCTTTCATAGGTTTGAGGTTTCAAGCTTTTTTTTACTTCACTCCTACCTCTAAGAAACAGGGTGAGAACTGAAGGGTCAGAAATCTAAGAATCTAAAATCTAACCTTGTCTCTGACTAAAGGAAAACAGATTTGGTAGTGGTGGTGTTTTGGTTTTGTTTTGTGGGTTTGTTTGGGTTTTTTTAGAAATGTACTATTTACCCAAGGAAGAGTATAAGAACGAAAAAACCCAACACCCACAGAAGGGATTTTTTGCATAAACACATCACTCCTTGACTGAGTATAAAAAAAAATTGTTTAGACCATTGACCAGGTGTGTCAGGAATAAAGATTGGCTCTGGGTAACAGCTAATGCTGTTAATACAGAAATAAAGAGTTGTTTTCTCTGAGCACTGAGCCAGCAGAACAAAGCTATCTCCAGAGTCACAAGCACATCCTGTCCATTTTCTTCACTACAGGCTTTCCACCTGCAAGCTCTTTGTGCTTTCTCCACACTCATTTAAAATTATTGTGGAAAACCAAAGAAACCACATACACACAAATTTCCATGCTTGGCTTCACAGTCTTCTGTCGTTTTATAATAAAGTGGCATTTCTCTGTGATATTGGATGACATGAAAGACAGAAGGGCAATTTACTGAAACAAATAATCCAGCAATTGATCTGCAGCAGCTGTTAAACTCCTAAACCAGGAGGAGCCTCAGTGAGTTAACAGCCCATTGAACACTGAAGACAAAAGCCACTGCTTCCATCTGCAACGCAGATCTGTCAAGGTAAGACACAAGTCTTGCTAACTCAGTGGCAAAGCTCCTGGTGACCTCCTTAAGGGATCCAAAACAGAAACCTGAGCTCTTGAGATGCAAAGAGACAAAGCTGAAAAACAGGGACCTTCAGGTTCTTACAGACATGAAGAGAGGAAGAGTAGCCACTACCAAAAGGAGGATATTGGACATTAGTCTCATCTGCTAAGTCAAACCCTACTAATTTTGGGCTCCAGCTGTATCTCCAATCACAGGCAGAGCACTCTGCACAGTGATAGGTTTTAGCAGGAACAAGTTACTTCACAGCATCTGCACTTAAAGGAATAATATAGTTTAAAGGAAGATCTTGTCCCTTTTGAAATTCTCAAGAGCAGTGGGTTTTTCTTCCTAAGATACTGACTATGCTGTTTAAAATAGAAAGGTTTTGGTTGTTTGGGTTTTTAATCAGCATGGCTAGATATCTATTTCTTAAAAAATTACACCCACCCAGCAAAGACCTCAATTTTAAAAATAAAATTCTTCAGAATATGAATGTTTTTGTATACCTATAGTAGAATTCAGCTTTCTTCAGCAGTAGTTCAGCACTTCCTTTTTTCTTTAATGGGTTATTAACATCATTAACATTCCAACTGACTATTTTAAAGTACTATTAGTCTATGTTATGTGGTAGAATTAAGGAGAGGTCTATTAAAACCAAGGTTTACTTTATTTCCTTTAATTCTCTAAGGTGAACTCAAATACCAAGAAATAGAAGGCACTTGTATCAGATTGCTTCAGTGAAGCAAGGAAAGGGAGAGGAGGGAAGAAGCTTTAAAACTTTCTTTCTAGATTCCTATGTATTTCTTAAACTTAGTCAACTCTGCAGAGGGAATACCCTCATATTTTTCTTCCCACCAGTGACAGTTATAATGAGTCATAGTACACGCCTACTACAAGGCAGCATTTTAGTCTCTTGCCCACCACCATTTCAGAAAGTTATTCAAAGCTACCTTGGTCTGCCTGTTGCCCACAGAGGCAGAAGCTAGTTACAATGAATTAAGAATTTTAATATTGAGCAGAAAATACATTAAAATGTTTGAACATAGCACAGAACTCTGCTACTATATTCTTTCATCTAGCCATTCCCTTGGCATCCTAAATCTCCAAGAAGTAAATAAACAAATGACTGTATTTACTTGTCAGGTTAATACCTGACCTAAATACTTTAGGACCTGTACAAACTACACTAAGAGAAAGTTAAATCCTGGAGAGTTTAAAAAAAATTAATTTGCAACTCACTATGTTGTAGAGGTACTCTCTCATTCTTCTGAAGATTTTTGAGTAGGACTTCAGCCACTAAGATATTAGGATCTTGCCCATGTGAGTTACACAGGGCCACTTACAACCAAATAGAAACCCCAGGTATCTTCAGATATCAAGACATTTAACCCCAAGTAGAAGCATGCAAAATGAATCACATTAATTACTCTCTGGAAACACTCCTTTCTCCTTGTTTACAGTAGAGACCTTCCAGCCAAGATGTCATTCTTTAGTCATCTAAAAGGCTGTGACTGGGTGTAGGACTCATGGAAGCTATCTACTCTACTGGTTTAAATAACTCACCCTTCATCCTTCTGAGATATATAACACTGTTCAACAAAAGAATGGTATTTTATTACAAACTTAGTAAATGCTTTAGTACAGCAGTTGCCTGCCACATTTTATAGACCTTCTTAAGCAATCAAATAGTAAATGCTTACAGCTCAGCTGTGGGTCTCTCACCTGGATTACAAAGGCCGGGATCATTTTATTGCAGTGGGAGTCATGGTTTAGAAAAGCTTAGATCAGTATGAAAGTCCTTCCTCTGATGACTAAAAATATAATTCAGTTAAAACCAAAAAGCTAATAGTCCTTACACTTCTGATATTCTGCTAGATGTGTGTCTTTCATTCTTCATTGCAAAGAAAAATGTATCTTCCTCCAAGTATCAGAGCACACATAATAATTTTTTCCCCTTTGCATCCTTCCTCTATGAAATAAATCCTCAATTTACTGCTTATCCTCATGGAAGTGGGAGTGAGAAACACAGCTGAGCATAGAAAGGAGTTTAACCAGGAAACCAGAGAAATCAGCCTCTGGATGGACATGGTTTCCATACGCTTATAAATTAATCCTCCCAGAAGGAACAAGTTTATACATCACACAAGGGGAGCCCATTACTGTCAGAGGTACACAGCAGAATTCTTGTGCTGGAATAGGACCATCATTGCTTCCCACAATTTATCATCAAGAGCTTCAAGAAAGTGTTGAAATGAGGTCCCACTGGTCCTGTTTCAGCACAGCACAGATATATTAGCTTAAGCTTTTGGACTGCTATATTTGGGCTTCTAGACCAGTATCAGGCTCTAGTGCAAATATTTGAAGTGATTTGCAATGAGAGCACCTTGCTTGTGACGCATGCTTTGAACCACATGGTGTCTTCTTTAAATCTCTTCCAGAACTTAGTTTAGCTAACAGCATTGAGGATGGAGAAGCTGCAAAAGCCAGCCACATTAGAGTGATCTGGCCAATGTGTATAAATTGATCTGGAAACAGAGAGTGTCATTCAGACAAAACAAGTATTACCCAAAGGAGTATATGGGACGGAGAATGACTGTCTCAGTGCATCAGCTCTCTAGAAAGGCATCTGAGGATTACAGCATGCCACAAACTGAACTGGACAACATTCATTCTGTCCTGAAAAAAGAATGCATTCAGCTGGACTTGCAAACAGAAATACAGCCTGAAAAACAGAAAACCATCTTTTTACTCAGTGCTAAAAGGGCTTCTTCTGTGTTTGGGATATTATATTTCAAGAAGGTGAAGACCATTCACATGAGAAGCAAAAGGATCAGTAAACTGCAAAACCTGCCCTCTAAGGAAAGTCCACGGGAACTGGAGCTAGCCAGCGTAAGGAAGAAAGGGCTGAAAGGTAATAGCTGTCAGGTAGATTAAAGATTGCTGCAAAGGAGAAGAAAATAAATGATTTTCAAATTGTCAGTGAACAGTAATAGTTTTGATCAACCTGAATCTCTCTTGCTGCCAAATTCAGGACAATCTTTCCAGCAGTAGGGAGAGGAAAACACTGAAGAAGTTGCCTGGAGACATTGGAAGAAGGACCACTGGAGGGGATTTTGACAACAGGCCTGACAAACAAACATCATTAAAGAAGGTTCGGGCATAGCTGACCTGCCTCAGGGGCAGAAGCACGAACTAGGAAATTTTTCAAGGTCTTTTTAAGGTTGTCACATTCTAAATACAAACCACATGGACACATAATGAAGAGAAACAGCTGCAATGCAGCAATTAATTTGCCAGGGCTGGTACCAGATCCACGTCATCTGTAGTTTGCAACAAGCTGTTCAAAGCCCAGGCAAAACTGTACATTGTTAAAGCTCCTGTCACTGGCCCCAGTTTCCCTGGGCTAGCCCATGTACTGCCTGGGCCATAGCTGTTGAAGGTTCAGGGCAGACAGATGTTAGAAATTATTTGCGCTGGGGTCATACAGGCCTGCATTTTCTAATCTTGGAGAGACCTGTACATAAGATAATTATTCATAACCCTCCAGGCACACTATGTGTATAAACCAGGCATAGGACACACACCATTACAAGCACCACACAGGAACTAAGCCAGGCTCTTCAGTTTTACAAAAGCAATCTTATAAACCTGAGGAATGCAAAGGAACAAGCACTCTGGGAGCTTAACAAATGAAGAGGATCAAGCTTTCAAATGGTAAGTAGCATTGAAGGATTTCTTTGCTATTGATGCAGATCCCTGGTGGACAGTCTGCTGTCACTTTGAAAAGAATAAGTAACGATTATTAATTGATCATGGAGAGCCAACAATTTACTAGGTGGTTTCTTGTTTTTCATTTAGCAGTATACATGGATTTGGAAGCAATGCTGAAGCAAGTTGCTACTTGGGGCAGAGGAAGACAAGAGTGTCTCAGAAACAAGACTCGCAGTCTCATGAGGAACAGCTTATCTGGGCTGTTTTGTTTCAGGAGAGAGTGCATACACTACTGAATTTCCTACTTTTGGGGAAAATGCAGGGGTCAGCACACCTGAATCATGGGATCTCCCCCTCTCAGGTCAGTATGGTTTTCTATTTCATGTGTGTCTGCAGTACTGTTTGAAAAAGAAGTGGTTGACTGTCCAAGTTATCAAGCACAAAGGGCGGACATTAGGATCAGTGGCTAGTAGCCAGTGGTTAATTGTCACAGTCTTCAGCAACATGGTCAGCAAAAGGTGAATGGTTTCACCAAGAACAGTACAGTCAATACCCTAGGCCTTTCTCCCTCCACCTCTCTTGGATGAGAATGTAACACCTTGATGACAGGAGAGAGAATACAATTTTCCAGATACTCCACATAGGGGGTGAAAGTGAAGACGTTAATTTAGCACATGAACAAAACTTATGACAACTTGCAGAATATCTCTGTTGAAGATTTTTAAGGGTTGAGATCCAGTATCACTGATAGAGCAATGTGTCAAGTCAGGTAGTTAAAGAACAGCAGCAGCAAACCAAGCAAACAAAACAGCTGTCTTAAGTTCGTCTAGTGTCATCCAACCTCCATTTCCAGTCAGAAGCAACAAGTCCAGCTCATGTTGCAACCATCTCTTCTCTTATACACAATGGAGAAGAAAAAGTACTAGGTCAGGAGCCTGGGACTGTGTCCTGGGGGCTCTGCAAGAACAAGGTGTAAGACCTCAGCTTTCACTGTGGAAAACTCAGGATTTTTCATACAAAAAGCTATAAAATGCTGATACTTAAAAAAAAAAAACCAAACGAAACCCAATAAATCTAGAAAAAGGCAAAAATAACTTAAAGCTAGGAATTTTGAGACTGGAAATGTAAGTGCTACTCCTGCTCTGCTAACCTACATGTTTGCTTGAGTCAAATTATAAGCATTGGCTTTCATCTTGGTCAAAATTCATGGCTATAACTCAAAGACTTCCTACTTAACACTAATGTTCAAGACTGGTACTTTTCACAGATTCATCCTTGGTACTGCTGGTTGTTCATGGCATTTATCTGATGGTCCACATTTAATCTTCATCATTCTTTTTATTGAAGAAATCAATTCTCATTAATATTTGTAATGGTTTTTAGGGGGCGTTAATGAAGTGTGGGAAGTCCCCTTCAGGGACTGTACTCTTCTGTCACATTGGAAGTGACATTAAGTGATGTGATAAGCAGTAGCATGTTAGTTCTCATGTTTTAGCTGGGAACATCATCATGGAACTAAAAAGTTCCTTCTCTGTGTGCAATATGGAAAATAACAAAGAAAATTTAACAAAATGCATCAATAACACACACAAAAATAAGGACCTTCATGAAACAAGTAGCGGAAGTAATCTTGTAGTCCAGACAAAATGTCCCATGAAAATGTTATTACACCTACTACCTGTTCTCAAACAAAAAAAACCCACAACCCACTTATAGAGGAAGAATTGAGGATCAATGTAGACTTTATAGTTTCTAGCTAATATATAACAAATCATCCATCAAGTCAATTACCCATCTTTTTCCAAGTATCAGTTGCTATAAGAAATCACTCCTTTTCCTGTAGAGAGCTACATTTCAAAACAACTGTTCTACACATAAAGGTCAGCAAATGAACTTGTTATGAAAGGTATTCTGATCCCCCAATGCTATATAATACTTCATCACCCACTGTAATTCCAGATGATCTTGATTTTATGTGTCCTTGTTTTATTCTGTAATGAAAATATAATTTTATCTCCTTGTTTAATGCTGTAATGAAAATATAATATTTAATGTATAAGTTTAGGATTTTTAAAATATTTTCTTAAGTGTATAAATTAAGGAATAGTCACTGAGGGTGTATTATTTATGCCAGAATTCTCTGGTGCTCTCAGAATGCAGTTGAAGAAGAATATATTTAGGAGGAAACATAGAACAATTGAGCCAACCCTGTAACACCATTGGATAAGTGCTGTATATCTCACTTGTGTTTCAAATATACTGTGTCCAAATTAAAATATGTCTTTTCTCAGTCACTAATGACACATTTTTGGAATCAACAGCAATAATGCCATGTTAATCCAGTGTCCTAGTTACTGAAACAAGAGTTAACGAAGTATGGTGATGCATCAAGCCTACATAGAAAACAAAGAAACAAGCAGGAGTTCCTTGAAAGACAGGTTATGTGGGGATCAGTCTTAGAACTACAGTCTGCCAGAATCCTAAAAGCCTGGGTAGAGTTTTGGCTTTTCCTAGGAACTACTGCAACCTGTGAATCTCAGAGAACTTCATACAAAACCAGATCCCACCACTGTAGAATGAGATTCTGTTGCCTGAAGGGTAACAGTGAGCAAGAGACTTGGGATATGAAATTTGACCCAAACAAGACATAATATTTACTGAATCAAAGTAAGTTAAGTGAGCTGCAAGTAGAAAAAAAAAAAAAAAAGGAATTCTAAAAATAAGGTTCACTCCAATTTCAGTGCATTCACAAAGATCTGCTGGTGATAGTGATGACATTACAGCACAAAACAACTTCTGAGAACACAGCTTAATGTTAGAAAAGGCACAGAACTGATAAAGATTGTATATCACAGACACCGCTGTTATCACCAAAATACCACAGATGACTGGTGCTAGGATGAAGCCATTCATTATGGCTGATATTAGAGCACAGTTGAAAGTCTTCCCACCTAACGTAAGAACTGAGATAATTTCAGCAGCTCAAAGTCATTTTTGATCAGCTAGTCTTTTCTCAAATTAGCAGTCTATTTCCTCTGGTTTGTTTTCCAAACAACCCTGTTCTGAAGTGACGCTTTATCATATTTGTCTCCATCTGTATTCAGATATGGCAACCTACAAGCTTTACATGCTAATGGAGGAAAACATTCATTTAGCTGCAGCAAGTACCATTCTCTTATGTTCATTTTAGGAACCTGTGAAAGGCACTAGGTATGGAATGTACAGGAAATACAACCAAAACATCGCTGGGCCAACTTCTCATAGAGATCTGGCAGTATGCCAGAGGTGCTCCACACCTAAATTTGCAGTTGCAAGGTTATAGTAATCTATATGGCAGTGTTCTTTACTGCAGTGCTAGATTAAAAAACAAAAAACAAAAAACCACAAAAACAAAACACCACCACACAAAAAAACCCAAACAAACAAAAAAAAAGAACTTATGTGATTCTTATGGTACCTTCTGGTTTTTGGGGGAGAAAAAAAAAAAAAGAAAAGAAAAAAGAAAAAAGGATGGGCATGTACACTTACATAAAAATTCAGAACAGACTAATGCAGCCAAAACCCTCACTGCTTCCCTGTCACTTTAAAGACCTATGATTTGTGAAGGCAGACTGGGGTGCATGGGAAGGCCAGAAGGACTACAACTGTTGGCAGTTACATCATTTACTGCAATAACAAAACCCTACAAACAAAAGAAACCAACACAACAACAACATGTATAGGCAAAATTTTCTGAGGGAAACAAATTGTATCCCACCAAACTGCAGCCCAGACTGAATCTCCCTGAGCAGAGCTTGTTTTCTTTCTGCCCAGTCTGGGTCCTGTCTATCCAGCATGCAGGACACTAGCCACCATACCCATGCCAAAGGACACATCAGCTGGTTGTCTCAACACCTTAGTTTCTCCTTTTACTTTGAAATCTACAATCTTGTCTGAGTGCAATAGGCAGCAAGTGAAACTATTGGAGTATTCTTGGTACCACAGGCAGCAAATAAGAGTTTGGTCTAATATAATACCTGAAGATACAAATGCTGGATAGAACAAACTTTTACAAAAAGTGAAATATTTGGGGAATAATAATCTGAAACAAGTGTTAGAAACAGCAAAGTCTTCATGTGAGGGGCTAGTATAACAGAAATATGGTCATCTTCCAATATAACTTGTCTCTTGAAGAACAGAGCAGAGACAGCTCAGGGAAAGATCACAGAGGCACTCTTCAGTAATTATGCTCTCTCATATCAAAGGTTTAAAGGACCAGAGTAGTCATTTTAAAGTTGAGGTGCTGATTTACAGAACGCAGTACAGGCAGCATATTAAGATGACAACTACACAGTCTGCTCTGTAAATATGCTAATGGAGACAGCACCAATTATAGATTTTCTTTTATTTCCTTGAAGTTCTCAGAAAGATGAAGGTGAAGGAATGATGAAAATATGAACACTGCTAAAAAGTATAAACCACTAGTAATACCACAGTATGATATTGTTCAGTACCCTGGCACATTATTAGACAGAAACAGAGTAAGATTAAGTCAAAAGGGCTTCTAGGTGACTTTGCTAGAAGCAGTATTCTTCTCATCAGTTTCCTTGATATTTTTTCCTCTATATTCAGATATGCATAAAGACAATTATGAACATTATATATAATTAGATGAATTTATGGACTATCCAAACACCTGACCAAGAATTAAAGACATTTACTGATAATAAAAATCGTCTGGCATATCATCTTCTACAGTCAAAAAATTCCACTACCACCCTTCTGGGAAACAGTGACAGGAGTATATCATTAGTGTAGACAGGCCTTATTTTTCAGGAATCAGATCTGCTAAACATTTCCTCTCTTCTGGAAAGATGGCAGTTTGAGTTTGCTACATCTTTTCTCCTAAGTTTAGAAAATTTGCTCCATCTTCCTCCCTGTATAAAAGTGGCTTAGAAGACAAAGACATTTTACCAAAGCCTGTAGTGAGAAGAGAAGGAGAAGAGACAACTTTAAACTGAAAGAGGGTAGATTTAGATTGTACATAA
Organism: Strix aluco; assembly: GCF_031877795.1. Lineage (NCBI taxonomy): Eukaryota > Metazoa > Chordata > Aves > Strigiformes > Strigidae > Strix > Strix aluco. Next base: position 54,376,537 of record NC_133933.1, on the reverse strand, counting down.
GGAAGAAATTATTAGGGTTTTTTTTACTATGAGGGTGGTGAGAGAGTGGAATGGGTTGCCCAGAAAAATTGTGGATGCCCACGCTGGAAGTGTTGGGGTTTTGAGCAACCTGATCTAGTGAAAGATGACCCTGGCCATGACAGGGGGGTTGTAACAGATCTTTAAAAGTCTCTTCCAATTGAAAACTTTCTATGATTCTATGATAATTACTTCTTAGGATACTCATAGTTTTAACACATTGGCATCATTACCAGTTGTATATTTCTTTAATTCTTAAATGGAAACATTTGTACACAAATCAAAATTATGAAAGATAATAATAATTTGCAATAAAAACATTTTAAAAGATAAACCATAGGACTTCCATTTATACACGTATTTTAAATTAGTCACTAGGAAACCCATTGTGTCTGTTAAAAAGCAGCAAATTTTATTGCCATAGGTTGGATATGCAGTGCTCCTGAGCATTTTTAACAGAGTAACCCAAACTGACATGAGCTGTTCAGAAGAGCACACATTCTGAACTGAGTATTCAGTTTCTGTGTTAAAAGCTTTCATTCTTAAAACCTCACTTATAAGGTGTGATGATTGCTTACTTGCATAAAGATTAGTGAATATGATGGTAAAATACACTTGCTGCTCACAATTCCTTCTCACAAGATGTTCAAGCCTTAGGTCTCCAGCACAGAGCACTTACCAGGACACACTGTGTGCCTTGGCTGATGCTCAGCCCCAAGGAAAAATATCATTGGAGTCTCCTGAGGACTGAAGAACAGGGCAGGCAGAAAGGAGAAAAGCAATAAAAGCCCAAAAGCCTCAAACCACAGAACATCTGTCTAACCTGCCCCTGTTTAGGGTAAGTCTTTATCCGCCACAAGAACTCAAGAAGAAAAAGATAGCCTAACAGTTTGTAAGCATTGAAATCAAAGTTTAAGACAAAGGCCTCTTTGAATTCAAATACTTATGTGCTGAAGATGTAGTTAAGTATCTAATATTAAGGCCTGAAATAGAATAATGAAAACAGACATTTAAAATATGAAAATAACTTTCCAGCTTTATAATAGAGGTACTCGATAACACTTCCGTTATAAAGACTGCAGTAAAGGTCCCATTCTAAGCCTTAAGACATCTTTCCATCCATAACAATGAAAAAAATCTCAGCTTTCAGTGCACAGACTTAACTGTGAACAATTTCTTTCTAAACTGTTTTTACAGATGGAACTAAAATATTGATCTGTCTCCATCTTTGGAGCTTGTTTCTAACATTCTTATTGTCTGTAGATTAAAAATAGCTCTCATCTCAAAGTGTAAAAAGAGTATGTGTTTTTATATCACATAAATCTTATCTGAATATTTGTACTCTTGCTTCTCTTCTCCTTGCAGAATTAGGGTTTTGGAAAGAACTTTCACAATAAAGTTTACTGGGATTTCAAATAAGGAAAAGAAAGTCATGAAATCTATGAAAATGGGCATTTCGTTCCACTAAAAGTAAAGCTGCACTTCACAATGTCTTTATTGTTAATGAGCTTTTATGATTACAGCGAACTAAAGTTTATATAGCACTATTATTCTGTAGTTTTAAAGTACACCAAGGATAGATATTTCATCTATCATTCACTACTGCTATCCATGTTTCAGAGACTACAGAAAAACCCATCTCCTAATGCATATGCTTATTCAACAAAATCAAACACATTTTGCATTTTTTTTGTGCACTTCTTTTAATGTAAGACTCTGAGAACAGAAAATTCATTAATCTTTCTTGGTATATGTAAACCTATTTTGAAAGCTTATTCAAGTCTTTGGGGCTGCAGATCTGGGCAATTTTCTCAAATGAACAGTTTTCTTGGCAGAATCCCCCATATTTCCAGCTAAAGGAAATATGGTTTGGAAACTTAATATTTTGTCTCTCTCCTACCTGGAAATAAAAATGTATCTGTGGAGAGGAGGCAGAAGGTAATTGACCACTTGTGTCTCAAGAATCTTTCAAAAAGGATTTAGTCTAAAACTTAGAGAAGGATTTCACATATCAAGACAGACACACATCCCAGACTGCAAAAGGGAGAACCCACATGGATGAGGAAGATCTGTGTTGTTGGCACCATGAAAAGGAATTGTAAAGATGAAGAAAGGATCTGGATGGATTCCTGAAACCCGGTCTTGCTCACAGGGAAATCTAAGCTAAGCCAGACATTAAAAGTAGGTACACTTTCATAGCCACACTCATGAATGTACATGCGCTTGCACATGTAGTACATGTGGTCAAGGACAGACTTATCATAGACTTCCCTGTAAATCATCACATTCCAACCACCTCAAGCACTAAGCACCCAATCAACTGGTCTTACCTTCTCTCCCGGGTTCAACAAGGACTACCTTTCCTCTTGCTTCCACTATCTAGCAGGAAAGAAATCACAAAACAAAAATAGAATAGCTCTTTCAATAATTTGTATTATACTCCATTCTCTTTCATATTTGATGTGTACAAGAAGCAACTAGGAGAATTACTCAGCAATAACATCTGCAGTGTACTCAAATATGGATGGATACGTACTTGCATCCCATGTTGGATCTGCCTGGCTCATGGGAACAAACACTCACCCCTGGTTCAGATTCTCTAATGCCAAGTTACGACTTGAGGATGTTTATTCAGTGAAGTCTAAGATTTCCTGGATACCACAACAGTTAAAAGTGCCAATGCAACAAACAACAGCCTCAACATTGTGCTTCCAGAGCGTGCCAAGAACATGGGTTGCAGAATGGCCAGGTTCTTCAGCCTGCAAGTTCTCTAGCTGTCAAAGTGGCTGCTCAGTACAAGAGTTGGGTTTTTTTTTTTATTATTTTCTTTTTTACCTTAGTCTGCATCAGGAAAAAAGTGAATCTGGAATTTCCTAAACAGAAGTGCAAATCATGTGTTTCTTTGGCCCTTTTTTTGGATCATCAGTACCCTTCAGTTGCCATCTTCTCTCTGATATTTCAGGTCCTCTATACTCAATTTTCTGTATGGCTATCTTGATGGTCCCTCAATTACTTGGGAGAGGACAGTATCTCAAGTCTAAACTGAGTTAAAATGGACCACAACATACAAGCACTCTTTAACATCAGCATTTCTCTTTAGAGGTTAAAAAAACCTTGTGTTCTTCTAATGCACACACATGCAACAGATTTTTAATAACAAATTACGTATTTGAGGGAGGAAAATTGTTTTGTCTTATAAAGGACAGTGGAATGTAAGGAATAAAACCCCTTCCTTGAATATAAGTTTTACATTCCTGGACTTAATAGGTAAGGCATGCTTGCTTAGTTACACAAAACAGCAGCAACAAAACCTCATAGCTTCTTTAATTGTTTAAATGTTTATACCTTCTGTCACAATCACAGATGTCTTCTGTCTAATTGCTTTGCTGAACCCACATGCGTACACAAACTCACCTTCCTTTATTTGCAGCTCCCACACTCCACATTAATTGTCTCTTCTACAGTAAATTGTGATACCTTGAGAGGCCCACCAGGGTACAAATACCTTTGTCAGGGATTAATGACAGCTTTCCAACTGCTCCTCCAGTGCCCTCAAAATTTTTCATTATCTCTATTACTTTCAAAAAATAGAAGGGACAGAGTGTTTCCTTTGCCAACACATGTGCATTTTCTCTTATTAATTGATAGGAAGAGAGAGAGAAGACCAGACAGATCCTCAGAGGGAGAACTGCCACCCGATTCATTTCTTATAGAGCCGTTAATTGTCATTCTATTTCGTTCAGCTTCATGTTTGTTCTGCTCATGATCCTCTTTTTCACAGAAGATCCAAACACAAACCACTTAAAATAACAAGGGTTTCAGAGACTTTCCATATAATTGGAGATATATAATTATATAATCCAATATAATTAGAGAACTGACCACACACAAAGAAAAGTTGAAAGTTTAGTGTTATTCACATTTGAGATTTTAGAGAAGTTCCAGATCTTAATTTTTCTTTCTAGTTTTTTCATCCCTCTTTTCCATTAAGTTTTACCTTTTTTTTTTGTTCTCTTAACATTCAAATACAAAAGATAATGTGCTAAGTAGATAGAGCACAGATATTTAGTTTCACTTTCATTTTTGCAAGGATTACTTGAAGATTTCCAGCCAACTTCCTTTCATTTGCCTGCAAGTTGCATATAACCCAAGAATATGGCATGGTCTCTCCATGCCATATTTCTATTTGGAATGTTCATTTGTACTAGAAATGTGGAAATTTATTTCAGTTCACAAAACCATGAGAATGTGCTTTCCATTGTATTATCTCTGCTTGAGTGACACTTGTGTTTCTCCAGGGAAGTCAATCTGTTGTGAAGGACGTTGAGTGCTGTGCTGAGGATAACATCCTTTGCCTGCAAGGCAGTGTGAACAACCTGAGCCAGTCCATGAAATTCATCACACACAAGCAAACAGACAATGAAATGAAGGGCATTCAGCTGAAACCACAGACCAGATGCTTCCATGGTATACTTTCAGTATGGTTCACTTAATTCTGTCAAAGCCTTTATGATGACAGGGAGAGAGACATGCGAGTGCATATGTTCCTATGTACTTTTTTTCCTCTTTTTCCCAAGGCTGTAAGACTTTAATAGGCAAATCCAGAAGACTCCAATCAGCCCTAGGATTTCATGTTTTCTGAATCTCGGAAGGCAACCCATTTTTGCAAGGTATTTTGAGCACACCAAATAAACTCTCTAGCTTACAGGAGTCAAGACAGGTTTCTGAACAGAGGCCTTACTGGTTTGTCTTCTCTTGCAGATATTGGAGAAACAAACTATTGCATTTTAAAAGCAATATCGTGCTGTAAGCTGAATTATTTTTCAGATACAACCATGCCCAAAAACAGATGGAGGAAGGGAGGCATTTTGGTTTTGTTGGGGATATGTCTTTTCATACCAAATATATCCTGCTTATTATACTGTCCCTCTGAACGACAAGTTTCTGCAGAAAAGGACATTATAGCTCCTTACTGTTGGAAGAATAGTTGATCCTCGTTCTAGGGAAACATTCCATATCATTACTGCTCCAGTTCTTCCTGTGGAAAGATGAGAACATTCTGCAAAAACCTTCTTCAGACCCCACCAAAGATATGGCAGAGTCTTCAGAGTTAGTAACTCTGACCCCAGAAACCCTAAACTGTTGACATGTAACCAAACCTTGTAACTGCATGTATCACCACAGACACCAGAGCACTGGTGAGAAAGCTTCACATTACATGTTACTTCTGCTTCTCACAAGACACTATTGTGCTATTTAAATTGATGGGATTTTACCACGATGCCCAATCACTTCCCCCTGCTGTGGGGAGGCAAAAAGCAAGTAGGAGAGACTAATACTGAATTTAAACCACTGCAGGCAGCAGTTTATAGTTCCAGGTTTATTGTTTCAAAGATGCTAAAACCAGAAGAAAACTGTTAAAATTATGTAGTCTGGATGCCTGTATATCTAACAACAATACAGTCTGTCCACATATCCTTAAGTCCAATAAACTCTGGTTAAAATATATCTTCCAGACGGTTCTGATGTGAAGACAGAGCTAGAGAATCTTTTTTCACTCATTGTCATTTGTTCCAGTGGTCAGTCTCTCTCACTAGCATTATTTGTGTGCACACTGGTTTTCCATTTTAAATTTGCTGGCCTTTAAACTTTCAGTCACTAGTTCTTGTCTTTGCCTTTTCCCTCACTAGGTTGAACATATTTCAAACACAGGGGGGGAAAAAATAGGTTGTGGGTACTACAGTGTAAATGTTCCTGAGACATTTTTCTGATAAACCAGTCTTTCATCTGTCTCTCCCAGTGTGCATTTCTGACTGCTCTCCAATTCAGTAGCAGTTTCATGTTTACTTTCTAGACCACCAATGAAAGTGCTGAATAGGCAGGTCTGGACTGAGTACTGGCACTTTCACAGCCTCATTCAAAAGGCATCTACTCAGTGATTTTGATATCTCTCAGTTTACCAGTTCACAAGTCACTTACAGCTGCACTTCTATGGTCCTATATAATTTTCCACGTGGTACCAAGTCAATCCACTTATCTCCCACTATTCCCTACTCTTAGCAATAGCAGTCAAATTTTGTAAATTCATTTTGATAAGTCTCTTATTGCCTGACAAGACCAGCTCTCCAGCATCCTCTTTGTGTCTCCCACTTCTAGAACAGAAGAAATTCCCTCTGTGCACTCCCAACTCTGTATGTCAGCTTAGAGAATGCATATTCCAGCATTTAATTCTTCATTAAAGGGAGCCCATTTCAGTTATTTCATTGCTTTGTACCAGACTGAAGTCAGTCTAAACACTTTATACTTACCCATGTTACTTTGTCTGACCTTTAAGAACAGCCAGAATGACCTTTCTTTTTGCAGACAAGCTGGGATACCAGCAAAGCTTATTGCATACACCTAGGTTTTGTTCCATGCACAGGAAAAAAACAGATCTATTGCTTTTTTTCATAGAGGAACCCTTGACCTCAAGCAGCCAAGATCCATGTGCTTGGCTCTGTCTCATCTAGGATCTGGTGCCTGCCAAGATGATAGCCCTCATAAGCAGTACCGAACAGCATACACCTCTGTCAGTGGAGTACCCAGCTCCAGCAGCAGAAGTAGTAAAATATCTGTGGGGTAACTAGAGAGGGCAGAAACTATTTCCTCACTTGCACAGCAACAACTAGCAGCAGGGGCCTTACCTCTTCAAGCCTCAACATTCCCATTCTGAGAGCAGAGATGAAAAGGAGGAGCCACAGAATTTCAGCAGAACATGAAAAACAAGCAGGTAACCTGCAGCCCAAGCTTCAACAATTTTATTTATGCATCACTTACATGCAAACACCCTTTGGGAACACAGGGCTACAAGAGGCAGGGAGTGGGCAGCAGCAGCAGCAGCATTTTCTCTGAGCACAGCATCAGTTCTCAGCTTTGCTCAGATCTGCTGCAGAGGACCTGGGCAAGAGGCTGAGAACCAGAAAGAAATGATCAGGAGTAGGTTTGACATTATAAAGAAAAACTCTCTTCAGGCCACATTAGACTGTGTGGAGTGCTTAAGGAACAGTAAAGGGCTGGTAATATCCATCATTGACTCCTCAGCAAGTATATTTTCTGTGACTAGGCACCTATCTCTCTAACTAGAAGCCCACCAAAAGCAGAGATACAGTGAAAGCTTTCAGACCTTGGGTTTAAAAATCCCTGCAAACAAAATGTTCCCCCATGCACCCAAGCTGTCTTGAAGGAAAGTGCTCAGTTAGAAGGGTGGCATCTGAGACGAGGGAACAGAGTATGCTAAACACAGAATCATTCAGGTTGGAAAAGACCCTTAGGATCATCGAGTCCAACCATCAGCCCTACTCTAACTGTTCAGAAACATTTAATGGCTTTAGTGAAAAACATTACCCTAGAGTTAGAATAATTAGACTTGAATAAGACAGAGCCTGAGGAAAGACTCTTTCTGACAAACTAGGTAGCCCAGCAGCCAGACACCTCAAAATAAAGTGAAAACTAATGCCAGTTTCTTTGAAAGAATGTTGATGTAGCAGGGATTTTTGTCCCCTTATCCTCTGCAATATTCAGCTTGCCTTTTCCTTTGCCAAATTTTATTTCATTATATTTCTTGGACCACCCCAAACAACACTTCTGCTTCTGCTTGGTGTGGACACCCTCCAGATATTTGTAGATGTTTATTGCCCTAACCCTGCCTGTTAGCCCATGCTTAGTTGAGAAACATCAATTCTCATTTGGATCATCTCCGATGCCTACAATATCTGTTATTTTCCAGTTCCAGCATCCAACTAGCTCTCATTTTAGATAGCTACATAGTGTGCTCCCATCCAGAACAACAAGCACACATAACTATCTGTATTTCTAAACTCATTGTATCATCAGGAAAAAAATTTGCCATAATTAAGAGTCTAAAACAAACATATCCCACTGAGGGCCTTTAAAGTTTATGGCCCATCCAGCCTTGTGTCCTGCACTGTGTAATTTGTGAAGTGCTGTGTTAGCAGGACCACAGAAGCCTAGATTTGGCATGCGTAGTCACTCCCCCACCCTCCCAACTAATTTATAATCTACACAGTATTTTAAGTCTCAGACAGATGACTGTGAAATAATGATGCACATACTGATTATCTCTCCAGTCTAATAATCTGATTTGAGTTGGAACCTGCTGCAATGATGACATTTCACAAGGAAATGGTCGAATGCCTTCTCTTCAATCTTTCTGTACATAGAGATCTCAGGAGAGAAGCTCTGCACAGACAGAAAGAGCTACAATCTTATTATATGGAGTTAAAGAGAAGGCACTGTGTAACACATGCTGTTTTCAAGCCTTTTATGCTTGAGGAATTATTTTTAATGTCCATGGCCAAATTACAATTTTGCTATAACTGAATTCAGTGAAAATTGGTGGGTTTCTTATTACCTGATTAGAAGATAAGCTAAAGATTATTTTTTTTTCCCCCAACAAATTCAAGCTCTTTTTCTTGCTGACCGATGCAGAGGGAGGGTTTCACTAGCAAAAATAATGCTTTAAACAAAAGCAAAAATCTGGGTCCAAGCCTCACCTGCTGTGATATGGATCAGAACATTTGACTAATGGGCTAAGCACCTCACACCTTGTGTGTGCAATTCTGCTGGTATAAATGAGAACAGGTTTTGGGCCCTAGGCAGAGAAACCCAAATTCAAGCTGGGTTTTTTTAGCTTTCCTTAGAGCTTAGTGTCAAGAAAACCACAACCCCAAAACAAGAAAAACAAAACAAACAAACCCCAAACAACAACACAGCACCAAAACCAAAAACCACTACTCATGTCCTTTCAGAGAAAGTGTAGGCTGGAGAAACAAGCGGATTTTTCTTCATTGTGGTTCCACACAGTTGGTGGGATGCTGAGATATGAGCATAAGGGCTAAGGAGCACATGCAGCCTCTAAGCAGTGCAGTAACCAGGATCAGAAGAAATACTCTTCTCAGCAGCCCAGCTCCTTCCCAATGAAAGAACTGGAGGTGTCATTTGCTCTCTGTCTCCTTCATTCCCCTCTTACCCACCTGAAATGCCTTATAAAGCATCACCACCTATTAACAAGCAGCATGGCAATTATACAGACCAGGAATAACAAGGTGAGGACTGAGGTGTTTGCAGTCAGGTGGCTGAGTCTGACCTCCACCTGTGGTGGCAAGTGGGTCAGTCCAAGGTCTCTTGATCAGTAAACACCTTCAGAAATCCAGCAGAGTGTGGTAGAAGGAGGTATGAGATAGACAAGCACTTCTGCTTCTAGCCATTTTTCTCTCTTTTTCTCTCTTTTTCTCTCATTAGTAAAAGGTAGCCAATGGGGCAGAGATGACTTTGTCATCTCTCCTCATAGCTGGAAGGGGTTTCTGTCCCAAAAGGACAGAATCTTTCTGTATGGTCCCTTGCACACATCAAAAATATACAAGTTATTGAAAAACCAAGCACAGAACTTTTGCAGGGAGTTGAGGGAACATCTTGAAGCAGAAGCCAAATATATGGGCCAAATATGTCAGAAGAAGTATAATTTTAATGCTGTTGCTAATCAAAATAATATTTTATGGTCTGTGTCTGATTTTCCTAGTCAAGTGTTGGGCTCTCCAAACTCTGGCAGTCAACTGTGTATGGCAAATGGAGTTAGGATATCTTCAATAGTGGCACTGCCATCTCTAACAGCATCACAGCTCTGCCCATCTTTTATTGCTAGATTTGAATAAAGATCGAGGGGAAGGCAAAGGCAAGAAACAACCCATCGCAGATCCTTGATAGTATTTCATGGATTTATTGCTGTCCTCTCCCTTTCCCCAGGCCAGCCCCATAACTTTAAGTTCCTCAAATTTAGATGCTTCTGCTGTCTGCACAAAGTGGTGGTGTTAGTACAGAGAAATCCACCCATTACAAGGACAGGTGCAAAAATTAGTAGAAATTCAACAAGATATGAATATTTTTGTAAAGCAACTTGAGATGATACAGGCATACACTTCAGTTCAGGGTACAGGCTCATATCAAGTAGCATCTGATAGGCAATAACTTACCTTTAAGTGAGCCTGTACCTAGACACGAATAAAGGTTACAAGTGTGCTACCACTCAGTCGTGAGAGCACTATTAGTACTTTTGGCTATGAGGAGCCATAGATATGCACAGGGATCAAAGGGGCAGAAAGCAGAATATGTGGATAAAGAATGAGACAACTGATCTGTTTAACATGTGAAGGAGCAGAAAAACATGCAGAGCACAAGGAATTAGGCACATGAGCACTTCCTAACAATAATGAGAGATATGTACCTAGTATGGATTACATGCTAAAAGACAAACAAAACCAAACAAACCCCAGAGCATCCAGATAACATTTTGCTTGAGTGAAGTGCTAAACTATAAAAAGTCTCTGTATTATATCTGCCCACATAAACTCTCCTAGGGGAGAAAAAAAAAAAAAAAAAAGAAAAAAGAAAAAGAAAGAACACATTAACTCTCTAATATGTCATACGAACTTCAACATTGAAATTGTCCTAGGGGAAAACGTTTCATAAGAAATTGACATTTTTCTTTTAAGACTTTTGTAGGAACAAAGCTGTCTTCCACAAACTCTCTCTGTTTCTATACTAAAATAAGAGGTTTTAGCTTTCATATAATTTTTCAACAGCAGAACCTTGTCCAAGGAAACTATATCCCTAATGCAGCCCAGAAAATTTTTGACAATGGTGTGACTTTTGACAGACTGACACCTTGAAAAATTTGACAAGGACTGTTTCCATGATCCAATTAATTGGGACCCTTTTGGGAAGAAAACCTCTCAGAAAGAAGCTTGTCAAGCAGAAGTATTTGGCCAGTTCCAGTCACAGACTTACCAAGATCAGTCTTTGTTCCTCAAACCTGGTGAAATGCCTGCTTGCCAAGCAAACACACTTTCGCTGTTCAGTGCCATTTTCTTGATTAACTTGATTCATGTCACACTGCATTTAGAAGTGTTAAATTAAAGTGAACATTAGAGATTAGAAATTAATGGAGAGCCCAGTAATAAAATTGTGAAGTACTGACTAGATGCCCCACAGGAAGAGGGGGGTTTACTTCTGTCTATTTCTAAAGGTCTCTGGAAGATTTGAACTTCCAGTGTATCTTTATCAATCAAAAAGCCAGTTTTCTATGCCCTCCACTCCAACTGTCGAAATGATACTCCCACAGATGTTCTTTTCAATTACACTGCATTTCACATAACAGCACATCAGAAAAAGCCCCAAATATTTCTATTTTTTTCACTGCAAAACTATTTCCATTACTTCCCACAAATGACTTCCCAAAAACATCTAGCATTTTTTAAATTAATCTAAAAAGATATTAATGGGATTTGCACACTCACATCACTTTAGGTGGCTTTGAAAAGTATCACTCTGAATTTTTGTCTGCTATGAGAATGAACAGAAATTCTGCCGTGTTGCATACAAGCCTCAGCAGTTAAGCAAGGGCTCCCTACTGTATTAGTACAGTTCCTTTCTCCCAAAATAATCCAACTGAGGACAGCCACACACCCATGACATCAAACACTACTAGTAAAAAAAAAAAAAACCCAAACCAACCCAAACCCAAAAAAAACCAGAAAAAAAAAAAAAAAAAACAAAAAGCCCCAAACCAAGCAAAAACCCCAAACAAATAAACCAGACAAAAAATATTTTCCAAAGGCAGCACTTTTAATGTGTTAAACAAGATATTTTCTGGCATTGATACAGAAAATCCATCAGGTCTGATATTATACTTGATTAAGTAGGTAGAAAGAAAGCAAGTGAGCATTTTAGTTAACCATAGCTTGCAACTCCCTCACCCCAGCTCTCCACCTGTCACTGAAGTTCATTACTGCAAACACAGAAACACAGGTATATGCATTGCAAGACTCAGTATTAAATCCTTTATTGAAAAGGACAGAGGGGTTTGTTTAGGAATCAGGAACAGATTACTGAAGACATGACAAGTGCCAGTCTAAGCAAAGTGTTTAACGCACAGAAAATAATTACATTTCTATTTCAGTGAAGCACTTGAGCACGTGCCTATCTTTAAGTGGTGACATAAAAGCTTTGCTGAATAGAGATGAGCCTTCCTGCATTCTAACGATGAGACCCATGCTTAAGTCCCTGTCTGAATCAGCATCTACTTGAACAAATATAATCTTCTGGATTTCCTCTTATTGTTTGCACACAGAAAACCTGCAAGGACAAACACTAAAAGCATACCAAGAGCTGATAAATCCACTCTCCCCACTATATCAGTGGGGCTTTTGCCTGTGGGATTTACTTTGTTTCTTCTCTGAGCCTATGTTACTATGTGCTACTCAAGAAATACAGATATGCACTTCAGAGAACTTCTTGGAAGAAAAGTTAAGTGCCACAAGATGTTCCAGAAATTATCCACAGTGGGACACTGTACTGATGATATGGCCTGAAAATGAGGAAATTATGGCTACACTGGTAGCGAAGGACCCATTTACAGAAAAAAGTTCCTCACATACATAGACCCAGACTAGTTAGCACTAAAAATCAGTGAATTAAAGCTGGAATATTTCTTAAAAGTTATTAAAGACAATCAGTAAGAATCAGCTGGGTAAAGAAAAACAGGAAGCACTGCTTCTCTCTAAGTCCATCTCACCTCTGAAGCAAGAACTCCCAAACTTTTACAGATTAATGTTCTCCCTCTAAGATACTAGGTGGTATCTGCTACAGACCACCACTGCACACTGGAGTACAGCACAACTTTCTCCTCTAGGTTAATTATTTGTTGCAAAGCGAAAAACAAGCTGAACCGTTAACCTCAAATACTAGAAGTCTCAGAATATTAGTACTAAAGTATTTTGTGACTAAACTTAAAAAAAAAAAATTGACTAACAAATGCTGCACATCCAACACATGGTCATTCTACATCAGCCATCACCTGGACAGTTGAAGCATTCCCAAAACAAGAGAGTGTATCATTGCTTAGATATGTCACTATCCTGTTGCATACAAGTGTAAAAGTGAAACTACTAATCTAAGTGTAGTGACTGTAAACATACCCATTTTCCAAGGTGAGAAACATCAGAGTCTAGTCATCTTAGAGAAGGAAAAAAAAAATGCAAATTATAGTTAGAATAGTTAAGAACCATTTAAAACAAATAGGAGACGTCTCAAAAAGTCACAATCCATCTGTTATGAATGAAAGCCACTAGGACTAAGAAAAGTCTCTTTTAGAGAGACAAGAAAAATCTGTCAATAAATACACACACTCAAACAGAAAAGATGACAGCATTATAACAGTGAATATGAATTAAAAGCTAGAAAGACCAGAAATTTTATACAGGAAACAATAGACCTTAAAGTAACTCTGAGCAGCACCCAAAGGTTTTTAAGCACAGCAGGAACAAAAATGGATCTCAGTAACAGTATATATGGATTACTAGCAATTTATGCATGATAATATAAAAAAGGTCAGAGGTATTAAATATTTTTCTCCTGAATTTTGTGAAGGAAAAGTGGAAAGGATTTGCATCATCTAAAGATAACAAACTACTTCTGCATCATCTTCAGTTACTGTTGGAATGTAACATTTCAAAAATAAAGGCCTCAGGAAAACAAACCAAGAAAGCCAAAAAAAACCTACAATCATACAAAAAGAGCTGGCTGAGAAGCAACCTGAACCACTAAAGCAGATTTTCAGTAGCTTCTGGAGCCCTAAAAAGTTCAGCAGTACAAGAAAATAAAGTAGTGACATAATAATAGTTCACAAAGGTAAATGGGCTGACTGGTTTAACATCAGCAATCAGTAGACCTGGCACCAATCCCAACAAAATAATGAAATGACTAATTTATGGCACAGTTAGGCATTAACAGGAATGCAATGTAATCAAAGACAATGAACTTATGAAATCTAAATCTTGCTTTCAAACAAGCTTTTGCTGATAGGAGGGTAAACTTGTTAATGTGATAGATTTCTGTAAAGTATTAGATTTGACCTTAATTAATGAATTATAATTATGTAAGATCAGCATGGCATGCATTACACAAATTCAAACCTCCCAAAGTAATAGCCCTTAAATGTTGTTTTAAATGTGGAGCCCCCATTGAACAGCAGCATTTCTGGAGATGTGTTCTGAGACCTAAGCTTTTTCCTAGATATTAAATCAACAGCTCAGGGGAGGAGAGAAACATCCCAGATTACAGCCAGTAAATTTACAGATTATGCCTCCTCCAAAAAAGGGAGAGGGAACAGCAACAAAACCATTTGGATCATGTCACCCAGTTTTCAAACATCCCCCTCCCCCCAAGCATAAGATAAAAGATACAGACTTCTGCACAAGGTATTGGGCATAGCCACACATCCTCTATTCCCAGATCAGTCATCCAGAGCCCTCTGCTGCAGGTCAAGACATCTAGGTATCCCAGGAAATGTTTTCATGAAACTTGCTGTGAAAGAAGCCACTTTAGCTAATCAACTCTGAAATACACAGGAAAGAGCCAAGTCCTATGTGCCGGTGTAATAAGCACTATAGGAGAGTTCAGATGTTGCATCTGTTTACCAAAAAAGTGGCAAATAAGAGTGTTCAAAAAACAGCATAAAGAATGACTAAAAGCCTGGAAAACCTGCTTTATAATGAACAATCAAAAGAGCTCAGCATATTTAACTGTCAGAGAGAACAGTAAAGTTTGTTTTGACTGTATACCAACATATAGACAGAGTAGAAGTTTGATAGAAGAAGGCATTTCTATTTAGCAGACAAAGAAATTATGAGATCCACAGCATCTTGAAGCTTTCTCTGGCTATGTTTAGACTAGAATGAGGGATGTATTTAGGGAACAATGAACATAACTGAACAGTTAGTTTAATTAGCAAAGAAATAAAAAAACCCCAGAATATTACACTGCTTCTATTGTTATTCCTTTTCCTATTGACAGTTTATGCAATGTGAACATAAAAAAAAAAAAAAAAAAAAGAGTCAGACTGCATCTTTGACACCATTCAGGCACATTAGCACAAGTGTTATGCTTGTAGTGTTTGGATTGGAAACACATAAAATAAAGTTTGCTGGCTTTTTGTTTTAATGCAAAATGCCAGTCAAATAAAGTCACCTAATACATTTTCAGTAACACTTCACAAAATCCAAGGAGCAGATCCAAGCCAAGTTTCTTCTAACAGCATCCTTTTACATTCATACCATCCTGATATCACTGTTGTAAAACAGTAAGTGACAAACTATTTCATACTCACTGTTCTCTGTGCAGTCCAGCAGTAACCAAAATACCCTGATCTCCCCAGAGCACTAAGATGTTGCTGGCTGCCTTGTCCCACTATTGCAATCTCAGCAAGATGGTTTGTTCTTTTGGGGACTGCAATGACAAATACTCACAACCTTTAACATTACCACTAAAATTACAGACATAACAACAGCACTTTCATAATGTATATACTTATATAACAGTATTATTCCATATGTTCAGATTTTGCTGATTTCTTACTATAAAAATCTATAATTGGTAATAATATAAAAAGTATAGTTATTTTCCTAGTATCTCTCAAATCACTGTAATTGAATAACTATGTTAAAACTATAACTGTAAACTAAGAGTCAATTTGATGTTAATCTTCAGTAAAATTATAATAAATCATTGTTTACTTCGTATAAATCTTAAAACATTATGAAACATTATTTAAGCTGTAATAAAAAAAGTTTAAGATCTAAGACCTTTTAACAAAAGTTTAAGCATTTGATTTAACTCTGATTTACATTACACTCCATAACTTGAGTGTAATGATGAGTTCAGCAGATTCCGGCTTTAATGAGGGCCCTGAGTAATGATGAACAGCTGGCCATCTTAAATCAGGATGTCTGCTGAGAGTGGGCAATTTGAAAAACCATAGGCTATCTATTGCCAACATTTCAGAAGCAATGCCAAAAATCTAAGAAATTAGGGAAAAAAAATGCCTTTGCTAGGATTTAACCCTCTGGCTATCCCAGGTGCCTGGAGAGGGTGACCATGTTCATTTAGTCAGCAAGGGAGGGACACAGCACTAGAGTGAAATTTGGCTGCCCCTTCGCAGCTGCAGTAAGACAATTTTGGTGAGGAACATGAGAACACATAAGCATTTCATCTCTCTTCCTAGGAAGAGGACCAAAGCCTTCTCATAGCTGTACTGCACAGACCACTTAAAGCTACTACAAAATAGCGTCTGTCCACAGGTGAAAGGTGTTATCCCCTTGTTGCTATCTCTTGAGAAAGTAAACCTCTGCAACACTGTAGTTATCAGTACTGCATGTTATAATTTGCATTATAGAGCTAAGCAATGCATTAGAACAACTTAGTAAAGAAAAACTTTTCCATTAAATAAGTCTACTGGCTATAGTACATATTCTCTTAATAGACGGTACAAAGACTAGAATCCAAAATCCATAAGGATGTAACAATAACAGACTTTCCATAATTTTTTTTTAATGTTACCCCTTTTATATTTTACGATTTTTATGACCAATTACTACAACATCTATCACAAATAGCCCAAGAACATCCCAAACTATGATTAACTATCAGTAAACTGAGAGGGAACATAACCAAGTTACACTGCACCTGAAAGATTATTGCCTCTCCCTTCTCACCATTTTCTTTCCTAAGCCATTACACATCCCATTAGTTTTGCTAACATTCATCTTCCATCTCGCTTTTACACTGTCATCTCTTACAATAAATTCAACATTCTTTTCCTTAAATCAATACACCATCAACTGCAAATCCACAGTGATTCAACCTTGCTCTCTATTTACCCTAATAGCCATTCTCACCTGAGCTCTTGTTAAACACCACACATAAGGTCCAAATAGCACACACATTATGTCAGAATATATAACAGTGGCTTCTATCTGAAGCCTCCTTGGTCAAACACAAACTCATGCATGCTGGCTGCTTGTTCTAACAGTACTGTGTGCATGCTAGGACAGCCAAGAAAGAGTGGATGAAGGGGAAGAAAACTTCATGATCACTGGATGAACTTCCTGTGTGGACTCTGACCATACTAGATCCAAACCTCAGATCCCACAGGATTGCCAGAGAGAGTCCACTGGCCATTGGACTCATCTTGTAGGCAAACTTCTGGGTCAATCTCCCCCTAGCACATGTTATGCTTAAGCCCTCAGACCAAGGCCGAGTTTCTTTGTCAAAATGGCATGCTGTCTCCTTGATAAATGTTTCTTTGACTTTCTAAGAGACAGTTAAAAGCAAGGGGCACACCAACACTGCAATGGAATTTCCAT
Organism: Strix aluco; assembly: GCF_031877795.1. NCBI lineage: Eukaryota > Metazoa > Chordata > Aves > Strigiformes > Strigidae > Strix > Strix aluco. Next base: position 54,359,264 of record NC_133933.1, on the reverse strand, counting down.
CCCAACCATTTTACAAGCAAGATATTCTTCCCCTAGCAATCAGCAGATCAAAGCACAAAATATACCTTTGGAGACTGAAAACGCTGACCCAGCTGATTCACAGGATTAACAGAATGACTTGCTGCTTGCACAGACAAATGAGAAGGCTTGGGAGACTAGAAGGGAGCTTTCACGCTCCTCGCATCTTTAGAGATATGAATCTGCCACTAGATTCACAGAGAAGCACTGCTTGCAGCCCCGAAAAAGGAGAAGATTTAGAGGAGACTGTGGTCATTTTCTTCAGTAAGGGTTTATAGAGCACAGACTTCTCTAAAGTGATTGGTGCAAAATGGCTGTCAGACTTATTGATTAGACTTCATCCTACCAATTGTTAATTATTAGCTATGCCTGACCCCATGTGACTGCATAAAGGAAGGGAAGGTGCACCAAAGATGGCATTTGGCCTGAGGTGCCTCATGTGCAACTAGAGCAGAAAAACAGTGTGAACATTAATGTATTACTCAATAAAATGTTTTATTCTCCATTTGCAGCTTTGGTTTTAATAGCTTGCATTATGAGACCACACTTTATTTTCTCCTGGTTATTCCCTCTCCATACAGTTCCATACAGAACTCCATACGGTACTTAAATCAATTACACTTTTGAATGAGGAATGTTGAGTTATTTGACAAAAAAAAATTGCATTGCTTTAAAACCACGTATATTAAGAACGTGAACAAGAGATTCTTGAAGTATTTCATTGAAAAAACTATACAGGGGAACATGCAGTTTGAATGTGTCTCCTGGAGAAGCCATATTTCCTCTAAAGTGACTGAGAGACAGATGAAAAAGAGCTAAAAATATGGGACACAGCTGCTACAGCTGTGAATAACTACCCATTTTCACCTCATAAGCATTTGCATGGGGAAAACTAGTTGTTGCAAGTACAGTGTCTTCAGTGTAATTTAGTCACCAGTTGGCACTTAATTTGATCCTCCATTTAATTTGATCAAGACCTCTGAAACTAAATCATCCGCTGCTTAAAAATACAACTTCCACTCCTAAATTTTTTTTCTGCTTTAGTCAGGATAAATTGCTGCTGGGTAAATTGATTCTTGGCTACAGATAGTTGCTATTTAATTAATGGTGATGAGCATAAAGAAATTCTTATAAATAAATGAAAAAGGACATAATCCAAAAAAGATAGAGACTGATTGAGGAAAACTTGTGCAACAGTTAAGGATATCTACAAAGCTAAGAAAGTATTTTTATAAGTACTGTCATAATAGCACTCTGGGCTCATAATTTCCTCCTCTTGTTAATACACTATGAGGCTGTCATTTACTTTCAAAGAGTTCTTGTTAAGTAATACTGTGCCCATTTCACAGGCAGGTAAACACAGACCAGTTAAGACTCTGTATGTGATTACATGTATGATATATCTGCACCACATCTGGGAACAGAAGCACTTCCTTGAGAGTTTCTGTTCAGAAGACCTGGCACAGGACCAATCTGTCTTCTCACAGTCCAGAAAAGCTACAGCATAGACCCCAACAGACATATCAATAATACAAGAAACCACAGATTCAATAAGAAGGATTAAAAAAGGGAATAATATTAAACAGGAAGGCTGACATCATACAGTCTAATGCAGGGAACATTTCTACCTTTCAACTCTATACCTACAGGGATTTTGCTTCTCATCCCCTGAGTTTAAATATTTGTCCCACAACAGATTTGGCAGACTTCTACCTTGATTTTCTGCAAAACAATACAGAAAATTGATGTGGCTAATGGAAAGAGCCCTTGGTAAAAAACTAAAGAGACATATATAGCAGACAATGGATAATCATAGAAAGATTTGGGTTGGAAGGCACCTTAAAGATCACCTAGTTCCAACCCCTGTGCCAGGGGCAGGGACACCTTCCACTAGACCAGGCTGATCAAAGCCCTGTCCAACCTGGCCTCAAACACTTCCAGGAAGGGGGCATCCACCACCTCTGTGAACAACCTCTTCCACTATCTTACCACCCTCTCAGAAAAGAACTTCTTCCTTACATCTAATCTAAATCTACCCTCTTTCAGTTAGAAACAGTTACCCCTTGTCCTATCACTACATTCCCTGATGAAGAGTCCCTCCCCATCTTTCCTGTTGGCCCCCTTTAAGTACTGGAAGGCCGCTATAAGGTCTCCCTGGAGCCTTCTCTTCTCCAGACTGAACAACCCCAAATGTCTCAGCCTGTCTTCATAGGAGAGGTGCTCTAGTCCCCTGATCATCTTTGTGGCCTCCTCTGGACCCACTTGAGCAGGCCCATGTCGTTCTTATATTGGGGGCCCCAGAGCTGGACACAGGACTCCAGGTGGGGTCTCACAACCGCAGAGTAGAAGGGGAGAATAACCTCCCCTGACCTGCTGGCCACACTTCTCTTGATGCAGCCCAGGATACACTTGGCTTTCTGGGCTGCAAGTGCACATTGCTGCCTCATAGTCAATTTTCCATCAACTACTACTCCCAAGTCTTTCTCCGCAGGGCTGCTCTCAATCCACTCTTGCCCAGCCTGTACTTGTGCTTGGGATTGTGCTGACGCGTGTACAGGACCTTGCACTTGTCCTTGTTGAACTTCATGAGGTTTGCACAGGCCCACCTCTCAAGCCTGTTAAGGTCCCTCTGGATGGCATCCCTTCCCTCCAGCGTATTGATCATACTACACAGCTTGGTGTTGTTGGCAAACTTGCTGAAGATGCACTCCATCCCACTGTCCATGTTACCAATAAAGATGTTAAACTGTGCTGATCCCAACACCAACCCCTGAAGAATGTCACTCGTTACTGGTCTCCACCTGGACATTGAGCTGCTGAATACAATACTTTGAGTGCAAACATCCAGCTAATTCCTTATCCATCGAGTGGTCTATCCATCAAATCTCTGTCTCTCCAACTTAATAGACAAGGCTGTCATGTGGGACACTGTCAAATGCTTTGCACAAGTCCAGGTAGATGATGTCAGTTGCTCTTCCCTTATCCACCAGCACTGTAACCCTGTTGTAATAGGCCACCAAATTTGTCAGGCATGATTTGCCCTGAGTGAAGCCAGCACCAATCACCTCCTTATTCTCCATGTGCCCTAGCATAATTTCCAGGAGGATCTGCTCCATGATCTTGCTGGGCACAGAGGTGAAACTGACTGGCCTGTAGTTTCCTGGGGGTTCTTTTTTTCCCTTTTTAAAAATGGGGGTTACGTTACCCCTTTTCCAGTCAGCGGGAACTTTGCCGGACTGCCACAGCTTCTCAAATAGGATGGATAGTGGCTTAGCCACTTCATCCATTAGTTCCCTCAGGACCCGCAGATGCATCTTATCAGGTCCCATGGACTTGTGCATTTTCACATTTCTTAGATGGTCTCAAACCTGATCTTCTCATACAGTGGGTAGTTCTTCATTCTCCCAGTCTCCACCTTTGCCTTCTCTGTCTTGGGAAGTGTGGCTGAAGCCCTTGCTGGTGAAGACCGAGGCAAAAATGTCATTGAGTACCTCAGCCTTCTCCATATCCCAGGTAATGAGGTCTCCTGTTTCCTTCTGGAGAGGGCCCACATTTTCCCAGTCTTCCTTTTATCACGAGCATACTTATAGAAGCTTTTCTTGTTGCCCTTGATGTCCCTGGCCATATGTAATTCTATCAGGGCTTTGGCCTTCCTAACCTGATCCCTGGCTGCTAGGAAAGTTTCTCTGTATTCCTTCCAGGTTAACTGTCCTTGCTTCCATCCTCTGTAGGCTTCCTTTTTATGTCTGAGCTTGTCCAGGAGCTCCTTGTTCATCCATGCAGGCCCTTGGTAGCCAAAGAAAACAGATGAAACTCTAGCATATCAAATTTCAGGGCTCAAACACTTACAGTATCACTTAACATCCTAACTCAGCATTTAGAAAAGCCAGACACATAATGTATGAGGCCCTGAATGATCCATCTTCACTGCACGATATCTTGGTAAAGATGCCATAACTGAGAATATAAACATGGCAGATACTCATCAAGCATGGGGAATACTGATATTCAGCCTTCCCAGGGGTCAAGAGATTTGGTTCTGCCCTGTTCCAGCACCACCACCACTCTCCCTACCATGGGACATTATGTTGAGGTTGTTTTTTTCTCCAGCCCCATAAAGTCACTTGTATTCCCCTTCCATTCTGCACATGTTCTTTGTTGCCTAATTTTATGTTTTCAAGTCAGTGACTGTACTGTAAGTTGTCCAGCAACATTATTTTCATTAATCCATCCCATGCTAGCCTATTTTGAGGGCAGTTTGTATCAACAGCACATTTCTGTAGCTCAGGTAAATTTCTCCCTTTTAAAATAAATCAGGGCACTGAGAACTCTTCTGTTTTGAAAGATACAATGAAATATGACATCTGTTATTCCCCCGCCCCAGTCAGGATCTTTCCAAAATAGCTCACTATAGCATTTCTACACCATCTTCCACTCCCTTGCAATGCCTTTACTCACTTCTGTATTTCAACAAGCAAACATACAGGAGGAGAAAGCTAATAAGCACCTGGGGCAGAGAGGGGGTTAATGAGACATGTAGTCAAGGGTTCTCATTAGGTGTGAAGCCATCTTATTAGAGGATGATGTGGATTATGAGAGTAAAGTGAAGCACTGCACAGCAGCATCTGACTTTCAGAAAATCCCATTCTAGTCACCATAAAAAAAAAAAAAAAGAAAAGTAGACCTAATTAGTTACTACTGCACAAGAGGTATGCCCATTGCAACCTGGCATGGGCAATTTCACAGTCAGGATTTGTGGTTCAAATATAACTTGGTTTTAATTGTTCATGATGCAGAGCACTTTATGTTGACTGCAACTCTGCTACAAATAACAACTACCTGACAGAGAAAGAAAGACAGACAGCCACAAAGCAAAGCTGCACACTTAAACCACTGCATATTTCCAATGCCACCCATGAAAAGAGGATTGTCTCATTAAGGCACAAAACAGACAGACAGAAATTTGAGACTGCCCTTTTGCCCCAGCCCAGCAGGCTGCATCATTGCAGATTATCAGAAGAAAAGGGATGGAGTGGACAGAACTAGGAGGGCAGCAGACCCAAGATTGGCACCAGCAGAAGTTGCCTTCACTTGACTCAAATGATTGAGGAACAGATTTTGTCCGTCCCCCATCATGGCTGCGTACCTTGCCCCATCACCATATGCCTATGTTCAAGTTATTTCAACTTAATCATTAAGTATATTTGAATAATTATTATGTCTCTGTTTCCCCACAGAGACTTTGAGATGGAGGAATACCACAGCTGAATACAGTATTTCATGTGGCTTATGAGAAAGGGTTATTTTAATTTTGAGGAGATTGTTATTAGTTTTATGTTCTGTGCTTTACAATACATGCAGCATTTGCCATACTCTCAGCTACTGTAATTATTAGAAAGCTATATATGTTATAAGAAATGAAGTAAAATTCAGGCATCACCTTGGCACCTATGAATAATTTAGATGTGCACTAAATGAAGCAACTCTCCTATCTGGCTCTACCTACATCTCTCTTTCAAGAGAAGTTTTTATAAAAAATTTTTTTTTCACATTTAATTAATGCAACAGTACAAAAGTATACTTTCTGAAGCTGTGTGTGTATTCGTACTTATATTAGCAACTGTAGAACTCAGTTTGGAAGGTAACACTTTTCTATCATCTCAAAAGGGCTTTTCATCAGCATACCTACAAATACATACTTCCTGTAAATAATAAATCAAAGCCCTCTTACACTCAGTTGTTTCAAAGAAGACCATTTCAGATAGAAAGCTATGTCAGAGCATGAGCAACACCCTTGAACCTGTTAGAAGTACACTGTTAAACAGAGGCCGGAAAGGACTTTGGGAAGCATCAGGGAAGAAGGAAAACAGCACCAGCTAACTCAGGTGAGAGATGAAGATGAGTTCAGCAGTGTACTAGAGGAGCAGAAAAAATTCTCATCTTTGTCTGGGGGTCCCAGTGAGCACTCAGTGCCTCATGTGAAGCTCTGTGACTGACCGATAACAGCACAGCAGCCTTTCACCAGTCAACATATAGGAAGCCTCACCTCACTGGCCTCCTGAAGGAGAAGGGAAGCATATCTCTGCATAAGTCTACCTAAAAAATAGGATGAGGGGAGGTTACCAGTCTAAAATAATTTTGCCCCAAAAAGATTTTCGTGTGGGTTTTTAAAGAATTACACAACTGTAGTACAAACTGAACATGAGATATACTAATTATTATATGCTAAGCAAACATCTATACTATTTTTAAATTATTGGGTCCTTTTCAAGTGGAAAATCAGAGCCAAAGGGTAGTCTCAAGGACATACCAAGATGATTACAGCAGTGTCAGTAGTCTATATCCAGTTTTTCCACACCCATTCTCCAATCACCAGTCTAAACTATTTCTCACATGTACAGTTGGACCAAAGAATACAGTAAAAAGGAGGGAAAAAAACTAACTGGACACCGGAGAAGTGGACAGAGAGCCTGTCATTTGCTGAATTACCATAGAGCTTGTTATTGCTGCTGCATTAGGTTCAGTTATTTCAATAATTTAACAGCAGCTCAAACAGGGTTGCAGCTCCAGACAAAACACAGCAGACTGAACAAGTAAATAGGGGGCAATTGTAGTCAGATAGACCAGCTAGCAGACACAATTTACTAATAACATTATTAGTAGGAATTACATTGCTATTATTATTACTATTATCATCAAAAAAACCCAAAACAAAGCCTCAAAACATCACCACCATGCTAACCTGCTGCAGTTTTGATAAGCCTTGTGTATTGGGTCTGGCTGAGCCAGAATTGGTTTTCCCCTGTAGCAGCCCTCATGGTGCTGTGTTTTATGCTGGGAGCTGGCAGGGTGTTGATAGCACACTGGTGTTGTGGCTACTGCTGAGTAGTGCTTACACAGCACCAAGGCTCTTTCTGACATTTCCCCCCCCCACAGTGGGACGGGGTGGGCAAGATCTTGGGAGGGGACACAACCAGGACAGCTGACCCGAACTGACCAAAGGGATATTCCATACCATATGACGTCTGCTCAGCATAAAGCTGGGAGAAAGGAGGAAGGGGGTGGGGTCACCCTTGGTCCTCCGAGGCAACCGCTACGCATATCAGAGCCCTGCTTCCTGAGAAGGCCCGACATCGCCTGTTAATGGGAAGTAGAGAATAAATCTGTTTTCTTATTTTTGCTTCCGCGCGCGGACCTTTGCTTCGCTTTGCTTATATTAAAACTGCTGTTGTTTTACCCACAAGGGTTGTTTTGTTTTCCTATCTTATTTTCTTTCCCTTCTTTGCCCTATTGAGAAAAAAAAGGGGAAGGGGGGGGAAGTGATAGAGCGACTTGGTGGGTACCTGGCATTTAGCCAAGGTCAAACCACCACACCTTGGTTCACACAAAACCATTCATAGATCTGGTATATATCTACTGCTACACACAGAACCAAAAATAAACACTGAGAGCAACAAACTCAAGATCATAGTAGATGATTAGAAGTATATAATCAGTATTGAAATAACACATTTTAAAAAAAAAAAAAAGCAATTGCAATGGTTGCAATGGTTTACCATCATACAAGCTGCCCTTTATTAACAGAAGCAGAAATTATGTAAGATTTTAAGATGAATTTACCCACTTAATTCCAGACAAGTAAAACAGGGTAGGATGATTCTAGCAGGATTTGTTCACTATTCATGAGCAGCTTCTAATCTGGATTTAGAGTTTAGCATGTAGAAGTGCCACTTTTCACATAAAACTGCAGATTTAACAGTATTACACTTTGTTAATTCTGCAGACAGAGCTTTAATAAGACTTTCCAGCTGACACATTTAAGTTAACTCCTTTCTCCCCAACAGAGCAGTAATGGCAAAGCAAAAAAAAAAAAAACCAACCAAACCCAAAAAAATCTTTTAAGTAGTAGATGACCTTCCTGTCCAGTCTGAGGGAGATAACAGTGAATTTTCATTTATTTTTCTACATATTCTTTGTGTCAGAACACTCTCTCATCTCAATTGTAACTGATAATACTTAGATTTCACATATCCCCCCCATTTAATTTATTTTTTTCCTGCAAATTCCATTCTACTGTCTTAGTTTAGCTTTATTTAGAATCCTTCAGCCTTCACTTCAACCACCAACTCCCCAACATCACCACACCTGCCTCCAAAAAATGACTAAATTGAACAGAGGGGACCTAAAAATCATTGCTCTAGAGAGCTTTCCGGAGAAGGGGGGTAGGGAAGAAGTGTGAATGCATTCATTATTTCTCTCATTGAAATGTGTTTCTGAAATTTCATAGCATCCAGCTGAATACTGCTTGATGCAAATGGAAAGAGTCTCATCAGCTTAATGAACATCAAACCTGGATACTGGATATCAGTGAAAAGGCAAAGGATAGCAATTTCTCCGAAATGCCAGCCTTACCAACAAATTTATAAGGACACAGAAGATTTACCCTTGGTGGACAAGGACCAGGTTTGTGAATGTTTAAACAAGCTGGGCATGCACAAGTCCAACAGACTTGATTGGATGTACCCATGAGAGCTGAAAGAGCCAGTCATCATCACTGTAAGACTACCCCTGATTATCTTTGGTAAGTCATGGGAAATGGGGAAGGTTCCCAAGGACTGGAGCAAAGCAAGAGTCACTCCTACAGGCAAGAAGGGAACTACAGGACGTTCAGATTCATCTCAGTCCTGGGAAGGGGATGGAACAAACCCTCTTGGACACCATTTCCAAGCATATGAAAGTGATGAGGAATAGTCAGCAAGGATTTACAAATGGAAAAATCATGCTTAACCAACCTGCCAACCTACAACAAGGCAACTGGTTTGGTGGATAAGGAAGCAGTGGGGATGGGATGTAATGGATGTTGCTTATATTAAATTTAGAAAGGCTTTGACACTATCTCTCATAACACCCTCATAGACAAATGGATGAATTAGGTGGGGTAGGTAAATGAACAGAGAAGTAGACTGAAAACTGACTGAACTTCTGGGCTCACAGGGTTGTCATCAGTGGCATCAAAGTTCAGCTGGAGGCAGTTGCTTGATGTTCCCCAGAGTTCAATACTGATAACAGTAGAGTTCAACATTTTCATGAAATGTCCCATTAATGATAGGAAAGAGTGCAACTTCAGCAAATTTTCAGATCCAACAAACCTAGGAGTGGTTGATACATCAGGCTGTTGAGCTGCCGTGCAGAAGGGTGTCAACAGGCTGGAGAAAGGAACCAACAGGAACCTCATGCAGTTCAACAAATGAAAATGTAAAGTTCTGTACCTAGGGAGGAACAGCCCACATACTGGGCTCTGCCCAACCAGAAAGCTGCTTTGCAGGTAGATCCTAGATGTAATGACGAGCTGAACATGAACCAGCAATGTACCCTTGCAGTAAAGGCGGCCAACAGTATCCTGGGCTACATCAGGAAAACACTGCATCAGGAAAATACTGCAACAAGTCCAGTGAATATCCACGAAGATGGTTAAAGGCTTGGAGCATCTCATATATGACCCTGGGAGAACTAGGACTGTTCAGCCTGGAGAAGAGAAGTTTCAGGGGGATCTGATCACTGTATAGTAAATACCTGATGGGAAGTAAGAAGACAGAGCCCGACTCCTCTCAGTAGTTCCCTGTGACAGGAGAAGAGGCAGTGGGCACAAAATGCAATACAGCAAATCCTGTTTAAACCTAAGAAAACATTTTACTCTGAGGGTGATCAAACACTGGAACAAGCTGTAGAAAGAGGCCGTGGGATGTCCATCCTTGGAGATGTTCAACACCAGACTGGACACAGCACTGACCAACCTCCTGTAGTTAACTACCCTCTGAGTCAGTGCGGGTGAGGGGCGTGGTCTACAGATCAGATGATTTCCAGAAGCGCCTTCCCACTTCAGTAATTCTGTAGTACACCCTGGGAAGAATCACAAGATGGCCAGACAAGGAATAGTCTGCAGGTATCCAGTTGCTGAATATCAAAACAGGAACTCAGTTCATCCTAATTCTGCTCACCATTACAAAAGCATTTGACCAGAAGTGAGCAGATTTGTAGCTTCCTGCAGCAGGCAGATCTTGAAGTTGTAGAAACATCCAAAAATTTTGCTGACAAGACGGAGGCCCTCCAACTCAGCAGTCAGTTTTGTGAAGTGTTCACAGCTGCTTCTAACCATGCTGAACAAAACAAATTTTCCATCAGTCTCCTGTGACTGTAAACAGCACTCTAACTTGGCTTTAAACTCAGCAGAACTGCATGATCAAGCAACAACTTTTCATTGTGCTTCTAGCCTGCTTGATTGTTTATTCATTCAACTCAGAATTCATTGCACTTAGGTTAACATTAGGAGTTTTTCAGATATGCCTTCCTCTTAGCTCTATGAACCATCAGCACATTAGCAAGGTTGCTTTGAAGGTGATGCTTTTTCAAGTTAGATTTTAACAGATGCAAACAGCCCACACAAACCCACTTCTGCTCTGGACCTCAGTTACTTAACAGGTAACTCAAACATCATGATGCAGACTAACCCAAACTGCTACAGAAAGGGTTGACAGTGTGCTAGTTTGGTATTATTCCATTATTTCTGTAATGTTGCAAGCACTAGTTAAGATTATCTATCTTTACTTGCTCTACAGAGTCTTGTTTTCAGCTCTGGTATTTTAACATATTCTTGCAAAATAGTTAAAGAAACAAAGATGAATGGATTGGCACTCAAACATATAGCAAGGACTCACACTAAGGAAAAGTTTTAAGAAATTGAGAGAATTCATGCTGGTTCAACTTCTGCCAGTGCAAAATGGGAAGAGTTCATTTGTAAATAAAAAGCTTTTAGAGACTGAATTCCTAATATTTTTGTCTAATTGAGATGTAAAACATTTCCTACTGGTTTCCATAAAATCCTGGTTTCTTTTTTTTCTGCCAGGCCAGGACCATAACTTTTAAGGTTTGCTTACATCTCTCATTTCACCTCCATTTTTTAAGTTTAAGATTTTTGCAGTTTGAGAATGAATGAGTAGCAGGGATTGAAGAAAGCTTCTGAAGACTGCTGCAGGGGAGAAAAAACAAACAAAAGCCCAAGGAGCACTTTTCTTAATGGCAGTTCAGAATGGCAAGAGCCACACATGGAGAAGCATGCTGGGCTGGCAGCTTCAAGAGAGGCTTTTCTTTCAGTTGCCATGACACTTGTTTCCCCGCTACCAAGGAACCCCCTGAGGGAACTAATATAGAAACGTCCAGCACACATTCTTTTTAACTCCAAAACTATGAAACTGGCTTTAAGCTTTGGAAAAGAGTGGACCAATCTGTAGAAAACAAATTAATGTGAATTGATGATCTTGGAGGGCTTGACTGTAAATTCAAAAACAGCGCTTCAGATGAAAGCAGTCAACCATCACATTTGCCATTTTGGCTTTAACACTGAATGTCAGAACTGCAAGTATTTTCCACTAAATAGAATTTAAAATATTCACTCAGCTTATCCTTCAGGAGATAAGCTATTCCCACAATATCTCTATAAAGAATGATTTACTGTAAATGTATAAAGAGAGCTATTCCTGTCTGAGGAAATGAAGAGTGGTGAAATATGCAGCTGATTAATACAATCAGAATTAGTGGGAGATCACTAGAATTCACAGCTCTCTGCTATAAGATGAAGGATCCATCCACATATTATTTTTATGCAACAGACAATAAGCAGATTTCCCTAGTCTTAATTTGTGGTTCTGCAGAATCTGACAAAATATCAAAACATATCTCCTTGGAGGCTTCTGACCATTAAGTCAAGGGGATACCAGCTGACTCTGCATTATAGTGGTTCCTCAGAGCATGTGCGTTAAGCAACTCCCTCATGAAGGAAACCTAATCACAGATATTACTGTAACTGATTACTCTTCCAGGTACTTCTGTGTTTTCCCCATCTCACCCCTTGTGTAGTTTGGGATGCTCAGGGAAAAGGGAAGAGCACAACCAAGGAAGTCTCCATATGAAAAATAATCCACACCTCAGCATCACTGTCCCATCCTCTCATTAAAAAAACCACCTAACTTTTGCTACAACTACCACCAAAAACTAACCCACAACTGAACACAAAGCACTCGAGACAAACCATGTGCAAATACCTGACATGTAATAACCCAATTCTCAGGGATACTGAGCACATTAGGAGTCCAGCCAAACTCAGCTTTATGCTGTGTCTCCAAATCAGGGATTGAAAAGTAGCAGAACGCACACCTCAGAGTGGAAGACATTTGTTCCAGTGGTTCAGCTTTGTTCATTGTAACTTTTTGCCAGGGGATGCTGCTTGCCAAGAGGAAAACAGCCTCTTCATTGCTGAATGAAGCCAGGGAAAGCTGCCAAACTTTTACAAACTGTACCTGTCCTAGAAGCTCTTCATAATATACAAAAAGCAGCAGCTCTGTGTTTATTTCACAGTAGCAGTGCAGAACTGTGCGGGACCCAGCCTCATCAGGGACATTACCTGGATGAAAAATGCCTTTAGTTCACCACCCAGATGGAATATTTTAGCGTATATCCATGCTACAAAAGTTAATGGATTAAGACTGGCCTGGAGGAGGAGAGAAAAAAAAAAAAAAAAAAAAAGAAAAAAGAGACCTCTAGTCATGAAACCAGGAGTCATACCTTCCTGACAAGTCATAACAAGTATTATCATCAGGTGCCAGTCTCCTTTTCTTTTGTTGCTTATATTTCATGAACATGGCAAGCTAAGACTCCTAAATCCAAGTTGTATATTCCTGTAGAAATTTAAGTTACAGCTTCTCATTACACGGCATAACAGTATGCACCAACACCCTTCCTTCAGAGCTGGTTTCTGCTACAAATTGTGCTACGTCCCCCATCCCCAAGAGAATGTATCACCTCATCAGCTCTGTGAAGCTGTTCATCTGTTTTCCCACTGCATTTCAGTGCAGGAAATACTCAGCTGTACATGGGAGAAGGCTCTGAGACAGTAGGTGCTCCCACCACTGCAGGGCTCGGATAGTTTTAGGTTCTTCTGTGCAAGATAAGGCATAGAAATAAATGGGGATATCAGAATGTGTTAGAGACAATCTACTAGTTAAAAGAAAGGGCGGATAAATAGGATATTAGAAGTGGGAGACTGAAGCACCAGTAAAACTGTCCTCACAACTGGAGGCAGAATCATTAATCTTTTCCAAGCTCATTAAGAGCAGTTATATTCCTAAATGTTATGTGTAGACCTAATATTTTGAGGCTGTCTAACTGCACAACAAATTTCTTGGCAACTATTACAGTTCTGACTGGACTTTGCAACATACAGTCCATGGGTAGTCACTCTAAAAAAGTCAGTCCTCTGATGCATTGGAAATTTTCCGTCTCTTTGAACTTCTCCGGTCCAGAATTGTTGCTCTTTCCCCAGTGCCATATCTCCGATCAATTACTAGTATGCTGTGGAATAATGTTTAATAAACATAATTTTCTTGGCAGAGCACATCTTCTAAGTGATTGATCATAAGAGTCTAGGAAATAGAGTTCTAAGTACTATATCAGCTTCCTGCCTTTCCTTTGAATGGCATCCCATAGTCATTAAAAAAACTACCCTTGGCATTAAAATCATTTTTTTTAATCTAAACAGAGATTACTTTAATTAAACACACTTTATTATTCTTGAAAGTGACAGAGCACTCCCCTGAAGCCTTCTATCACTCTATTTATCAAATTATTTCAGTGGGAGCAGCAAGTTGCTCCTCCCAGAACACTTTGCTATAGAGCTTCTGTTTTGCTCCAAAAAGAGGGAGAAGAAAAACCAAAAATAAGAAAATATAAAGAAATCCAACTAATCTCAGATAACACTACACTTATGTCAAGGGACTTCTACTACCATTAATCAGTTCCTGAGTTTGTAACTGAATACTAAACAAAGCTGCAAAGTTTGCATTAAAAAAAAAAAAAAAATCAAATCTATGTTTCAACACTGATAAAATCTAGGAACATCTGTAGCTAGAGTTTTGTTCAGGCAAATGAAGGGTCTAGTCCATCTTTGTGATTATTCTGGAGCATTTGTAGTGACTAAAAGTCATTAATGTCAAAGGTTTGCCGTACAGGGGCTGTAAAAATGGAGCAACAGAGGTGCCCTGCTCAGAGAATCCTGCATAACAAAACACTGCTAGAAAAGCATCAGACAAGCAGTTTAAGGAGATGCTGGGAAGGTGTGAGTAGTGATAGATGCGCATGACTGCAAAGTCAGTTCACGTTGAGCCAGAACCCATAACAAAGCAAATACTTTAAATCAGCAATACTAACATTCAGTACTCTTCAGACATCCCAGAAGATATTGGGAGGAACATTACTCGTGATATTGGGAATTATATATGCGTAAGTCTAGTGCTGTATGCTGACAGCCATTGGGACTGTTGAAAAGAGAAGGGTGGAGGGAAATACACACATATACATGCTTGCACCTTTCTTTTGACAGCAAAATCTTTTTTAAGAAAAGCAACAAAATCCATTTCAGAAAGGTCAAAATATTCAGTGGATTCCCTTTTCTTGTCACCTCCAGTATATTGGGGGTAGGAAAGTCATCATATTGTCACAAGAAAAGACTGATTTACATTAGCATTCAACCACAATATAACTAGAGGTACTCATAAACATCCTGAAATAATCCATTTCCCCTTCCTTCCAAATTCAACATTTCCAGTCTAATTTACAGACAAGTATCTGAAATGCATCCAAACTATTATCAAATCAGCATGCTAGGTGACTGACATTCACCCTTCACTGAAAGTCTCTTGGAAAAGAGATTCATGAAAATTCTACCCCAGATGTCTGAGCTTTTTAATGACTAATAGAACAGTGTCTTTCCAGGCTCACCTTTCATTTGTTATTTACTCAGCAGTATTTACACACTGTTAAGGCAGACTAAGCCGTACAGGGGATAGACATACACAAATATAAACAGAATTATAATGTCCTGGTTGCAAGATAGCTGTGATAGAGAAATATACTGGTTGTGCAGGAGAACCTAGGGATGAGTCACCGCTCTAAAATGTTCAGCAGTTCTTAAAATGGCTATAATTATCCTTCCTACTCAAGTATGGGATATGCCTTTTATTGCCTTTGAACCATTTACTGCCATGCACTTCACTTCCAAGGATTTGTACCAGAAGACACCATCACAAAGAGAGTATCAGTCCTGCAGTACTCATCTTAGAAGACTTAAGGGTACCCACTGATCCTGATCTTGAAAAACAGGGGCAGGTTTTGACCCCCAGCTGTTTTAAGGCGCAAGAGTAGAGACAAAGCCACACCCAAACAGAACAAAAATTGCTACAAAAACCCCACAGAAAGATAAGTCAGAGTATCTGTATCTCCTAGTGGGTGGTACAAATACATGAGATCCCTGATGAAGCTGTTTATCCTGCAGGAAACAAGTCTCCATTAGACATTTTCATTGATCAAATTATTTATTTGCACTTAGTATTCAGGTGTGTTTAATATTTTTTATGCTTAGAGGGCTAATTAAACCTATACAAAGTCTCTAGTCACTCCATCTCAGGGCTATGTCTTCCTTCAGACAAAACGTGACAGTTTAGCAAATAAAATTGTGTTAGCCTAAAGAGAAGTTCACATCTTTTGCATGTAAAAGATTTATCTTCCTGGTAACTTATTCTCTGTTGACGGAACAGTCTAGCTTGCCAAAACCATGTCCTATGCCCCAGATATCATACAGTGGGAGGATTTCATGCACATGAGAAATTAATACTCCATTCCCCTAGCTTCTACTTCTGCCTTTTTTTAGATGCCACCAGTTCCCTGCATGAGTTCTTCACTGGCTTACAGGCAAAAATAACAAGCAAGTAACATGCCATAGGCAACAACATATTTTTCCTACCTTCTTGGCCTGCAGAAGCAGAGACCTCCTTACAGCAGGGAAAAATGACTGAGGGGTCTGTGACTGAATTAGAAGTTAATCCTTATTGGACAAGTAAATCAGCCTCAACCCTACTATGTTAGCAAACTTGTTTGAATAATCAAAATATACAACAAATTCCCTTCAGAAAGCTCTGAAAAATTAGTTTCCTAATGAGGTCAGAAGGACAGGCTACAAAAATTCCTCCCCTAATTAGAACACACAGTTTCTTAGTTGCTGAACAAAATACAGATGCCTTTCCTCCTTTAAACTCTTCTGCAACTTTTGTCAGCTCACACATTTTTAATAAAAAATTTTAGTTACAATCACCAACAAACTATTTCCTCATAAATTTCTACCTAGGAATACATTCCAGGTCTTCTCTTCCTCCCCACGAGAAGAAGCTCAGCCACCTTCTCTTGCAGATGGAGGGTGACTGACTGCAGCAGCATCCCCTGAGGTAATGCTAGGCTGTGCCATAGATCAATTTTTGGCTTGTCTTGGTCTTTGGAGAGATGCAGAAGACACAAGGAGATTGCCCTTTCAGTTTCACCAAGAAAACAACAGACACGAGGCCTTCCACTGGAAACATACCAACAGAAAAAGGAAGGGAATTCATATGGGGAGGTATAAAAGTTTTCTGCTTGAAGGAATGGACTGCAGTGTGTTTTGAGGTTTGGAGATGCTAAAAATACTGATATTTCATGCCCAGTTATCTAAATAATTTTCCACTTTATTTTCAGTCACCCTCTATAACTTACTGTAGGTACCCCATGCAGACACATCTCTCCAGATATGATTACAAAACAACAAAATTAAAAAGTAATATCCTGGATTACTATACACAAATTCAGTTGTCATTTTTCAAAATTTATTCATCATCCTTAGGAAAGGGACCTGTTCTTTAGGGAAAGGGAGAAATTTTTTCCTATATAAAGAATTCCATCTACATGTGTTAATCACTGATTTCATTTTACTCTGTCATCATAGGAAGCTAATACAATGCTATCCTTTCAGTTTATTAAAAAAATAATCATATATATATCCTTTTATATTATCCTATAATATCCTTTCAGTTTATTTTGTGTCTCTTCTCCACTTTAAATTAAATACTTCAACAGTCCTCACCACAAGCAAGATCTGTTGATAAATCTCAGCGCAAGTTAGTGACTTGGCAAACCAAACACACAGCCTTCTCCACCCAGTCAGTTCTTCAGACTCTCTCTACAACTACAAGAATTCAATTAGGCAAATTCCTAATTGGTGCAGACTGCTTTTCCTTCCAGCAATGACCCTTACATTATTGTTAGCAGTCCTCTATGATTAATTAGGCCAATGGTAGCAGACTAAACTTCTTATTTCTATAGACTTCCAAAACATAGCACTCATTAGAGAGGCAGTGGTGAAAAAACTTTCATTATGCAGTTCATTTTGTACCTCACTTTACCATGGCTTTAGCTCTAGCAGCTTTCTATAAAAGGCACTTCAGTTCTTCCCTTCCAGCAATTCAGAGGTGCAAGGCAGGTGGTCAAAGATAGAACATGCTGCTACTAAGCACTCTCGCCTTAGACTGGGTTTTGCTTGCCAAAATTGAGGCTGAGACACAAGGAAGGAAAAAAAAAAGCTTAAAGAATAAAGCAACAAGATTTGCATTAAAGCAACATGTACTACTATATACAAATGGCGACCTATGCCTGTAGAAAAAATTAACACATTTTATTGAAAAAATATAAAATTCAAAATAACACAGGCAAGGGTCATAGGTCCTGCCTGTTATGCTTGTAGCATTTGCCACTTTCCAGAAATAAGGACCAATGACCTGAAAGTATCAGGAATTCAGAACCCTTTGAAGCAGTAAGCATGGAAATATGAGACAGACCTTTAAATATTTTGAAGCAACCGCAGTAGAAATCCAAGGTTTGGGCTCAGAGTACTTTACAAATAAGTTCCCTATATATTAAAATTTCTTTTCATCAAGGTAGTGCTGCCTCAAAGAATTTCCACATTGAGAAACAGCTATAAGAGAGCATTAAGATGGATGGAAAGAAGACTATGATATATTGCACAGTAACACTTTCACAAAACCCTACCTGGAAAACAGAGCTACAGCTAGTTTCATCTAAGGACAAAAAATAATCTTTTGTAGTGCTTTACGTACTACAAGTTTCCCCAAATGTAACAAAGCAATTTTAAAAAGTTATAAGCATGGAACTTGCAGTTTCAAAAGCTCAAAGTCATACTGCTAACATAGGCCAAGAGTTGTCCACATTTGTTACATTCAAAGAGCTTGCATTTTAAAGATTTCTTCATTTAAAAAAATAAAATACATTAAAAAAACATTTTTTTTAATTCATCGGGGGTTAAAAAAATCCAGACCTCTAAACCAGAATATTTTAATTGATATTACATGTCCAGTTTGTTTAAATTTCCTATAAACCATACTAAAATTTCTCCCTTTTAAGTCAGTTTTTCAAAATGAATTTTAAAACAATCATGGAATGACATCAGCTTATAAACAAGACTTCATTTTCACCAGTGAAAATGAAATGGACTAACTAAAAATGAGATTCCAGTATTTCCTTGGTCTGAACAGCACAGCAGACAACTTCTATGCCAGGAGCAGAGAATCGAAACAGTTAATGGGTTTTAGCCATGGTAGTCTTTAGAAATAAAGGTAATAAAATTAAAAAAACAAAACAAACAAACAAACAACAAAAAAAAACCCCGAAAAAAATTAGAATTAAGATCGATCCCAGAAAATAATCAAGAACTACTTTGAGTATGATAAATAATAGCCATTAGTTCAAAGGTTTAAGAACCTGTCTTGGCCGCAATTTAAACAAATTTAAAATAAATCTGTTAAAATTTATTAAACAAATTAAAAACTCTGTCTCTTCACATGGTGCCTTTTGATGCAAAAATTCAATCCTTTATTGTAGACTTTTGCATAATCAGAGCAATAAGATTTTTTTTTTTCCCCACACACAAAGGAGTTTTTACATTACTGCAACATAGAGGTTAACACACCCAGTTATCTGATATTTGCACACCAGCACCCTTAATGCCTGCTAGCGTATGCCTTCTTAGTGGCTCAAACTTTGTGAGAAATGGACACAAGCCTGTACCGGATAGCAGTTTTTGTGTCTGCCTGGGGGAGTGGGAGAGAACTGGGAGATGTCAGAAAAAATGCACGGACATGAGCAAAATTCTGGGAATAATATGCATAGATTCATCCCTGCCAGCTTCCATTCTCTCCTTGCCCCACAAAGCACTCTCACGGAAATTCATCAGCTTGTCGAAACACAAATAGAATGGCCTCAGTCATCTACTTGACCCCCACGAGCTCCAGCCTATTGTCACATTGACTTGCACTTACCTGCTTAACCTAGTCTGAATCTCAGATGGCTTCAAAATTTTTGCTGTAAGGCCAAATTCAACCTCACTAAAAGTGCAAAAGCTCTGCCGTAATTCAGTTGCTCAGAATACTTAATAGTATTTTACTGTGGTTTTAAATATGATACACAGCACTAAAGAGACACACTAAACAGAAAGTCACTTAAAATATTACAGTTTGAAAGTAAACTGTAACTCTATAGTTAAAAGATTTAATAGGGAGCTATTTAAACAGGTCACCTTATAACAATAAGAAGTAGAACTACACATAGCTACAGCATCTAATAAATTTGTAAACAAGCACATACAGACCTGAGCGACACATTGGCAAGCCACATACAGCTTTATTAGCCAAACCTGAGTTTAAGAACTATGCCAACCAAGCAGCTTTGTTCCAAGGGAACATGAGAAAATATTGATTCACAGAATTTAAAATGTTTTCAAGAAACTTAGTCTCAGAACCTTCCTAATGAAACTTATCAAAACCATTTCTTTCAAAATATAAAAATATTTGAAGTAATTTTGTAATCAATCACAATGACATCTAAGTAGACTAATTCCATGAGACTGAAACCAAGTGTTGTGAAAGATAATCATGTTTCTACATTTATTCCCGGTACCTGACTGGGGATACTACTTTAAAAGGTCCCAGGAGATGGAAGTCATATTTTGACTAGTAGCCTACATTGGTGAAAGATAATGGCATGGAAGAGAATAGTGATATTTAAACAGAGGTATTTGAAATAGTAAGAGCAAGAAGGGCAATCTTTTAAAAAGTCATCAGTGCTTTGGATAAGTTTCACAGTGTATGGTACAAACAGTAAATCATAGTGTTCACATTCTGATATAGCACACCCTCAAGTTCCAAGATTTCAAGACAAGCCTACTTCCATCTTGTATTTGATGCAACAGACATGTGTACAGTTGAATACAAGCAGAAATGCCATCCTTCATGATTTTTAATTATAAAGGGGACATGAGATCTAGGTGATGTTCCCCGCCATGTAATAAACTGAACGAGAGAGCTTGATGCACAGCTCACCTCAGCTAAAGTAGGGGAAATCAAGTGTCCAATGAAATGTCAAAGGTTTCCAGCGCTATGATGCCTATTACTTCAATTCTATAAAGGGCTCTCTTTTGGTTTTGGAAACAGAATAATTTTGTTCTTGTTTGTTTTGATCTTGCTCCTGTTGGAGTCACAGAAAATAGTAGTCAGAAAAATCTGGTTTTAAAGCCCTGTGCTTCTGGTGAAATAGAACAGGGACAGAAAACAACATAAGGCAAAAATAATCTAGAAGTTATATACATACCACAATTGCAGAAAGAGTCACAGAAGTTCAATTTCAATTATCACTAGAGATCATCATCTTCACTTACCAGATTTCCACAGATAATGTGCAACATTAAGGTAGTAAAAAATCTGGTATATGAATGCAGCAACTATGTAAACCATCTGCTGCTTAAGAAGTCAGCTGAGAGAATGACTATGGACATATGGGGATACCAGCAGTGAATCACCCCTTTAAGGGTAAGGCAAGCTCTGGTCAAATCAAGCTGTGAAAACAAAGCAAGGATGGAGAAGGGGCCATAAGGCGACAACTGCAGCTGGTTTGTGGTGTCCTCAGGGCTCATCCCAGAACTGCCACCACCTCTAGGGTCTGCCTGTCACCTGGGACACACTTGCTCTAGTTCAGCAAACTTAAATACTGTCCATCAGTGGAGAATCAGAGGGAAAAATGCAGGTACCAAGGGTCACTTGAAGGCACTCTACAGTGGAGAGAGTGAAATTATTTAAAAGCCCCAAAATGGTATCAAAGAAGTATTTTTATTCAGATTTTTAAAGTTCAGGTTTTATTTCCAATGTGAACAGAGCTGGATCAAGTCCTTTAACCTAAATTTATATTTTAGCTTTATCTGACAGTGCCCAGCAGGACTTTCACTGCTTTCTCTAGTCTCACAGAAAGAGCTAGAGAGGAGTCAACTAAACAAGCCACTCAGGCTGATATTTTGCCTTCAGGTGGCAAAAGTATTTTTCATGAAAGCATAAGACTTTGGACACCTTTCCATATGGAGGAGAAATTATTTTTTGCTGTACTGGCTTAACAATCAGATTGTAAACTAGGTTGATGCAACAGCAGCACAACAGTTACAGGATCTGTGACTGGAGGGGGTTTGCTGTTTGGTTGCAATGACAAAACAGAAGACACACAAAACAGGTTGCCCCAAAGTGACACCCAATGAATGCTTCTTGCAGACTAACCCAGTTTTCATCTGTGCAAATGGAAACAAAAGTTGAACAAGATATTACCCTGAGATCATTCTGTTGAACTTGTATCTAGAAATATTATTACACACCCCCAGGGCCAGGAATTTCTGATGTCTTATTCTTTTTACAGGCATTTTGCCTGGCCCCAGTCTAGTAGGAAACACTTAACAGAATCATGCACACAAAAAAAAAAAAAAAAAACAAAACAAAAAACCAAACCAACCACCAAAAATTCGCACCCCTTGCCCCCAAATGCCACAACCTTAAAATTAAAGTACTCTGCAGCACTTCTGCCTCCAAAGCATCCCACAGAAGTACACCCACTTGACATTTACAGAGGAATCCATCTCCTTTCAACCATTTCATATTTTTCACCTTTTCATCAAGAGCTCTCATTCTTTGTTACTGGAAAAAGCAAATACTGTGTTCATACAAATGTTACCCCCACTACTTGTGATTTCCCTCTTTCGTACCTTCACTTCCACTTTTTCCCTTGTTAGAGGAAAGCCTCATTACAGGAAAATTTTGTGTTGGTAAGGAACCATATTCAAAACAACTAATAGAAACTTCATACTTCGGGCCCTTCACTGCTAACCTGTGATAGGAAGAGAGATGCCCTATGAGAGGCTGCTGTTTCCTGGCAAACAAGTGCTTTTGCACCTGACCAGAACTGCCCTGAGTTGTAGCAACTGGAAAAAATGTTGTGTTTTTTACCTAAATGTCCTGTCTCTGCTCTCCAAGGACATCTAAAATATGGTAAATACAGGAGAACCTCAGAATCACAGGATGATTGAGGTTGGAAGTGACCTCTGGAGGTCATCTGGTCCAATCCTCCTGCTCAAAAAGGGCCACCTAGAGCCAGTTTCCCAGGACTGTGTCTAGAAAGTTTTTTAATGTCTCCAAGGATGGAGACTCCACAACCGCTCTAGGCAACCTGTTCCAGTGTCTTGTCGCTCTCTCAGTATGAAAGTGTTTCCTGATGTTCAGAGACAGCCTCCTGTGTTTCAGTTTGTGTCCTGTCCTGTCACTAGACATCACTGAAAAGAGCCTGGCTCCATCTTCTTTGCACCCTCCCTTCAGGTATTTGTATACTTTGACCAGATCCTCCTGGGCCTTCTCTTCTCCAGACTAAACATTCCCAGCTCTCTCAGCCTTTCCTCATAGGAGAGATGCTTCAGTCCCTTCATCATCTTCATGGCCCTACATTATACAAGGAACATTTTTTGTTCTTTCCCATGTTTGAAGTTAGAGGAAAAAAAAGGAAAATTAAATCATATGTAATGTCTATTTGTCCTGCGGAATCATCTCTCTTTCAAAATAATTATTTTTAGCCACACCAAGGGCCCATACACTACAGTTTTAAAACAGTGGGTTGTTTTGTGTTATTTTAAGGTTGCTAACATGTTTTAACAGCATGTTACAATGTGGCACTCAAAATATTGGCATAATTTTATTTTGTGGAACTTGCAAGGACTTCAGTTTATCCACGAATATGTGCAAAGACAGAGGGCCTGGTCAAAAAAGCCAGTGCCCATGTTCCACATTAGCCACAAAAGTAATCTCAATTACTTCAGTGTGAGGTAGTTACTTATCCCCAAATTAAGGTCCAGTATATGCATCAGTACCTGTGGATTGACCTAAATTTAAGAACAGAACTGAAGACACCTGGGGATTCCCAAACCTGTTAGGAGCATCTCCAGTTCCTGGTGGGAATACCAACTAGTGAGACACGTGTTTTTAGCAATATTCTGGTAGAGCCAGAAAAACAAAACAAAACACCAGAATATAGAAAACATTTGAGATTATTCTACATTATGCTGTTTCAGTTTTTACCACCTAGGCTGCAGAGGCCAGACAGATGTAAGAACAAGTGAAAGCATTACTTGCAGGTAGATTTTGTTTTGTCCAAGACAAACTTTCCTCTTCTCACCACTTCTTTACAGAATATGAGTGAAAAAGGTTATAACAAGCAAGTATATAATTCAAACACCTATCTTGCCTTTCACCAGGGCCACAGAGCTCCACTATACTGCTGTGTATCCATCTGTGCCACATTTGCTGCTTGTCTGAAAAGAGGCTTTATTAGAGAAGCAAGAGTTTGTTCACATTGGAGTATGTTTCCTCTTCTCCATCCTCCTGCTATTTCAACTTTCTTCCAGATGTTTTCTTTCCTTTATGCAAGGCAGAGTTAAATAAGATCAAACTGAGGCAAGGAAGATATGTCCATCTGAGACACATTACTTTATGACGATCTGAATTTTGAATTTGAATTAGGTTCATTACCAGAACAGCTGTGCTACCTCTTTATCACTGTATATAAGAATGGGACCAGTTATTCATATTTTAGGTTCCTTTGCTCTCGGTTCTTGTTCTCCTAGATTCCCTTTGCCCCTTTATCATGAGCTTTCTGGGAACTTCATTTCGATTGCTCTATCTCAGTTTTACTTTTTTTTCTGGTGTGCAGGCCCTCAGTTTCTAGTGGCACAGAATCAGCAGCTCTGCACTGGTCTCTGTATCCAAGGACACCCCCTCCTCCCTGGGCATTGGTGCTAAAGGCTGGCTCAGACCCGAGTCTCAGCCCTAGTCAGCTAAGGAGCCACAAACCTCCAGGCTTCATTCAGGTTTTTCTAAAACTTGTTCTTAGCAACCCAAATATCAGTCCAAATGTTTTGACAGACTGTGATCTTCTGAAGGTTACTCAGAAGATGGGAGTGGCCAAAGGGTCAGAAGGTTTGGAAACTTATGTTGTTGAACACTAGGATACTGTCTGGGAGATCACTGTGGGTACCAGTCAGGTCACAGCATCTCATGAATGAGGTTAGTGAGCCTGTTATTTCCTCCATCTGTAAAGAGCTTGTTTTCTTCTATCCCTGGCCTCCCACGAGAACAAAATTTGTACAACAGATTACTGCAGCTTCTCAAAGGTGCCAATAGAAAATCTTTTTTTTTGTTTTGTTTAATTAATTATCCCCATAATCACTGGTATTTTAATAGAAGTCTAAGCAGGGTGGATTATTTAAAATACCCACTCAGTTTTAATTACAGTACTTTTTAAGAGATTATTTTGTAACAAAGATTGGTATCATTAGCTCTGAGACAGTACTAACGAGTTGTAGCCCATGTGTCTTTTCCTTCCAATAAACAAAAGTCATCCTTATTCACATTAACATATTTGCATGGTGATTGTGCTTAAGACTCCTATCAGTCAGCCGTACTAGAAATAATGCAGACAAATACTCTGAGTCTTTGCCCCAAGGAAATACATTTTAAGCAGATAACATGAAAAATATATTCACAGATTAAAGACTTAAAATTTTTCACACAAATTCATGTGGGTATCCATTGTGTAGCTTTGTGCCTCCTAAAGGGCATATTCACATTATTTAAGTTAAGGCACCTAAGTGAGGAAACTAGTTTGACGGCAGCAGGTTTTGAACTGAAGTCACCTTCAAGAGGCTAAACAGGGAACTGAGGTTCTGGATAGCCACAGCTAGACATAAGCACCCTCAGGTATTTGAAAAATCTGTCCACAGGTTTAAAACTAAGCTTTTTGCCCACACTTCTGAAAGCAGGAAGGACATACTGTCATGTTCAAAATCTTGTTTATGGATAACAAGGAAACACATCCTATGTTTAAATCTAAGAACTTATTGTTAATGTAATTGAAATTTTAAGTCTGATCACTGTCAGTCCAGAACTGATTGCTACAAAAAAGGAAAGGATAATAATACCATTAGAATACAGAAAATGCCTCAATAATAGTTGCAACACAAAAAGTTCTTTGTACTCCATTTCCTGATGTTATGTTATCCTTCCACTACTCCTCCCAGTCTTAAAGTTGGTGTTTTCACCCTGGGGTTGTCAGAAGTGGGGGAAAAAAGTGTTACGGCAACATATGAGCATATGGAGTCTTTCACCAGGAGGAATATAATGTTTATGTTGGTCGTTTTTTTTCTTTGTCACTCTAGGATACACTTGGGGTCCTTTTTATATGCCTGCTAACACAGTTTTACTCCTTTGCTCCTTCTTCATCAGTCTACAGCTCCACGTTGCCTCTAAGTTTACTATATATGGTGCCTTTTACATGTGTTAGATACTACTTCTTTGTTCTATTTGTTATCCATAAAGTCAGTTTTATCCAGCTCCAAGTTTGCATTTTTTTAACCAATGATTGGTAAGTTTTTAATATCTGTTGGGTCTCCCTAGCCAAGACACATCTCTTATTATCCTGTGCCAGTACTCCTCTGTGCCACATCCTGCATTTCCAATTGTTCAGGCCTCTTCTTTACACTACATCAATAACATTAGAGTAAAATTTCTGATTCTACTCAGGATAACTGCTTGTTAATGCTATTTATATAAAAGGTTGTACCATACAAAAATAATAAAAGTTAAAAAAAAAATTAACCATAGACACCTAGGCAGTTAGAGAACTCACTGTCACAGCTAAACCAAGTAAAACAAAGCTGCAGGCAAGTCAGTAAAGTCCTGAGTCCTTTAAAATTCAGTACAGAGCTTATGGCTTGTTACTAGCAATAGCAATGCTGTATTACAGCACTGCACAGCTACAACACACAAATTCAAAAGTGCTTCCCAATGCGCCACAAGACCTATTATTAATTTAACATGTAGTTTCTTTAATACAAACATGAAGAGGGAATGAATCCTATAGGTTATTCCAGGACCTGAAGCATACAATGGTTCTGCCGCCATGCTACAGAATGTGCCATTCAAGGAAGGAAGGCAAAGGTGTATTTTGTATCCGTGGTCCTGCAGTTATTCCCCATAATGCCAGCAACCTCTCAAGAGACTCCTTTATATCCAGCACTAATTCTCACAATACTCAAAAACTCAAAACTCTTCAGTAATTCAACTCTATACGCTGCTAGAAAAGACTCCATAGGCAAAAGCTTGAGCATTTCACAGCTTGTACACTTGAAACATTAACAGTTTTGCCATTCAGACTTTACCAGGACTCCAGATCTGTTTATTCTCACCAGCTGCAGCAAAGGCACAGTAATGGCTACAATTTTCATCCTAAAAATATATGCTTGCTAAATTAACATGTTAATTTAAATCAAAAAGCTACCTCTGACCTGAGCTGGCCCAGCTGCAGCAACAGAGAAAGACAAGGATACACATGTGGGCAGAAATGCCCTTCCTACCAAAATCAGGTAGGCAGAATCCACACAACTGAATTCACAGGTTCTTAATTCAGTCAAAAACAAACTTGTACTGCCAGGACACATGAACAGCACATGAGGATTTCTGGAAAGCTTGATGGAGTGGAATACTGATAATTTAACTAGCGTTATACAAATGAAAAGATTAATATCACTGCAGCCTTCCTATCTAAGAAGACTTCAAATATTAATGCCTTTTTCAAAAGTGATTTGATCGATAAGATTTGTGTTAATGAAAGAAGAAATGATTTAATCAAAACATTCACTTTTGGAAGAAAAAAAGTTTTCCGAGTGTCGAGATACTGAAGCCCAGCAAATATTCCCTCCCTTAAACCACCTTTTTACACAAAGACAAGCCCTACAGCAAAGCAAGCCCTGCTGAACACACAGAGGAGAGTCTACGGATTATGAGATATGCTGCAACTCTGATAAGTGCTACCGTGGATTTCTTATCTGCAGAAGCCATATGACAAATCACCCTACAACAAAACCTCATTGTGCCTTATTCATTTTCTTCCAACCCAAATCATACATTGCTCTTTGACTGATATGCTAATGATACAGGGAGGGAAGGGAGGTGTGGTTGCAACTTCGGGATCACATTAACTAAAAGAGAAGGACAGATCTGAAACCAGATCTTTTTGTGTCCATGCAGAATTTTTACCAAGGTCCCTAGAGGTCACACATGCAAAACCACTGAATTTGTCCACTGTGCCTCTAGCTCTCTTGAGGCTTTGCATTAGTAAGACAAATGGCTAATTCACTACAGCCAAATGTTGCACATTTCATGATTAAACACAAGTCTCCTCAGACTTGACTTCATTTATTTCCTCTGGAATGAAATATGTGCAGGTTTATATTTTTTCATTACTACATAAATACAAGCAGTTTATAAAATGCTGGAGGAATTATCAAAGCTGAATCTTTCATTCTAACATGAAAATGTGTTTTGGTCACTATTTTTTCCTACTGTCTGCTGCCATTAGTTATTTAATGGCATTATTTAATTGTGTTTAAAGAATTTTAATAATTGCCAATGTTCCTTTCCTTAGGAATTCAATTAAATCTAACCCCAGGTCTGTAGACATTAATCGGAAGAGTGAAATCTTACACTTCTAACTAGCTGTTGTTAAGATTTATCTAGCTTTTTGGTTTGTGTTGTTGGGGGGGTGGGGGGAGGGGGGGCAGGGGGAGGGACAGATTGTGGTTTGCTTGTTTTTTAAAAAGATCTGTCCATACCATAGAGACCTTGGGTGTGTCAAGCCTGATTCCTTATATCCCCAAGACTGCACAACAAGAATTGTCTGTCTTCATTCACCACCTCACATCAATCTCTGCTGTTACAAACACTGTTACAGCAGTCCAGAGGCATTGGCTATGTTCAGCTTTTTCAGTTGAGTTCCCCTGTAGAACAGGGCACTGCTGTGCTGATGGAGAAGCAAATCATCAGTTTCTTGAGCTCAAACCCCATCATTTTACAAGCATGCAAATACACAGTAGTCCTTCCTCCTCACTGTCCGCAATGACCTCTGCCCACCTGCTCTATTGCCATACAGTCTTGGCAGATTTGCACACCCAGCTCACTCTCACTTCCGCCAACAAAGGAAAGGAGAGTGGCAAATTTATCCTCCGCTGATATACAAAACAGATCATACTGGCCCTACTGAAAATGAAACTAAAGACACATTAGTGAAATTGCTCATCCATGTCCATAAAAGCTTAGAAAGAAAATGTATTTCTGATTTAAGCCTCCCCAACCATGCAGAACACCTAACCCAATTCAAACAACCCTGAGAACTTGGCTGCATCATCTCAGACTACCAAGAAGCAAGAACCTACACTCTGAAGCAGTTAAGATATAGGGAGCAAACCAATAGGTTAAAATTATTCTTCCAGTTTTCCAAATCAGCCTAATGTTTGAATGACTGTGGCTTTGGGATTTTAGCATCTTCTGTCGTTACAGTCAGGAGAGGTATCGCGATGACCTTCAGGCTGCCAGATGACTCACTGCAACATCTTTTTCAGCAGTTACTTTTCCAAAAAACATAGGAACGAGGAGATGCCTGATCTTACCCAAAGCAGGGGCTTTGTGCTTCATTTTCACTTCTTCAGTTTCACTACACACTACACTTTCTCCCGCTCCCTACCCACAGCTGTCCAAGGGCCAAGGAAAGGGCCTGTACTTGTCTGGGTCTTGTGCTACCAACTTGTGGTCTGCTGCACCTATTGCCATTTCAACGGGTAGACAGTACAAATACATAGATGCACAGATAAAAACCTATTATTTATCAAAAATTACAACAAATATTTTAGGCCTATTTAAGACTAACACAATCTGATTTTATCTTTTGTTTGTGCTATATCAATACCTACAAAATTTTATATTTTATTAAAATTGTCCATTTTTTTGATACGTCACTCTTGTGGGGACTAATAACAAGAAATAACCATGGCAACAAAGTAATAAATGGTACCTTTTGAATATCTTTAAATAATTTTTGAATAACTTCTTGACAGTTACTATAGGCAAAACATGAGTATTTTTCACAAAATACATGTTATATTATTGTCACTGTAAGCAACAGGGATAAATTATAGGTAATTTCTACTTTTTAAGTCCTGTTTCTATGGTAATATGAGCAACTGCCATTACTTCAGAGCTTGTTACCATGGTTATTTCAGGTAATTCTAGGGTTTTAATACCCTTAAATCTGAAGTGATACTTTTTCCTTCTATTTTGCTGTTGAGCAAAATCACAGCTCAACTTTAGGGGGAACACAACTCTTCCAGTTAAAATAAATACAGCATATAATGCACACATGTAAGGAGACAAGTCAAAGTGAATCACTTACCATACAAGCCCTAGCTGTCTCTTTTCTCCTAAAAGAACACTAACCCTTTCCCACACATATTTTTACAGAAAAAAAGAAGGTGTTTCCTCCAGGGTGTAAATCCTCTAACTACCCTCAACTGCACAGACCATTCCCTGTGGCCGTCAAGTTCCCTGGTGAAGCTGTGGAAGTAGGATGTAGTGAGCTAGTGATCTGCTCCTCCAAATCCCAGCTTTGAGAGCTGACTCATAAAAGTCAGTTGCCTCCCTAACAGGGAGGGTCACTGGGGAGGCTGGATACTCTCACCAGCAAGTGATCCAGCAGTTATGCCTATTTCAAGTGCCCTGGAGAGTAAATGGTCTTAATAGAGTCTTTTATGGTAGCGGGGCAGCCTTCACCATTCCTGTACTAATACAAACGGCACCAGCATCTTTGCCAATGCCCTGCAGGCACCTCTGGGGGGTTGAAAATGTCCAGGGTAATTCTGCCTGAACCTTTGTGTAAGAAAGAGGCAGCAGGAGGCTTCATGTACCATCAGCTGGGTAGTAATAGATATTGCTTTAAATTAAAACTGATTCTTCATCCTGAGAAATCGTCACATGCTAGCTGTATTACCACAGCCCGCCTTTCTAATAGGTGTCCTTGCTCATACGTATTGCAAGTGCTGCTTTTGACCTCAGTTCATGCAGACTCCTACACAGAGTTTTCCAAAGAGGACAATTTACATAATCTGCCCCTTTTCCTTCACAGTGGTAGTCACTTGATTGAACAAACTGGTATTTGCACTGAAGAGGGATTTTTGCTTACAGTAACTTGCTATAGCTGGGATATGAGGTCAGGGCATTGGTCCAGTCTGAGTCACTGGGACACCATATGATGCTGTTGAGTTGGCTCTACTGTTGTCAGGATTTTGGCCTTTTCATTAGCATTTCTTTTAAAAACACAAGTGAGAGAACATCACTTTTTTTTTTTTTTTTTTAAGAAAACAATAATTTTAAGCCGCATAACTTAGAGAAAAGATAGTAACTGTGAGGTAAATGGACCCTAATAACTTGGAAGCAGGAAAGCAAATATCAAGATCCCAAGATGTTTCACTGTTTTCAATTAATCTTATATTTTAACATACCTAAAAAACCTCATACTTCATGCTGACAGTCTTATGTCTGCTCTATGCCTGTGATTATTTTCCCCTGATTCTAATTAACAAGATTCATCATAGTGATCTACACTACTCTCTTCACATGTTTGTTCATGATAAAGGTGGTGTCAGTCCTTTTACAAGGTTTACTCACCAACACTCAGAAGTCGGCTTCAACTATGCAGGCATGGATTTTATCCAAATAATTAACATGTCCTCAAATTCAACCATTAATAACATCAAGACAGTGTAGCCTCTTAGAACAAGGAAAAGGAGGATGTGACCTCAGAAATCTGTTTTCCTGCCAGCAGATGATTAGTGAAACCTAATGTTGATGTTCCACATGAACTGCACTGATCAGCTCTGGCTATGTCTACATACATTATCAAATACCTTGGTATAATAAGACAGATCCATAAATCAAAGCAATTGGTGCTAAGGCCCTTCATTAAAAGCAGTTTGGGGGTTTTATCTCATACTAATCTTAGTCTGGTCTCGTGGATAGAACATCCCCACCATGCATGTGGTTTAACACATATGTTCAGTACACATCTGATTTGTATTTCCTCACCAATGGTTATAGTGTATTTGCCACACACCTGGAGCTCCTAGGGAACAGGGACAACCAGGGCATGTACATTGTTGCTCTAAACCACAATAGTAATCTGGACATGGCCTTTCTATCCACTTGGATATGAATGTCATTTTAGACAGAAAGCAAGCAGTAGAGGGTTGGTTTAACTTACATAAGTATGGTGGTCTGTTGTCAGAGATAGGCAACAGTAAGTCAGGAAATCACCTCTTTTCTTTCTCAGTTGCTTCAAGGACAATGACAAGTATGTAATGGCTGAAATCCTTCTACTTCCACTTGGGAGTTCACAAAGAGTATTTCTAACTCTGAGAGGAGGGACAGGTCCAGCTGAGCAAATTGGGCCCACATTACACTCAGAAACCTGAGTATGAGGAGCAGGTACACCTCAAACTCCTCTGAGACCAAAATTGTTATCACTGCCTGCAAAACTATTTTATTTCCTAGTAATACTGCAAATGATGTGTTGTATGGATCGACTGACCCAGTCCTGCTAACAGTGAGTTCTCCATCACCTTGGAGGCATGCCCATGTCCCTCATTTGGGAAGTATGGTTATTCCAAAAACTTTTAGATTTCTTTCAAGATTCCTTTACAGCCAGACATCATGCATACATGTTACACATTTCCTAAGCTGATATGTTGATGTCACCTAAGGTGTTGACATCTGTAGAGAGCAGTCCTGCAAATGGCATGGCAAGCTGTTCCACAAAATTCTGTATCCTGCCAGACCAACTGGCAGAAAGGCACTAGTCTAACCAATTAAATTACTCAGGCATTTTCTAATGCAAATCCTTATTTGCAGGCTTGCAATGTAAAAAAAATAACAAGACTTTCTGGAGCTCTTTGGACTGCCCTTTCTTTTTGAGACAGTCATGACTTATAAGATCCTGATAAGTTGAAGGGCTTGGTTTTGCTCCCCTAAAATGTGGGGCCTCTCCTGTTCTGAGATTTATCTATCACTATTTACAGGATCAGCTTGAACTGTATTTATAGCCAATACCCTTTGATAGCAGTGGCACATTTCTCGTTTGGCTGTTCTGTTTCATTTCCCTTTTTTAAAGGCAGCCTTGGACTCTATTATGACAAATTCCTGGCATTTTCCTAGAGCTCAGTCAGGGTGGACCTAAGTATGAAGCTTTGGAAAAAAGCCCAAGACACCTCTCTCCCTCCGGTGCACACCAGCTGTGCTTTTTCCATAATTACTTCTCCTAAGGATTGTGATATTTTTAATTATTTTTCTCCTTTGTTCCTGATAATACTATCTATGTATTTCCTAATCTACCCACCAAAATAGTCTCTGACCTAGTCAGATCATACAATGATAAACTGGAAAAAAAGCACCAATAGGTGTTTTTACATATGATCCAAATCTCTGATCCTGATTTTTTAAGAAATCATAAATGTTTCCATTTTTCCTGTTTCCTCTTCCTGTGTTTCAGCCATTGCTAAATTCAGCTTCCAGAGAGAGGAGGCTGGAAGACACTAAACCATTCCCTACTTCAAAAAAGCTAACTACAGCATCAGTTCATTTGCATTGCAGCAATTACCCATTTCTATTTGGAAACACTCTCTCTTTAACAAAAAGTATTTTCATGTCATTCTCCAGCTTAGAAGGATTTTTCCTAACTTGGTGACAGAGACCTCAAGGAACTAGTCCTATGACAAATAGAAACTTATTGACTAAATTGGAGCTACTTTTTTTCTTACCAGAGAAACATGGTTTGGAGGTGGAGGGGAGAAGCAGAGAAGGGTAGGAGGTGTATGTTCAAAGGAGCCTCAGGGATTTAAAAGCCAGTCTTCCACTGAAGTTAACTGGTGACAAGCACACAAGAGTTAGAATTTCTCAGGACTTGCTTTGGAAAGCTCAGCCAAGGGGTTCTTTTCAGAAATTCATCTTTTATAGAAGCTTCCTTAGTGATAAGGAATTAATTCAAACTATTAAAAAGTTATCAGGAGATTCATGTCATTTTACATACACCTATTGCTTCAGAAAATGCCACAGTTGACAGAATAAACTGACTTTGCTACAATGGATCATCACTAGTACCTCTAGAAAGTAGGAATAAAATTTCACCAGATGTAAATGATACTGTTGTAACACCCCACCTGCAAATGTAAGAAACACGCTCATGGGGTGGACATGTCTCCCTGAGAAACATGGCAAAAGCTGTGTTTCTTGAGAAAATGGTCTTCCAAAAGGATCTTGGGGTCCTTTGAATAGGAAAGACCCAGCAGTAAGATGAGTCATCACTAACAGCAGAGACACAGGCTACGCAATTTCCCGATGACATAGAATACAGTTTAACTGGCACTTCAGGGAATATTTGGCTCGGACAGTGAGGTTCTGCAAGAACGTCTCATTAGGCACAGCAAGAGCAACTTGCATCATTGGTTTTAAGAAGTAGCTCTATCCATTTATTATAGCCCTTCTAACATAGTATTGTTGGTGTCAGGAGAATGACTCTGATGGTTCAAGATATCCCTTTGAGTCCTGTGTTCTTATTGCTACCACAGAGCTAAGACAGGAAGGCACATCCTACCCCTAAGTCCCTTTCTTCCCTCACACTGACCTTGAGGGACACCATCCCAGCACAGACCTGAGAAGTGCCACTTCTGAGCTGCTCCAGGGAGTGGGATGTGAAGCATGTAGGCAATGTGCTGCTACATCGGCTAAGCAGAGAAGTGAGCAGGGCCAGGGGCTCACCGACAGCTCTGGGTGATTGCAATTGTGAGCTCTACAACTGTGACCTTGGCTATCTGGCATCTACTGTAGCACATCAGTGTGGGTTTGCCTCCCTGCCTCCAGTCAGCAGCAAGTGGAGCCCATTCACCATGGGCCAGAATTTCAGAGGGGCAGCGAGGGGACTTGAGCATTAAAAGAGTCTCTGCTCTACCTGGAGTCTAGAAGACCTAGGAACCTAACACCAACAGGGGGGAAACTGTGGGGTTTAGCACTTCAGAAACCTGTGCAATTGAGATAGGAAATCTCAGATCACTGATTTTAGTTATCTATTATTGGACGCTCTGGACCCAGGTTTGAACCCTTCTGTCCATTTGCCCCTTCCTCCCTGGAATTTTCTCATGAACTGTTTGTCTTCAAAATCTCTGGCAAAAAGTGTATTGATTCCAAGTGGAGGAGGCAGGTCACAGTGGGTATTTCCCATACGACCTTTTAATTCATAATTCCCTCCCACATAAAGGACAAAGCCACATTTTTATTATAAATCAACCCCAGAGAATAACCACTATATAAAAAATGTTAACAATTAAACAATAATTCAGGGATTTTGAAATTAAGTACCCTGTGTGTGAACAGATTAAGAGAATATTGTCTATGTAATTCTGGAGAAAACCAATTAAGCTTACCATCTAATGAGCAATGATGCTCTCTCACATCTGCCAGCAAAACGAATCAACATAATCTATTGCAGGTGGTTGTGCTTATTCACTATGCTACAGAAATGATTCAGCACCATAAATTATGGAACCATAATCAGCAATTGGTAATATGGGGAAGCTTACCCTTTTCTTAGTTTATAGGCTCATAGCTACTATTACGTCAACAAGCAGCACTCAGATTTGTGCCCACAGTTAACATCTACTCATAAAACATCAACGCTATTTTTTTTTTCATCATCTCTTAGATTATCACATGGCATTTCAAGACCACAGCCAAACCATAAATAATGACAGAAGTTCAGGAATCATCACTTCCTGCCACATTTTTGCCTTTCACATAGATGATCAGAAAGTCATCGAATCAGGAGACAGATTTCCTACTTGCATTGCAAGGGGGATAACACTTTTCCTATTCTGTTTCTATAATATTTGGCAGAATCTTGTTATACAATAATGCATCTTTTTTCTTTTGGTAAAGTTGCTCTGATCACAATCTTACATGATCTTCCAACAACTTCTAAAAATTTCTATCTTCAGTAGGGAAATGTTTTAGTATATACTTTTGTATAAAAAACCTATAGTCCCTAATGTAATGTTGTGTAACTATAAACAAAAGAACTCCATATTTTTCTAAGATTTGGTAGAATTACGGCTTTCTGGCACAATGGACTCTTCTAATATGAGTCACATAAATGTACAGAGTCCCACAGTAAATCCATGAACACCTGATATAAAGCCATTGAAGTGAGGGTAATTAAACCAAAGAGAAATGTGGCCCATAATCATTATCCATACGTGCAACTAAAACCCCACTTTGCGGTCATCCCAAAGTTGATATATGGCTCAACTAACTGGTGCTGGAGTTTCCTCCATAAGAAAGAGTAACTCAAATAAAATAGAAATAATAACATCATTGCATTGCATCCTTCAACCTATTATGCTGCTGTACAAAGGAAAAAAATCAAACATTTGCAGGAGTTTTAAGGAAATAAACTTTAAATTCTAACAGTCCAAACAGGAGTTGGACACAGAATCCGTGACATAATACGTCTCTGACAACCTAAAGTTTAGAAAGCTAAAATAGCAAGTGACACTTCAGAAATTAAATTATTTTTCAGTGCATATTGGAGAAAGTTTCAAATTAAAATAACAGAAAATGGATTGCCCTTACCCCCATGAAAATTATTTTGAAATTTACTAACAAAAAAAAATTATTAATTTGAAATCCTTAAATAAACTAAACATTTTGAGGATATATTCTATTTATATTTTTGATTGCTTGTTCATTTAGGGTTCTTTTGGGGTGTGTTATATTTGTTTGTTTTTCTTTGCTTCTAGAGGCCGTTTACTTAACAAAACAATATTTGCTAATGTTAATTTGAAGGCAGACAGTCTCTTCAGTTTGGCTCTTGCTTTTTCTTTTGAAGGTAGTGGTACCTTAACATCACAAAGCATCCTGAGGTCACTAGGTACCTTCACAGCCATTCAGCAGAAAGCAATGAACAAAATTCAGAAAATAACTGTGTGCTCTTCACCCCTTCTACACACTCTTTAACAGAACATTATGCTGGAAGACTAAAGGAAGAATGTCCCTCTTCCCAGCTCACAGGTTTCCCTGTAATATTTTGACAGAGAACCTGACCGAGTTGGAGATGCTCACGGTTCTGAGGAGCAAAATGAATAATTCAGCATTCAGCATGACTTGTGCTGAGACTCATCTGAACCTCTTGCAGCACATGAACAAAGTTACACAGAAAGAAGTAACTTTCTGATAAGCTACAATAGGGTGAAAAAAACCCAACTGAACCACAAAGGCTTAGAAAGGAATCTGTTTTGTGATCTTAACTAAAGTAGACCGTGACTGATATCAGTATAATACAGATAGTTAATATGTCATAGGGTGGTTTATTGCTTACTATTTTGTTGTTCTCATTAATGATGAAACCTTGCAAAAAAAAAAAAAATCTTGAGGAATAATGCTTTTACCTAGCAACTGAAATAAATCCTCCTTCTTCCTTTACATAGGAGTCTATTTCTTGTGAAAAGACACTCAGTCAGTGCTTATTACTGAATATAACCTGGAAATAATCAATAGAGCCTGAAAAACACATTATAAAGATCTGCATGTTTACCAGGACACAGACAAGGTCTTACTGAACGTGTAAAAGTGCCCACTGCTATAGGAAAACTTTCAGTAGGGTTTATTTTAGCATTATTCATTCTCAGTGATAAAACACTGATTCTGTAAAAATAAAGAAACAAAAAAACCACATGAATGTGTGACCTGTATACTTACTGTGGTTGAAGTGCTCTAATGTTATCTTTCTTAACAGATTGTACAGCATATCTATTTTTAATATTTCTAATAGATTCACATCTACAGACTGAACTCCCTGAGGAGCAGGGTAGTGATGTCTTTTTTTCCACCTTCAGCTGTTTTATCCCCTCAGCTGTAATAGTTTCTTCCTCTCACAAATGGGAAGCCTCACACAAATTACAGGAATCTCAAGAATCACCTGTTTCTTGTTATTTGACTGGAAATGAAGGTTTAAAACTCTCATAAGCATGCATATACACTGTTCACATTTCCATTTCCCCAAACCAACAGGACAGCAGAGAATTAAACCATCTGAATTCACATATGCTCATGGTCTGCTTAAAACAAGACACTACGAAAACACAATATTTCCTTGATGTGGCCATGCTGGTCCTCTATTCTTAGCTATTAGCTGTTTTCCTCTTAATTCAGTTTCTAGGAATATTATAAATTATAACTTCTCATCTTACTGTATAGGGAATGAGACTATGAACCAGTGCACAGTGAAAAAAGATAACTTCTGCCTGGATCTGGGACCATAGAGAGAGCATCAAACATAGAAATACTAAAGAAGAATGGGTCATTTCATTATAGACTGCCATTTGATATAACCACCACTACAACTTGCCAAGCTCTTGGATTTCAGCTAGAGGTTAGTAACACATTACACACCATGCCATATTTCTCTATGTTCAGCTTTAGTGAACAGTTGACAGCATGACGTACTTGTGTACTTCTGGCATTACCTCAGCGCTTCCCAAATTTGGCATCATGTCTCCTTTTTCATGTACCTTTTTTACCCCATAGGAAACTTATACTTGCTTCTAAGATCTTGCCACAAGATGAAGCCACAAGAACTTCATGACATGCATTTCGGAATGAACATCTCTGCTTTCACCTACCTTAAGAACCCTATCAAAAAGGGATTTATGGCACTGGCTCTGACACACAGTTCTTCCTTGCTCCTATTATATGCTTTTTGTTATTATATAGTGCTTACAGTTTTGCTATAGCCATCCCTTTGTGCAGAAGCTTTACCACAAAAGAGCTATTAAAAAGTGTGATAACTTTCATATAACCTTTGCAGAGCCTGTGCCTTTGAAGAAATTGTATTAATGTTGTACATATGTTGCAATTCTACTCATAATCCTTCCCGTATAAAGCTTCCCTCTCCATTCCACAGATGCATGCTTCTAGTAATCTGTAATAATGATGAACATTTATAATTACATATGTAATGTGTTTTTATTTTAAATGCAAAGCCAGCTGTGGAAGGCTCACTCAATTTAAACTGCATTATTAATGACACAACACAAAAAAGACATTCCAGCGGCACCATTAAAGTCAACTGTAAAGGCACCAGTAAGTTTATGAAGGTCAAGTTTTTCCATGAAGACTATCTTACAGTAA
This sequence comes from Strix aluco, assembly GCF_031877795.1. Classification (NCBI taxonomy): domain Eukaryota; kingdom Metazoa; phylum Chordata; class Aves; order Strigiformes; family Strigidae; genus Strix; species Strix aluco. Next base: position 54,320,850 of record NC_133933.1, on the reverse strand, counting down.
TGAATGAAAAAATGAAAGGGTTACCTGATGCTCCACTATGCTTTTCTTAGTCAGTGTACTTGTGTTAGGATTGTACAAAACACTCAAGCCTTCACAATGCAAACATATATCTAAGATCTGGTCTTTTTCTATATTATGTCTAAATTAACAGAGATTACATGGCTCTATAGCTGTGTCCTTGATGTGGGTGTTGTGGGTGTCAATCCAAAAGGACTGAGAAACTCACAGGTCAGCAAATTGCTTTTTACACCTTGTTTGTGTGCTCTGCTAGTCACAAAATTTTCAGTCTTGTATTTATGTCTAACCAGGCACATGTGTTCTGCCAAGCCATTCATTTGTAAGCCCTTTCCTGAACTTCTTGAAGCAAGAACACTGTGCTCAAACCTTTTGTTCCCTTAAAAAAAAAAAAGGAGCTCTTTTTGAAGAGGAAACACAGCAAATAGAACAAACCTTGTCAGCCCTGAGGTCAAGTTATCTCAATGAGTAACAGTAAAGAGACTGTTTCTGTATCTTTTTTCCCAGATTGGCCATCTTTTTATGAACAGTCCCACCAAAGCAGCAGCTTTGTGACAGAGTTACGTGCATCTATATGGGAACACCAATTCTTTTCAATACCATTTTCTGAAGTGTGTGCCATGGGATGAAGCAAAGTGTATGTGTATTACTTCAAAAAATAACATTGCTTTTAACATTGAGGGAGCTGCAGCAATAAGCTCTATGTGAATTAGTGTATCGAATAGTAGGTTAATTGTCAGCTGCACCATGCAATTTACTTAAAGTCAATGCATCAGTATGTAATTGTATGAATGCATATTGACAAATGACTGATTCTTTGTGGTCTCACTGAATAACAAAGGCTGTCATAAGAAATTGCTGCTGTTCAGGAACAGGTATCTACAAAAAGCTGACACAGAGAACACTTGTGACTGTTGCCCAGTGCTTTACACAATAGGAGCAAAACACTACTGTTTCCTTAACTTTCACAGTTCTGCCATCCATCACTAGGAACTCTTTCACCATTCACATAGATATAATGAGCCTTTCCACAGGAATTTCAGTAGTATTTGAAATCAGCATCCATTAGCACCTGCTTATTGTAAAATATTTCTTTATGCACAGTTGTACTACTGAGATACAGCTGTGCTGTCCATGCATCATGTTGCATTACAATCTCATAACTCCACAATAGCTGTGATTTTTCTGGAGGAAAAGTGATTTCTCAAGAGTCGCATTAAAATTCCTTGATTTTGCTAAGGAAAAATGTGACCTAATCTTCATTACTTCTGAAGAAATGTCATGTTTCAGTTGAGGGAACGTTGGTAATATTCTGTACCTTTTATGAAATTGAAAAAGGATGATATTTCATTCCTCTATATCTGGAAGAATGATGAGCTGGGTTTGACTTAGATCAGTTAAAAAGGTCATATCTTTGTTTTCTCAATACAATACAAATAGGTAGTTATAAAAAAAATGTAAGATTTATCCCCCTTGTTGTCAGTCGTAACTGACAATTAAATAATGCAAGGGATTACCAAAGAAATAACAGAAACCCAGCTCATTCACTGAGTTCCTATAACAACAGCTTTAGTTATGTTAAAGATCAATTCCAATACTAAGAAGTGTGATGTGTAATTTCATACTGCTGGCTTCACTGCTTCATAGACTTCATACTGATTTTAGATTAGCCATTTATACCTGTGTACATTCACATTAGCCAGAGTATTCAGTCTTCTGCTTTCAATTTTGCCCAAAAATTGTTTTACTTCCAACACGTGCCCTCTTTAAAAAGACAAAAGCCTCCGCCATGCCAACTATTGTCATGACAGGAAAGTTAAAGTGCAATAGATGAGAATGGGTTTGATTCTGACAGAAAACACAGGTGTCTGTGCAGTATTTGCATCCTTTGGGACACAAAAGGATGAGGCAAAGCCTGGCTGTGGTCCATTCATGAACAGTCCATGTGTAAGTTTTCGCCCGCTAAGATTTGCAAGCCTGTAGTAAGGAGAGGGCTCATTTAAAACCATAACCCTTAAATGTGCACGTGTACTCACATATAAACTTAACTGCACTCCTTATTTGAAGAAAATAAGCCACTTCTTGGGGCATTCTCTCAACTAAAAATAGAGAAATTAAATCAGCCTGCTGACCTTTTCTCTTGTCATATCAGGCACATAGACAGATCCTTCATGTCGTGTAAAATGTTACTGATAGCCCAGCACAATCCCTGAAAGCATATCTATCTTGGTACTGGTTCCTATCAACATCTACAAGAGTGTAACTCCCATCTCTCTATCGGTCTTCTTGAGCCCATTGGCAACACCCACATCAAGCCTCCCCTTCCTCTGCTCCTTTACTCTTTCTCCCAGTAACCCCATGGGTAACTGTGATGGATGCATTTGCAAGGCTTCTGCATAAAACAGCTCCCATGCACGCTTGGTTAATCCCAGTTTATTAATGGAATTAAAAGCTCCATTTCTTTCACCTAAAAGTGCCCTTTTCACATTCTCAGGTGAAGGAAATCTTTTTCCTCTGCAGATTCCTTCCTAATCATAGTTCTTTTTCGTTTCCCAAATCTTTAATCTTGTTTTCCCAGACTCCAGCTCTTAGAATCATAGAATAGAATCGCAGAATCATTTAGGCTGGGAAAGACCTTTAAGATCATTGAGTCCAACTGTAAACCTAACAGTGCCAAGTCAAAGACTAAACCCTGTCCCTAAGCACCACATCTACAGGTCTTTTAAATACCTCCAGGGATGGTGCCTCAATCATTTCCCTGGGCAGCCTGTTCTAGTGTTTGATAAACCTATCAGTGAAGAAATTGTTCCTAATATCCAGTCTAAACCTCCCCTGGTGCAACTTCAGGCCATTTCCTCTCATCCTATCAGTTGTTACTTGGGAGAAGAGACTGACATCCACCTCGTTACAACTTCCTTTCAGGTAGTTGTAGAGAGTGATAACGTCTCCCCTCAGCCTCCTCTTCTTCAGACTAAACAGACCTGGTTGCCTCAGCCACTCCTCATAAGACTTGTGCTCTAGACCCTTCACCAGCTTCCTTATTCTTCTTTGGACACACTCCAGCATCTCAGTGTCTTTCTTGTAGTGAGGGGCTGTGTTGGATTTGTGTGTGTGGTGAGGGTTTTTTGGCAGCTGGGGAGGGGGCTACAGCAATGGCCTCCTGTGAGCTGCTTCTCAAAGCTCCCCTGGCTCCAAGTCAGACCTGACTCTGGCCAAGGCTGAGACAATTAATGATGGTGGCTGCTCTTCTGCGATAATGTCTTTAAGAAGAAGAACCTGGAAGGAGGAGTTGGAGTTGTAAGGAAGACTTGTGAAGGAGACACCAATGCAAGCACTGGGGTCAGTGGAAGAAAGGAGAAGGAGGGGAGGTGCGCCAGAGCAGAGACTCCCCTGTGGCCCATGGTGAGATAGCGAGGTTGCCCCCCTGCCACCCATGGAGGTCCACAGTAGAGCAGATGCCAACCTGCACCCTGTGGATGGCCCCACATCAGAGCAGGTGGCTGAGCCCGAAGAAGGCTGGGACTCTGTAGGAAGTCTCTGCTGTTTTAGTTTGGCATTGGGAGGACTATGACACATGGGAGGGACCCACACTGGACTGGAGCAGCTCTGGAAGAGTTGCAGCCTGTGAGAGGGACTCATGTCAGAGAAAGTTTGTGGAGGACTGTCTCCTGTGAGAGTGACCCCACGTTGGAGCAGGGGAAGGGTGTGAGGAGTCCTCCCCCTGCGGACGAAGGAGCCATAGTAACAACACGTGAGGGACTGACCGCACTCCCCACCCCTGCCCCCCTGCACCACTGGGAGGGAGGATGTGGAGAAATTGGGAGCAAGGCTGAGCCCAGGAAGAAGGGAGGGGTGGGGGGAAGGTGTTTTTAAGATGTGATAATACTTCTTACTGTCCTACTAGGTCTGTTAAGTGGTGGTGGTGTTAGTGTTTGAATGAAACTATGTTCTTTTTCTTCCACTAATGAGTCTGGTTTTTGCCCATGACCATAATGGGTGAGCAATCCCTCTTTGTCCTTGTCTCAATCCCTGAGCCTTTTGCTTTATTTTCTCCTTTTCATTCCTGAGGGGAAGAGGTGAGCAAGTGGCTATGTGGTACTCAGTTGCCCTCTGGGATCAAACCATGATAGGGCCCCAAAACTGAACACTGTATTTGAGGTGGCGCTGAGTACTGGGGGACAATCACTTTCTTAGTCCTGCTGGACACATTATTTCTGATACAAGCCAGGATGCTGTTGGCCGCCTTGGACACCTGGGCACACTGCTGGCTCATGTTCAGCCTGCTGTCAACCAACACCTCCAGGTCCTTTTCCATCAGTCAGCTTTCCAGCCACTTGTCCCTAAGTCTGTAACATTGCATGGGGTTTTTGTGACCCAAGTGCAGGACCCAGCACTTAATCTTGTTGAATCTCACACAATTGACCTTGGCCTATCAATCCACCCTCTCTATCAGACTTTCTCTAACTTCATGAGCCCCAAAATCATCTCTATTGAGCAACTTTCTGTTTTTTCTTCCAGTCCCTCCTGAAGCAGAGGAACATACTTAAATATTTGAGGACAATGTATCTGATAAATGGAACCATTGCAAGTCCCAAGATGCTAATTTATATTTAATGTCCAATAATAAACATCACTCCCTTAAAAATACAGATACGTGCCCCTTCCTATTAAAATAAATTCTCTAAATTACAGACTATTTTCCTGCATAACTTGAAAGTTAAAACTTTCTTAAACCACTGTTCGTAAGTGTAAAGATGTTTTGAGAGATTTCTCCTAATTGTCCTTTAAATAAAATCTAGATATTCACTGACTTGAACAAATACTTTGTACAACTGACACATTCACAGGAACAGAAGTCACACACTTGCAATAAATATTTGCTTACAAAAAGTTATATGCCAAACCCATGGAAGGGTCATAGTGAAATCTGATTTGCCTTCCCTTTGTGAGCACTCCTGTCATTTAATCATGAAGGAAAAAGAATAAGATACAATTTTAAAAGGTCAATTACTCATGAACAAATGGTTGATAACAGTCCACAAAAATAACCTAAAAACACCCCATAGGCTGAAATGTGCTTTATTAAATTTCTGAGTGCTTCCAACCAAAAACTGTTCAAAATACATTCTGATTATTTATAAGCAGCAGGAGTTAAATTGGACAATTACATATTCATTACTAATTAACTCATTTGTTAATTAGTGTTTATTTGTTATTCCATATTCTTTGGACATGTGCTAATACATGCATACGGCAAGGTTGTAACATCATGAAACAAGCATGAATATAATTGTGACAGTTAAATGTGTAAGACTTAGATAAAGGGGAAATGGTGTTTTAAAGACATTATTTCACTTTTCTCCAGCTCAGTTTATGATCCTTTTCCTTCCCTTCCAACATGCACACAACCTTCCTTTGTAGCATCATTAAAACTATTTTGATACTCCACCTTCACACATTTGGATTTCTTTTTAAGGTCAGCAGGGGAGCCCCTGAACAGCAGCACAAAGGAATTCCAGCCAGTAAATCAGCTTCATCTGGGGTCCAATTAAATGCTTCTATGCAAGTGCACATAGCATGGGGAATAAAGAAGAGGAGCTAGAGATGCGTGCACGTCTGCAGAGCTATGATCTTACTGGCATCAGAGACATGGTGGGATGGGTCCTATGACTGCAGTGTTGGAATGGAAGGACAGAGGCTCTTTAGGGAGGACAGGCAGGGGAGATGAGGAGGGGGATGTCAATGACCAGGTGGAGTGCACAGATCTCTGCCTGGGGATGGATGAGGAGCCGACTGAGAGCTTATGGGTCAGGATAAAAGGGAAGGCAGGGACAGGAGACATAGTGGGGGTCTGCTACAGGCCAACTGACTAGGTAGACCAAGCAGGTGAGGCCCTTTATAGATGGATAGGAGCAGGCTCATGTTCACAATCCCTGGTCCTCATGGGGGTCTTCAACCACCCCAATATCGGTTGGAGGGACAACACTGCAGTGCATAAGCAATGCAGGAGGTTTCTAGAATGCATTGATGGTAACTTCCTTCTCCAATGAGCCAATGAGGGGAGGTTCTATGCTGGACCTTATTCTCACCAACAAGGAGGAGCATGTGGGGAATGCAAAGCTCAAGGACAGCCTTGGATGCAGTGACCATGAAACAGTGGAGTTCAAGATCCTTAAGGGAGTGAAGAGGGCACACAGCAACCTCACTACCCTGGACTTCAGTAGAGTAGACTTTGGCCTCTTCAGGGATCTGCTTGGCAGAGTAACATGGGATAAATTGATGGAGGGAAGAGGGGCCCAAGAAAGCTGGTTGGTATTCAAGGATCACCTCCTCCACTCAGAAGTGATGCATCACAACAAAGAGGAAGTCAGGTAAGACCACCAGGAAACCTGCATGGATGAACAAGTGCATCATTATATTTGTGAGTTGTATTTCATTATTCAACCCTATTGCATAAGCAGTGATTGCTAGCATTTAAATATTTTCTAAATTAAGGATACTGTCTGCAGGCTTATTTGTCACAAGTGATGCTAACACTGGGAAATAAATAAATAAATAATTCCTACAAGGGAGGAGGGTAGAAATATTTAAAGATTTATTCCAGGAAGATTGAAATGATTTGGCCTGCAGGATCTGTTTTAATATGAAAAACATTTCTGCACAGATATATGCATATTTTTTCCTATATGCAGAAAAGTAGAACAATCTTCAAGAGGCATACAACACCTGACTTTCAAGATCTACAGCCTCTTTTGCTTAAGAATAAAATAAAAGCTACTCAAACCCCTGGGTCACATCATCAGTTAGCCATTTCACATGCAACTTTTGAGGAAAAAAAGAATTTGCATGGGCCTAATTTAAATCCTTTGGAGTAAATTTTTTGAGGTGTAATGGACTTTAAATCAGGTTTTTGTTTGTTTAGAGTACTTTTCACCTCTTTTTCTTTTCTTTTCTTTTTTTTTTTTTAATAAACTACAATAATGCCAGCTTACAATACTGGAATTATTCTGAACAGGTAAGGAACCTCTTTTTGCTATCAAAATCTACTTTTTTCCACTGTTGTATAAGATATTTATATTTTGCATGAAACACCAAAGATGAAATAGAACTGAAAAGAAACTGCTGAAGATTTCTGAATTATAAAACCCAAGTTGGTTGACTTATGCTTTCCATGACTAATGCTGTTGTAAAGTCCCGATGTCTGGAGGTCCAACATACTGTAAGAAAAACTTGTAAAAAATTATAATAAGATATTCAAAAGTTAGAGCAGAGAACTTTGCTGCAGGACTCATGAAGACTTTATTGCCGTCAGTGATTCACTGTATGACGGGGAGCAATTAACATCTCTGCTGCAGCCTACTTCATTGGTAAAATAAACTGTAGTATGTTACCTGTGCTGGCAATCTGAGAAGGTGAGAACTGCAGCTTATTTATAAAAATACACCTGGACTCTAAACAGAGAGCCCTTTTTCCTCCTCCCACAGGTTAATGTATATCTAGAATAAAAAAATGTAAAAAGTGTCACCAGTCCTGCATAAACACTCACACTTAGACTTCAAGATGCTTAAGAAAGATGTAAGGAAGCCAGAGATCTTCACTGAATTGCTCTGAAGTGAGGATGGTCGATCTAAGTAAGAAAATGCTTATGGGGATGCTGTCATACCCACTCCACAGCTCCAGGCAGAGCAATCTGAAGCTGCCAGCATGACACCCACAACTCAACTCTGATACCAGGTTTATGCAGTACTTTAAGATCCACACTTGGAAAGGGGAGCTGTGTATCCACAACACCTGCACTAAAAGTACCCGAGGTACCTCAGCTGTCCTGTCTTGGTAAATCCAGGTCACTTTAGCTTTAGAATTATGTAGTGTGGCAGTTGCTATGGAAACTAGGTTGTTTGGGTTTTTTTAAATACTTTTGTCAATAAGCACACACAGTATATTGCATGTCTCAGCTGCCAGAATGACTTATGCCCTCTTTGCCTCAACATGAATACCTGTATTTATGCAGAAATGGAAAGGCTGGTTATTTCTTATATGACTGACTGTGCTCCTTCTGGCATAATATGCTCTTATGAATAGTCAGGTGAAAACAACCCACTTACTTACCTTCACAATAATAAATTAGCCTGTGTGACTCAGAGAGGAAGTAACAGGGAGAAAGGGGAGTGAGAAAGTTTTGTGTGGTTCTGCTGAAATTCAAGACACATAATCCCCCCACACCCATGCATATAAAAAGGAGGCTCTGGAGAGGTAGAGGTTCCATAGAAAAGAAAATTTTAAGACCTGACTGGCCTTCGGTTATGTAAAGAAATGAAGATTGAGCAGCTGCACTGACATTTCATTTCTGGATAGCAGAGGATGGTAGTGACTCATTCCTCATTGCTATGCCAGCATACCTTTTCTACACAAGTTTTCATTAAGATTAAAAACAAATGAGAAGGCAGTGCATTTCAGCTTGCATCAATGTGTTGCTGACAAGTAGCGTGAGTAAGTGACCTGCCACAGCAGCCCAAGCCAAAGCATTCTCATTTGGATAGCTCAAGAGCAAGTATTTCTCATGTGAAATTCAGAAAGGCTATGCTATATAGAAATGAAATTAGGTTTTACTCTTGCACTGCAAAAATCCATAGAGCCTACATTTACAGCTATTCATGTTATATAAAAGAAAGCCTGAATTACCACGCACAATGGAATATAAATGGCAAATGTAAGAAACTAATACAGTAAATGACAAATTAAGTGTAGAGATAAAAACAGACACAGCATAATCAGTACCTGCCTCTGGTAATGATAAAATTTGATCAAGAAAGAATGGGTCTGTATGTAGAATATTAGTCAGAGCTCAGAGGGGAATATTAGTCAGAAACTAAAACTTCCTTAGCAAAGTATGTATGGCACGGAAAAGCTATCCAAGGCTAGCCAGGATATTTTGTACTAAGCTTCAAGTCCTGCAGTTAGCACCTTTTAGGTAACACCTCATATTAATTCTTGCTCAGGAAAGACATCAGTGCCCTCAGACACACAGGTAACACTGATCCTTCGAAAAGCTATTTTGAGCCTCTTTCAAACTCCTGTCCACACCTGTCTTCAGGGTGAGAAGGCAGACACAAACCCTTCTCCAAACCTCACCCAACACCTAAGGAAAGCTCAGCTGAACACTATCCATGCAATAAGAGCTCTTCTTTCCCATGTCTTGGACACTACCCCAGAAGATGCTCCCCTGAGCTTCACACCTGTCTTATCCTGAGCCCTGGCCTCGACTGGGAGAAGCCAGGGATATCCCATTCTCAGGGAAGCTCATCACCGACAAGCCACATCTGTTAAGTGCAAGAACAACTGACCCTAAAGGAAAGACACCTTCCTGCACACAGTCTCACTTAAACAAATGTATCATCTGTGAGAGTCAGATCACTGATCAAGCAGGAAAACATGGGTAGTGACAGCACCAGTTCCTTTCTGTGGAGTAATTCTGCATTCATCAGACAGGAAACATCAGTGTTTGACTTTCTAGTTGGTGGGGCTGGAGAGTTTTTGTACAGGCTATTCCAGAAGTGCTTCTGTTTCACTCCTTAGCAGCAGCAAAATAACACAACAGCACAATTCAGAGCACTGTTGGGGTATTTTAATTTTTTTCTAACACTAAAAACCACTGCTCCTTTCATTGCTTTTCATACACTCCTAAATCCTGATCTAGAACATTATCTCCAGCCAGAGGAGTTTCTATGCTTATTAAATCTGGATTTGTCTTCTAATGAATGCACTTGTAATGCTGGGCCTTACAACACAGGCATCTGTTCTTGAAGGAAACAGACGAATAGAGATCAATCTTTTTTTTTTTTTTTTTTTCCCCACAAAGCCCTCTGAATAGTTTTTGTCTAGTAACAACCTACAGTAAAACACCTGGTAGTTAACAAGAACTAGATTTGAGCTAGTTGTATATGAAAGCCAAAGGTGTCATTCTTGTGTTACTAGTCTTGTGAGCCATCTGACTCAAAAATACAATATGAACAGAAGCTCTTAATAAAAGAACAGCCCTTCACTACTAGATAAAACCTGTATTGTAGAATCACTGTCAGAAAGGTTCGAGTAAGTTAACTAATTGGTCCTAGTAAAAAACATATCCAATAGCTCAAATTCTATTCTCAGCTACGCAGACTTAACTAAGCCTCTGGTGACTTCTGTGGTGGTCTATAGCAGACTTTGGCTAATCACATAAAAGCTTCAGTCTTGTGCACATATAGTATACATTGAGGAAGCAAATGGGAGCAAGCTGAAAAATGGGTGGAATTTGCTTTCCCATCCCAAAATCAGCTTGTTGGCTGCAGTCTGCACCATTGGATGACATGGAACAAATGGAGTAGGGTTGAAAATCCATTGCACTTAAAAGCACACAAACAAGCATCTTTCACGGGAGTGCCAGTTCTCTAAAAACAGTTATTTCTGTTCATTCCGGTACGTCATCATTAATGTATTTTTGTGTTGGGTTTGTATGTGGCAGGGTTTGGTAGCAGGGGAGGGGGCTACAGAAGTGGCTCCTGTAAGAATCTTCTAGAAACACCCCCAGGCTCAAGTCAGACTCACCTCTTGCCAAGGCCCAGTCAATTAGCAACAGTGTGACAGCATCTCTGTGATAACATATTTAAGAAGGGAAACCGGAGAGGAGGGGGGAGTGAGGGAAATACTGAAGCAAACACAAGGCCAGTTGAAGAAAGGAGGAGGAGAGGGAGGTGTGTTGGAGCCCATGGTGAGAGGTCAGGCTGTGCCCCTGCAGCCCATGTAGGTCAATGGTGGAGCAGATGCCCACCTGAAGTCCCTGGAGAACCCCACACCAGAGCAGGTAGCTGTACCCAAAGAAGGCCATGACTCTGAGGAAAGCCTGTTCTGGAGCAGACTGTTGCTGGAAGGACTGCAGCCCACAGAAGGGACACACGCTGGAGCAGTTTGTGAAGAGCTGCAGTCCATGGGAAGGTCTCATATCAGAGAAGTTTGTGCAGGACTGACTGCCATGAGAGGGACCCCATGCTGGAGCAGGGGAAGTGTGTGAGGAGTCCTCCCCCTGAGGAAGCAGGAGTGGCAGAAAAAATGGGTGATGAACTGACTGCAACCCCCATCCCCTGCCCCCCCTGCACCACTGTGAGGGAGGAGGTAGAAAAATGGGGAGCAAAATTGAGCCCAGGAAGAAGAGAGGGGTTTGGGGGAAGGTATTTTTAAGATGTGCTTGTATTTCTCACTGTCCTACTCTGATTGATAAATTAGTGGTGGTGGTGGTGTTCAAATTAAATTGATGTTCTTTCTTCCCCTGTTGAGTCTGTCTTTTGACCATGACCATAATTGGTGAATCATCCCTCCCTGTCCTTGTCTCAATCCCTGAGACCTTTGTTTTATTTTTCTCCTCCCCACCCCTGAGGGGGAAGGAGTGATCCAGTAGCTGTGTGGTGCTCAGTTGCCCTCTGGGCTTAAACCATGACAATTTTGTTTTGTTTTAGGTTAGCCTAACACACCTCGAGCTTGAATCTCAGACATCTGAGGAAGTGGGGTTGGAAGGTTCTTAACTATGCACATCCTTGTGCACAAATCCACAATTAGTGCATCCACAGTGATAACTAACTACCTGTAATCAGATCCACAATTTTGTCCATCTGTTTCCTTTTTATCTTGTTACAGAGTTGATAGACTTACATATGAAGAAGAAAAAAGCAATGGAGGCTTATCTTCTTCCAAAACACTTCAGCACAGTGCAGAGCAGAGAAAGCCATATTTGGAAGCAGGAATACTAACGTTGTTCTCCAAAAGCAATTGAGTCTACATTTTTCTTGTTCAAGTGACCCAAACATGTCTCTTCTATGGGCATTGCTTCTTTGGGGTGCAATTTCCATTTCACTGTACTAGCAGCACTTCTCTTTACATACTTCACAAAGATAACAGCCAAGGAACTACAATGAGGAAACACTGTTGTATGTGGGGCAGAGGGAGGAAGGCAGGAAAGTGAAGGGAGTGATGAAAAGAAAAATTCAAAGAAAACAAGTTTTCTGCTACTGGAAGGGCCAGGAAAGAAGAAATCACTGGCTTTCTCTCACATGTAACTATAGCTTCTATAGGTACCTCAGTAATAACAGGAAGACTAGGGGAAATGTGGGCCTTTTCTGGAAGGAAAAGGGAGACTTCATCACCTGGGATATGGAGAAGGCTGAGGTACTCAATGAATTTTTGGCTCAGTCTTCACCAGCAAGGGTTCCAGCCACACTGCCCAAGATACAGAAGACAAAGGCAGAGACTGGGAGAATGAAGAACCACCCACTGTACAAGAACATTAGGTTCAAGCCCATTTAAGGAACGTGAAAGTGCACAAGTCCATGGGACTTGATGAGATGCAGGTCCTGAGGGAACTGGTGAATGAAGTGGCTAAGCCACTATCCATCATAGCTGAGAAGCTGTGGCAGTCCAGTGAAGTTCCTGCTGACTGGAAAGGGGGAAACATAACCCACATTTTTAAAAAGCAAAAAAAAAGAAGACCCGGGGAACCACAGGCCAGTCTGTCTCACCTCTGTGCCCAGCAAGGTCATGGAGCAGATCCTCCTGGAAACTATGCTAGGGCACATGGAGAATAAGGAGGTGGTTGGTGACAGACAACATGGCTTCACTAAGGGCAAATAATGCCTAAAAAACTTGGTGGCCTTCTACCATCACATTACAGCATTGACAGACAAGGGAAGAACAACTGACATCATCTACCTGGACTTGTGCAAAACATTTGACAGTGTCCCACATGACAGCTTTGTCTCTAAATTGCAGAGACATGGATTTGATGGATGAACCACTCAGTGGATAAAGAATTGGCTGGATGGTCGCACTCAAAGAGTTGTGGTCAATGGCTCGATGTCCAAGTGGAGACTGGCACAGGGGTTGGAACTAGGTGATCTTTAAGGACCCTTCCAAACCAAACTATTCTATGATTCTATGCTGCGTGGGGAATATGGATCATATGGGAGTTGGTGGTCCTCTGAAGTTTTTAAGTGTGTAACTCTGCTTTCTGGTATAAGGCAGAATGACTGTTTCACAGCTATTACATGATTACTTGCAATTGCAGTGGACTATAATCTATGAATCCCTTCCACTCCTCAGTACTATGATCCACACATGCTCAGCTCACCTTGAACTCTTCTCTGATGGATATCTGCTTCATATTTCACCTCTCAGGGGGATTGTTTCTCTTGGTGCTGTTATCAGAGCTAGCATTTAATGTTCCCTACTAAAACACATAAAAGAAAATTCACTGTCTAAAGGTTGTCTCCCAGCCAGGAGGAGAGCCACACAGCTTAAAAAAATGAAAAAATCATGTACAGACTGCAGATACTAGCAGATACATACACACACACGCCCTCCTACGCAATCTATAAAGTCTGTATTTATATATACACTGTCTTTCTCAACCTGCTCTGATGCATTTACCTTGTCCTGTCAAAAAGCACCTCCCAGGCCTGCTGGCTCAGGAGCAGTCACAGGGATGCTCAGCAGATGCTTCATCTGATACACTGGATACATGTCTTCAGATCTGACTCAACTGTTTAGTTAGTCAAGATGACACACACTACCAATATGTGTAACCCAGTCAATCGGCATCTATCTTAGCAGTCTGCATGCTGTAAACAAGTTTTTTTATCCTAAAGTATTTCCCATAAACAAGCAGAGAAGTGTCTAACTGAAGTAATTCTTAATAGGAAATAAAATATCATCTTTGATACATGGATCCCCTGTGCTCTGGTCCCAACACAGATTCTTTCACAACTCTTTTTCTTCCCTTCACCCCAGACACGTCTCCACCACCAGCCAACTCACCTGCATCTCAGACTAGCTTATGTGTGTGCCTTCTTCCATAAAACATCCTCCTTTCAGGAAGGACAGGGCACATAAGGTCACACTGTCCAGCCATAGAGGGAGTTTCTGACTGACATCTGCTGTGCCTTTATAGTGTCATGTAGGAAAATAGTGGCCAAAACAAGGAAGAGCAGTCTCAATATAGGGCTTATGATGAGAAAGTCTGTCTGCCCCCTTCACCATCAACATAGGCTGCAGTCAGGCCAAGGTCCAGCAGGTCCCTAACTCAGGGTTCTCTGGCATCATGGTGGTCCTAAGATGGTGGGATGAACTTGCCACTTCTGTGCAGGGTTATGTGCAAAACAGGCCCTTTATGGCCTCTTCTGTTTAATCACAGTATTGTGCAGTGGGGCAAAATGTTAGAGACATGCGGACCACCATTTGAGCCAGTACTGGAGCAGGATACTCTTCATATAGAAAGTTCACAATAAACTTGACTTTATCTTCATCCCTTGTATTGGATGCCAGACACTGGTTCCTCTTCAGTGCTTCATTAATTTCTGGATAAGGATTAATTCTTAGAGACAGACGAAGAGAAAAGCTGAAAAGGAAAAGAAAAAAGCATTATTAGTATTGCTGGTACCTGTTCCAAGACCTCTCTGTCCCTCCACCTTTGTTCCAACACCTACTCTGTTCTTTCTTTCCTTCATCTTTCTTTTTTCAAGAGTAAACCGAGCCATCTTTGGGTCCTGCTAGTGTGCTTGGATCCAGAAATCCAGAAGAATAAAAGGAGGCTCACTATATGCCATAAAGTCATTCAGGAGCTTAAAGCTGTGCATATGAGCTTCCCAGTCCTGTGTGGGCTGCCATGTACAGGTGAATCTGAGAGATGAACAAAAGCTGGTGAACCTACAGTTATAAGCACAAGTGTCCCCTGTAATGATTAGGACAGCCTTAGCTCAGGTGTTCAGGAAGTGCCTAAAAGGTTTCCCTGAAGCAGATGCTTGAAGCATTGTCACCACGATAGCCCTCAGGCGTCACCCAACAGAGAAATATAAACACACTGAAAGTCAACGGGGTATGGCCAGTTTGAGGCAAACCTAATAGTATGAACCAGATTTGCTGGCATGTTATAATGTTCTTTTCATTCTCACAGTCTTTCTAAGAGCCTCTTCTCAACCCATGCTTACGGTGCATCAGGCTGCTGACAGATGCTGCGTTCTCTTCCCCATGAGATGCCTTAGAAAACTGAGTGACCGATCTGCACAGGCAATCTAATTTGTCCTGTATTTAACTGAGTTGCCTAACCTGGGCTAAGGGTCCTTTTTTAACTCTCAGAAAAGAAGACAAACTTAGTGACTCAAAACAGAGGCAACACTTCATGCAGTACCAGGTGGGAAAAGCTGCTTCAACAGAAAGAGCTCTGAGAGTTTTACAGAAAGAAGCTGTAACAACTCTAACATTGAATTCCCCAGCTGGAAGTGATACTGCTGTGAGACATTACTTTAACGTGAATTCTTTGTCTCTGTTACACTGCCTGCTTCATGTTTATAAATTAATAAGTAAGCTGGCACAGAACACAGTTCACCTATGGGCTAGAAACAGGTAAAATCCAGAAACTAAAGTTTAAATTACAGCAAAATTAGGTGCTATAAATTCTTTAGAAGAATTTAAGTCTGAAGGCTCCCTTACGGACCTTTTTGATCACCTAGAAAAATAAATGTAGTCAATACAAACCATGAATTTATTAATGAACTAAATTTGCAATTTGCATTATGATAAACCAATAAAATATAAGCTATGCATGAGATAATCATGCAATTTATGATTTTAAATCAGTAACTTAGTGATCATTTGGAAAACAGGTAAAGACATACTATACTGTTAATAAATCTTATTCTCAGCAGCTGAGCAACCTTTACATTTGTGAGGCTTTGCTCTTGGGGAAAGTCTCAGGGAACTTAAATGTTTAAGGAAGAGGTGTTTAACTAGCACCACTGTTTCCCAAAATGAGTGTTTTGACATTAATCAGCAAAAGTAAGCTTAATCTCTTCTACCTTTAGAACCCCAGCATTCACAACTAAGGTAGTCATAAAGACAATTGGGTGCTTTTAAGACTCAGCTTACATGATGAAATATAGATTTTTGACTTAGGATGAGAGGAATCATGCACTAGAAGTACCTATTTATCTCCACTGACCACAGAGGAAGCATAGGATGTCTGATTTTGATGCAAGTATTTCCAATATAGAAATCTGCACGGGGTCATATTACTTGTATCTCCACTGACCAGCAATTAATATAATTGTAGAGAAATAACTATTTCAGATCTTTGCTTTCCTTTGCTTTTCCAGTTTCATATGAGAAACCACTCCCTCTTCCATTTAATCCCTCTGTCTTTTTTTATCTTGTGTTGTGAAATTTCTTGTGGTCCTTTTAACTCTACATGTCTTCTTGTTCTTTCCAAATCAGCTATTATCTCATGAAAGACATTTAATACATTTAGGGCAAATTATAGAAAGCAAGACTACATCTACTAGTTATGTTATCAAGAAGGAGAAAAATTCCCTGGAAGCATTCAACTTAATTCATAGATATTGTAAGATTATCTAATGTTCTGAATCAAACTATCTAGGCAACTTAATGAATAGACAGAACATGGGAACATTTGTACTTGACTGTACTTGTATTGCGCTATCAACTCTGAAAAGAAAACAGACCTCATCAGTATCATCATCTTGAGAACAGTGACCAGTTCATTCAAATGTGAGGAGGACTAGGAGCCAGAAATTTGTTGGCATCAGTCCAATTACACATATTATTAGGAAAGTTGTCCAAGTCTTGGTAAAGAGGTCATAAATAGATAGGCTTAAGTGATCTTCTCTGAGATATTTCTAGTCCTAGGGGTGAAAAAATGTAGAAAATTGAGAAGATTGCTAGGTGCACAGGATGTATGAAGCAGAGAGTCTGGATTTCGTGGAGTAGCAGGATGCATACCCCTGGAAGAAAAAGTCATACTGAGGAAATGGCATGAATTGCATATTTGCTTGTTAGAATCTATCTGGAAGATTCAAAAAGGTCTGAGAACTAGACATGCAAGGAAAGATATTCAGAAAATACTTCACACAACTGAAATCCAGCATACTCTCAACATTTTGAAGTAATGTGGCAAAGAAAATGAAAATAATATAAATCTCTCTTACTTTTTTACCATCACTAGAAATCCAGATAATAAGCAAAAAAAAAATTGAAAATTGTTCCTGATGAGAAGAAATTCAATACAATTGGCATTACCGTAAGCCAGTGGGACTATTTTCATGTCTAGAATTCTAAAATTACAGCCTATAAACAGTTTGTGAAAGGCTATGTAAAAAAAAAGAGGTTGGAAGGGTGCTTGTTTTAGAAGGCAATTACTTGCTTTGGAGTTATTGATAACTCAGAACAGCATGACCTTGAACATACATGGATCAATGAGTTCACTAACAAAACCCAAGAGAAGGTTCTGACGATGGGCTGTTGCAGATCACCAAATGAAACTACACAATAGGATGAACTAATCCTTAAATACTTGTCAGTGATGTGGGGAAAGTGATCTTTTTGGAGGCTTCAGCTCGGCAGATGCACGCTGCAGGTTTCAATCAGCGAACAGTAATTCATCATTAGAGCTTCTGATATAACGCTTATCTCTATTCTAAAACCAAAGCATGCTCTACCCAACATGAGGCAACTATTTTATAACAAAGCAGATGACTGAATCATTAGACTGGAAGCTGGCAGTTATCTAAAGATCAATGGTAGCAATCCAATTATGTTCAACATAGGCAAAGAGAGGACAGTCCCAAAGGGCTTTGTAGATAGGCAGACAGATAGACAGGCAGTACTTAAAAAGTGTTGATTTCCAAAAGCTGAGGAAAAGTATAAACAAAACTAAAAGGGAGCTCCAACAAACAAATGAAAAGCTGAGTCAAAATCTTTACTTTCACTGTAAAAGAAAACTTGACCAAAAACTTGGGATGCTACATGTATGAAAAGATACCTAGCAAATAGAGAGCAAATGACAACACACATGTAAATAAATACCAGTTGGTATAAATCAAACTAGTAACCCCACAAAGTAAGGAAGGAAGAATAAAGAGGCAGTATTGAACCCATGCCTATCAACACTTATGCAATCAGAAGTTTTCTGTGCTAGGTTATGGGATTAAGGCTAACCTCTGTGAGCAGAGAGGAGCAATGCCTGGGGCAGGGGGGTCAATACTGAACCGAAGCCCCTGAAGCCCCCTTCCCTGTCTCCTCCTGAGGTTTTCTCAGGAGAGGTGCCAAGCCATTGTCACATTCCGCTCAGATGAGGGAGACAGGTGACTCAGATTTGTAAATCCCCAATGGAGTGGACAACAATGAGACAAGTCTCAAAGTCCAAACATTTATTAACTTCTCACAATGTACTAATCGGATACATGATAATTGGCTAAGTATATAGCGAGTTGTTATATACAAGCACTACAGTATGCCTTGCATTTCTTAATGGTAGTGAAGGAAAAGGGGAAAAAAGGAGAGGAGGGAGATGGAGGGAATAGAGGAATAGTGATCACTGATCTGGGTTCCTGCATCAATCCTGCCAGTGAGAGTTCAAGAAGGCATCCGTCTTCTCTTCACTTCACTCTCCGGGCCCCTCCCCACACCCTCTCGATTTATACACACTTTCCTTGGGTCCATCCCTTAGGTCGACCCACATATCTACATATCCCATGTATGGGGAGGGGTAAGGGGTTTCATGGGATGATGTAATTAGCATGATCTTGTTAGCCTTTGTTAGAATATTCAGGGGTGTTAACTTTAATGTGCATTTCATGGATAATGATGCAAAGGCCATTCACTGGACAGATGGCCCTTGAAATCTGACAAGGTGCACCAGATCAGAACCGTCCTGTCTCCACAGGGCTTCCCCCTCCAGCTGCATCCTGTGTTATTCGAGCAGCCTTATCAGCTTCAGCCTCCACACTATTTACCCCATGACTATAGTTTCGTTACCTGTGAGTGTTTGAGACTTTCCTTAGCTCGGAGGGCCTCCACTCCCTCTGCTAACTTTTATCTCTTTCTCAGGCTGTTTTTCTCAGTCCGTGTTTCTTGCAGGCCTGTTTTTACAAGTTGTCTCTCACACCCATGATCCCTCAGACAAACAGACAGGAAAGGCTCTCTCCGGACCACCAGACACATGAGCTGACAGTGGGATGTTGGGAAGGACTGTTTAGGGAGTGCTTAAATCCTGTTTTGGAATGTTTAGGACAAGGACCTAAAAGGGGAAAAGGGAAGGATCACAGTGGTTTGGGGGAACAAGCGTGGGCAAACAGGATGCGTGTGCATACCCATTCGGAACATGTGCTCAGCATCCCCCCAGCTGACTCTGGGAACCTGGAGCTGCAACAGCATCATCTCTGTCAAGTAAACAGATTCAACAACTCCCTGTGCTTGTTGAAAACAAAGAGAAGCACCACAAATAGGTGGTAATATTTCCTAGGTGAAAATAGCAGCATTGGACATTAGAAATCTGGAGTATTCAAAATATTCCTGTTTTGTATATAAGAGGGGGACCAAAGCAGTACTCTGCAAGATACTGGTCACCAAGAGGAGTGTTAAGCAGTACGTACTAAAAAAATTGACACTAAAAGAAAACAATACCTAAATTTTCTTTGTATTATTTTCAGCCTGATGAAATAGGTACAAGACTCATCAAAAGAGCCATCTATTCCCTGTGTTTGTTTGCAGAGGTGGTTGTAGAGTTTTTCAGTTTTTGCTAAAACAATACAATTTCTGAATGCTTCCAACACCATAAAGTTGGAAGAACATTCTTTAACAATATTCAAAAAATAACTACTCAGAGGTGGTGAGTTGGGTAGATTGGCTAGCCAGACATCAACCCCGGGCAAAATTACAGAAAAAATAAAATAAGATTCAACTGATACAGAATTAGGATAGAGAAATAAAGAACTAATGACAATAAAAATCACTTTATAGAAAATCACACCAAGGAAACCTGATTTCCTACTTTGATTTTGTTTGGTCACTAAAAGGTAGGCTCAGAGACCAAGATTCCTGCGTTTTTTTGGTAGCATCTGCTGTAGCACTATAGAACAGTTTGATTAAAATTGACACTGTAAAATATGTCACGCATTAGATGAGATAAGAGCTAGGTTGAGCCAAGAAGTATTTGTCAGACAGTGAATGTTTGCCAATGGGAGTTTTTTCAAAGGAGTCTTGCTATGACTAACAATAGGTCTGATCCTATTCCACATTTTCATTAATGAATTGGAATAAATATAAAATTGGTGACACTTGATTAAATCTTCATCTAAGACAAAGGTTGGTGGAATGGTTAATAGCAGTCACAAGAGCACTTGGGATTATTCAAACAAAATATGTTTAAATATAACCAAGCACAAAATAATATGGCTAAAAGGAAGAGTGCATATGCCACCCATAGAGTAGGAAAGATGTCACTTCAAAATGGCTTTTGCAGGGATAGCCAATAGGCAATTCAATACACGATCCTTGGGCAATGTGGTAGGAAAATTGACTATTATAATCTCTGGACATGTAAGCAGCAGAAGCAGGACTGGTATTGGTATGCTGCCAACAGTTTTAGTGGCCAAATTTTGAGAAGGACATTAAAAAACAGAAAAAGGTGAAGAAAAAGGTCATAAAAAATTGACTTTGAGACCTGAAGAAAATGTGTTAAAGTGAAAAACTTTAACAGCTCAAGCTGTTTAGCTTTTGAGAGGGCAGGCTGAGATTGACTTGATTGCAGTGCCTAAATACTTTCAAATGGAGAAAATAAAAAGCGCTAAAGGGGTCTTTAACAAAGACAGATATAACAAGAACCAAAGCTAGAAATGGAGCCAAATATAAAATGATGCACCAATTTGTAATTACAAGAGCGATTAGACACTGGGAAAAAATATAAAGGGAAGTCCATCTTCATCTCTTGATGTCTTCAGATCATGAGTAGATGCCTTTGTGGAACACAGTGCTCTGACAGAGAAGTTATTTTCTAAATCAATGTGTTCATCTAATAGCCAGCCTGGGAATTAGATCCATAGGAAATTTCTATTTGGCCTGCAGCATTTTTCTTAAAAAACGTCAGCTCTCTGGCTTGGGCAGCAGCCTTCCCATCCTCACTCTTATTCCCCTGCTTCTCCAGTGGCAGATGCCCAACTCTGCTTTGTTTCTGCAGAAGGGAGATTTCTGCCATCTGCTGCTGCCCACAGAGGGTGCCAGCTGATCAGTTACAGTGCTGGGGGGGAGCAGAATGTGCTGTTGTCAAGAGGAAGACGAGGCTTGAAACCTGTTCTAGCCCCATGGCTACTAAGATCAGACCTCCTTGCTTTACCTCTAGTAAGTTACTGAACTTTGAACGCTGCTCATTTCATCAAGGTACAAAGTGATTCATCTAGCATAAATATTATAGTTCATCCCTAAATTTATGTATAAAATCAAGCTTGATAAAGCAGCCTTCCCAATATAGGAAAGGTGGACACACCCTTTATCAAAGAGAAAAACAAATTTAATTATCTGTGAAAGGCTCGTGGAAAGAGGTTGTCCACCTAACTCAGATGCCTACAGCTAGGCAGAGGGGACCCATCTCTGAAGAGAAAACTCCATTGCTCCCTATCGACTACACAGAGTGTTTAGACTTGAACATTAGAAAGGTAATTAATCATGCACTCTAAAATGTGTAAGCACAAGTTAGATCCAGATCAGGTACATGAAATCTCATTTGTAACTTGGATCATGTAGCAAGTTCTTCTGCCCTTAAAACCTAAGACTGAATACCATTCAAATGAGGCAACGCTGATAGGGAGAAGTATTGTATTTTACTAAACCAAGTGACATATCACAGCTACATATCACCACTAATACTACTACTGAAAGGACAAAGAGCAGAGGGAGAGCTGGGACTTGTGAGCAGAAATATAGAGTGTTGGTTGCAGAGATATCTGACAGGCTATGGGAAGGAAAAAAAACCCCAGACTTCAGAAAATTTAGAAGAGCAGTTGAACGTTTTCAGGCAATTTGGTTTAAAGCCTCATATTTCTTTAATCTTTCATAAACTAGAGAACACAAATTAGAAAGCCAGGTATCAGTGTCTGACCACCAGTTACTCATCCAGGATAAGCTGCAGCAACAAGGGTAGATCATGGACATATGCTCCCCTCCAGAATCCCAGTCGGACTCCTCCTTCCTTGGACCACCACCAGCAATGTGTGCAGGGAGTGCTGCGGCCTGGATGGTGCGTATTACAATCCCAGATTTGCCTATGCAATAAATTGTTTCCCTTGACATGCACCTGACACTTATTAAGATGCTGAACATTTTTCATTGATGAAATCACCGTTGTCTTGAGATTTGTCCAAAAGAATTTTTTTTTTCTAGAGACATCAGTCTGTACCTTTGATTTATAACCTCCTTTGGCCTCTCTTTGTTTTGGTTTTACTTGTTTGGTTGGTTTGGGTTTGGGGTTTTTTTGGCATGCGGAGGTGGACGGAGGGAGGAAGAAGGACTTATGCCAAATTTGGGGATCTGGGTTTTGCTTTGGGGAGAGACATTGCAGATACACATTTTTTGCTTTTTGAAGTATTATTTTGATATCAAGACACTATCAAATTCAGGTATGTTTGTACTGTCTCCATAAACTAGTCGTTGTTTGTAACTTTGTGGACAACTTTTTATTCACAAAGATTTTTAAGGAAGAACAGATTTTTCACCCAAATACCCATAACATCATGAAAGCCAGGGCTTCCATGCATGAACAACGTGATTTGCTAGCTACCACTTGCCTTCCACAATTTAGACGTGTCATTAAAAACCACGTGCACAAAACAATCTAGCTATTGAATAGTTCAGTGGATCACAGACAATCTATAGTCTATTTTTTAATCCAAACTATCCAATAAGCATTTATGAATAATGTACATGCTTCTGTGCTTAGAAATTGTTCACAAATGATTTGTGAACAGAAAAAAGAGCTAAATCTGCAATGCATATTTTTTGTAATAACCCATTCAATCAGAATTACTTCAGGAATGATTGTTTAGCATTAGCTAGTCATCATACCATGTACTTTTAGGGAACATATTAGATCTGTAAGTGGTCCATCAAAAAAATGATAATTCAGCACTATAAAGTAATTTCAGGACATGCTTTTAAATATATGGTGTTTAGGAGGATATCTAAACACCCTCACAATTCTAAAACATGCTTCATTGTCCAAAGAGTGCTGAGATTTAAGCTGGCTCATAAGTGTTAAGCAATCAATTCTTATAGACACAGCTTCAAAAATGCTTCCATTTTGTCTGGTTGAATTACAAATGAGTTATTTCATTAGCAGAATTATTATTTTGGGATGAACTCCAGAACATTAAAGCTTTACATTTAACCTCCATTACATTCCAGAATTGAATTAACCTCTCTTTCCCATATAAAAGTAGCTAATGCACTTTTCTTGTAAAATGCAAATGTGACTATATTATGTTTTGCAGAAAGCACTTAGAAAAATTCAGTGGAATTATGGTTCATAATATTTTGGTGCATTCAATTAAAACACTACATTTTAAGAAAATTAGTTTATTTTCTTTTCTGTCTTTGAATACTGACACTTGGAGTGTCAGTGCTGAGTTATGTGCTAAAATATCAAGTCAGTATCTCAGGGCAGAAACTCAATGCTCCTGTAACATGAACGATGTACAAACACAAAGGCCTATGTTGGAAGTTCTGTGTTCAGTGTGGTTAAGAGAATCAATCAGCACTTGACTTTTCCTAAAATCTTAAGAATCTTTTTGAATCCCCTCTGTGCTTATTTTTCTCCTGTTTTCCATTCAGAATCAGAAGAGAATTGAGAGAAATGAAGCATAAATTTGCATGTTGCTGGAAGCAGGCTGAATTGAAACCACAGATTTTGAGTGGCTATACCTCTCATGCCTATTATCTTCAAATCATGACTGAAAATCCCAAAACACATGGGTTGTGATTCTAGTCAGATTTCACCACTTTTTTCTAATGTTATATAATACTTAAAATTTGAAAGTAGATTCATGTGATTGCAAAACTTGGCTTTGTTCTGAATGAGAACAGAAAACTTCTACATCTACCGCAAAGAAAAAATCTAGAAAAAAACCACACATCATTTAGTCATTGCATTCAACATTTTAGCATTAGCTATTTCTTTAAAATACAAAACAAAATTATGCAGGATGAGGCGAAAAAATATTAATCCTGAAGCAGGGTATTTTGGCAGGAAATCTGTAAGATTCTTTTTTTTTCAGTTTACTGGAAACACACCTGATTTTGCAGTGTGTCAATTTTGATAAAAAGCAGAAATGGATTTAACAATTCCAGGTTCAAATGGCAACAGTGAACTTGACATTGTTCAAAGCATGATGAACTCAGACATGAGATCAAGTAGTGGAGGAAACACAAGGAGAAGCAGCTGGAACCTAGCTGGTGATGATAACAGATATAAATTGATACAGTGGATTTTACTGATGCAACATAGTCATATCATAGTCACTGTTACTGCTATGGCAAATAGTGAATAACATGGTTCATTTTTGTATTGCGTCAGAAGTACACTCACCTGAAAAAAATAAAAGAGGCAGATTTGTAGGTCTCAAAATCCATCATGTTTCCAAACAAATTTTTTAAATGTCGATGGGACTTCCCAAAGAGAATTTTGTTTTCTGGCCAGCTGTATTTTCTTGCATTCAGAAAGCACTACAAAAAACCCATCCCCAGGAGCTGAATGAAGAAGCTCTCAGAGACTGTCAGTTTACGTTGTCTGACAAGGATCTCAGAAGGGGCACATCCACAAAGACCCCTGGTTTTATCTGAAGATTTTCCCCTCTCTTTTCAGTACATTTTCTGAAAACATCCAGATTGGGAAAAACAGCCAATATGGAAAGGGAAAATTTGTGTGTTAGAATAAAGAAAGCACCACTGAAGTGTGTTAAAAAGTAGCTGAGGAAGGTTGGAGTACTATTCAAAAGTAGCTCATGGTCAGTTGTCTAGACTGTCACTAATATTAAAAAGAAAATGGGTAAGAATGAACAGTACAGGTAAAGCCATCATAAAAGAACAAGGCAATTTATCAAGTATATTGATTTATTTTAAGGATACGATCTCAGAGATCGGCATATTCTTCCACCTGTCCAGCAGATAATCAAAGAAATATTTTCACATTTTCTTTTATCCTTTTCAAGTTTATCCCCCACATTAAAATGCAGCTTTTACAGTTTTGACATGACATTTAAGAGGAGTCAGTCTGTAAAGCTTAATTATTTGTTTTCTCCTGGGGGTCTTTTGCACTTGTTTTGAACCATTCATTGGAGGTGGGTTTCTATTATGAGCCAAGATTCAGATCTTTGTATAGACAGATCTTACACTGTCCATAAATCCTGGAATTTCACAACCATCAGACAGACTCTCTAAAAGCTTTTATGAGAAAATATGGTTAAGGATGGAGACAGCTGGTATTTAAATTATCCATGTGAGAGAAATTACTCTTATTCATTCACCAGATGCTTTATTCATATATAGATTTTTAAATTAATAATTCCATAATACTTACAGCTATATAATCCTAAAATCCACACAGTTTTGCTCAATGACCTTAACAAGCTTTGACATCTTTTTTTATTTCTTGCAAATAGTGCAGCAGATTTTGCCAATTGCCATTTTGATGAAACATTATAACAGATGAAGTAAAAAAACACATCAGTGTCCACTGACAAGATGAGTAGAGTTCATCGAACTGTTATTTCTACCTGTACTCTAGATGCAGGCTCCAGAGTCATTCAACCAGGAAAAACATATTGGCTAGTCCCATGCAACGTCCACCCCTACCATTCACAAACTTTCCTGTGGTATATTTTAAAAACCCAGTAACTAGGAGCCAGAGATATCTGAAGAGACAGGTAAACACTTCAGGCCTCACTGCATTTTTTCTCCCCTTGGAAAGTGCTATCATTTCTTCCTTGCTTTGAATCCCTGCACTGGTTAAATTCCACTTTACACAGAGTCCAGAAGCCTTGTCTTAACTCTGAAGGCACCACACAACACTTCCTACTGCTTCGACATTTCTCTTATTTCCTGTGCTCTTAAGTCTTCTGCCACACACTCATGTTATTTTGTGCAAAGGACATTTTTAGTCATCACCTGTGCTGATCAAAACACACAGTGTTTTCATCTAAATCCTTCTTTAATGTAGTTGCCTGTGAGAAGTTTATCAGAAATTATTATAATACTTAAAAAAAAACCCAAGCAAAAAAACCCCAAGTATTTGAAAAGTACTCCAGCTCAGGATTTCACGTGTATATGATACTAAATGTCCTTTGCATCTCTAAATGGTAAGTTGCTTAGCAGTTTGTTTTCTTCTAACCATGTCAAAAACAAATAAGTGAGCCCCCATTTCTCAACATATAAAGATTTGTCCCTGGGCAAGGTTTTCAGAAGGACTGGCTCTTGAGACGCAAGGCTCCAACAACAGGCTGCCCAACTTGAAAGGCTTAGAAATACATGCCTGTCTACAATACAAGTCTTTCACTGCTTTTTCAAGGCATTCCATGGACAAAAGTGGTAATAATAGGTTTTTCACTGAGAATTCAAAAATGGCAGCTATGATATGAGAATGATCCATGTTTGCTAAGTGCCAGCATTCAGTCAGAAAATAGCTATGAACCTTTGAGTCCATGAGCCTCTGTGATTCTTGTCCAAGATAACTGAATACCTATCTTCCTCCAAAGGCCTCTCAAATATTTGCAGCTAGGAATCAACACCAGCACATCATCTAATTTCCAACTCAGCAGTAAGACTTCAAGGATGGAAAGTAACCCTAGTTTCCTTCTTTATCTTTTTAAAGCAGTTGTCTAAGCTTCAAACACAGACCAAAAGCATCTCACACCTGACCGTTCACAAATGTTTATCCAGACTCTACCCAAGCAAAGGATATGGTCACATTCAGCAGGAGAGCGGGGCCAAACTGTAACCTGAGGGTTTCAGGGTCCCGTCGACATGGTGGTCCCTTCTGTACACAGAGCATGTCCACAGCACGAAGATCCTGTAGCCTCTGACAACTGCTGACCCTGCTGGGGGGAAATGTGACAAGTTGATCTTTAAGCGGGTTCTCCCTCCTCACTCTGCTTTTTCAACGAATTTTCTTGATTTTTAATTCAGTGTAGACCCAAAGTACATTTTAATTGCATCAATCAATTTAAACCAAAGTAACTTTGTTAATTAAGAAGTGCAGAAAATATTTAGTACGTACTTTTACTTCGTAATCCTTTCCATGGGTGCCAGGATACTAAAAGTTGTAACGACAGCCAGAAGTCCACACTAGAACAGCTTGTGGTTACTTGTGAGACCAGTGAAAACACAGTTTGAGCAATTACACCCTGGAATATCACCATACAACTCACCCACCACAACCTGGGCTTTTATAGCAACTTGGAAAACCTGCCTTTGTCAAGGTGACTTGCCTACATACAGTCTGAATGCTAAAACAGAATGAGTGTACATACTCCACAGCTGTAGGCAGCATGACCCTAATCAGACAAAGGGTTACTAACAGGAAAACCACATCCCACCCTCTGCTCCAATCACCTCTGGCTTCTGCTCCAGTTTCCCAATCCCCAGCAGATGAAATGTTTACCCACCCAAGGCACAGATGTGTTATGAGGATTAGTTAGTAAGTAACTACTTGACTATTTAAAGTGTTATTCTTAAAGTCCTAATATTATCACCACTACATTTGCATATGATTTTATTTATGTTTCTGACATTTGCTTTCCAGATTTTATTAGCGCTTATAAACAATAGAAAACTACTGCTGCCAGGCCCTATTATACACTTTCATGAGATGACTCAGGCACTCTCAGACACTTCAGGTTTGTTGAAGTCATAGCCACTTAACAAATTTACTGAACTGCTTTGGATCAGACCCTTCCATAAAAGGAGAAATGACATTTTTATCATACTTAGTGTTCTTTCTGTAGCAAAGAATTAGTTCGATGTCACTATAACAACTTCAGTTCTTTGAATGAAGAAAGAAAGAAGTCCCAGATCTCTGCAGTGATCACTGCCCTGTTACTTTGGTTAAATGTATGCCTCCAGAGTACTACAACAGCTTCAGCAGCTGGGTGCAAAAAAGGTGATCTCTGATCTGATGCTCCTGAGTTAGGCTATTTTGCGCACAGTGGAAATTGTCTGCTGATAATAAAAAGGAGAAATAATAGCTCTGCAGAGATGGTTCTCCTTAGATGTTTTGGCAGACTGGTCTATTCCATTCATATGCTTTGGGAAAACTTTGATTTTTGACATAAAATAGTCCAGTTTCATTACTTCCCTGTGTGCAACTCAAAGCCCACTAGTTACAGTCATGGTCTCAGTCTTCAGGCTTCCCTTTGATGTGTGTGCACACATCTATGCATATGAGTGTGTGCATTGGGAGTGATGGGGAGTAGACTGAAAGTCTGTTCATTTTACTTTCCATTAGCTGTCTATTAAGATAATGTTTTAATAATAATAATATTCCCATCTTAAATATGATATATTAACTTTGTCACACATCAGTTGTTCTCTAACACTGGTAAAACCTCCTTGCTCTTCAACTTCAAAGCTGACTCTTTTGCCCTGTGGACACAACAAATTCATTCTCTTGGACCTCTTCATTCACATGTATGTATTCAAAATGCACAAACATGCACACATCCCTGTGCTTTCAAATAGCTCTTATACCAGGCAATCCTGTGCTCTAAACATGGATAATCACACTGAAACAGTCACAGTACATTTAGAGTTTAGGAGGAGGCATTTGATCAACAGTTGATCTTTGCAATGACAAAACTGTTGGAGCTGTGACATTTTTTCTGGCATATGAACAAAAGACCTTTCCTGCTTTTCAAAAACAGAGGGGAATTGGGGACCAGGAAAAATGTTGATTTGTACCAGTTGAGGATCTGATTCCTTGTTTCTGCTTGCTACTTAAATGGGATTAATTTCACTGAATCACAAGTGATGTGCTGCAGGAAGTTGTCTAGTTCACACACACACACCCCCCCACACACACCCCTGCTCAACTGGTTCACATAAATCCATATTCACAGGTTTTCTGATAGTACTTTACATATGTATAAAAAGAGAAGACAGAAAACCTACCAAGATCATGATCTGGAATATAGTTTAGGATTAATATGGAGTACACAGAATTTTTGTATAGCGCTCAACCATATAACCTACTACAAGGGTAATCAATAAATGAAGGCATATACACAATATATCTAAATCCATATGGGTCCTATAGGATCTGTCAAAATCTTTAGCCTCAAGTCCTGAGACACTGAGGTATCTGCATATTTTCTAGTTTTCATGCTACTTGCTTACATATACCTGAACTATGTGTATGCTGAGCCTCTAAAAAGAAACTGACATAAACTTTGTCTGTGGGTAATCAGCAAACTTTCCTTTTTCCATAAGGCATATAAATTATACATAATTATGTCTTCAACCACTACGTGGGTGATTATCTGTTTATCTGGAGCTTATCAACAAATTAAGATGTTAACTGCTCTCCGTATCACCAACTGTGCTGTTCTGGCAGCCCTGTTAAGAAACATTCTCATATCACAAAAGGAATTGAGGAGCAAAGAATAAATCTATCTATATAACTAAGCAATCTGGTTTATTTCAGTGGTTTGTTACAGGATAAGACTTAAAGAATGACAGTAGAAATACAAACATGTTGACATGCTCCAGAATGTACTGGGTATTCATTCTTCCTGTTATAAAAAGCCAAAAATCCATTTATCTTGAAAGTTTGACATCTGCCAAAGCCCTTATTAGTCCCTCAGAGATGGCCAAACACTATATATTAGTGTTTAGATTAGGATGTCATAACCAGTAGCATAAAGGACCTAACATAGTAAACAGAGGCAATTGTAAGTACACAGACACCTGTGGAAAGAAGAGTATTCACTAGCTTATACTTTGGTAACCACAACCCATCGTGCTGCAAAGTCATTTAAAGAAAACAGCTTTGATGAGGACACTCATTGTCCTTCTAGATATTGATCTAGATGGTCACAAGTTCTGTATTAAAGAGGCTGAAAGGTCTGCTCTGCCTTGGCTTCAAACATTGCCAAAGGACTTTGCTACGATGCACTGTCCTACTGAGAAGCCCAGAAGCTTTCAAAACATTAGCTACTTCCCAACCTTATTATGCCTGCCATCAAGATCACTAACTGATGATTTCATCTAAGTTATGGTTCTTTTACATTCAATGACTCCAAAAATAAGCTTGCTGACAGTAGTTTTCTAAAAAACAGCAAACAAACAAAAAAAAAATCAAGTTATAAAAAGTGCTGAAGTAGTTTGTGATGAGTCAGCCTGGAAATATCATTTCAGGACATCTACACATTGAGTTGGCAATTATATATGTCGATGAGTCCAATCAGAACAGCTGGAACGTTAAATATCAAAATTCACAACAAATGTAGACCAAGAATTGTTCAGTGAATCATTCTAAGTGGAAGTACCTCTGAGAAGTCATGATCTCTTGTGGATAATTCATGAACAGAAAAAGGCCAAATTCATAAAATTATTCATTATAAATTATGTACCCTCCTTTTTGGAGGTATGAAGTGTAAAATTAAGTGTTTGGTTTTGATTAAGTGAGGAACTGAACATCATAAATACAGCATTTGACTCCATAGATCCTAGGAAATTAACTGCTTTTGGAGGAAGGAGCATAAACTTTTCTTTCTATCACTCTTGAAACTTGATTAGCTGTTTGCACAGTGAATGTGTACACAGAGCCAGATCCGAAAAGATGCTGAGCTTGTACAACTCCCACCACCTTCAGCTGTGGTTACTCCGCACATTTCAAGTTCATCTGCAAAACACCATATGCAAAGTGCTAAATTTTGGTATTTCTTCTTGGAAAAGTTCATCAAATTAAAGAAAGCACTGATGAATGGTAGCAAAATCGTATCAGAAATTTCACTAGCAACCCCTTACCCTCCCAATCTTCCCTTCTCAGGACACCTTTGCCACTGATCAAACTGGAAATACCATCTTCACAACTCTTCTCACCAACATTTGTTTCTGCATGTGAAGAAATATTTCCTTTTGGAGAGCTGGGTTTTTTTTATGAACTCAGAAATATTTCATTCCTCTTCCACCCATTGCCCCATACACAAATATAAGTACAAATCATGCAGCTTCTATTAGACTAAAAAAGAACATCCAGGTTAAAGGACTCTTCGTGCTTTTTTTTTTTTTTTTTAAATAACATTTTTGAAATTGCATTTCCCAATAGGGCTGTTTCTGAATATTTTTCTTTTAACTTTTTAAGTGCACTGAAGATTTTCCTTTCACATGTTATTAATTACGTAGCATTTACTTTTTGTCTATTTGGAGTGTGGGTTTTGTTCAGACCCCAAAGTGGCATCATCAGAATCTCCCATTTTTTCCTTTGCTCCTTCCTGCCTGCTGCTGCATTAGCTTCAGCTTTGTTACCACTGTTACCAATAAACACTCTTTCACAGTGTTAAGATGCTAATGTGAGCGCTGAAACTGCACACATTAATTACTGACAAGAGTACACACAGATTTTCCTTTTTAATCTCATTCAGGTGTGGCAGGACTTGCAGCCATCTTACTTTAAATACATTTCAACCGTGAAATGTATGTACAGTTTTCTCATACGAATATGTTTTTCTAGCTGCTGCCCATATGAAGTCATGGCAAAGCAAGGAAGAAAGTAAAAGTTGATGTGAAAGCACACAACACACCACTCTGTTCTGAACAAAACTGAACACAGCAAAAATCAATGAGATGTAAGGTCAAATGATGGCCATACCTTAGAAGCTGTGCCACACGTGGTTGTCACTTCAAACCCGCACATGAATTCTGGGTGATCTAAACATACAGAGCAGAGAAATAGATGCAGAGATATACAACCAAATTTATTACAAACCACATGTCTCTAGGACAACACCAAGATTAAGGGAAGATTTGGTACCATTCATATTTAAACTGAATCAGTTTTCTCACCCTTTCGTGAAGTTGAATCACTTCTTTTCACACACCAGTTCTCCTAGGGACTCAGACAATGGTGGGCAATGAAAAGAGCAGCCCACAGGGATGAAATCTTACCGACAGCCATCATTAGTGAACATTGCCTCTTTCATGAAAAGGAGAAACCTGCCATCCTTCCCAACCTCTTAGAGACTTTTGCACCCCCTGAAGGTGCTTTTACATTTCTCCTCAGCTCTCCCAAACTAAAAGGAAACTTCTCCAAGGTTATTATAGTTAGAGTTGAGATTGATGTATCTTATCACCCTGGGCTCGGGAATATTAAAATATGACAAAAATGAAGCATTTTCTTTCAAAATTACTTAAAAATATTACATCTCCTAAAAGAGAGGCTGCGTACCCTCATTTGTTTCACTTATTTGTCAATCTACAGCGTTTCCTCAGGAGGAAAGAGTCATCCTTTCTTTAGCCTTTTGAGGAGGAAAAAGCTGTAACTAGTTCATTGCCAAATGTTTCACTCCACGGACAGGGCACTCTTTTGTAGACTGGTTGTTTTTCCAACATCACACACACAATTTTAGCAATAAAAATTAATTACTGTCTGCTAGCTTTGCAGAACTCCATTTCATAACCCACCAGCTTAGAAAGTAAATTTAAAGCCTATCTCCTGTCAAAAGCAAGCAAGTTTTCACCCTTACCCTATGAGTCTGGCATCTCTCCAGCCTAGATCCACATTTAGGTGCAATATTAATTTCTGTTTCTCTCAGTTGCAGCTGTGCAGGGATAAAAAAGTCATTTTTCTACCCTGGCAGGATAGAACATGTTTTTTAATTTGTCACTAGATTAAGTTGATGACCAAGTACTGAAATCATTCCTTGGAATGACCTAGAGTCCAACTGAAGGTGGGAGGCGCACGGCCTATTTATGCTAGAGTTCTTCTCAGTTTTTAGAAGAACAACAGTCATACCTTTCAGGTATTCTAGATAGAGACTTATCTAGCCCTGCACTTTGCAGGTGTCAGCAGCCAAAACTGAGTTTCCACACTGATTAATAACTAAAAGTGGTAAAACGTAAGCCTTTCTGCAGATAGGGAAAAAAAAAAAAAGGATTTCTGCCCAGCTGAACAACACTGGTAAGAACACATTACCTTTTACCCAGCCTTACCAACACAATCCACATTTTATTTGTGAAGCATGTTGCTGTAGGCATATGCAAACTGTACAGAAATATACACCATGCAACAAGGCATCCCAAACAGGATAGCTGTAGGGGAGTGGTAGGGCCACTGAGTGTTAGCACAGATGGCACTACACATGGAAATTCAAAACCAGTCCTGAAACGATGCATGTATACAACACCAACTGCACCTTCAGTCTGTTGCAAGGTAGGTAGCAAGGGTAATTGAACATCTGCTAGAGCTTGGTCCCATAGTTATTTCTAATTGGGTTCTTTCTCTCTATATACCTGAATTGATAGCGGGTGTTTGGTCTAAGCACTGTTTTAAACATTTCTGATGGTTCTGGCACATCCCTTTATGAGGCACCAGATGTGCAGATACTGAAATAGCTGCTACTGACTCCTACCTATAGGGAAACTGGAAGGCACATAATTAAAAAATGAAATAAATTTAAAAAAACCCACTTGTTTGCATTGTGATCATTAAAAAAAAAAAAAACCAAACCCAACAAAACAAAACATTGAAAAGTGGGTTAACCGGGGGAAGGGGGAGATTTCTATTTTAAAATAAATTTTGAATTTCTCCAGGCTTTACAGTCCATCTGGACATTGCTAGATTCCTAGTTACATCAACACATCATGTTTCATTTCAGTTCCCATATTTTTTTGTTTTTAAATTGTACCTTATAATCTACCACCACCACAACATAGTCCTAAAATTCCATATTATGTTTTGTGTAAGAGAAGCATCAGTGAAGAGCAGCACATGGGTGCTTAATGCAGTGCTCAGGCCACCAGGAAGACAATGACTGTCTGCTCCTCTCTTCTGCCTGTTATTTTCTTGGCTCCCTTATCAGCATCTTCGCTGGATAGTTCCACACATCTCTAATTATAGGACTGAGAATAACAACCATCAGGAAAACAATACTTTATTTTTATACCTACTGCCAGCAGTTTGCTACTCACGTTGCTCTAGGAAAAGAGAAAAAAAAAGATTGTTTACAAATGTATCATTATACAGCAGATCTTAAATTGCACAACTATTAGCTCTAAGTATTGACTATTGTCAGAGCTCTGCTGCGGCCCATGAAAAGGTCAGGCCTTTTCATTTCTGTTCTTTTTATGTGAGGAATACCAAATAATAAAATACACCATTTATTGGGCTACTGAGATTTTTTCCCCCAGATCTGCAAAACAGTCACCAGGTTTGAATCTTCTTTCCCGTTATTATAGGAACAAGGTGATTTCACTTTCTTTTCTTTTGTGAGGAAAAGAATTTAATTTCCCATCATAGCACCCAAAACGAATAGTCTTTATTTTCCAGGTAAGCATTACATGAACAGTTATATCTTTATGAGCTGCCTGTGTTTCTATCCTTAGGATGTCAATAGAGTGGGGTGCTCTTGCTCAGAGGATATGATAGAAATAATAGCTCCTTACTGGTCTATCAAGCCAGCTAACATTGTTTTCAACACATCAACATTTTCAAAGCACTGACTACCTCATTTTAAGGAATTATATCCAAATGTAGATGTCTGAATGAAAAAAATTTGACCTTAGGATTCCTTGATTTCTAATACTGCTCCACATTCAGCACTTTAATAAACCACCCATTTTGTTTAAATTTCCTAATTAACTACATGAAATTTTAATCTTAAGCCATATAAGTCATATAAATGGAGCTGCCTAGATCCATTTGTACAACGTGATGATTTTGCAATAGATGCCAGGTGTTCTACTGAAAGCTTAATTCTGTGTTGTTACACCAAGCACATCATCTTCTAAATAGCCAGAAAAGTTCATACGCTTCAGGGAGAATTATAAAGCACATGAGACAAAAGCCAGCAAGAGACTCTCAGGCCATCATTTTTAACTCTTCTGCCACTTTAAAGGAAATATCATTTCAAGATAAAACTACATGGAGATATCTACTACTTTTGCAGTTGAACACACGGTAACAGAGAAATGTACAATTTATTTGGGCATTTGCAAACTGCAACAGAGATGGCATTATTTGCTTACCCAAGGCAAAGTTCACCCAAGCACCACAGAAGCAAACCCCAGCTGCTGCTTCAGGAAAGAAACAAGGCAATTATATCTCTTATTTGGCTGGGACAAGACTCCAAGATGTTTCAATAATGGTCAGTCTTTAGCTTTCAGACCAAAAGCTTACTATAGAAGTTTTATTTATTCCCCAGAGTAACCTGTGAGGCTGCAAAATCCCATCAAATACACTTGTACTGTTCCATGTAGACACAGGTGGAAACTGATAACTTGAACTAACAAGTTTGGTAATCAAGGTCTATGCAGAACCTAAGTTAATTCTTCAAAGCTGGTAGTAAAATGGATAAGGTTATTGGCAAAAGATAGATAGAGACTTGTTGAAGAGCTTCAGGGACTGTTTTTTTCTGATCACTTCTTTGTCACCCCCTGAAGGCTGCAGACCTTCAGGCTGCAAACTTTTGTTAGCACCTCTCTCCTCACCTGGCACTGGCAAACTGTCCAGCTTCTGCCAACCCATTCAAACACAGGAATCTTCATGACAAATATGCCAAACAGTTTATATGATGATCCTGAGGAAGAACGAACTTACAGACCATCATACCCCAAACACATATACTTTATTAACCATTGAAGACAATACCCCAGACTGCAACATGATACCCCCAAGATGTGACTCACATTCCTTTCCACCATACCTGTACTAAGGCAGGAGCACCAAGCAAGGGGCAAGAGACACCACCTCAACACCACTATTTTCAATGACTCCAGCCACTTTTACTAAGGAGCAATCATTAACAGTTTTGCTCCTCTATCTGCTATACTGCTCCTCTGTGTCACACTGCTAGTGAAAAGAGGAGCAATTTGGTGTGCATGTGGAAAATATATCAATAAATAAAACCACACCCACAACACCATGCCACCAGCCCTGCTGCTTATTTCATGGCTGTCTCCAAGTGTCAAATATTCCCATTTTATTATTATATCATCATCACCTAGAGACTGTTGAGCTAGTAAAGCACCAAAACAAAGTTTAACCTTAAAGGCTGTAGAGCATACATCATTGCTTACCTTGTTTCCAGGAACCTCCAGACATCTGTGAGGAATGGCACAGGACTAACTGATCAACCTGGGGGTTGGAAAGGATGACTTATAGCACCTCTCAATTCCCACAGCCTTATTTTCTGTGATCCTGTGGAAATGATACATTTGTACGGCAAATAAGACCATTCCTGCTTCTAAAAGTTAATTCTTAAACAGAGTTTTGAATAAGACATAAGACTGCTTCAGGGTTTACATTAATATTAAGGATATGTATTTTTTCAAAATGGTGTCGATAGAGTTTCATCCACCTCCCTCTGAAGCATCCCATATTGGCCAGGCCTGGGAAGAAGGATCAGGAAGACTGCACTTTAGGGTTGCATATCTGTGCAGAAAAACGTGGGCATGAACACCTGCTCACACACAGAAAAGGACTTGGTATTTTGAAAAGTTTCACTAACTTGAGTCACATTTTACATATTAAATATACAGAATAGCAATAAAATTAGTTTTCCCCAACATGTATACATACATATAATATATATATACACACCTATAGCTATATGTATACTTACAGGTAAAATCTGCATACATGGCAAAAAGCATCATTATTTTGTTGTCAAATACAAACTAACATTGCTTCTGAATTAACTGAATTGAACTTCAAAGGCCTTGAACACAGATTTAATCATTATAGTCAGGGTTTGATGATAACAGCATCAAACATGTCTCCCTTGAAAGATCAAACAATACTCTACACTTCTGCTTCAGTAGGCAAAGTTTCATTCAATGACATTTTCGATCTCAAAGAATGTGAAGAAATTGATATTTTGCACTTTAAGGTAACCAGGAATATTTTTTTCTCTTGCTTTTAACAGCTCTTGTGTTTGCATTTTACCCTGGAATAATTGTCAGCTTTAATTCCTTCAACCCACTTAATCCCTTGTTTCTTTACCACTCCCTTCAAAGGGATTCATCTGGAATCAAATAAATTCATATACTGATGAATGGTTTGGCAACCACCAAACACTGATCATCATTTGCAGTCCTGATCAACAGATTTTGCATTTGCTGCAGTTCGAACAAGAAACAGCCACCTAGTGAAGTCCACACCGAAAACTGGAAGAGGAAAGAGCTAGTCAGATTCTTACTAGCTTGTATCAGTTGAATGCATTACAGATGCTTGTAAAAAAAACCAAGACAATTTAGGAGGGCTCAAACACACGCCAGTACATGACAAACCTGGCACCTTTAGCCACTTCATTCTTCAATACTGAACAACTGTTGAGCTGCTCCCCACAAATTTACCCAGGAAGACACCACATTTTCATTTTCCTCTAAGTTACTGGGTAGCTTTTGCATGTTCCCTTTCATTCTCTCCTGAGAAATTGGTATTTTTCAAGTTTTTAATCATAGAATAAAGTTCACTGCTTGAGTAAGGAAAAAAATAACAACTGCTCTAACATACAAGGATATATTTTTCTCCACTGCTTCAGCAGAAGTCAAGGGAGGAGGGAGGCAAAGCAGAATTGAAGGGATAAAGAGATCTTCTTCAGGTATGCCTGCTACACATACAGCTCTGCATACGTCATAAACCCAAGCGTTACACTGAACACAGATCTATTCCCTGGGGAAACGATGGCAGTTGTTACTTACATTGTCTAAACTTACTGGAAGGCTCCCAAATATTACACGGATGGGACTGATAAGTATAAACATCAATATAGAACAGTGACAGCACATACAGATGTGGAGTGGAAGCTCGTTTGATGAAGGTAGAACAGACTCAATTTTAGTGATATATGAACTATTTTCACCATTGCTGGAAACATCTATCCCACACTTCCAGAAACCATTGATGGAAAGCAAATATTGTTTCCTGCCTGTCCATGCAATAGAAAAAACAATTGAGGCAGTCACAACTAGAGACAACATTAATGTCTACATCATTACAGACTCTTCCTCATCTCAAATAAACATTCCTCATTCCTGATTATTCATGGACTCACCTTTTAACATGCACACCTAATCATAGAATCATAGAACATTTCAAGTCGGAAGGGACCCATAAGAATCATCAAGTCCAACTCCCTGCTCCTCACAGGACTACCTAAAACTAAACCATATGACTAAGAGCATCATCCAGACACTTGAACTCTGACAGCCTTGACGTTGTGCCCAATTCTATGGGGAGCCTGTTCCAGTGACCAACCATTCTCTACTCCCAGCAGCGCTACAGGCTTGGGGAAGAGTGGCTGGAGAGCTGCCAGTCAGAGAGGGACCTGGGAGTGTTGATTGACAGCCAGCTGAACATGAGCCAGCAGTGTGCCCAGGTGGCCAAAGAGGCCAATGGCATCCTGGCTTGTATCAGAAATAGCGTGGCCAGCAGGGACAGGGAAGTGATCTTACCCCTGTACTCGGCACTGGTGAGTCCGCACCTCGATTACTGGGTTCAGTTTTGGGCCCCTCATTACAAAAAGGACACTGAATCACTCGAGCGTGTCCAGAGAAGGGCAACAAAGCTGGTGAAGGGTCTGGAGCACAGGTCTTATGAGGAGCAGCTGAGGGAACTGGGGTTGTTTAGTCTGGAGAAGAGGAGGCTGAGGGGAGACCTCATCGCCCTCTACAACTACCTGAAAGGAGGTTGCAGGGAGCTGGGGATGAGTCTCTTTAACCAAGTAACAAGCGATAGGACAAGAGGTAACGGCCTCAAGTTGCACCAAGGAAGGTATAGACTGGATATTAGGAAGCATTTCTTTACAGAACGGTTTGTTAGGTGTTGGAATGGGCTGCCCAGGGAGGTGGTGGATTCCCCACCCCTGGAGGTGTTTAAGAGTTGGGTTGACATAGCGCTTAGGGATATGGTGTAGTTGGGAACTGTCAATGTTAGGTTAATGGTTGGACTGGATGATCTTCAAGGTCTTTTCCAACCTAGACGATTCTGTGATTCTGTGATTCCTAATGTCCACCTTTTCCTAATGTCTGATCTGAACTTCCCCTGATGCAACTTCAGCTGATATCCTCGTTTCTTATCTCTGGTCACCAGGGAGAGGAGATCAGGACCTGCCCCTCTACTGCCTCCCTTGAGGAAGTTGTAGACTGTGATGAGGTCACCCCTCAACCTTCTCTTCTCCAGAGTGAACAAAGTAGCCCCAGCCCCCCCTCATTAGCAGTATTTAGTAATTTTCAGTTAGTAACTCCTTGACAAACATTAAGCAGTTTTCAGTATTTGCTTCATCAAGAAAACTGCCACATAATTATACTCCACTGGATGCCTTGCATACTCGTATCTCTGTTGAGGTAAGTACATATTCACACTGCCTGCTTAAACAACCTCTGTGACACACTAAATGTATATATTTTGCATCTCACCAGAAGAATCTGCAGATCAAAATATACACTCATTCGAGAAACAGAAACAAACCCCTCTGACTTTGACCCGTAACAGAATTAGATGTTACAGATAAAAAATATGTTGCTGTTTTCAGACAAACATATAAATCCAGCTGCCAGAACATGCTAAAGAAATCATATAACTTACTAAGAGTTCCAAAATAACAAGGATTAAATTGTTCACCTGTGCTGGGTTAGCCTTGGCTAACAGCCAAATGCCCACTTAGTCACTTGCTCACCCCCACCTCTCATGTGGTGGAGAGAAACTAGAAGGAGAGCAAAAGGACTCATGAGTCAAGACAATGACAGCCCAATAAGAAAAGCAAAAGCTGTGCACAAGCAACACAGAAAGAGGAATTCACTCACTACTTCCCATTGGCAGGCAGATGTCCAGCCACGTCCTGGAAAGCAGGGCCTCAGCAGTCTCTAACGCCTGCTTGGGAAAACAAACACCATAACCACAAACCTTTCCTCCACCTTTCCCCAAGCTTCCACCACTGAATATAAAGTCATATGGTATGGAGTACCATCTATTCAAATCACGTCAGCTGTCCCAGCTATGTCCCCTCTCAATCTCTCAATCCCCCTCCCTCCCCTGCCTTACTTGTAGGGGTCAAGGCACCTGGTAGGAATTTCCATGGACAAAACTTTAACTACTCCTTGAATTTTCTTCTTTGATTCAGGTATCTTAATTTTTCTGGGGTCAGAGTAGAGTTTATACCTTTGGCTGATTGTCAGGAATTGCAGGTACATTAATAACTGTAGATTAAGAATAAAAAGGAAATTGTCTAAAAGTGCTAAGTGCCAAAAATTTGGTAAAATTATATTTGGAAAATAAAACATATCAATTGTGATTCACTTATTGTCTCAACTGGAGTTTTATGGAGTTCTAGTGCAATTATGTTGAGAAGAGTTTCACAGAAAACCTTAATTTTGAATTAAAATGTCTAGGGAAGCAAATGCATTAGGGCTTGTATTTTATTTTTGTTTAGTAGTCTGAAAAATCCATATTACAGCATTTATTACATACTCAGAGATATTTTATTGCAGCTCTGTACAAAATAGCTGTTTATCCTACTGTGTTTCTGAACTCAGTAAGGCAGTCCTTAAAAATGGAATACGAAAAAGGCTAGGGACTCCCACTTCTCTCTTGCAGAAAGTGTACATCCCTCATGGCATCAGGAGTCGTGAAGGGCTCCGGTTTACTAGTAACTTCTGGAGCAAAAGGTCATGAGAAATTGTGTACAGATAACAGTTTCTACTGTTCAAAATGGTCTTTTTTTCATATTTTTCTTTTTATAATTGATGTTCCCACGTCTGCACATAGGACCCTATCATCTGACTTTGACAGAGAACTGTTATCTTCAGCATGCAGAATGCCCCGGCTGAAGTTATGCACGTGTGCACAGATGTTCAATGCACGCTGTGCACACACAACACAATGAGCAAAAAACAAAACCACAAGAAAGAAACTGCTTTTCTCTTTAGGAATCCTGCACTAATCTTTTCTCTTCTCTTGTCAGTAAATGTAATGAAAACACTGGCTCAATACAGCATAACTCATTAATACTAGAACCTAATGTGTTAAGCACTGTTAGAACATCTAGCCCATTATACAAGAATGAAAGCTAATCTAAATATGGAGTCTGAAACAAAAATCTATGACCTTTTTATTTTTTATTTGGTAGGTTTCTTGCTGACTTCATTTTGCTGCTCTGCTTTCTCTACATGAAGTGAAAAAAAGTAAGAAACCATTACAAAAGGCAGGACACAATAGAGCGATTACATAGTACCATCTAGAGACTGCGACTGTTATAACATCACTGAAAAGAAAGCCTTTTCTGGACTCTTGCTAGGGTCCATGTGCAAGAGGTAAAAAGAAATCCTGTATTTTTTCCAGGGCCACAGAAGGGATATTCCAGTATGATGAAATCTGACCTAGAACTGAGCACTTTGCATCCTTTACAGAGTCATGCTGGTTTTAATACTCTGTTTTCATAGATGCCATTTTCAGGATGCTTTATTATCCTACAGCTGATCCTTCAGAGGAAAAATGGATCAAGGGATAAAATGGTATGTTTGAGTTAATCGTTTTAGCATGTTGGGTTCTTCGGTGTGTCAGTGTCTCCTGAAAACATATTTTTCACCAGTCACTGCAGACAGGCTCACAGCATGTAGCTCACATCTCAACAGCACTTTCCACACAACTAACAACAATATTTGAACTTCTGAGTCCTGCCATCCTTGGGCATAGTCACAAGAAGAGCAGGCAAAAATACATCAGTCTTCAAGGACACTAGGTCCCTCCCCCTCTTCATGAACTAAATCATTCAGCCTCCCCTTTCAAATTCCCTCTCAAAAACACACCATGAATCCCATTTAATTAGAAATGCTCTCACACATTCATTATACCAGCTGGTTTCAATTCAGAAAGCATATTCTTCTGGCTCATTTCTATATGCAGCACCTCTGTTGAAATATGAGATCCCATAAGCAGGACCTGTGTTTACTCTATGCTTTCTTATGCCAGGAATTGAGCACTCTGGTTACTCTTAAATAATAATAATAGGAACTGGCCACTTAGATCTCCAGGGACACATGAAAGAAGGAGCAGACAGACAGACAAATCCATGCTCATGCATCTCTTTACTCTCACTTCCCCTTCTCCCCACCCCTTTCTATCCAGAAAGTCAGTCTTTCCTCTTTCTCTATTCCATTTTATGAATATCTCTCTTCTACAGAGGCTTGCCCACAGCTATCAGTGGTCCACAGTATGTCAGAATTAATGCAGTTGATATGCGATAGAAAGGGGAAATGTTGGCAATATACGATTACAGATTAAATGATGCGATTTCAGGGTCAGCACTACAGAAGGCACTCATGAAGAGGTTGACAAGTAAAGATGAATGACAAATGAATGAGGGCAGTTACAGTATTTAATGTACATTTGCCTTCTCTGAGATCTGTAGACTCTGCTACCATCTGCTGGTTTATGAAAAAGAGCCAGGGAATCTATTTTAGTGGCTCTATATACATAATCTTTCAGCTGTCTCTCATTATGAGAACAGTTCTCATTTCAGGTCACAGCCTACCTTCAGCCTCCACAGAGCTGTCAATTAGGCTCACTTTTGTTTCCTGATGCATTTCCGACAGCAGGCATGAGAAAGAATGGCAAACAGACAGTGCAAAATTTATACTAGACCCAAATAATATATCCCAGAGTAATGCACATTTTCAGTATTTTGCAAAAAAGAAAAAAAAAAAAATCAATGCAATTAGTTCCAGTTTATTCTAGAGGGCAGAGGGTGAGGACAGATTGAAAGGTATTCAATTCTGGTTTTGAATGAACATGCCCTTCATTATACTTCCCTATGCAACTGATATATAAATTGTTGTACTCCACTGAAATCAATGGAGCAATGCAGCCTGCTATCTGCACTAGAATGTGATCCAGGGAGGATACATGCCAGACCTAAATGTAACTTAATGCAAAGTTATGGCCAAGCTACATTAAATAGAGAAAGAGAAAAAACATGAACGTATTTCCAAATACAGTATTTTTATTCTACACATTCTTCCTTTAGACATATGTAATAATACATAGACACTTACAGAACTCACAAAATAAACCAGTTTTAAAACCACCATCTCTTCTTCATCTATTTAACATGTCAGGACTATCAGGAAAGTGTTAGCAGTGGTGGCAATTTTTACAGGAGAGTGGCCTTATAAATTGGATGCATATAATCAACCTAATTCTGTAGAGTTTCAGGCCGAAAGAGATCATGGTGGTCACTTCCATACTTACCACAGTCCACAGACTTTTACCTAGTGACTCCTCTTTCAAGCCATCAATTCCAGCTGAGGTGGGGTTTCAATGTGAAGAAAAGCACATATATGTTCCCCAATTCAGAAAATTAACTACATCCTTAGGTCATTTATGCTCATTCAACCTTATTTCTGTTGTACAGTAAGATCTACCTTGGTACTAGTACAAAGTTGTAGCACTCCATGGGAAGCTCAAGGAGCAGTGGCAAGTCAAAGAGGTCAGAACTCTCCAATATCTACCTGGCTTCAAAAACAAATCCATGCTATCTCAGCTCTTTGGATAAGCAGTTTCCCCTCCTGGGACTAGCCAAGACTCCCCTAGCCAAGCCAGAGGATGCTGCACCTTACTGGTGTCAATGGCCATCCCCATTTCGTGGCAATGTCTAAAGATGAGGATTCCTAGATTTGGAGGCACTGAAGCAAGGAACTTTTGGAAGCAGTTTTGAGAAAAGCCCATGATTAATAGCCTGTAGCAAACCTTCTGCATTCTGCCTCACAAAATTGGACTCCCCACCAACACTGTGAAGTAACAGCCAGTGGCTTCCTTTAGGACCTCTACATTAATATGAACAAGAAAAAGGGATGTGCACATGCTGGTTTTGTAGGGGTAGACATCACAAGCAGTCTGTGTTCACTACTTATCATCTAGCAAAAAGGAAACTGAGGTTACTGGAGTCAATGAGAAAACATTGACTGTATCTTTTAACACTGGTTACACCAGAATTCCTTTTAAAATAAAACTGGACACAACTCCAGTAGTACATATTCTCTGGAGAAACAGAATTAAGGTGGCTGACATATGCTGCTTGGTGCAGAGGTGAGATGAGGCAACAAATACCTCACAGATATATGATAGTAAAGCCCTGCTGTAGCCCTAAGGAGCTTGGAGCAGTCTGTGTGGAGATGGACATTTCTTGGTATATTTCAGCCAGACCTTTTCTATTACTACAATATTTTCAATAACTCTGTACTTCCATAAACAACTCTGTGATGAG
The DNA here is from genome assembly GCF_031877795.1 of Strix aluco. NCBI lineage: Eukaryota > Metazoa > Chordata > Aves > Strigiformes > Strigidae > Strix > Strix aluco. The sequence goes on along the minus strand of NC_133933.1, from coordinate 54,276,502 downwards.
CACCAAAACCATGAAATCTTTAAAACCACACCTGCTAATAAATTTAAATCTTTAACACTCCTTAATAACACGTTATCTTAATATTTGCTTCTGGGAGGGAAAGAAAGCAAGTATCCCATGAGGATAAGTCAACATGAATTATAGACCATGCACTGCTTTTTATTTACAGGTGTGAAAAAATATGGGAATAGATCTGATTTGACCAAAAAAAATACCAAACACAGCATCATAGAATAAATTATTGATACAATAAACTTACTGAGCTGCTTCATACACTCAAGAAGCCAAGGGACAATGAAATAATCAGGCTTCAGTCACATGGTTACCCATCCCCATTAGATTAATTCAGCCATCTACAGGACTTGTTATTTATATCAAAGAAACTGGAAACAAATATTTACAATATGTTTTGTTACTTTTATTAGAAAGCAGCAAAAGCACAAAGAAGCTTTACAATGACAGTTCCCTTTTTTACTATATAGCTGAGAAGAGAATTTGGCTCTTATTTTTGAGATCCCAGAAGGGGATAATCTGCAACACTGGAAAAAAGCTTTTTTTTTCAGTTTCCAGATAATTACAAACTGCTGCAAGGGAGGATAAGAAACAGCCACAAATGTAACCATTAACATAGGCTTCGGACAGACATAGTAGGACTTCTGCACACAATCAACCTTGCAGCCCAAGGGGCACAATGATGGTCTCTGCTCCTTGCAGGTCCCAGCTCCAAGCCCAACCTCCTTTCTATTGAACCAACATTGCTCGGGGGGGTCTGATTTGTAGGTCTAGAAGATTTAAATCTATTTACAACACTACATTTGAAGAGCAGATGGTTTTATGCAAGTATTGGGGAGCTGCTACCTACAATATGGGTTTGTAGAGGTATATAACATGTAACAGGACATGCTGCACTTATCTGCCTTACTCTTAGTAGTTTGGTTACATTAACAACTCTTAGAACACTCCCTATAAGGGAGGGATTTTTTTAGCACTGATCAATCTCATTTAGAAATAAAACAGCAGAGGGAAATAAAATCCAGCTCTTAAGATGTTTTACCAGTGAGATCAGAACAAAAATATTGCTTCATGATTCACACACAGCTAAGTGTTATTCAGAGATTAATTCTCCCACTTGTTGGTGTCAGAGTCCCTGCAAGATAACTATGCATTTCATCAGAAAAACATTAAAATGAGCTAAAACTTATACAAATTTATAGCAAAAATAACAATAAATACTTTATTTTCAAACTAAAGAAAGTTTAGGAGTCAGACCGCTCAGCTTTTGCCCACTGAAATTCTGTGATTAAAAAATATAGAGTTAGAGCACAGAAAACATCTATTTTTTTCATTAATGTGTTATTTATCCAGTCTGTTATTTTACTTAGACAAACCGCCACAGTAGAAATGAGAGTTCTGAATCACAGTTTATATATAGTTTAATTCCTCATGTATCCATCTTTCCCAAAGGAATAAGCTAAAATAAATCATAACTTTGTCATGGGAACACAGAAATGCACATAGCACTCCTATAACAAATAATTAGATAGGAACATCAAAGGAAAAAAAATGTCATTTTGTGCCCCTTAAAATTTCACTGGTTTACAAAGTCTTGCTTTCATATGGGTTATTCTGATGTAACTACTATTTTTCACAAGAAAACAGGATGACACACTTGTAATGTGTATGATAAGAATGAAATTTAACATGGAAAGGTAATAATAGTATGCTCTTTCCCTCTCATTTTGTTCCTGCTGCAAATTAACTAAATGTTCCTTAAATCACTTGAGAAATCAAAGAATCAACAAAAATGTTTCCATGAAATTACCATGAGACAATATTCATTTGCCATAAATCTTGGAATATTTGTTAACAGAAAGAGGCTTTGTCTTCAAAGCGGATCCTGTTCTCTGGCAGAAGTGCTCTGAGTGGCACTGCATCCACCAACAGCCACTTGGTTAAGCTACTTTCCAGAAACAGAGGCTTTGCCTGTTTTCTGTACCAGGCAGATGATAACTTTGTACATATATTTGATAAATCCCAGACACATTTCCCTTAACTGAGTTATTCATGTTTCATTTCATAAAGAATTACAGCGCTTCCCAATTCTGAATAAAGAGCTGCATTTTGACATTTAAATTTTGTTGTTGATTTTTTAATGGGGAAACAGATTTTTTTGTCCAGCTCCGATGATAATCTCAATTATTACCTTCTTCTGAAGCCCTCCTTCTAGGCATAGGACAACCATTTATCAAGAGTAAATACTAAAAACTCCATGTTTACTGTTTTGGGGAAAGAGGGATAAAAAGACTAACTCTTTAGTTGAAAATATGGGCAAGAGCTTTGCTTTCTCAGTAAAAGCAGTAGTCAAATCTGGACCCAAATAAGTCAGAAGAAATCTTTCCCCTAACTTAATGAGGGCTAGGATTTCACCCAAAGACTTTAAAGCAAGCAAAAGGAAAGAGCAAAGCTTACCTCTATAGCAAGAAAAGAGAGCAAAGAAAGAGGAAAATGGATTTTTTTTTTTTCAGAGTTAGAAGGTCATTCATCTTTACAAAAGCTAATGAAACAAATGTCATTAGATGTAGGAGATATAAAAGGTCAAATAAATATCCTGAACATGGAGCTAAAATGTTACAGAAAGACTAAAGGAAGAGGAGAGTCACATTTCTTCCTTTGAGGATAAAATGATTAAAGAATAAAAATAATTTTGGAAAAAACAATCTGAAGGAAAAAAAAAAAGTCCACATGGCAAACATTGGAAGTAACAAGTCTGCATTAGAAAAGAAATAATATCCCTATATCCCTTTATTAAATACCTAAGGAGCAAGCAGTAACCAGAAGCTATAGTGATCACACTGTCTAGAACATTATTGAACTTGGTTTTTGAAACTTGAAATTTCATAGGAATCATGCCCAACAGAAAAAAGAACATTCCATGAATGAATGATATCTGTTATATTCAGTCTGAATAATCATATCTGATCAACTAATGAAAAGGAAAAAAGCAAGTCAAAAAAAAAAAAAAAAAAAAAAGGCAACAACAAGTAGTGAAATGTTAATTTATCAGTGAATCAGTTTACCAAAGAAGGCATCAGACTACATTGATCCTTTGACTTAAGGTTAGATAACTCTTTTCACAATCATCCTTGAAAAAAACGTATTCCCCCTTTAGGGAATTTTCTTTAAAAGTTACATTTTTTTTGAAGTGTAAATGGAATACCTGCCCAGTGCAAAAGGCCAAACCAAAACAAGAGAGTCACTGACATTGTCACCAACTTCCAACAAGATCAGAGCTATCATCCAAAAAGACTTAGTCAGGACAGAATTTATGTCTGAGTGCTGCAGATTTGGGGTCTTATACACACTAGAATACTTGGGGAAATTTTATTTATTTACTCTTCTGTATTTACTAAATTTTCATCACTAGAAATTGTCTACAATTTTAGATCCTTTATGATAAAATATACACATTACACTATTTTTCTCATGACTTGAGTAACTTCAGTGTTCTCATTCCTTTCCTTTCTTGATTTTGACAGGGACTCTGAACAATAAGTTAGTTGTCATAATGCCAAATAAACCATTTTTAGAGAGGCATATGTTCTAGTGAATTCATAGCATATTTTGCATTTTTTCTAATATGATTATATGAATTCAGCTACGATGTGATCCAAATCCAGGATACACTTTCCCCAAATTTAATATCCTTGTTTTAAAGGTATGACCCTTCTCTTCTGACTTGAAAATATCGGCTGCTCTCCAACAGGATAAACAGAAGGAAACTGAAAAATGTCATATTTCTACATTCAATCAGAGAGTACATGCATCTGTTTCCAGATGTTAAGTACTCCACACTATTATATAGCAAGTGTGCTGTTGTAAAGTATATCTGTGAAGGAGCAAAATGCAACTGTCTGCTGATCATACATCTTGAGATGTCAAAGAATTCCACATAGAAGAGTTAAGCTTCATCAGCTGTACTATACGTATGGGCCAATTAAGGACAGAAATAGGAAGTAAACTACCCAACATCTATTGTTGTCTCATGGTTAGAACAGATGTAGTTTCTATAAGCCAGTCTTAAGGTCCTGATCTTCCTATTTCTCCCCTTGTAAGGGATAGGGTTGGACAGATATTAATGTGTCATGGTCTGCAAAAGTGAACAGAATTACAGCCAGACATCAGGAAAGATGAGAAGGGAGCTTCACATAAAACACACCGGTGGGGTGGCTCAAGGGTTACTAGGCGGGGCTGGGGGTGGCTCAAGGGTTACTAGGCAGGGCCAGGGGTTGGTCTAGGGTTACTAGGCAGGGCCGCGTGTGGTTCAAGGGTTACCAGCCAGGGCCAGGGGTGGCTCAAGGGTTACTAGGTGGGGCCGGGTGTGCCTCAAGGGTTACTAGGAGGGGCCGGGTGTGCCTCAAGGGTTACTAGGCAGGGCTAGGAGTTGGTCTAGGGTTACTAGGTTGGGCCGGGTGTGGCTCAAGGGTTACTAGGCGGGCCAAGGGGTGGCTCAAGGGTTATTAGGAGGGGCCGGGTGTGGCTCAAGGGTTACTAGGCAGGGCCAGGGGTTGCTCTAGGGTTACTAGGCGGGGCTGGGTGTGGCTCAAGGGTTACTAGGCAGGGCCAGGGGTTGGTCTATGGTTACTAGGTGGGGCCGGGTGTGGCTCAAGGGTTAGTAGGTGAGGACAGGTGTTGCTCAAGGTTTACTAGGCGGGGCCAGGGGTGGCTCAAGGGTCACTAGGCGGGACCAGGTGTGGCTCAAGGGTCACTAGGCGGGGCCGCGTGTGGCTCAAGGGTTGCTAGGCAGGGCCAGGGGTTGGTCTAGGTTTACTAGGTGAGGCTGGGTGTGGCTCAAGGTTTACTAGGCAGGGCTGAGTGTGGCTCAAGGGTTACTAGGTGGGGCCGGGTGTGGCTCAAGAGTTACTAGGCAGGGCCAGGGGTTGGTCTAGGGTTACTAGGCAGTGCTGGGTGTGGCTCAAGGGTTTACAAGGTGGGGCCAGGGGTGGCTCAAGGGTTACTAGGTGTGGCCAGGTGTGGCTCAAGGGTTACTAGGTTTGGCCGGGTGTGGCTCAAGGGTTACTAGGCAGGGCCAGGGGTTGCTCTAGGGTTACTAGGTGGGGCCAGGTGTGGCTCAAGGCTTACTAGGTGGGGCCAGGTGTGGCTCAAGGCTTACTAGGTGTGGCCAGGTGTGGCTCAAGGGTTACTAGGTGTGGCCAGGTGTGGCTCAAGAGTTACAAGGCAGGGCCAGGCGTTGCTCTAGGGTTACTAGGTGGGGCTGGGTGTGGATCAATGGTTACTAGGCGGGCCAGGAGTGGCTCAAGGGCTACTAGGCGGGGCCGGGTGTGGCTCAAGGGTTACTAGGCGGGGTTAGGTGTGGCTCAAGGGTTACTAGGTGGGGCCAGGTGTGCCTCAAGGGTTACTAGGCAGGGCCAGGGGTTGAGCTAGGGTTACTAGGTTTGGCCGGGTGTGGCTCAAGGGTTACTAGGAGGGGCCGAGTGTGGCTGAAGGGTTACTAGGCAGGGCCAGGGGTTGTTCTAGAGTTACTAGGCGGGGCCGGGTGTTGCTCAAGGGTTACTAGATTGGGCCGGGTGTGGCCCAAAGAATGTAGAGAGGCCTTGGTTTCCCTGGCTTTGAGTCCCAACCCTGCCTGAGAGGGAATCGCTTCATGTTCATTCCCTTTGGGTTTACCAACTCCAGCCTAGCTCCAACTGCTACTATGCCACTGAAGACACTTAGCTCCAGGAGCTATGCCTCAGAAATACACCACTCTGGAGCACAATGAAATCCAAGGCAAAACACAAGTCAGTCTCCTCTTTAAAGTTTTCCAGGTACAATCCTGTCTCTGCAGCTATTTTGGACTAAGGTGTGACAAGCCTACAATCAACTACTTTCCCACTTGTCCACAGATGGGACTACACCATCTCAGCACAAGTTCATAGGGAAACTTTGGTTGCACCTCCTACTTCATGGACTAAAACATTTCTGCGCCATACTGCATGCTCTCCTGAGCAGTGAAAATCCATTCCTGTGTCTCCTAACAAGTCTCATAGTTGAATTGCCAAAGATCTACAGTGGTGATCTACATTAGGCACTCAATGCTATATAAACTTAAATCAGCTCTACCATGTAATTTCCTTGTCACAGAGCTCTGGTATTTCTTTCCCTCCATCCAGCAAGGCTAAACTTGGCACAGCTGGAAAACTCTCATCTCCCCTGCACATCCAAAAGGAGCAGTGTACACAATTCAAATACCTTCTGAATTCAGTGGTAGTTTCCTTAGTTGGTCCTTTCCCAGGTTGCTCTATCTTGGAAAACTTCTGCAAAAATAGCAGTTACTCCAGAGAAAACTCTGTGTTTGGGAAAAAACAAAACAAAACAAAACAACCAAAAAACAAACACAAACAAACAAAACAAAACAAACCACCACCACCACCAAAACCCCCACAACCCATATTTTTTTGTTCATATTAACAATTTCAGCTTTATCTAGAGCTGAAGTCTGAAATGCAGTGGGAGCCTGAAGAAAGGCTCTCTCTGATCTGAAGCAAATCTATAAAGGTCAGAACTCCTTCTCAGCTGCCTTCTCTGTCCAGACTAATATTTTACCCTCTTTTGCAATGAAAACATCTACAGTATTCTCTACTGGGGAGTAGCTGTCACCTCTAGCATATTGCTTTCCTAATCATCCAGAGTCAATACACTCATTCTGCCTGTCTCTAGCCTTGGCTTTCCTGCCTACTTCCATGCAGAATGATAATTTTGCTAAATCGTTGTTTTAGCCAAATCATTACTTTCTTTTAGTCCCACTATGGAGTCTGACTTCTCTTTAGAATAAAAGACAAAACTACTTACCTCTATTGCACAGTTCTATTGCACCTCAGCTATCATCTCTAATTAGCACCAAGTGGTTGAGTGACCTGTTAACCCACAATTGCATCACTTTCCAGCTTTTCCCACTTCATCAACTAGGTGATCTTCATAAAACATCCATAAGTCACATTCACTCTCTTCATACCCCACCACAAAATTCCCATCTGTTGAAAAGCCTATTAAAAGCTTGACAATAATTAAGTTGTTAAAATACCAGAAGTCCCACTTCCCTTTTTGACCAATATTTTCTCACTGCTTCGGTTTTGGCCCTCCTCCTTCTGCATTCATCACTTGTTTTGTACTTATATTGTAAGCCTTTTCTGTAGCATACTTTTATGCTTGATTTTTGGTAGAACACTAAGCACAATGAGACTTTGGTCCACCACTTGTGTCTAATTACTACAGTAACTCTACATCTAATATTAAATTGAGCTAAACTATAAATTATACAAAATTGCCATTTTCACATGCCAATTAGCATGCTGAGATACATTCTGAGGCCACTGTACACATTTGCATTTCCTATCAAGACTGCTGTTTGATATGTACTATACACACACAGACAAAGCTACAGATAAGACCCATAATTCTTTCCCAAAGGAAAGTAAATACGCTCTCTCCACTGCTGCTGCTGCTTCTGATCAGAATAGCCTTTAGTTAAAGTATGATAAATGGATACAAATGAAACCAAATTTCAATTTTTCAATTTAAATTTTTCAGTTACTGCAGATTGTAGACTGTGTACAATTCTTGTTGGAAAAAACAAAACCAAAAAAAACCCTAATTGTCCCAACACAGGAGAGGCACACACGATCATTCCTATCTCATTTTCCTACAATGTGGATACCACATTTCCCTCTGGCAAACTGGAATCAAAGTTCAGGCTCCCCAGAACAGAAAAACTTAATCCAGTAGACCAATAAGCTCACAAATTTGTTTTCCATTTACTACTGTTCATTTCTGTAAAAGAGGATATTCCTACATATTTAAATTCAAGAATCTCTGAAAAAAATTTTAAATAAACATGTTTGTAACATTCTTTCTAGCTGTTCCAGGGTGCTGCCTGCACAGGTCTTAGCAGCCTAGTACTGTTCTAGTGTGTGTTTCAAGCTCTGCTAATGATATAGGTGTATAATGATGCTGTATGCAGTATATATGGTATTTTTTTTTTGATTCATTTGAGAAAAAAGCAGTTTGGAGAATGTTTGTTTGAAAAGCTAAGTCCTCAAAAAAACCCATAAAATCAAGGTTTTTTCAGGTTACAGGACAAGAAAGACTGCCAGATTTCCAATTGTAGTTCTTAAAATATTCACAGTACACCATTTCATTCCTACAAAGAACTGGAACACAGGAAACTGGAGCTCTGTTTTCTGAGCTTCCAATGTCTGCAGTGTATTAGAGAAGTAATTTTAGTGTAGTCCTAGAGTTCTTTTAGATAACAGCAACAATACAAAAGAAAAACAAAAAAACCACCAGAACACCTACAAAACCCCCACAAATTCCAATTATCACTTGTCTTGAGGAGTATTTAAAAATATTTGTTCAGATATCAAGCTTGCAAATTTTGAAGACATTTTACTCACTCTAGAAAAGATTGCACTCAACTGCTTGGCATTTTCAAATTAAGATCTTTCCCCATAATACTATACATAACAGTGAACAAATATTCTAAGACATCCTAGAAAATAAAATGGAAGTCCTTTCTGAATCAGAGGGACCAATTCATAAAAAATAAAAGAAAAAGAAAAATGGAAAAAAAAAAAAAAAAAAAAAAAAAAAAAAAGGAAAATCTCCCGTATTTACCAAAAGTGATTTGGGTTTTTTAATTTTGGTTTTTTGTTTAGTTTGGCTCTGGTTTTTGTTGGTTGTTTTCTTTCTTTTACCAGCATAAACTAACCATCAACAATTTATAGAAACAAGGAACGAAGAATTATGAAAATGAACAAACTAATGAGTAATGCTTTTGATCCTGAAGTTCTTCACCATGAAAACCTTCTATTTGGGAAGCTGTTATTTATCTAGCAAGAATGTTGTCAAACTAACAGCACAACCTTTAAAGAAAATTAGAAAGATCAAACTGAAACTCAGATTTAGAAATAACCAGTAAAACAATGATCCTTGACTTTGGAATCATGAATAAAATGTTTACAGTCTTCATCATTAAACCTATATAAATCCCATTATTTTTAGCAACAAACAAGTTTGAGTTACTATTTTCTAAAGTTACATTATCAAAAAGCTAAGAGCAAGCTAAAAACAGCCTCTAGCAGAATATTTCACTGGATGAGATAAAGCAGGGATTAAAAATTAGCAGCTTCCTTGGTAGAAGCAAAATACCTGCAGCACCATGCAGTATACCAAACTAAATATTCATCCATATTTCAAAAAACATTTTTTTTTGCTGGTGTAAAGTAATATAGCTCCACTGACTTTAACTATACTGATTTACACCTCCTGAGAATTTGGATCATAAAATCTTCATACTGAAATGAAGTGGCTCTTGCCATCAACTGGACAATAGTTTCAATAACATCCATAAATTTAACATCTGGTAAAGACCAAACAAAACTCTTCAAATATCATCAGATATCACTACCAAACGTTAGTTATAAAATATTAACTAGTACTCTAGACACAGCACTAAATAGAAGAATTGTTAGTATTTTAAATCCAGGTTAAGTTAGCTTTGTGGCAGGAGATAAGAATTGATAAGAATCACTATACTTAAAGATTTTGACAAACATAAGTATACTGTACTGCCAACAAGATACTTAGAGTGAATTTTGCCTTTGTGAAAAGCTTCAGTAAAAGTCCTGTAAACCACCAAAACTCTGAGACTCAAGATAGGAAATGGCACAGAATCTGGCTCTCCATACTAGAGTAAAATTTACGTTCAAGCAGAAGATACTTAGACCGCACACTTTACAGTTATAACCAACATGTATGGCTATCCACTAGAATAATTTCTGATCAATATCTCTTCTGTGTCTCAGTATAGGATTAAATAAAAACAAAATAAACACAAATGAAACTGCACTTCAAAAAGCAGAGGTTCACCAGACACCCCTTCAACCTGGAATTTGTTTGGAATGCAAAGTAAAATCTGCTGCCTAAGTATACAGCTGGAAATGGAGATTCTGCCACTCAGGAAAGGAGTGCCTGGGCAACCACGTATTGGACCTTGAAAGCTTCTTTAACAGGGGAGTGACTTGCTAATTTGCTGTTATCTGTGGTAAAAAACAAACAAACAAACAACAAAAAAACCCCAACCAACTTTTAAAATAATAATGGATTTAGAACGTCACCACCTCCATATTTCCTTGTCTGAAAATAGGACCCTCAAGTTTGGACAAAAAAAAGAAATAGACTCAGAATAATTAATTCTGTCCAGAGCAGATGAACTATCACAAGAAGAGTTAATTTTACAGTACCTCAAATGCCAATCTGTGATAACCATCAGAAGATGGTGAATATTGGATCCTTTGGCCCCAGCAGCGGAAGTGTTTTGAAGGGGAAATCTTCTGAGAACCAGCACTCCAGCAGCATCCCTAAATTTCTATTTCACAACCCAATTAATCAAAAATCTTGGAGATTTTAAAACTCAAAAGCAGCTTAATGATACATGATAACTTCTGAAAGAAGAAAACAAAGTTTCTGCTACAACCCGTTAATTTAAACTTTCACCCCTGCCATCTTGTTGAAAGAACTATTGATAAGCATCCGAATGTGACCTGCTTCACCCCCTCAAATACTTGCAGAGACATTCACACTCAAAATCTATAAATTTCTCACTCTCAGTTCTTCATACTATGTCGGATTTTTTGCAAGTATTTTGACATGACACAACATCCAGAACAGGACCGTGTAGTCAATACAATAAAAATAGGCTTCCTGTTTCAGTGATGCAGGTGGAGCTCTGCTACAGAAATGCCATTGACAGCTGAGAGGACTCTATATTATGGTCACCTCTAAGAATTCACACCAGTTTAGCCCAGTTTAAATGAGGCAACACCTGCATAAAACCTGACTGATTCTGGAAATCAGCCTCCCCTCTCTGTAGAAGCTGGATGCCAGATGTTGGAGAGGAGCCCAGGAAGGTGGGCTGTACCCTGTACCTTTGCATTGGCAACCATGGACAAAGTGCCAAGTCGTGACACCTCTAGGCACATGTTCTGAAGGGAGCCCAGAATCACATCAGTAGGGATGCAAGTCACCTGGCGCCTCCATCAATGTGCAATATTCTAAATGGGAGAAGAAATACTGCTGCCAGCTTCTGTGGGCATTGGGGGAGAAAGAGAGAATTCATCAGAAAGTCACTGGAAAGCCTCAATTTCTGGTAAAGTGGGCCTAGCACTCTTCTACTTCTCAAGGGTATTCTTTTTTCTGAGAGAGCAGGCTAAGGACCTCAGGGCCTGCAATATCCTGATGCACACCTGCTAACCCCACACCTATGCCCTTCTCAACCTTTACTTTGAAAGCCTACACAGGATGAAATTAGAAAAGATCTGTTGCTTCCCACACCTACCCCAAATTAAAGTGAGCAGACGGATTAAAATAATTAGAACATTCCAGTACATCACAAGCAATGACATACAGGCTACTGCCCAAAATTTGTAATTGCAGTTGCAGCTAGATGCTGACTTTATATGCCACAGTTGTCTCCAATATTTATGTGTACTTATGTGGCCAAGTTGCTTCTAGAAGAGTTGGAATCTTTTAGAGAACTACACAACACTTTGCACAATACCAGTAATGCTTGTAAATGTAGAGGATTACACAGGGTGAAATGATCACAGAGGATGTTAACTCAGGTGACCTCATGTTTCCTTCTTACCTCAAAATCTGTTAATTTAAATTTTGATGAGTAAAGTAACTTCTGATATTGCTAGAAATGTTAAAATGCTGATTACCTAGAAGCAAATGTAAACACACTCATTTTCCTCAGAAGAAATATCTTAGATTCAAGAAATAGTCTTCTAATAACTAGATGGCAGTTCTGCCCTTCTCAGGGAAGTTTTAGTATTAGTTCTTAAAACAGTTACATGCATACATAGGTATAAATCTATGTGATTGAAGAATTTATTAGCTTAAAATCTATTCTGACAGGTTATTCAGAGGAGACTGCTCTAGGTCTCTAGGCCTAGCATCCCCAAAGCTTGTGGAAATAACTAGAGAAAACTGTTTACAAATAAATAAACCATAATGTTGTCAGTGTTCTGTTTATGTATAGCTATATTATGTATATCTTGTGCTATTGCTTATATTATCTTGTATATCCACACAGAAACAAGGACTGGCCCTCTGCAGGAAGGAAAAGAAGGAAAAAGAAACAAACCACCAAAACAGTCATACATTAAAGAAAATGGGCTGCTGTAGGGTGGTGCCACAGCTCTTAAAACATTATTCTTTATAATTTTATTGGTTAAATATTTATGAGGAATGTCAGCTCGAAAGGGAGAAACACCTATCCACCTCTCAGATGTCAGTCTGTCTTCTTGCAGGATGTTAATTCACAAAAAGGAGCTAAATGGCACAATTATTATAATTCAGTGAAAAATAACTCTCAAAAAAAAAAAAAAAAAAAAGAAGGTAATAAATTAGTTAGTACAACAAAGTGGTGAAGAAAGAAGAAAATAAACAAGTACAGTTTGAAATTACACCCAAAGCTATGTTGCTACAAAATCATGTTGTCAATAATGCACTGAATGGTTTTACTCTTAAAGAAACATAAGCGTGTCCATTATCCCCAACACAGAAAAAGCTCTAGTTCTGCAATACACATAATTTTAAACTTAATATATTTGTAAATAAATTCAGTTTTCCTATTAAAATTGTAAATTATTATCTTCAGTTAAGCAATTAACACAACTTTAATGGGTGAAATCTACACCATCACTACTTAATTGCCCAAAGGTCATTTCAGATTATGTTTGAATCATATTACCTGTAAGCAAGGAAGAATGTTAAAATACTTTGCAGTTTGTAGAGTAGATGTCAATCAAGCTTGACTTACTTAAAGCTCTTTGAAGAACTGTGGTACAAAAATGAAAGAGGCAAGTGAAAGTCTTTCAGTTTGGCAAAAAAACCACTGATATAGCTGTGATTGCTTGTTTTTCCACAGTGCACCCATGCCTTGGATATAATTCCTGTGGTCATCAGATGGTGATTATGAGAAGAAAAAAAAAAAAAAGCAAAATCTTGATCCTCACTGGCAGCTAATACTTTTTGCTCAAAGTTTTCCTGAAGCTATAAAAGAAAAAAATTCAAATTCCATATTTCCAAGACATTTTTGCTCTTAAACGGTGTAAATTTGACAGAATTGATACAAGTATTGCAGTTAAAAGCTTATGCATACAGCTTAATGAAACTCCTTCAGTATTACAAGTTTTGCACTATTTGAATGACTTACATCAAAATTATAGAATATAAATAAATACAACTAAAAATATATATATGTTTTTTTAAAATATGTGGATAAAGTAATTAATCTCCTATGGAAACAAAAACTGATGCTACATGTGGGCTTCAGATAAGACCCTCAAGTACAACTGCAGCAAAATGTGAACATACTGACTGCTGTCAGTAGATCAGAATTGTAGCTCTTTTAATCAATACACTGTTGTTTATAATAGTCAGTTTGAGTTGCAGCAGCAAAAAGTGTGTGAAATTTTATGGTAGGCTGAGGTAGGATAATCTTCTCTGGTTAACTTATCCCTAACACTTCAGAAAGAGATGCAAGAAATTTAGTAATGGATGACTTGGAAATAATTGTAAAGAATCTTTCTCATGGACAGGATGTGCAAGAAACTGTCTGGATTATACATGCCTCAGTAACGAAGGCTTCGGCATCTTTTATCGTGTAAGATTTGCAGCTTGGCTAAGTAAATATGAAAAATCCTGCTACCTCTGTGTAATGTACACAATTACAACAGCTAAAAACCTAATGACAGCACCTAACAAAACATTCTCTTTATCCAGGCCCTAACACACTCTCAGTTTCATATCTCTTCCTTTCCAGGTGTTTTTATCTGACTTGTCATCTCTAAACCCTTGTGTGTGTTGAGATATATATCACAAAATGCACAAGGCAAGGCAACACTACTATGCAGCAAATCCCTTCACCCAAACAAGAGAACATTCAGTCCTTTCTTGCCAGTGATAGATGGGGTTTATTTACCCCACCACAGTGACTTCTGTGGTCATAGAGTTGGCTCATTATACAAATGACTACAAAACATACATACCCAGCAATCCTCAGAGGAAACCAGAAATCATGAGTAACTGATGCATAGCTGAAAAAAGAGCTGAATTTGTCCCCACAGGCACTATTTGTGTATTCACGTACTTAATATTTCCCATCACATCTAACTGTTTGAGTAAATAAAGTGACATTTTGATTATGGAACATATTAGAGACTGACAGTAGTTTTATTGATCTATCAAAACATTTGAAGGCTTCATTACTACAGTTTCAAAGTCATTCATTTCAACAGAGGTGCAGGCACCAGACTGCTGTAGTCCATGGCAAGTAGGCAAACACAAAGCCTGAGTAATCTCAATTAGATATGTTAAGACTCATAAGCGAAGAAAACTTTATTATTTAAGGAGCCATTCCACAATGTACTCTTACTGCAATGATGCAGCTCTCTTTTTATAGGGCTCTAGAAGATTCTTCCTTCATATTCTGCCCTTGGTAATCTCAAGGGAAAAACAATGTGATTACACTGAAAATCCCCTAGATTGCAATAATATATGTCCAAGTAATGAAACTAAACCAATCTCATTACAATCAGGTGCATAACAATAATTCTGCAACTTAGATAAGTCACTTCAGGTTGGCTTCACCAGTAATCCTCTCTCTCACACTCCTGAGTGTAACCAGCACACAGCACTCCCCTACCCCTTAACTGGTAGTCCAATAAATGAGCCTTCCAGATTTCACAGTAAAATGATGGCCATTTGCCTTCCAAATTGTGCTGCTATCCATGCCTAGTAATTTAAAGCCTCCTAAGTTTTCCTAAAGACCCAAGAGGAGTGGGAGGCAGAAACAACACACACATCTTCAGCAGTGCAATTTTATCACTGTGATGCCTTCAAATTGTAGTCTCACCATTATCAGACCCTTAGCATAATTACCTGCAGAGCCAAGGGCAGGAAGAGAGTACAGAACAGAATGTAACAAAGAGCAAAATGCTTTGAGAAGTGTCACGGCCTTCGCGTAGCATAGAGATGAAGTTTTTTAAGAACTGAAAGGGAAGGTTAAAAATAAAAGAAAGTCTCAAGACACAGACCTCTTATGCGATGTATTAAGTAGCATCTCAGGATAGAAAAATGGCATGAGACACGACCAGCATGAAACAGACCCAAAACCAGAACCAGAAATACAGTGCTCATGTCACATGCTTCTACAAATACCTGCATCACAGAAGAAGCTCTTGAGTTTTACTGCAAGTTTTGGCTCACAAATGTTTTGACTCAGCTTCCTGAAGACAATGGTGAACATGCTCCCTTCTGTAAAAAAAAAAAAAAAAAAAAAAAAAAAACCAAACAAAAAAATCAAGCTTAGATGAAAATGTTGCAAGAACATAACTGTAGTGAGGACTGTGCTCTACAACTGAGAAAATAATGAAGTAGTAAGAGAGTGTAAAAGAGGTTAACTAATACTTTTTCCTATTATGAGCTTCACTTTTCCTACAGGACAGGGGAAGAAAGGTCCCTCCAAGTCCTACCTGGACCTCATATTCCTAGGACAACACTGTTTTCTGCTATCCCTTTCAGAGGGCCAAAAATAAACCTTAAAGCTGACCTAGATCCAGCTTGTTATAAGGGTTCTACTTTGTCTTCCTTTTCCTTGCATTTACGGCAACACAGTAAGACCTTCACATATAGATCTTGTTCCAAAATCTAAGCCCAACTTTTTTGTCAGGAGTTTGAGAGCTTTTGCATGGTTTTAGTTCTGAAGCAAAAGAAAAGAGAGAAATTGTGAACATAACACTTCTGAAAAAAAAAAAAGATTGGAGGAGAATTTCTGTCAGCTGAGACAGTTTTTCAGTGCGAATCACAAATAAAACTTTAAAGACAGTTAAAGTTACACTCCATTGTATTCTGAAAGGAAATAATAATTTTAAATGTGAAAATAAGATTGTCAGTAATTTACCACAAGCAGACCTGTTCTCCAGAAGTCCCTAAAGCAGAGAAAATCAGCCTATAATGATGTTGCCATTGTTCTGTTTTTCCTTCTGATCCAGGAGTACGCAAGGTAGAAATGCCCCCTGAATATCCCATCACATTTATTTCTAGGGTGAAGAACCATTCCCACAAAGAGAGTCATACTCATTGGAACCCTCCATACGCAAATTTTACTTGTCAGCCCAGTATTCTAACTCAGTTTAAAAAATATAGCTTACTCTAACAGTCCAGTCTATTTTAGAAAAACAGAAAATGTACTGGCTTTATCCAGTATCGGAGGAAATAAAAGACTGTAAGAAGGAAGGAAAAAACCAGTGTTCCAAGCACAAAAAGCTGAAAAGAGGTGAAGCAGCAGTCCATCTAGAGTTTCCTAATGAGGTTGATTTATTTTTCTCTAGATTCCTATAGTTAACTAGCTAGTGGAGTTATTTTTATTATTATTATTTTATTTTTTATTGAACTACTTAAAAAAGCAGAAGACAAAACCCACAATCCTAGATGCCAAACCCTTTCTCAGTTGAGGCATAAAATTGCCAAAAGCAATCAAGAGTTTCGCTGATTTTAGTCATTTATTCAGCTCATGACATTTGAAGAGAAAATTCTATACTTTAGTTAAAAGTTTTAAATACACACCCAAAATTCATTATCAATATTTGAGCTACATAGTACCAGATTCCAACACTTATGAAAGGTAAAGAAGGAAGCAGAATGGCACCTAAAGCAACTGAATGGAACATGTAAATTAGCTTCATTGTACCAAATGCATTAGCATACAGAGTGCATGTGTTCCACCAGCAGTTCATTAGGCTAATTTGTTCATAGGCTGCTATATCATGCTCACAGAGAAGCAAGTGCCAGGAAGAATGCTTTTTAATGAAAAGTGCTTTGTGTAGCATCCACTACAGAGTGACCATGTAAATCTACTAAATCTTTGGATCACAGGAGCAGGCAAAGAACCTCACCCACATCAATGAATCCCAAGTAGGGTAGCCTCTTATATTCTGCTGGAGATTTGCTTACTGTGGCTGAACATGAGAGAGCTGTATCCAACACTAAAACAAAAAGATAGCTGTAATGAGTCAGTCTGGTCTTTCTGAAAAGAGGCACAACCTCTGACATAGATCCCAAGTGAAGTATTTACCACTGGTTTTATGTTTTAACACCCTTTAAATTAGGCTGTAAGCACCTGTTCTGTATTGTAGATATAAAGTAGATAAATGCATTAGTTATATTCGGTAAACAAGAATGATTAGTGCATTGTTTTGACTAAAGCTGTTTCCAAAGGAGAGTCATGAATGCCTGAAATTACCACGAAGAGAGCATAAGATAGGAATAATCAAAGATGACCGTCCATACTGCAGAAACAGTGTTATCACTCTAGTCATGAGGCTGGAAGAGAAACTTCAGATTAAAAAGTCACTGCAAATTCAATGAACTGTCCCACAAGCCCATTAGAACATTAATGGTAGTCCTTACAGAAAGTCTACCTGTGCATTAGGTCCAGGCCTAGATGGACATTGCTAGTTACAATTTCAATTGACCTCACTTATTCTCTGCTTTTTCTTCTGGAGAACATTGTCACATAATCTTTTTTTCCCTCTGGCTTCTGCGCTTTTAACAAAATGATTTCTTTGTGGTCTCCAGCAAGACTTCATTTCAAACAGCCCTCTAAGAGCCATGAAAAAACACAATTAGGTCAGGGCAGCCTAAAGGCTGGACTAATTTACACTGAGTTTGGAAAGAGTGATGAAGCTTGCAGCATGCAGAAGGTGGTATTTCCATGCTTCCCATTGTTGTGATCATCAAACTTCATCCAAATGAGGAAAATGGACCTTTTTGATCTCCAGAGGTCCATTCCTTATCCACAAGCCAAGCCTCAGCATCCTTAAGGTACTCCAAAGGCATTTATTTTAATTTTTGCAACTTTGTGTTCCCCAAGTTCAAGCCAAAATGGAACTAAAGATTCAAAGCAAGGTTTAAGCATTCAGAACTAACTGGGCACTGAGCCACTCTTTGGACTGGGTTTAGTAATAGAATTTACCCCTAGGCTGGTCATCAAATTAAGGAAACTCCTTATTCTGATACCTAATGTCAAAATGAGGAAGGCAGCCGACAAGACACCATCCAGGGCTTCTGGGAGAAATGGAGCACACAGTTTTAAGTGGGCAGATGGGGGTGGCTGGAAGAGGAGAAAAGTAGACCATTAACATTTGCTAATCTAATTGTAATCCCAAAATGAGAACTATTTTTTCCTTCTATAGAACTTTAAAGACTGCTCTAAACAATAATAAAAATCTTCTAAATATAAGCTTCCTAAATGAGCTACATAATGTTCCATGCCATAATCACCACTGCAACAAGAAAATTGCTCAAATTGTTTTTGAGCCAGATTTGTCAGTCATGCTGCTCTGTGCTCTGAGTAACAATGTTCTGTGCAATTAATATCAAAACTTCCAAAGCAGCTCTGAGTTCTGATGTTCTGTGTGCTTCTGTCATTGCAGAAACTGCAAAGCCATACTAGACTGTAATATAGAGCACCGATAGGAAGAAGAGAGAAAGAAATAGGGGTGGGAGGAACAGAAAAAAAAGAAAAAAGTTTTGCCACTAAACAGAGGCCAGGAAGAGTAAGATAATTAGGGTGTGTTTTTTTACAAGATTACGGCAGCTTGAATTGTTCTCCCCATTTTATGTTTAATTACAGTTTTTATTGCACTCATAAGAAATTCAGCTGCTGAAATAATCTAAGGAGCCAAGAACAATTCATTTCTCCCCCTTTTTCAGAAACTTTCAGCTCAGACATTATACGCTCTGTAACACAAAGATGGAACAAAACACTATTGCACTCTTGTTTATGTTAGGGTCTTAGATGCCATCATTATTCTTGATCTGCATGAAAATCCTAGGATGAGAAATGAATGAGTGAGACACAGGGACATAAAGAGGATAGAATTTTTTTTCTCCATCTTGCTGTGCCTCTGCATTGCAAAATTACCACTTACATCAATAAAATACACATCAGGCGATAATGAATCTATAGAGACCTCACAGAGGGAAAAATCACAACTCCAATACATACGAAACATCAGCTTCCTACAATATGCTTAAAATTGTACACCATATGCTGAGACTTCTGAAGACACACTCAGTGGAAACACAGGGATGAGAAAGGAAGGAGTACATACGACACCTTTCCTAAAGACCATTCCCACTCTGCTAAATACTGGTTACCATCAAACCTTAAAGCATAGTATTTAGCACAATACAAAACTTCAGGTACTTGATATTTGTAACCAGACCAAAAATTAAGCCTATACACTCTCAAGCAGTATATGGGAACAAACAGGAGGCTATTGAACAGGCTGCACACACCTGTCACATGGCATTTTCAAGCTTTGATTTACAATCCTGGCCCACATGGATAGTCATATTGAAATCAATAAAATTTATATCAATAAGAGTTTGTGGATTGGGCCAGTCATGCATTTTTCAAGGTAGGAAAACTGATTACAAAAACAGTCACTTGCATTCAGACTGTGCAAACAAGACTTTTCATTCAGGAATTCTGGGGATACAGTTGAAGAAGGGACAAATGAACTCTATATTGAAAGTTAAAACTCAGCTTGAAGGAAAGAAAGACACACTAATGCACTACTACTTACAGAGAATTTAATTTCTCCTTGTCTCAAGTCTTCTCCGCAGCTGTATTCTCCACAATGTTTCCCCTAGCCTCAGCTATCCCCCCAAAAATCAGTAACAAAGCTATTTTTCTACAGAAAAGTGTCAATGAAACACTCAGCAGCTGGAGAACCCAGCAGGAATTTCACCTATGATATCTTCACAAGCAACAGTCTTAGCTGAAGGAACAACTGTTTCATTTTAGCCTGATTTGTCAACACCAAGCTTTTACCAAAATTAAGCTCAAGAGAAACGCCCAAAATGCCACACACTTAAAAAGAAAAAAAAAAAAAAAAAAAGGAAAGAAAAAATGAACCCAAACAAACAAACAAGGCAAACTAAAACTTTCCATTATGACTGAGGAAACTGGCATAGCAAAATATGTAAGTGAAACTTTTGTTGAACAAAGGAAGTTGAATGAAAAATCAACATTCACTAGTAGAGTACAGAACAAAACATTAACGACAGAAAAGGAAAATATGCTCAATTCTTCCCTCAAGATCAGTCATTCAGGGATGGAACCAGATGAAGTTTTCTAGCAAAGAACAACCTTAGCATAGTCCAGGCAGTGTGGGAGTTAAAGAAAAAATAAAGACCTTGTGATGACTTTACATGTCTTTGACCATCAAAAATGGGTACACTCAAGGAGAAATAGCTCAGGAAGTAATATTTAAGCATGACAATAAAAGTTCATTTTTATCAAACAGGCCTTGACAATAAGTGTTTAACAGAAATCAGCTTCAACTCTTAAACATGAGTAGAAGCCTTCTGATGAGACACAAGGTTAACAATATGACTTAGACTTGACTTTTTACCTTTGAAAGGCCTAGGCAACTGAATGAATTTTCTAAAGGCTTGGTTGATTAAGAAAGGGGCAAAAGACCTTCTGATCTTGGTGTTCTTATTCTTCAGAGAATTGTTAGAGCACTGTTAATAATCAACAACTCTATCTTAAGACACTTGATCTCAAAGAGTGTACTGCAGAATAAAAAAAGAGAAAGAATAACTTTTTCCTGCCCCTTACCTAATGGCATCAGCATTTCCAGCCCTTGGCATCTGCCTCGCTGTTTTTCTCACTTTCCTTTTAGCATCTACAGGCACACCTTGCAATAATGGAGTTTACAAACCAGCAATCTCATCCCTAATCCTACCTGGCTGTGACATGGTTTGTAGAAGATCACATTTACAATAGCATTGTATCTTAAGGTCCTTATCTTTCAGAAGCTGTCAAAGCGAAATGGGGGAAAAACATTAAAGAGGAAGAAACTCAAGTGGTACTGATAAAAAAAAGTTCTGGATCTGAAGAAGAAAGCATAACTAACGGGTATATAAATTGGAGCCTTTACAGCAAGCTTAGTTCAGCCATGCAGAAAGTTGCATTGTCTGTGCTGTGCAGTCTGGTGACAAAATCAGAGCAGTCCTCTGGGCATAAAAATCTTCCATTGCCTCTGTGATAATACCACTGATCTTCCTGTTTATCATTTTAGATTTTATCTGTTCTCAGTACTTTTCATTAATCTTGGATTTCTGGAGGAAATGTAGCAGGAGGTGGGATACAGCCTCAAAATGAGTCATGCAATGGCACATTTACTCAGCTGTACAACAAAACACAGGAGCATCACTGCTTGCAGCCATCTCCACCAGTGGGGTAAGCAAGCATCCCTCTCTGTGCCCCAAGACACCTATATACCTGGGGTATGGCACGAAACAGGCTTAAATCTGATGCAAAGAATTCTCATCAGTAAACAGAAGAATACCAAGGTTCGCTTCTTCAGCATTATATTTACTCTTGCCTGTGAAGATGTTAAGTTTCACATACCATTTTCAGCTTACACTGTTATATTTCCAAACTTAAAGCCCACTTAAGTCTTGGTCACAATCACTTTTGTAGGTAGGACTCCTGTTGATTACCAAGAACTAGCCATCTGTATCTATCTCAAGTCTTTTATCACTTATAATGGCTGCTTATTAAAACAATACAGCTTTCAAAATACAGTTATCATAAAAGATTAAGTGATATTGTATCTGCCTTAGAATATTCACAAGTAAACTAGCATGAAATGCCAAATTTTTTTCTACTCTATCCAGTCTTCACATTTGACTTACAGATAGAGATTTCTCTTGGTAACTTGCCATTCAATTTAATTTTCCCATACTTTACCAGAAGCTGTTAAGCTTGAACTCTTGCTCATGTACTTAAATTTTCTGCAGTGTCATAATATCCAAATTTTTCACAGATGAGATATCATTACCTTCTATGTCCCATAAGAATTTTTAAAATCAATAATTAATACTATTAAGATGATGAGAAAAACCAAGCTTCCCAGTATTCATTAACCTTGAAAAGATCTAAATTTCTTTAATTGTTTAAACTGGGAGGAAGATGGAATATCAGCTCTATAAATATCTGGGAATATTTTTCATTAGGCTTTCATTTATACTCACACAGAGCTACTGATTAATTTTTCAGCAGGAACATACAGTAGTTTCAGAAGGCCCAAAGAAAAGTTAATTCTTGCAGAACTTCTAGGCTGTATTATAGTGTAAGGAGTTGCAGCTCTCCCCTTCCTTTCGCTTCTCAAAATAGGTCTGGAGCAAAATACCCTCCATGATCCATTGTGGAGGTCCTGCCCTTTACTTACCAGAAGTAGCTCTTATATATCTCTAAATTCTGGGGAAAACAACAATAGTTAAATCAACTGAATAATACATAGCTATAAAACAAGAGTGTCACTTTTCTGCATCCCTGAGACTCACCTCCAACAGGCCAATGATGACAGTAGCAGAGATCAGAGTGAAAACTAACAAACCTCTTCCCAGCCTCCCCTCTCTTTCCAGTCAGCCATCAGCAATAGTCATCCTTGTCTTTGTGCCACGGTGATGCTTGACTACGCACAGTGGTGAGCACAGAAGAGGAGTTGTTCCAAGATTCAGTCGGTCTTGTCCCCTCCACTTTTCCTGTGGATGATTGACTTTACTCCCCAGTCAAAACCATATTCTATCAGGGCACAACACAAAGTTAGAGCAACTAAAACTGGGAACAGTGTCTCTGTGAGTGTTTGCAGTAAGGATGGCACAAAGCTATTGGAATGAGAAGTAGAAATTCATTTGCTAGAAATTCATTTGCATTCACTTCTTCCAGGATGAAGAGAAGAATAGGGGGAGCGTATCTTGGCAAATGGGTGGCAGAAGCCTCTGTTCCTACTGCTGTTGTTAACTAACTCTCATATATGTCCCAGGAGTCTGCCCTAAAGAAGGAAATGTAACTTGGAGACAAAACTGGTGTTTGAATATCCCCCTTCAGTTTGAAAAATACATTTTTTAGAGTTGATACCCTCAACAAACATTTGAGTTGGTGAGAAAAAGTGGGGCATTTTGCTCTGGCAGCACACTGAAAAACAAGAAAGACCAGTTTGGGATTAATAGTCCATTGTGCAACCCAGATAACCTTGGGTATAACATAATATTGTTTGTTTTTATGGTGATTTTTGTGTATAAAGCTTCTCATCTTCATAAGGGAATATGAGAAGTTGTCACATACCCTATGTGTCCTTGTAGCTGGGAGCAATAAAGAAGAGGCACTGAGCAAAAGTAGCACTTTTTTCTCCTTAGAAGGAGGGTGTTAACTTGCACCAGATGTCCTTGGCCATTTGGGGTATGCAGTTTAATAACAGAGAGGCCATTTTGCTACAATTTTGTTGCTTATGATTGTAAAAACACTTGCTCTAATTTAGCCAAAGAGAATGTCTGTATTAGAAAGCTGGAGATAAATTGCTTGGCTTCTTGTGGCATGAGACTTATAAATGAAGGGAGAGGATTTGGAGGGAGATGAAAAGAATACAAAACATAGTCTGAGAGAAGGATTTTCTCCTCAGAAAAAAATGGATATAATTAAACAAACAAACACAACAACAACAAAAAATAGAAACTCAGGCTCTGTAACTAAATTCAGTTATTTTTGTTTTAATGTTAATTTACTTACAAATGAGCAATCATGTCTAAAGCACAGTTGAAGCAGGTTTTGTAGAGGAGTCATTTTTGTATGTTGCACTAACTTTTCCACTTCTTATTTAAAAATAAAAAAGATATTTTTATCCAGCAGTCTTTTTTAACCAACACTCATATTACTCACTATTGGGCACTTTGCAAGTACTGAAGGTCTTGACTCCTGAGAGCCAAGGGAATCATGATTGTTACACTAGTCATTCATTTTTGAAACAGCAAGTTTCCTATCTTCTCTCCTCCTTCAACATCGTGACAGGATAATGGGCAATAGAAGGTCACAAGTTCTCCCACTTTGACTCTCCTTTCCTCAACGTCACCAGTTTCCAGCTTACAATGAAAAGGACATGAAAAGTCTGCAAGGTGTAGTTATTCCATCTAGACAACAGCTGCTCTGCTGATCTGGGCGAGGCAACACTGAAAAGAACCACAAAGAGTCTTGAAGCAGCTCCTGCAGACTCCTTATGTTTCAATCAGCTAGCAAAGAGGTTTGTCATCTCTTCTTTGACAAGATCCCACTCCATTGGAACAGTTTTTCAGCACTGAAGAACAACTTTTAAACACCTGAGCTTCCAATTTGAGAGAATTTGAATAATTTAAACCAAAATTAAGGACATAAGGAAATGATCAACACAGGACAAAATTGCTTTTCTCATCAAAAGTCTGCCAGCTGTACATCCAGACATGTCAGCCTGCTGTGGGGGCAAAGCCCTTTTTTGCTAATTCTGCAGCATCAGATCAGCTAATAGAAAGGCTAGTCTGTCCTTTGGAACAACAGCACTGCTGTGAAAATTTCCATTGGTTACACTTGAAGAAATGCAGCTAAATCTGTGGGGGTTGCATAGGTGCCATGAAGAGGAAAATACCATTAGAGTAGGGTTGTACTACTCTTGATTAAAATAACCTAGTTCAATATTCAGAGCAAGAACTGAATTTAGACTGCTGGTGGATAAAAAAATTTCAATGCACCTAGTTTTTATCCAATTTAGACTGTGCCCACAACTGTTACAAGCGTAAAAGCAGTTAATGACAGAACATCAGGGAACCTGGCTCTCTTCACATAGTCCAGGTTTGATTAGTCTTAAGCTTTAAAGAAATATATAAATTCTTGGCAAAATCAATTCTTATCTCAGGTTGTACTGGTGATTGTCTAAGTCAGAAGAAACAGAAAAGAAAAGGCTCAGAGGACCAGTACTAGAAAGAAACAGCTCCTCTACTTTAGACTATGGGCTGAAGTCCAGCCTGAATCAGGACTTTAAAATAACATAAAAGGTTGAGCCCAAGTGGGATGGGTTCAAGAACAGAATGGGAGCTGCTTCTCTGCTTCTCCTCTCATCAGAGAAGTCAAAGCCATGATCTGACTTATGGACAAAGACAAAAGTTCAGGTAGTCAAATTTTTTTTCCTCTGAATGCTGTCTCAGTGACCATAGATGGACAATTATAGACGTGCTTTCCCAGCAGTACAATGCTGACCATACACATATTACGGCACCACATGCAGCATGAGTTTGTATCTAACCCAGGTACATAAACTTTTGGGGTTGATTCTCTACAATCTGTAGGTCAACCCCAAAGATAAGAGCTAAAAGACAAGGGGAAACTGACAACTATAGACTAGGTAACCCAGCTGAGAGAAGCTGGAGAGTATTTCCAGAAAGGACCCGATCTCAAAGCATTTCTAAAATAGTATCCAGAAACTCTGGCATGGCTGCATTTTCCCTCCTATTCCCTGTCCTAGGCCTCGTCTCTAGCTGTGTGGAGGATGTAAGGGAATCAGTCTGAGATTTTTGCACCAGTCTAAAACTCACATTTTAAAAAGTAACAAAGTAAAAAGAAGTTTCGTTTCTCTAATGCTGTTAAAGATTTGTTTCCAGGCAGGCTGTAGGTGCAAAGCAAAAACAGATTTAGAAGAACTTGTAATATCTTCATGCACCACAGCTTCCTAGGAAGGAAGTCTTCTCTCCAGATGACAGCATTACCACTCCAGTGTCACATGCCTCTTTCTGGTTGATGAAACCTAGTGACATTTACAGAACCAAAAAGGAATACCTGAACAGCTCAGGGAAAGACACTTCCTTTATGTTAGTAGAAGCCAATTAGATACTGTGGGAACTGCTGTCTGCAAAAAATAACAGAGTACCCAAATATGTACTAAGAGAAGTAGTCTTGCATGTGAAGACACATCATCTGAATGCTTCTGGAGGCAGGAGCAATACAATTACATACAATTACAATGAATATTCAAGATATCAGAATAAAATGCAGATAACCAAATGGGAAGAAAGAATAAGGTGCACAACAGCTATAAGCTTCCCCTCCAACCTCTCTGTCTCTCTTCATTTACCCTGTACATTTCTGAAGGAGAAAGAAAAGGTCTCCAAAACTGAAAGGCTACATCAATATGAACTGATGACTATGAGCTGCCCTGTTAGGAGAAATAAGGACACTTTTCTATATTTGCCAGGCTTGTTTTGACCTTCACAAATGCCACCTTCCAGAAATCCCCAATATAATAAATTAATAGTCACCCTGTTAGAAGTATCAGTTGATCAGGACAAAGTTACTGACTCTTAAGAAAGTGTCTTTCACTTCACAGACAGAAGATTATTAGTCAGTACTCCACAAACCAACCCTGCCCCTCTCTGGCGCTAGTTTAACTATTAAAAAATGTAACCCTACACACATACACACAAAATCATACCATTTCCACGTACAGATTTAGTCTGTTTGGAAACTTTCTATTATACAGAATAATAAGGAGCACAAGACCATAGTTACTTGTCCTGGTTTTTTAAAGCTTGTCCATTTTTCCTTGTGTCATTTGAAAAAGATCTGCAGCTCCTTGCTCACACACAGGTTTTCAGTCTTGGCAGGTATCTTAACGTTCTCTCTAGGCTCTAGCTCATTGCTTATGTGCTGGCAGCGTGCAATCACTCTGCGAGGCTGTTTTTTCCCCACCGTTTGTCAGTACACACGCTCTGGGCTTTCCGCAGCCATCTGGCAATCACTGTGAGATCACAGCTCCTGACCCCATGAGGAAGGCACCACAAGACAAGGTCACAGATAAAACAATATCAGAATACACAAACCTTTGTGTAGCTGCACCACACACTGTTTGGCATTCCTGTGACCCATTTTTTACCTTTTTGTAGCAATTCAATCAGTGATTTTGCTACAGTAGATAAGCATGAAATGAATTTTTCACAGTTGTTTACTGATACCACAAAATCATACAGCTCAGGAATTGTTGTAGGTCCTAATGCTAGTCAGTTCATTTCTATTTAAACTTCGACAGGTGATTTCATCTAGCATCAAAACTGAATTGCATACAGTATTCTCCTTTATTCAGAAATCATATTGCTGATGTCTCCTTATTGCTTCTTCAGTCTAACAAGAGTATTTCTGCTCTGGTTCCTTCAAATACTTAGAGGACAGTACATCTCTTTTATCATTTGCACTACCCCATTTCTTACATACCTCACACATTTTGCACAGAATTACAGGATGATTGAGTTTGGACAGGCTCCTTGGGCATCATTTTGCATAGGCAGATAGGGACAATCTATAAGTAACAAGAAAACTGGCAAACTAATCTACAAAGGAGATATTGCAGTATCCTTAACTTGCACCAATCTGACATAATCACTAGGGTGAAGGGACAGCTCAGTGTCATTTAGGCTGTCTGGGCCTGACTAGGTCAAGAGGCAGTTAAACCACCAGAAGGCTGGGTTGGGCATTTTAAGTTACCAAAGACAAATGTGTACATTAATGTGTTTTGGAAACAAAATTGCTCATCCAGCTTCCCACATACTTCCATCTTAAATTATCTTTAATCAAAGCTAGGAAGAAAAAAAAAAAAAAAAAAAGGCAAAAAACAAACCACCAACATACAAATTAAGATTTTTCTCATTGGTTCCAGCCAGCTGTTTTGTTGCTTTAAATATGACTTTCTCATAAGCAATAACCCAATATAATCATGTAATTGCTACAGAATGGCAGAGAGCAGTGAAGTCTTTCTCTGCCGTGTGCAGTACATTCAGGAATTTTCACAATATCCAGAGCTCTTGCCTAAGAAAAATTTTTCTCATAGTAATTTTCAGTGAAGCTCTGTGCAGCTTATTCCATAAACAAAATTGATCTGTCGACTTTTTATCTGGTGTAATGGAAAATTCAGATGAGAAAGCCAAGCCTTTTTAAACATGTCAAGCAACTTCTCTCCTAAATGTTGAGTAGTCATGGAAGATATTACTATACTGTATGACTGAAATATTTTCTTGGTTGAATAGAGTTTTCTTAATAGTTTGTGGTCACATTCAATTTCTAGTTCACTGTCCCTCCAAGGATATCAGGCCCTTAATCAAGGTAAACAAGTGCAGTTCAGACACTTTTTAGAATATACATCTTTCCCTGGACTCTTCATTAGTGCTTACTTATAAAAGACCTTATAAATATATTGAGTCTCTCTCTGTAATTTCATGAAGGCACATATTCACTATCAGAGCTGAGAACATTTCCTCTCTACTTATTTTTAGTTTTTTAGAAGGACTGACTCAAAACAAACTCAGTAAAGATTGTATAACCAAAGAGATACATCTGAAATAAAAGCAGAGATGGAGTTGAAACTGTAAGATGCAAACCTAAGTAACCCCTTTGAACTGTGAAGACATTCAGAGTCCTAAATGCGGTACTGATTTCTTCACTAGAAATTGCATATATGTCAAAACTTGAAAGAAATCAGCAAGCATCTGAGCTTGTTTCTCTGTATTATCCTCAGTACTGAGACTGTTCTTTCTGTGTACATTTAATTTAGGTACTGCAACATTATTAGAGAAAATCATCATCCACACAGGCACATAAGATATCACTTGTGGTAGGAGTTAGGATTAAAAACAGAAGTCTGAGAAAGGGAGAAGGAGAATGTTTTTGCCAGCTAATATTACAGTATGTTTTCACGACTGCCACAGAGTTTGTCCTGTATATCATACAAGATGATGAAGCAAGAAGAACTCCCTGTAGCCAAGATCCAGCAACAGGAATTTACACAGAGCCTCAAGAGTAAGGGGGTTCAATTTACTTTATATTTCCCTGAGAAAATAATCAAGATTTGCCACATACATATTTTATCATGTTTAACATATTTTACTGCAAAACAGAATCTTTGTAAACATATTTCCCTCTTTGCAGTATTCTGGTAAATTTAACTTTGACCTTAATCAAACCTGAGACTGGAATTGAAGAAGAGGTGTAGTATTTTATTGCACGAGATCAAGTGTGTGTGCAATCGAATTTGGTGCTTAGCCACTAGGGAAAGACGTCAGGAATACCTTAACATGGCTTTCATCACTGTGCTGAAGCAGGTAGAAGGATTCTCTTGGTGGGAAGGGCAGTTGTGAAAACTGGGTCAAAGGAGGAAAGTGAGATATGCGAGAATAAATCAGAAAAGAAATATGTTTAAAGACAGAGTTCAGCCCTGTAGCAACATTAAGCAACAAATACACCAAAACGCCCTTTTAGTCACCAGTGTTATTTTCCCTCAGGCTAAAACACAACAGTTCTCACACAGGTAAAGGAATTTATCTGTCCAAATTTGTTTCCACAAAGGCTGTTGAGAGCTCAGATAAGGTACCTTGTGAGGTCCACTATAGGGTTCACAATCTTGCCTTCATTGAACACAAGAACTTGCCACAGCAGCACTGTACCTATGCTGCATGTACTCAGATACTCTATTTAGGTAATGAACAGTATTCAGCAAACACTGTTATAAAAAACAAATTTGCAGTTTAGCTCACCCAGACTAGATTTACATACTTACTTTTTGTAAGTGTTATCCCAACATGGGCAGTTTTTCACTTACCATTACTCCTGAGATATTTTATGCTCTTCTTGAGGAACCACTTGTTGGAACCAAGAGATTATGCAAAAGTCCTGGAGAAACTCTTGCCATTGTAGTCACAGAAGAAACCTTGACAGCATTCATTAATCACATCTTCCTCAGGTGACTTGAACCTTTTTACCTTTTTTTTTCTTTTTTTTTTTTTTTTTTTTGTTAATAATCATGTAGTTTTATAAACCTGATGCACTGTTTTTTCCAAGATTTGACAATTCTCCTAGGTTATTTTTACCAGGCCACATAATACAGCAGTAGAAGAGCAAAGTGCCTAGCTGACTGTCCCACACATAGCCTTCACCTGGACTTCTAAATATGGTTTGCTATAGATGTAGAAACATGTGGACTCTTCCCTCCCTACACCTACAGTATAAAAATATTTCAAGCTAAAATGAAAAAAATTAATAAGATTTAGTATAAACAATATACTGCATGGCCAAGTACAGAATATATGGATTGTCTTCTAGCAACTTCATATTATTTTTGTATTATTAATTTTTACCTAAATTAATAGACAATGTTACTCCAGCAATAGAAAATATAGCCTTATATTAGACAGTTTCATTCCCAGAAAAAGCACAGAACATGTGGGTTTCCATTTAATTTCAGATTATAATCAAGCAATTAAGAAATTCAAAGAACAAGGTTAGGGAAGAGGGGAATGGAAAGCTTTACTTTCATTGGTCTTTTAAAAATTAAAAGAAATTAATATCAAATGCACAGTAACAGCTGCACTATGTCAGATCCTGCTGAAGAAAAATGGAAGCTGGAGTTAGTCATGTTCATTGTCAACACTGTTTAAAAAAAAAAAATTACAAGCAAGAACTAACATCTGCAAAAGCGTTTGTTCTCCACAGTGAGAAATTATCCATCAATCTCCTTGTGATGTTTTCTGCTATGCTGCTGACTTGTTATCTTCCCATATTTTACTCAATGCTTTGGGGAAAAAAAGACAAAAAAAATCAATGCATATGCATCCTTGAATAAATTTATCTCCAAAACAGAGAGGTTTCTGTATTAGTTATCTTCTGTGAACACAGAAACTCACCTGTTAACTTCACGCACGCAAGTTTATATGACAGACCAAGAGACATCCACTGTGGATCCCAGTGGCAATTAAAATTGCAGTGCTGGTAGCTACAAAACTACAGATGT
Organism: Strix aluco; assembly: GCF_031877795.1. Classification (NCBI taxonomy): domain Eukaryota; kingdom Metazoa; phylum Chordata; class Aves; order Strigiformes; family Strigidae; genus Strix; species Strix aluco. The sequence continues at coordinate 54,245,726 of NC_133933.1, read as the reverse complement.
AAGCATTAATTTGATCTGCTTACTGATATGAAACCCATTTTTACTTAACTGTGAGCATAGAAATATTGATTCGTTGTTCATGAGTTACGCTTTCACTGTGAAATCTGAAGTCATAGTTTTCAGCCTGGAACAAATTAAGATGTTAAATAGCAACAGCAGCTCTTCTGTGGCTAGTCAAATTAAAAATCCAGGCTATTACAAGGTTGAAATGGTATCCCAGTATTAATCCTTATATTTAGAGTATTTTTATAGTACATATTTTCACTCCTTAGTCTCCCAAACTATCAAATCTTCCTTATAAAACTTATTAAAGCCATTTCCAAAAATAGAGTTAAATATGAAGTATTTCATGTTAATAAACTTTTCTGCTTTAATGGTATGACCAGGGAGATAAGCACTAACGTTAGGCCTTAATCAAAGAAATGAACAAAAACGAACCAGAAGTGAACAAGGAAAAAAAATGCAATAGACAAGAATCAAAATATACCATAGGGTTTAATATCACAAAGCTTGAATTTTCTACCATGTCTCTTTAAAAATTAGGTTTAGAATATACGAAAAATTAATTCCTCATTATTCACATTTTATTCTGATCAGAAGCACAGGGTGTAGGGGGGAGAAATTAAAAATAGAACAAGTTTCTGTGAACACAATGGAAGCAGAATTAGGATATGCAGACTCTGCACCACCAGTGAATCCAGACAACATAAAAAGTGACAGAGTAAGTGTGAGAACATAATTGTCATGTAAATTGTCAAATGAGAAGTCAGTCAATAGCAACATCTACTTCCTTACTTCTATATAATACATAAATGACCACTTCTTGATGGCAGTAGCTGCCACCCTGCTCAGGTATACAGCACATTAAAGTCTGTGTGGGCACAGAAGGTAGACCTGTGCTCTTAGACTAGAAGAAATCCCTTAAATGCCAGGATTAAAATATGGTGCCAAGACAAAACTCCAGTTTTTATTGCTTCTTTCTATTTTTATCTGAGGGTTTTGTTGTTCTGGGGTTCTGGTTTTTGGGATGGTGGGGTTTTGGGTTGTTTGCTTTGAGTGTGGGGTTTTTTTCAGAAGAAACAATCACATATCTGTCTTAAAAAAAAAAATATGCAGTCTTTGCAGTAGAGTTACCAACCTTGTGCTTCAGATGCAGACCAAAGTAAAATAAATACATAAAAGTAACTGAAAAATCTGTCTGTTCATACTCTGCTACACCTGAAGCATCTTTCTTAGCACCCATTCATTTAGCATACAAATTTTTAATAATCTCTGTCTTGATCTGATTTAACACCTACTTAGTTTTTCCTCTTAGGAAACCATGGAGTTGCTGTACTGGATGGAGGACAAAGGTAAGCTAACAATCAAAATCAAAAGGTGAGCTTGCAACTTGCAGCTACACTACAGTAATTTTAATCCACCTAACAGGTGCAGGGAACCACAGAGATGCAGACTCCAGAACCAGATTATATGGCACGTGTATGCTAACCTGCCATTGCCTCATGTCACCAAAACTACCTCACTCACAGTACCCACACCAAAAAATGCAGAGGTAATTCTAGTATCTCCAAGTGAATATTAGTTTACAGCACATCTGACAGTCCCCTAGAAGAGCTCAGCTCTGCTTGTGACAGAGGACAAGTTCAAGATTTCTCCTGAAGACAGACAGGCACCACAGTACTGCCATGATCCCATCAGTAAAAGGGGTGTCCGAGACTGTCATTATTCACAGAAAAGCTGCATTGCTCTCAAGTCAGTACTAAAGATGCTTCCGCAGCTGCAAAAGATTTGTGTGGTCATCAGAAACAGTACTGGGGACCAGTGAAAACTTAGCATTAGCCCTTCCATGTCCAATGCTGAAAGAACAAAGCTAAAATCAGAGTCATGTGTTAATATACTCCACTGATGGCCCATAACGGAGTATGGTCAGGACAACCGATACGCATAAACTGTACTTTTGAAGGCACCCTGTAGAAAACTCCTTTTAGTGCCCCTGAAAGCCACTGAAAACTTACCTTCATCTGGATAGTTCCCAAGAATTCAGCCCTTTCTTTCTCAGCTCCTGGACTGTGTCATGATGCAATATTATGACCAAAAGATTCAAATCCAATGTTATTGCAGGACAGACCCCCTCAGTGATGATATTACAATATCAAGTTCCTGTCCTTGCTTTAGAAGAAAACAACATCTCAGCTCAGTGTAGCACATACAGAGGCTCAGTAAGTGTTGAGAATTAGGCAACCCTTTCCCCGTTTTCAAGAAAGGCAGAAACAATGAAATACTAACATGTTTTGTTGCAGCAGTGCCCTTAGAAGTCAGCATCTAATCCCAATTACCACATTCTGCCCAAGAAAGAAAAATGATGAACAGAAAAACTGATAGTCACAGAAATTATGGAAAGTTAAAATATTTGTGACTAAGCAGGAGTGTCAAGACATTTGCCTTTCTGATGGCCATCAGCAAAGTAACCTTTCATTAATCTCTTTTAAATTAGTCATCTTCTCACAAACATAATTTTCTTTCTGAATGACCCAAAACTTAGTCTTGAAACAGTTGGTCTTCATCCAAACAAAGCCAAGGACAATAAAAAACATAAACAACTTATTTCTTAGCTAATTTTATTATTTGACTCTCACAAATATTCCTGTGGATAACAACCATTTAATCCTTCTCAATCCCTCTTCTGTTAAAATCATTCTTCATAAATTATTGCCTTTTTCCTCTCTCTTTTTATGGTGTATAAAATCATGCTGCCAGATCCAATGAGTTGACACCCCTGGCTGGTGAAGAGCTTGACTTCCATTCAGCTCTTCACCAGAAAAAGAGAAGACCATTCAATGTTTGAATGTAAGTGGGAAAGACCCTAGTGAGGCCATAGAATAAAGGCTATACAAAATTTATACTCTACCAGCTTCCACAGTGAAGGTCTATGACCTGGAAGTCAGTCACAGGCAGAGTAGCACAGTGTGCTGCAACAAAGTAAACAGCTATTTGCATCCCAAACCTTTACCTGTTTGGAGAACATGCCCCCATTAAATGTCTTGAGTGGCTTCCCTCTTTGCTTATCTGAAGTCATCTTGATCTTACTCATCACCAAGCGATGCATGCAGTTAGCAGACAACAAGGTCTCCATTTCCATTCACTGAAAATAATGTTCTTTTTAACAAGTGATATAAAAAGAGCAGCAGAGAGGTAGGGAAATGAACAATGTTGCTCTATTTGTTTATGTCTGGGGTTTTTTTCCTGATTTTTTCCATGAATTAGAAAGGCCCTGAAATGATAGGACAATAGCAGGAAATAAATCTATAATATTTATTTTTAGATTTCAGAACTAGAGATCAGTTGATCACTCACACTTTTGCAGTCAACCCATACTTGCAGAGCAGGAATTTCAGTTCTATATGCTTGGCCAATCATTAGCCAAACTTGCAGTTAGGAAGGAAAAATAGGAAGAAGAGAAAAGAGAAAAATTAACAGAATAAAAGTGTTCATGCCCAAGATGGAAACCATCATGTTTCACGTTCGTATCTGAATGCCATTTTAAAGCCCGCATAACAAATTTTGTCCTGCTGAGAATCTTTTGCTCAAGGAATTGCAGAGGAATAGACACAAAAGGCATAAACAGATCATGTGTTTTTTCACACTCCCCATGATACAGCAGCTGGTACAGAGAGACAGATAGTATTTTGATGGAGAAAGATGTCTATAGAGTCAAGAAAACAGCCCAGAAAGTTGTGTGAAGGGCTCAATAACATATCAATGTAGCAACCCCCAGCCAGTATATGGTTCCTTCGAGATCATACATAGCTGGCAAAAGTTATAGCAGTTTTATCTAGTCTGAGCTAAGGCTGAGGTATAATCTGAGGATCAGCTGCTGGCTTTTTGGATGGCCACTTTGTTGCTCCTGGCAAAAATCAGATCCATCAGAAAACATACCCCACCAGATGCAAAATCAAGAAAGAAATTATTTTAAAACAGCAAAACTGAAATAAAGCGTTAGGAATTTTTTAAAATTTGTTTATTTTCATGCATCTTGTAGGAAAAAAAATCCAAACAACCCAACAACTGCTTTCTGTAGATTAAAATATTGATGAAATAATCAGTAAAATACAGTAACATAACTTATCTATGTAGTCTTTTACTGCATTACTATGTTAATGGGAACTGCAATATCTATATTTGTGATGCTAATGTAGTTCCAAATTTTGGACTTTATTCTCTTCCAAAGAACAGTTAGAGCTCAGAGCATGGGCTCAAGACTCTGGATGCATTGTCCAGCATTTCCATCAACTTCCTATGTGACACTGTGCAGATCGCTTTACTCCTCCAGGCTTTCTTTATCTATGAGAGTCATTATTCCTTTCTCTTGACATTTATTGATTAGAAATCACAAAGATTTGCAAGGACTGATCATCACCTCAACAAGAAGCTTAACAATATATCTAAAATATTCTATTTTCAAAGTCTAGGGAATGCTGCCTACTACATGGCTACAGTATCTAAAACAGCCACACAAAGTCACTAACGATATTCACAAGCTTGCTCTCATGTCACTTTGAACCAACCGAAGACAATGCAATTTTAATGACACCTGTACAATAAGAACCCCAAGAAAAAATACCTTGAGTCGGGTAAAAGGTATATTAGCTCAGGCTTAGCACCATGTAAACACAGAATTGCAGTTAACCTGAAGTACAGACTGTGGAGCAATCCTCTTGACATACCCCAGGCTGTCACCTGTCCCTGATCCTCATTCATTGTATTCACTTATATCTTTCTCTGAATGGCATATATAGTCTGCTGAGTTCTCCCAGTTTTCTGAATGATATTAGATCCTTGACTCCATTGACAGTTCTTGTCAGTAGTGAATACAACAGTCTTCATCACAAAAGCACAACTGACAGAAAAGCCCATTCTAGATTGACACATATTTAAAGTCATGTATGACTGAGAGCAAAGTAATTAAGCTAAATCCCAAATAGCTCTAACTGCAGACTCAAAGAATAATTTAGGGTGGGAGGGACCACCTAGTCCAATCACCAGTTCAAAGCAGGTCTAATTAGATCAGACTTCTCAGGGTCTTGTCCAGAGTCATGAACACCTACAAGGATGGAGAATCCCTCACCTCTTCTGACAACTTGTGTTTGATCAACCTGATCATGATGAAGTTTCTCCTAGCATTCAGTCAGAATTTTCCATGTTCCAGCTGATGCACACTGTCTCTCACCCTTTTGTTAGGTACCTCCAAGAAGAGTCTGACTCCATCTTATCACTGTCCTGCAAGCAACAAGATCTCCCTCAGACTTCTCCAGGCTACAGTTCCTTCAGACTTATTCATATATCATGTGTCAGCACCCTGACTGTCTTGGCAGACCTTCTGCCTTTGTAAACCACCTGTGGCATGGTGCACTTTTCCTTGTGTATTCAGGCTTTCAGAGCTTTGTCAAGCCCCCCATACTGGGGCAAAAACTAATATCTCTTGGTAGTGAGAAATTCTAATTCTCCTTACCAAACCCAAGCCCAGAGCTCCAGGAGGAGACTGTTCCTGATGTCATAAGGTGTTAAAATCAATTGCCAGTAACTTGAATACTCTCTCTTCTATTAAAAAAAAAAAAAAAAAAAAAAAAAAAAAAAAAAAGTAGCTCTCCCTAAACAGGACTGTAATTTTTAGTGCAGACATTTGATTTTTTTTTAAATGAAAACTAGCATGACAAAAATTTTCCTTTCCAGCATGCAACAGAAATAAAATATTCACAAATAAGGCTGGTTTTTTTCCCCTTGATCAATCCACCTTGAAACATGTTCTACATTACTTACCATTGGCAATGAATGCATGATAGCGTGGAATATTGGCACGTTTGTCACAGAGGCTTCTCTGCACCCATGGACATATGCCCAGTTTTAAATTGTCTAGCATCCCGATTACAAGGGTACCAAGTACTGCAATCAAGGAGATTCTACTATAGAATTTAATCATTTAAAGCTGGGCTTGTTTCCATGACTGTAGTTAGTTTCCGTAAGTCCTGTGACAGTGCCAGAAACATATGTCATGGGATAAGGTCTGGATACTGAACCATTTTCTCAGGGACATTTCTTAAAGCAGTATTTCATGTTTTATTGCTAATGCCACATACTGAGTCAGCCACAGTTAACCCTGCAAACCCCCTCTCCAAGCATAGACAGAAAGTAAGTTATCTGTTCTCATTAATTCATTAAGCAGTAATGAATTCTTTTATCTACATTTCCCTCTGATTTCACCAAGGTGCTAAATGGGCAACTTCCCACCTGTTTAATTATCTTCTGATCCACTCTTTCCCCAAGCAAATCATTTGAATATTTCCACCTCTTCCTTGCAAACATAGTCTCCCACATCCCACTCCGTTCCCCTGCACTCTTTCAAGATCCATTCCACAGCTGAGATCTGAACACTGTCTCCAGCTAGTACAGACAAGGGCAAAACCCAGCACCACAATTTCACCAAGCAGTCTCAAAGGAGGCTGGTTGGGGAAAACTGTCCTTTGACTAAGAGAGACCTATAGGGAGAAATGAGAAAGAAAAGCTGTAGCAGCATGCCATGGGAAAAGACCTTTTCTATTTTTCAGTACAGGATAATTTGGCAGCCTTCTCTCACCCTGGGATAACGGTTGGAAAATACCATTAGGATCGGCATAGGTTTTGTGTAGAAAGGTAATCAAATAAAATTCACACCTTGATTCTCATCCAGCACTACAGTGCATGGTCTATTGGTCTAGATGCTCTAGAGATGCATTAACATCTCTTAGATTACAAAGATCTTAAGGCTGACTGTATCTTCTCTTCTGAAAAGCTGCAGGGTTTTCAGGCTCTGTGTGGCAAATCTTACTCAAAACAACATATCTTCAAGGATCAGGTGAATCAAGTAACAGTTTTTCTGCAGGCATTTTCCAATCCACACCATGTCAAAACATCTCTTGTACTTGAACATAAATGACTGGCAACAACCTGGAGCCACAGCAATACAGGGTAAGGATGGGCTCATGTGTTCAAGTCCAGTCTGAATGAGGAGATAAAAACAATTTCTGATCTACTTGTGCACAGGCATTTGTATCTGTAGCTGCTACAGGATAGCCCTGAGTGGAACATTTATGCCAAGCAATGCAATATCAATAAATACCACAGGTACTGAGGCCAAACTATACCTGGAAGAACAATGTCAACTTACTGCAGCTGATGCAGCTGCCTCTTTGCAGCAGTGATGAATGCAAAAGACAAAAATTCTGTAGTATTTCCAGACATATTGTTGCTACACAAGGAGCTCAGACACTTCCAGGAGCGTCACTCAGACCCTTACTGCCCAGCAGCAGCTGTCTTGGTTCCTCACATCCTCTTGCCTTCTATGCATTTTAACCCCCTGAGCAGACAAGAAGCAGAAGCAGGTGCACCACTGTCAGTTCTGGTGCTAGCACCTGAGGCAGAAGTATCCAGCAGGGTGTATTTGCTGTTCTCTCTTTCCTCAGGCAGGGTGATGGGGTCATGGCCTCCCTCACCAATGCCATGGCACTACTGTGACTGCTGTGGGAAAACAGAGGGTTGAAAGAGAGATCTTGCTTTTCAGTTTTATTTCTCCTTTTGCACCATGTGACAAAGATGAAGTGTGACACTGCAATGTCACTCTTTCCTGAATATAATCTGGATGTTGATTTTTAAAATGACATTTTTAAGGAAGAGGAAACCATGGAAATTCCCCACAGCACTGAGGCAACATTCAGAAAAGGAAAAGCCAAGTCTTTTGTCTTCTCTGGACAGCTGATTCACAGCCTCTTGCACTATTTCTCTGCATTTTTGGATAAGCTGTTGGGCTTTATAATACCTCATCTCTGCTTGCAGTTGCCCTTTCTCTTGCCATCTCTTTCATGTGCAATGACAACTTTTAATCCACCCACTACAGTTCTAGGAAAAGGGAAACAGTTTCTCCTGCACGTGGCATTTCCTGCAGGTAAAAGGAGTCAGAGTGAACCTGGGAATGTGGGTCTTGGGTGAACAGCACTAGCACTAACTGCAGAGTGAAGAGAGAACCATTAACGGGCAGAGAAGAAAAAAGGAAACCAGGAACAATTGTGGTCCCTATTCCATTTCCTGAAATGCTCAGTGGTACTACCATCACAAATTGCAACAGAAGGGACATCGAGAGGTATCTCCTAAGACATGCCCTTGGCAAGAGCACTAGTTTTGAGAGCAGCAGAACTAACAAAGCCAAGGTTTCTATGGATGTGTGCCTCATGCCTGAATTTCCTTATGTGTAAAAGCAAAAGTCCCAGTCAATGTTTCTCCATGGCTAGAGCAATTTTAAATGCTGACTGCATATAGCTTCTGCTCCTCAAATGCTTAATTAGGGTCCAGACCACCTCTCTTCTCTTCCCAAATACATACCTATTGGGTCTCTACTTCCACCCTATACAAATACAGCTAGCTTCAAATTTTTACCACAGAATCAATAGATAGTAAAAGGAAGATGTATAACAAGCATAGTATGTCTGCATAAGGTTCATTTCCTCAGGAAAGCAGTGTCAACAAATTAAAAGGAAAAAGCTCCATGTGCAGACTACTGACACTCCCAGCTTCAGATTGGTTAATGATCAATCAGTTCCACAAAATCCCTTTCAGACACTCCTATGTATGATTTTCATTTTGCAGGTGGGAAACTGAGGCAGCAAAAATCTTCCCAAGGCCAGATAATACCATTTACTGTCATGGATAAAAGGTGGAAATTGTTAGCTCCAAACCTGTTGAAAAAGAGTTGCCATGAGTTTCTCTGCCATCACCACTTAAGGCTACAAAATTCTAACCATTGCAGAGGACTATTAAGGTCATCACTAATCAAAGTCACTTGGTGTTTTCATATACTTGGAAGAATTTACCCTGATTTCCAGGAGGCCACAATCTTCTGTTAGATCTGACAAGCAACAGAGGCCAGACAATAACTGAATTTACAGAAGAAAATATTCTGAAACTGTTTTCAGAGGTGATGTTCTACTCCTGTAACAGGGTCATGTAAAAAGGTACTTCCTAATACCAGTACATTATCTCAAGCTTTGAGTTTTCTCTAGGCTTCACTGACTCCCTTAAAAAAAGAAATTAAATTTTAAGGTCTCTTCTCCCCCACATCTGCTTCTTAGTTTGTCTTTCACTGTATTATTGATCTTACAGTGTTCTCTGGCAACACATGTTGTATCATATTCAACACTACTTCCTTCTGTAAGTTATACTATTTAGTATTACTAAATTGTGTAGAGCTCACACCAAACAGAAGCAATCTTCAGAGTAATACAGCAGCATGTTCCCAGTCTCAGCAAGGTTTCCTTATGCTTGTCATCAGCCACTAAGTGAATACTATCAGTGAGCAATGCAGGACACACAAAGAATTCAGCCTGCATTTGCAGACACAAATGCATGTGCAGAATACACATATTCAAGAAGTCATTCAGCAGGTCATCACATTTAAGGTGACAGAGGAAATAAAAATTAGAATCTGTTTTATTAAGAATCTGAAATCATTTCACTGTACTGCAAAGCACTTCCTTTTGTTCCATACATTGTCGTGCTGGGCAGAATTTTTTCTGAAGAAAATACCTTTTAAAACAGACAGCTTAAAGCTTTGGAAGTGTGCTTCGGAGCTCCCCATGGCTTCGCGCATTTACTCGCTCAAGTGCTGCAGGCCAAATGCCTTGTCTCCTTCCAAAGGAATTCAATGGGAGCTTTGGTTACATGACACAGACAATCAGCTCATCTCATAATTCGCAACAACAGTGTGGCCTGGAGGCCTTCCCTGTGCCAGTGAACAATGCAGCCATCAAACCTGCTAATCGGGCAAGCCTCCAACAGGCTTCAAACTGTGCAGAACCCTAAGAGCAGCAGCAGCAGCATCTTCTGCCTTGTCGAATCCCTCCCTTATAACACACAATGACTGAAAAGGAGGAGGATCCAAACAGAAGGGCCAGAGTCCATAGGGTATCTTGGCCTTTTTGACCTGCTGTTTTGCTAGATATCAGTTACACAGCAAAGCCTTTCCACACAAACCTGTGAATCCCCAGGGACACCTTCATGACAAGTAAATAGACAGGTATATCTGTTCTAGCATTTCCACCTAAATTGCAGGCATAAAGGAAGGAGAGTGGCTAGTGAGATGCATTTCTGGCATGTGATGGGAAGGGGTCTGGTGGGGGAGAAAAGAGCAATCTGACAGCACCACACACACAGTTCAATTCTCTATGTTCCTACCTCCAGCACTGCTAATATCAGACAGGAAGGGAAAACCAGCTGTACTAACCTGTCATCCCAACCACCTCCAGCATCTGGCAGACCATGCTCTGGGCTTTCTCCCTGCATGGTGTCTCTGGTTTCTTTGTGACCATTGGTCTCCTCACCTGCACTCCCACAAGCTACCTCAACTTTCTTATCCTGTAGCTTTATATTTGTGGTGTGACATAGTGTGCACTATTCTCACATGCCACAAAAAAACAATCTCTGCCAAGGGCAAGGGAGACTAATAGTTTTCCTTTAAGAAAAATCTACATTACCACATGTTAATATTAGCTCAGATTAGGTCAAAGGGAGATGTTTTACCTATGGAGCAGAAGATATGTAGTTGCTTTGTGGTGCTCTCATCCTTGGTTAGGTATATTGCACAGGTTCAGACCAGAAGCTACAGAACATTTGTCTATTACCCCAACAGCATACTGTACCTGAGGAGAGATTTTACCAATGGTGGTGTCCACTGAGGAGTATGAGACAGAGCCAGATGGACAGGAGGAGGAAAAGGAAATAGGGATCTCTCACCTCTGGTGCCTTGAATGCTTTCTACTTACCACTTGTGACCATAGCTGTATCTACTTTGGACTGCTTTCAAACAAGAAGGCTCTGCCAGAGCTGCTCTGACAGCTTGCTTGCTGCATCATAGCTGCAGATATATATTACAGAGGCAGAAAGTGGAGGAGCAGTTAGCCTTAAAGTGAACGATACAACAAAAGGCAGAAGAGAATGCCATTGGTAAGTGGTAGGAAAAAAGGAAAAAATTGTTCTAACCAAAATCAAATGAAAGAGAGAAAGGGTGCTAAACACAGTAGAAAGAGCAGATTGAAAAAACCTGTTCTCTAGCTAACACTGTGGCATGTTCACACCAGGAAAGAAGGATGCTCTGAGTCCTAAGGCACTGAACTAAGAACCAAGATATGTGGGTCCAGTTTCCAACTCTGTCAGATTTCTCATCTTACCTGACTGGAGCTGCCCATCTCCCTGCCTTCTGTTCTGTAGCTGCAGAACATCCTCCCCTCCTCAGTACTGCTCTTTTATTGGAGACCTTTTTGCAGAAAACCTGGCTCTGGACCTGGGAGGGGGGACTCACCAATGGCAGCGGCTGTGCCGGTGCTGCTGGAGAAGAGCAGCAGCAGGAGGCTGCAGGCCACACTCACCGCTTGCCACCAGTGCTCATGTGCAGGCATGTCCTCCAGGCCACCTGTGGGACACCAGAGCCATCCCTCTCAAGTGGAAAACCTCATGTCTACCACAATCTCTGGGGTTAACTCCAGGGCCCATTTTCTTGCCTTTTGGAAGGGCTTTGAACTTCTTTTGTCTACCCAGCAGCTTCCAGCCACTCCATTGGACTGGGGCTGAGTTGATATGAAACATCCACTGTGTGGCAGCTAAAACAACCTAAAAGATGAGATAGATCCCAGAAAGGCCTTGTCCCTCAATAGCTGTTTTCTGCAATCTGACCTCAAGCTGCTGATGTACACAGTGTAGACAGAAGAGCTTCATGTGTCTCAGTCTTTCACCACCTTTCAGGGCTTCTCAGCTAGCAGTCACTGCATGTGCAAACAGTTTGTTATTTACAACTAACTGGTTGCCAGAAATGAAGGCAATACACTTCTGCACTGTAAAGTGGCCAGCAAAGGATGTGTGCTTTCTGATCAAAGAAATAAATTGGTATGTGGAGATAGCTGAAAAGCTGGCTTCTTATTCTGAAGCCTTTAGTACATGGAATTTTTCCCCCAGGTCATACTTATTAGTAAAAACTGTGTAGGCATCACCACAAAAAAGTTACCAAAGCCATCATGTCATCTTATTTCATCTTTGTCAAGAAAAGGCACTTGCCAACAAGCCAAAGTGTGGTGTTTCTGCAAGGCACAGATCTGTTCAACAGGCAGAGCCTGACCTGAACATACCTAGCTAGCTCCCTCAGCCTGCCATTGTGCATCCACTAACCACATTTGTGGCCATCTACCAGACTCCTAATTTGTTAAAGTACCAGAGGGCCCAGCACTGGTCATGCAGTTCCAGATGCAGTCTCACAGGTGTTAAATAGAAGAGAATAATCACTTCCTTTGACTTGCTGGCTGTGCTCTAAAAAAAATGTTATCTACCTTTACTTTCAATTCACAAGAAGTCTAAAATGATGTCTCAAAACTTGCCAGTATCCACCAAATCTTGCATAAGTGGTAGTTGGGAATAATATTACCATCTATTAAGGCTGCCTCCTACTTCTTCCATTACATCTTTTTTTCCTTTTTTTGTTTTTTTTCAGTTGGTTACTGTTTGGCAAGACTTGGGCTAGTTTCCCCTGTCAAAATCTGTCTCAGGCTGAACCTTTGTGGAAAATTTCAGTCAAAATGATTCAGCCATTTCTGAGCACACAAGTAGAAATTCATTATTCCAACCAATCTGAAAAATTTTGACAGGGTCTGCTTTGGGTCAAAAAAAACCTTTTTCTTATGCTTGTGAAAGACTGCCAAAGTCTGGGTGAGTTACAAGCCTTCAAAATGTCACAGTTCATATACACTCAGATAAAACCCAGCGAGTAAAATCTCTGAGGGTCTGTCTGAACTGGACATGCTTCATTTTCTTGCAAAGCTGAGCACTCCCCAGACCGCACAAGTACAGAACAGCTGGATACGGCTGCTATGGAGACCCATGTAGTAGCAGCTTCAGGTGAAAGTGGGTTTGAGGCATCACTCTGGCAGAGATTGGATTTTGAGCAAATTACTTGTGGAAACCTCTCAAAAGAAAAAAAAAAGGCTCAAAAAAAAAAAAGCCATGAACTCAACAGGAGGACTTGTGTGAGACAAAGCTTGAAAGTTACAGATGACAGGATGAAAGATAGTTAAGGAAAGTTAAATATAGTTGAGAAAAGTTTATTTTTATTAGACAGACCTATGAAATTCCTTAGTTGCATTCTGGCAGATGCAGCTGATTGTCAAACTTGGCTGGTAGCAAATTCTGCTGTATCTTTGTGGTAAACAACTATCTGTTCAGACTGCTTATAGCAGCAAGAGACAAGCCCAGCTTCTATTGGAAACATAAAATGTTTATCCACCACCTGCTAAGAAGGCTTTTGTTACTTGAAATTTGTCTTTTGAGCTCTGTGGAAAGCAAGTATGTATTCTAAATGTATTTTCAAATAATGAAGCAGTTTTGATGCCTTAAAACATGTTTTCTTCAAAATAAATAACAGGTTTTATCACTTGAATTGACTTTTAAATGCTTATAAAAAGGTTCAGGATGGAACACCCTAGAGAGAATAAGTTTCTCAATTCCCAGAGAGCCAGACTGTAAATCCCTTACTGCCAATGGCAAAGAGCTACTCACATGCATAACCCTGTGAGCACTGGTGAGAGCAATTCTTCACTGACAGGAATTAATCCTTCATATTTCTAGCTCAGTACAGCACAAAATGGTCATCATCAGTGGATATTTTTGCCATGACATTCTTCAAAATGTGCAGCAAACATCCATCTGGAAGGATCTATCATAGAAAAAAAAAATCATCAGAAGTCACCATTGACTGGAGTAAAAGTTAGGTGTTCTTTTGATGGAAAAACTTTTTTCAATATGAGGCTGCACTGGGAATTTTGTTTTACAGAAACCTGGAAACAAATAACTCACACTATACAGGCAACTTAAAACAGTCAACAGCAGGAAGTGCTGGTTGGTCTTGACATGGGCTGAAGGTGAGTCAGGCAGTATGGGAACAGGGCACCCCAAGTCCTCTTCTGCCAGACCCCAGCGGCTATTGTTATTTATAATGGGAGCCTGGCAGTGGAGAATCTGAAAGATAAACAATTGCATACCATCAACAACAGTGTCATTAAAACACTGGAAAGGGACTTTTTTTTTGAGGTCTTCATCAGCTCTGGCAGAATTCTCCCTGCATACTGGCAGCACTATTAAAAAGAATAGATCTGTGGATTTTAAAGCCAGAGGAGAACATTGCTAGCAATTTTGTCTGACCTAAATACACAAAATCACATCCAAATAAAATACTTTAAAAATAATGCCATTAAGGTCGCATAATCCAGCATTCAAAAGTCTCAAAATGGCAGTATTAAGGTTGCCTGCATGACCTTAATTCAGCAACCCTTAATTCAGCCTCCCTCGGAGTCACATTATGTGACTGCAGAGAATGGACAAGGCTCCTTAAATAGGTAGCTAATCAGCTTCTACTTTTGCCCTTTCTCGACTTGTATCTCAGAGCAGCAGCTAACACATACCACATAAACCCAGCCCCAGAACTGCTTGTCATTTTACAGGTCATTACAGACCCAGAGCAACGCTCTCAGTGACCCCAGGCTGCAGCACTCACATGGGATTCAGAAACAGTATCTCAAGGCTGAAACTGAAGGAATGGGAAAGGCACAGGCTGGATATTTAGAGCCCTTTTGAAACCTGACTGCCATTTTAAGAGTTTAAGTCCAAAACCTAGAACCTCTGCAGCACCACTTTTAATCTGTTGTGTTGCAATCCTTTACTGGTAAAAAAGCACCTGCTTCTAGATGGACATAAAAGAGCTTGTGCCCAGGCAACACTATGCTTCTCAGCAGCAATCTCATAACTACACTCCAAAAGAAATCTCAACCTTTTTTCTGACCTTTGTGGTCCACTGTGGTAATATACTCATAAATAACTACAAAGACTAGAGGAAGAGGTGGTGTGCATGCCCTCTCCTTTATCACACTCTTTAGCACACTGGTCAGAGCATTCACATCAGGCTGAAGAACCCTGGGTTTTGAAGTATCCTTTCCCTAAGTGGGTTTGTGCACATTTTTGGGGAACATTTCCATTCTATCAAATCAGCACTTTGTAAGCAGCTGCACACACCAATAACAGGACTGCCCACCACAACATCTGGACACTTTGATATCACAGTGCTTTATGTGTCAGCATCCAACTCATTACAGTCTGGTACGTTCTTTCCTCAAGTACATTCAGACACACATTTCAGATAGAAAAAGGTGAACACTAAAACAGATAAAGGGAGTCCACTTTTGGATCATCCAGCATCCCTCAGGAGAACCTAATGTGAACCCAGGAAGCAGAGGAGAAGATCATAGCTCATAAGAAGGACATAAGAGAACTCACTTCTGTAGAAGTAAGGTAAGTAGTGAACTTCTAGTCCTTTAAGTCAGCTTTGACGATTCAAACATTTTCACATATAAACTTAACTTGATACAGCCCTCCCAAAGAATACATCCCTACTGCACAGCACAGTGCCATGCAGAAACACCCAAGTTAGCAAGCCTGCAATTTCCAAATAGTAAAACAAACAGTAAACACACACAAGACATGTCAATTGCTGTTCTGGATGCAGGTGCTGGTAAAGCCAGCAGATCAAAGAAAGACTCTCCTTTCCTAAGCTTGGAGGCTTTCAGAAAGCAGCACCCTTTCACTCCTTCCAGTGCCCAAGGACCTGGACAAGCCAGAACAATTAGATCAACCACAGAGAGCGCTACACCAGCTTTTTCACAAAGCCATGAAATTTCCTGCTCTGCTGCCTGGTTTCTGACTGTCTGTTCACACAATCTAATCCTCCAGCTGCTCTGTTGAGGAGGATAGGATCTGTGAAGGCTTTGAAGACCCTGGGCAGGTAATTCCTGAAGTAATTCTGAAAGCAAAACAAAGTGACAGTCTGCTTCCTGATCCGTTTTTCTAGGAAAATTACATATACAGCCAATTCTGTCCTTACACAGTGACTATAAAATTAACTTATTAGCTGACTCAACTCCATTTTGTGTGAAGGATTGAGAAGGATTGCCTCCAGCCCTTGTCCCTTTAACTCTAATTATCAAGTGTATACTAGCTTAAATTCAGAACGAAGTAGCTGGGTCAGGCAATCTACTTGAAGTTTAATGGAAGTTAATGATTCATTGATCAAACTCATTTATGTCTAATTAAAGCCTTCCTGCATTATAAAAGACAAGAGGGGAAGTTTTATAATGTACCTCGTTCCCCTTCTGCGCATGGCAGATTTGCTGCAGAATTGAATGGAAAATTCACAGCATCTGGCTTTCATGAGTACAAGGTTTGGCAACAGCCCCGTAGATTTAAAAGTATAATTCTTTTAGATGACTTCACCAAATGGATGGGGTTTACACAATGCTGCCAAATACAATACCAATAACCAGCTGCACACAGCCAGATTGCAAACTAAACTTGTATGCACCAACACCAGCTCACAATGGTGAAGTTCAGGGAGTGTAATAATAACCAGACCCGCTCGTAGCTCTCAAGCATGAGCCTCTCTGGAATAAGGCAGCAGTGACGTTAAGCCTGAGACAGTGAGGAAAGCTTCCCATTGCATGTGGATTCACTTCAGGTGCTGTTCATGCTTCAAAACTGGCAAAGCAACCAAGCCATCCAAAGCACAACACAGATAGCATTCAAGCATAAATGAGAGTGACAGGCAACCCACTGTAACAGTCAGGATTTATTCCTTCCTTCACTGACTGTCCCCTCTTATTAAGCACTTTCTAGGCATTGTCTTGTATATAAATATGTGATCACGCTACAATGCCCCTATTGAGGGGCTATCCACTAGAACATTACTTTTGGCACATTTATTCAAGGCAGTATAATTAAACAGGAATACCATGGCCTACTTACATATTTGTTATTCTGTTACATGGTTTTAAATTTTATACCATTCTTGTGAAGAGAAAAAAACCCCAACTTTTTACATTCTCAGGCTGCTGAGGTACAGAAAGAGCTTTTCTATTTCCCCTTATAATTTGAAAAGATTGGTCCCTCACATGTAAGATAGTATTATACAGTCTTTAAAATGATGCTTTTCAAACCTTTTTTGATGTATAGACCCATAAAATGGCATAAATTACTCTGGAGAAACAAAATTAAATGTACTGTAATATTTTGTCTTCTTTGGTAATCTGCGGTCCTATCACTCCTCAGATATCTACCAAACACAGAACAAAACCAGCTGGCCTTGCAAGTTGATGGATAGTTTAAACAGTTTTGTATTGGAGCAAGTAACAGACTTTCATGTGATATAAGGATATTCTTTTTTTCCCCCATGTTATTCTAGTTGTATGGCATCTTGCAAATCTGTATAGATGTTTGTTACATTTAGGGTGAGAATAAATTTGGTAAAAGATAAATCCCCTTGCATTCTAGCCGGTCCTCAGAGATTAGAGGGGCTAGGGGCGGCTGGACTTATCCCTCAATAGGTATGCCAGTTGGGGCTGTAACTATCGGTCTGACCCGGACGCCCGAACAGCCCGTATGCTGTAGGTCCGGTTGCGTTCAAAACAAGCCGTCAGGTTCACAAATAGTGCGGATTAGTGGCCGTCACTATAGGTCTGACCCAGGCCAAACAGCCCATACACTGTAAGTCTGGTTGCATTCAAGAGAAGCAGATTCATGAATAATACAGTTTATTTTCATGCAACATCTACAGATTCTTTAAGATTACCTACGATACATGCACAAACTGCAGGTTCGCTATATAGCACTACACAAAAGAAAAAGGATTGCAATCACACACACAGTTCCCAGGTATACACTCAGCATAGTCGAGGAAATCTTACCAAAAGGCGTCCCTTCTGGGGGGGGGGGGGGGGGTGGAGAGCACAAACCTGTTGATCTGTCCCTCCAATTTGGCGTCGGATTATCATCCCTCCAAGTTAGGTACAAACTTGGGGTACTATTTATCTTAGTAGGTATGAGTGAGTGGGTGGGACAGTAGTCAAGTCATTATTTTTTGAGTAATGACATAATTCATTTCGTGGTGCCAAGGGGTACAGCTGGTTTTTGTGGGAAAAGGAGGGAGGATGAGAAGCAAGGTCGACTTGGTGCGAGGGGTGCAGCTGGGTTGTGTGGGAAAAAAGGGAGGATGAGGCACAGAGTTGGATGGTTGCTACAAAAATCATCTTCCGAGAGAAAAGAGTAGAACAGGAGATAAATCTGTCCTTGAAGTGAAAGAATGGGACTGCGCAGCCTGCACCCTGCTTCGCATTCCTCCTTGGTGCCATGACAAACACAAATCACTGGACCTCCATCCTGTCCTGTGCTTGCTCTGGGCACCCTGTGTCAAGGAAATGTGTGTTTTGCAGATTTCTCACTGTTTTGCTTTTCTCATGTTTCCAACACCTAACAATGTTTAATGGTAACTTGTTGACCTATTCCTTCTGCTTCTTGCTCATTAAGTCCCAGTGGAGTGCATATTTCACTGTCTTGAAAATTACATTTCTACTTTGTATTCCTGATTGTCCAATATAATTGTCCTTTAAGTAAACATGTATTTTCACTCACTGTGAAGTTAATATGAATGGTTGCTTATACATTAAATGGATACCACTTACCAAAAAATACTTGATTTGTCCCAAAGAACAGTTTTGAACTTGACCAGTTGTAATTCAAGGAAGTCTAGTAGAAGCAGCAGTAAGCTTTGGTCTTTCATACTTTTTTGGCTGTAACTCTTTCTACCATCCTTTCCAGGCTGGTATCCAGCACTCTGCTATGTTGCAGATGAAACAGGATTTTGGTAACATCTTTCCTCACTTCCAAAACAGTTTGCCATATATTTCCTTTGCTGTTTGCAGTTTTCTTTTACAAAACCTTAACAGTTTTAACTCACACTTTAACAGCAGCGAGTGTCGTTTGAGTGGCATTAAGATATGGCTTAATTTATATTTTATGGTAAATTGTGCAGACCCACTGTGAATACACTGAGGTCCATTATCTTAAATTGTACCATTTGATACTCCCTTTCTGCCCAAGTATTGTGTTCCTTTATCTGCAGCAGTTCCAAGTCCAAGAAGTCAGTCAGTTCCCAGAAGTCTACAGAGCAGCCTGTAATAATGAGACTGCTTGTATGATTTGCAGTAGAAAGGTCATTTCTTACTTTTTTCCAACGTCTGTTGGGAATGACTTGTATTTTTGTTGTTTCTTTTTGCTACTTAGCCTACATAGAATTTAAGTTCAATTAAATCACATGGTAATTGTAATTTAATTAAATTGCAATTTCATTTAACTGCAATTGTAATTAATTCTGATATCTCTGAAAGACTTGGTCAAGTTTGGCTTGTATATGGCCCCTCTGGGTTTCCAGAGGCAGGCTTTGATTCCAGAATGGTCATACATATCCTTGGGGGAAAAAAAGTAGCTCTCAGTGATCTTGGCATTATGACCCAACCGCCTCTATATATACCACCATATAGACTCAAATCATATTGATATTTCCAGTAACCTTGAAAGACAGGTCGGGTTTATCCTAGCTGTCAGACTATCCAGGGAGAATGATGCACATGAATACTTGTAAATATTTTGCAGACTGTTCAGCAACTCTTTTTAGTCTGCCTTGCGACTCATGCATAACTCTTCAAGAACCTGAATATTAGAGGGGAACCACACAGAAGGGGAAAATGAGGACACATGACTAAGAAAGAATGAGGGAGAAACACAGCCCATAAGAAAAAAATCAGAAAGAGGAAGACACAAAATGAGTTCCAGTTAGCAAGGAACATAAAAGGCTCCAAGAAAAAGTTCACGGATTGCATCAGAAACAATTCTATCATATTTATTGAATATAAGGGAAAGAATAGAAAAAATTAGGTGTACCACATACTGTGGAAGAACAACAAATAATGTATGACACAGATAAGACTGAAATACTGACATCTCCATTCTCTTTTTAGAATGACACAATTGATAATAAAGGGGAGAGGAACGTGGACCAGAATAAAGAAAGGATATCTTAAAAGTTTGAAGGCGAGATAGATATTTTCAATGCAGCTGGACCTGATGAAGTTTACCTTAAAGAATTTCAGGAACCAGCTAAAGTCATCCCTAATAATTCAGAGGACAAAGATGTTTCTGAGAAACAGAGAAAAGCAAAGCAGCACCAACAGTGCCTGTCTGAAACAACATTTCAATATACATTAATCAAGTTGTTTTCAGTGCTTAGAAAAATACCAGCAAGAAATACTTAACTTATT
Source organism: Strix aluco (assembly GCF_031877795.1). Classification (NCBI taxonomy): domain Eukaryota; kingdom Metazoa; phylum Chordata; class Aves; order Strigiformes; family Strigidae; genus Strix; species Strix aluco. The sequence goes on along the minus strand of NC_133933.1, from coordinate 54,225,468 downwards.
GGTTACGAGGACTGAGAAGATAATAGACTAATAAAAAACAATAATAAAACACGGATAAATTATATTATGCCGGTTTAATTTGGTATATTTGTTAAGATTATTGGCCTAGATGACAAGGAGAAAGGAACAGATATGGCATTTATGTTCTTTACTTAAACTTTTTCACACACCTGCATGATATTCTCACATCAGGAAAATATGAGTCAAAGGAAATGTCAGTACATGAATACCTGATTTTAAAACATAGTGAAATAACAATTAGGAATTTTCAGCTCAAGCTGGGACTTGGAGGGATCTGCAGTGAATCCAGTGCTAATCAGTATTTTCAATAATGACTTAAAATTAAATAAAATTGTATTTAAAGTATTTAGTGTAGTCCCCTGTTGAGAAGGACTGTAAGCATCTCAGAAAGCAAGTCAGAACCTAGAATGACTTTGAGAATCAGAGAAAATAGGAAAATTTAGATTGGAAGGGAACTGAAGCAACCTTTATTCCAACTTCCTGCTCAGAGGATCAGACCAGTTGCTAAGAAGGGTTTGCAAGACCTGACTGATTAAAGTCAAAGATGGAGACAGCAGAAACTGCAGTCACAACCTGCCATAGGCAATCTGTTCCACTGTCCTCACTGTGAAAAAGTTTTCCCTTATATTCAGCCTCAGTCTTTCTTATTTCCACTTATACCCATCGTCTGTCATCCTCCCACCTCTGTGAAGTCTCTCTCGTCTTGATGACCTCCTCACTGGTTTTGGGGGGGAGCCGTCAGGTCCCGACAGTCCTTCTTTCATTTAAATGTTGTTCTCCTTCCCCTCAATTCTCCCCCTCAATCCTAATTAAGAAAAGATGTAATAAAATGATAAATGTTTAGATCCAGGAAGCAGCAGCTAAATGCACATACACAAAATGGGAAATAACTAGCAAGGCAGCAGTGCTTCAAATACTGACTGCACTATATCAATACATGTGCCACATGAAAGACATTAATTTGCTGTGCTTGGCACTTGTGAAGCTTCAGCTGAACTCACCCGAGTCCAGTTCTGGGAAACAGAATAGTAAGAGAGATGGAAATAGATTGAAGAGACTGTGGTGGAAATAACATGATTCAGAAATTTGGAGATATACTCTGTTAGAAAAGACAAAGAAATTGCTGGGGGAGTGGGGGAGGGGGGCAGAGAGAGAGAGAGGGAGGGAGGGAGGGAGGGAGGGAGGGAGGGAGGGAGGGAACACTGAAGGAGGAATACTGGAAACAGTATTCCCATAGTTTAGGTGAAAGTCTTCCAGTATTAAAGAGAGGAAAATAGAGCAACAATCCCCTGTGTTCACTGTATCATGACAAATTTTAACCAAGTAACAAGCGATAGGACAAGAGGTAATGGCCTCAAGTTGCACCAGGGAAGGTTTAGACTGGATATTAGGAAGCATTTCTTTACAGAACGGGTTGTTAGGCGTTGGAATGGGCTGTCCAGGGAGGTGGTGGAGTCGCCATCCCTGGATGTGTTTAAGAGTCAGATCGACATAGCGCTGAGGGATATGGTGTAGTTGGGAACTGTCAGTGTTAGGTTAATGGTTGAACTGGGTGATCTTCAAGGTCTTTTCCAACCTAGATGATTCTGTGATTCTGTGAAATAGAAATACGCTCACAGCCAAAAAATAGTAGATCAGATGGCATGAAAAAGCCTATAACTACAAGATTAATCAAGTGGTAAATCAGGCTGCAAAGCAAGGCCATGGAATCTATGTCACTGGCAGCCTTTCAACCAAAGGTAGACAAATATGTCAGATTAGGTATTGTCAAGCCCTGTGTCAGGGCAGAGAGGAGCAGCAGATGACATCTCATAGTCCTTCCTATTTAAAGACTGAAAGTTTCTTAACAAGTTTAAGTGATGCTTCATATAGACCCCTATTCTAAATAAAATCTAAACAAGAACACTGTCTTATGAAACATTTATGAAGTTTTGATGTCATTAAAGGGAGCAAAAGAAACACTGGCTGAAAGCAGCATCTTGTATGATGCTACACAATGTGAATTCTCAGCTTGAATATTTTTCCTTAGAACTTCCTTGTAGTTTATAGCGTCCTAATGACATTGTTTTCTTGTTAATGGAAGTTTAATTTGGCTTTGCTTGATTTTTCCTTCTGCCTTATCTTCTCTAAGCTAGTTTTTTCATTGATATTCAACAGTTTATATCCTTTATATATATATATATATATATATATCCTTTATATCATTTATATCCTTTTTTGTAGAGTGTTGCCATACTGGGTTTTTTTTACAGCTGGTTCTACTCAAAGCTTTACAAAGCATTACATTTTCTTGTTTGTTCAGAGGGTTGGGTTTGTGGTGGTTTTTGTTCCTAAGTGCACTTATGTAACATTCATACAAAAAAAAATATTATTCTTTGCATCATACACTTCTTCTGTATGAAAATTTTTTTTCTCTTTCCAAGCCTGCAAGCTGTGGTAGGTCCTTTATCTTATCACAGTTGCTTCATATGACTTTACATACAAATATGTATGCGTACTTCTGCAGACATCTATAGCTTGGCAGAGATGGTGCTCATTCTCAAAGCAATTCCACTTAAATTATATATCTTCTGTCCCTGTGGACTGGGATGACAAACTCTGCAGCAAGGGCACCGAGACATTCTCCTGTTCCAAAACACCATACATGTGGTAAAAGTCCTGACTGAAGAAAAATTGGGGACTGAATAAATTTTTAAATAGGAGCAAGGAATGGAGGAACATTTGGGACACAAGAACACTGTCAGCCCCACTGGCAGGTCCACCTGGAGTTACTCAAACAATTGGCCAGTCAAGTTCCAGTGTCCAAAGCACATTCTGCCAGCCAGAGCCACATTTACTATTTGGAAACCTCTTCCTACAACTTACCTTGACTTCCAAAGGATGATACCATCAGGAAATTTCTTATACTTTATTTCTTAACAATCAGAAATAAGTTCAACTTTTATAGATGGATTTTATGTGATAACATTAATGATGTCATTTTAGATGCTTCATCACAGTATCTGAAAACTTATATTTTGTATATCTTTTCCACTGCACTTTTGGCAAGCAGAAAGTGTTCCAAAGTACAATTAAGATCCCACATGAGACCTCATCTGCTACCAGCACATCAAGGTACTCTAGGAGCGTAAAACCCTTACTGTCCATTAAAGCAAGATGCAACTGCTTTTATCGAACCCTGTTAAAGTGAGCTTTTTCCCTACTGTGAGCTAGAGACTAATTGCTACACACGTAACACCCTTTCACATTTATCTGCTATATTCTTTTGGGAAATGGTAGAAAAAATGTAATTTTCATGGGGGTTTTTTTGGTTTTGTAATAACCCTAGTTTCTGATAAACTGTATCTGCAGAAAGCTAATTCGCTTTGGAAACAATGTTCAAAGTTTAACTATAAAATGATACAGTAAAAAAACTGTGCATTTGGGGGTTTTATTCCTTTGTCCTAAGTGTACTATTCTCTCTCATCAGGCCATTCCTGAAAGGATTTATCTGAACACTGTGATATTATCTCAGTACAGTAATAGTTTTCACCATCCTTGGATGACTTTTCCAGGGTCCTGTTCCCTGCGCATGCTCCTTTCAAGTGACAGGGTTGTGCTTCCACTTTTCTTTGAAGAAAAGGACCCTATAATATAACCATATTTATCAGCATGGTGAGGTTATCCCATTTTGATTAGCAGTCTTGATACCAAGCAGGCTTAACAGCTCCCCTTAGGGAGTCTTGCACAATAATGGTATGCAGCAACTTCCTCAAAACAAAGTATCCATCAAAAAGTCCATGGCACTCAGACAAAGCTATTCAAAGATCAGATGTATGTGGACAGTGTCTTTCCCATTCTTGGCATGTCTCCTGAACCCATAGGAAGACATGTCTTCAGGACAGTATCTCTTAAGGATAGCATTATGACTCAACTGACCTTAGTGCATCCACATCACCTTGCTGCAGCTGACAACTCTCCCATATCCATTCCCTCACTTTCCACACACTGTTTTCTGAGCTCTAAATCCTCAACACTGTAATCCATTCAGGAGATGCCATTCAAGGGTAAGTGGGATTTTAAATGTAGAAAAAATTCCAGTGCAGCTCTCCACCAGGAGAGTCCATGAAGGTATGTGCAAAGCTGAGGATGACCTCCTGTCACACAGCTGCTGACATACTCTGGACCTTCCTCATGTTCTGGATAACAAACCATCCTTCAGCTGCCCCTTCATTAAGGGCAGCTGAAAAAAAAAATATCCACCAAAACAGTGTTTATGAAGTTACAGTATTTGGAATGTAAAATGTCTCTTTCCTTCCATTTTTAAGGACAGTTAGATGCATTGCAAATGGAGAAGTTAGCATCTGGAATCCTGATTTGGGAGAAAGATTTGGGGGATGCTGATCTGTGCAAGACCCTGTGAACATTATCAGGATGGTCTAACCTGAACTTTCTCTCCCTAGTGGGTACTGTGAAGTTACTTAGGAGCACCATAAATGTAACTAAAAGAACAAGCATTTTCTGGCTTAAGCAAATAAAAAGGCATAGAGGTTTTCTGAAAGAACTGAACTATTAGGAAAAATAAAAACAGGCAAACAAAAAAGCACCACTTTTTTGTTGTAGAAAAGCTCAGCTGAGAAGCTCACATGGTCAGGAAGGAAAGAGCAAAAAGGCAGCAGCACTGGTTTATCACCCCTTAAGCCTGACATCAACTCATTTTAAATGGTTCAGAGTAATCATGAGGACTTAGTAAAATAGCAAGACTTCCCTGACTGGAAATCTGCTATATTAGGTGATGTGTAACAAAAACATATCCCTTACGCTGCAGAGGCTTACCACCAACTGTAAGATGGCAGAAAGACAAAAGCACATTGATTGACTGAGAGAAACATAGAGTGACAAGTGACACAGAGAAAGAGAGGTCCTCTTTCGTGAACTTCAGTGCTAAAAAGTAGTTAAGTATTTATGAGATGCATGTTTTCCAGCAGAACAATAGAAAAAAAAACAAAACAAACCAAAATGAACCACAATCTGTAACATAGGTTATCTTTGGGTTATGGCTGAATAGGAGTCAAGTTGAATAACTATCTAATAATTAAGGTTTAGAGCACAACTCACAGGCAATGTTGAGCAAAAAAATAACACTGATCTCAGCAAGGCAGTATTGAAATACAAAAATAATAACTATCCTTAAAAATATTTGTTTTCTTCTTTGAGGAAATTTAAGCAGTTATGAAAATTCATGAACTATCATATTTAAAAGAAATCAGTGTGTTATTTCATGAACAGTAGACCTAGTAAAGGCTGCCTTCCTACAAATTGTATCTTTCCTACCCATGCCATCATTTCTTACCTCAATACCAAACCATGCTCTCCATCTCCCTAAAAAAATTCCATTGTAGGTAGGAAGATAGAGACTCCCATCCCTCTTTCAACAAAACTTTGTCAAAACTGGCTAAAAGGGTCCACCTATTTCTAGGGTCAGAAAAGGAGCAAAATCACAGCATCTTATTTCCTAGAAGAAACAGGATCTAACTGAGAAGGTTCCTAAACTCTCACACTTTATTTTTATCTTCCTCCTTGAGTGACTGCAGGAAATGAAATATGCACCTTGACCAGTAAAGGAAGAAAGCAAATGCACAGCACAGTTATCACTCCAAACCTCAGCCTGGATCCTGTGGAACTTTGTGGGGCTAGGAGCCAGGAGCCACTCTTGCAGGAACGCATTCATTGCTCCTGCAGCCTAGCAGCAGTCCTTGCCAACCAGACTAAGTCTTTCTTTTTTTTTTTTTTTTTGAACCACTGCCCTAGTGGCATACGCCATCATCATAGGGCTTCTTGGACTTTCAGATTCTTACCAGTGTAAGACAAAATGCAGTTTACAGCCAAATCAAAAACTCTTTCAAGAAACTGCAGCATGATGGACTATCATCATGAAGTTGTGGGTTTGGGAAGTAGAAAGATGGAAAGCATATGGATAGCAAATAGATTTCATGGAAGAGATTTGCCAAGGGAAATTAAGATAACTGGTTTTGACATTAAAAAGTAGGAATTAAGTTGTAAGACCCCACATGAATTCAGAATAAGTTTCTCCTCTCTATAACGCAACAGGGAGAAAGCCTCCTTTCTTCTGCAGTCTTACAGTTGCACTCATCTCGGGAATGACATTCAGTCATCTTAGATAAACACTGTTGAACAATGTTGAATTTTTCTTAGCTTTATTTTGTTCAATAAAGTTTTCTTGCAAAAGTCTGGAGGATTTTCAAATCTTCAAGACTAAGTATGAGCAATCTTCAAATTACCACTACATCTACAGAAGTGTATGCCAGCTGTTTTCAACTGGAGAGCAGATTGCAGTAAAATCTCCTACAGTGCTCTGAATCTCGAAAGCAAGCACAAGATAATCATTCTCACCTGTTCTTCCTGTTCCCAGAGAAAAGACTGTAGACAAGGGGAAATGGGACAAAAGAACTGCAGTAAAGTGAGGAAACAATCTGCATGTAGCTATCAAAAGAAGAAGGGAGAAATAAGGAAGAGGTATTTGTCCAGTAAAAGAAAGGATTCCTATGTAACAAATACTGGGCAAAGTGACAAACATCTGTAGTGAAAAAAAAGATACTCAGTTACTAGCTTTATTAAAAGATTCAGTTTCAGATTTGAAAGAAATTCTTCAAGGAAATGCCTACACTGTACATAATGATTCAGTGAAGAGGTGCCTTATACCACCTATGTGATCAAAGGTGCTTTAGAAAACCAGTCTTTTAAGAAAGAAGACCATTCCTGATGGCATGGATTTATTTACATAACACATTTCTCAAATAGATCCATACAGGGCTCCAAGATCCTGAGCTACATAACCACACTATCCAAGCTAGCTCGCACAGGATAGTCAGTGCAAACATGTCAGGCTAACTCATCCAGCCAGCAAGGCACTGGGGCCACAAACCTCATGGGACCACAAAGGATGGCAAAATAGAAAAGACCAACAAAACAAGCTCCCTCAGTAGCAGGAAGCACTTAAGCTAGAATAACAAGAACAGGGCACGCAGAGGTACTGGGCCAAAAAAGAGCCAGAATATAGCTTTCTATATATTGCCAAGTGTAAGAAACTGTTAATGTCACTGATTGGAGTTAAGACAAAACTTAGCTTACAGCACAGACAAAATTTAACTTACAGCACAGAGTGTTCATTAGGTGACCATGTTTCTATTCCACTAGGAAGGGTGAATCTATGTTATTAATCCTGAAATTATAACTCAAATATTATTCTTGTCACTCTCTTAACATTATTCTTGTCACTCTCTTCAGACCTGAAGCACTAATTTTCCACATCAAAATGTTTTAATAGATGATGCATTACTGGAAAAGATTAAAGAATATAACGTGTTAAAGAAAACAATGTTTTAATAAGCTTTTAATGATAATTAGTCAAAAGTACTCTTAAGCAACTGCCATATAAGATCTGTATCTGCTTATTCTCTGAGTAATTGGGGTTTTTTGTTGTTGTTGTTAAAGAAACAGAAAAAATACTTATAATTCTCTTACTGCAAGTAGCAAACTTTCACAGACATACATGGGACACTCCCAGCATTCAACCCCCAAATTTGCTTTATAAGTATAGCCTTAATCAAATAAACCAATCCTATTCAGAATAACGACATACCTCAGAATTACTGTGGATTATAATCACAAACTGTTCTTGTTAATTGACGCCTTTTGACTATTGTAATAATCCAGAAAAATTGGTGGTTTTCATGTTAACTGAGAAACAGTGGAAAAGATAAGGTCAAAAAAGTAAAACTGATGGATGCCTTCCTTTGTTGTCTATCCATACACATCAATTCATGATTTATTGGCCACATGGCATATACTCAGTATCACTTCAGCCTTAATACTGTTCAGAAGGGACATGACCCGCAAATATTATAGATACAGTTGTTCTAGTACTCATAGCATTAGCTAGAAATATTGAACTATAAAATGTGGAACTTTTATTGTACATGTTCAAATAAAAATCAAAAAATCATTGTTAAAGAAATCAAATAAAATTGCTTTTAGATTATACATCTTTCACAGCAGATTGAAAACAAATCAAAAACATACGGCCAATTACCCTTGTGAATTATCATCTGCAGAAAATAGATGGTGAAGAGTCCCCATGATAGGAAAAATTGTCTGGATCTCTTTTAAAGGTGTCAAAAGAGAATGACAAGAACTTTCTTTGTTTTTACAGTTCTACCTCAATCCCCCCAGCTTTGCAGTCTCCCTCCAGGCCCCTATCAATGAATGTTGTTGAAATTAGTCCATTTAAAAGATAGGTTGAGCCATTTTCACTTTGACTTATATAAAGCCATTTTTCTATTTTATTAGTCACATTAGCATTCTATTGCCCTTTAAATGTCACAAGTTCAAGAGCATAGCTGTACATATCCTGGAAATATTCCTGTTTGATGTAATAAAACAGAAAGCTACAATTTCCTGGGACAGATAAGGTGACGAGAAAAGAGGGAAATGAACAGGGCATGACAGCACAGAGTAAAACAACAGCCAGTAAAGCAAGATTGTTTCCAGGTGAAGGAGGAGCAGGAGTGTTACTGGGAGCAGAGACTTAGAAAGTCTTGTTTGCATTGTCTCTATCAAACCACGTGAAACAGCTGATGAACCTGCCACTCGCTGTAGCTCACAGAAAGGAAGAAAAATGACATTGCACTCCCTTCAGTTGTATTCCCTAACCCATTAGGTACCTTTGCAAAGACACATTGTACATTGCAACTACTCTCATTTATTAGTGGTGATTTATTTCAAAGTGGAAACCTGCAACATTCCCTGGCTGCATGTTATCTAACCTAAAACATTGTCAGGGTTATCAAGGGCAACGTGAAAATCACAAACTGGTCAAAAAGAGTTCTTAGAGATCAAATGAATTTTGAAGTCTGCAGGATCTGACTTATGATCTTCTTCCACCAAAGGCACCGGAGAGGATTTAGAAAAATGAAAAAAAAAAAAAATAATAAAAGGAGGAGAAATGTAGAAGTGTGCTAAAGAGAAGATACAAGACAGTGAAAAACAGTACAGTGAAACCAAAGTAGTTATCCTTATACTGTGAACTTCTCATTTTGGAAGTCCACTATATGTTATTGGAGCTGCATTATGAGTCCCCTGGTTTAAGCACTGAGGCAGACAAGCCTGCAGCTAACAGCAGTTCAGTGCTTAGAACAGGGTACACATGGCTTGAAATATCACCTGAATCACCAGATCCAGTTACCCACAAAGGAAAGCAATGCACAATGAACGTTTTTCCCAAAACTGCCATGAAAACATCTTCCTTACATATTACCACAGCCACGCTACACTACCCACTAACTCCTGGCAAATACAAGGCTCATTATTGTGACTTTTGAATGTCTACTGCAATGAGCCACAGGAATACACACCTCTTTCTGTTGTGTGAAGTATCACAAGTCCCCACTATTACAACAAAGATAAAGTTCTCAGATTATCTTAAGAAGAAAGTATGTCCCATGGTACAAAGGAGGGCAAACTCTCCCTCCCCTCCCCCTTCTCTTCACTCCAGAAATCCCTGCCAAACTCATTATGGAGAAAGCTACATATACCCACAAGGATGCCCATAACATGAGGACTTACACATCTATATAGCTGCTCAGCAGGCACCATCTTAAACTTTGTGCGTTACAACCACCTCATAGCACCTGCACTGCGTCCACACCAACAAATTCATGGTGGCTTCAGTGCTCTCCATCTTCCATTGCACAAATGAAAGCCTACTCACATTTTGTCAGGGTGCCACAGGGACCAGTGGATCCCTGGTGGCTGGGGCTCCCCATGGGGATCCACTGGGGCAGGGACCAGTCCTGTGACACAGCCCCTCACCAAGCAGAGATAGGTGTCTTGGTATTCTTGGTCTTGCCAAGAGCCCTGTGAGCCAAAATCTCAAAGGCAGCACTGCTGCAGCCTCTGTGCCACCACCATGTAGCAGTTCCCTATTAAGACCCTTCAAGGATGGTTCATGATTTGGCCCCTAAATGGGGCTGTACACATGGACTGTCTGCTGTGGGAACTTCACCTGGCAGCTCTCCCTGAGGTGAGAGGCAGAGGGGTATGGGAGGGTGAAGAGAACCGCCACAATACAAGTGCTCAGAAATCCTACACCTGTGGATGTAGCTGCCTTCTCCAGCGTGACCTGTGTGGTATCTGCTGTCAGGTTTAGGGGGAAACAAATAAGTGACTGACAGTCTGAAGATCAGTAATGGCTCTGGCAGCACAGGGAGGCCAGCAAAGGAGAGGGCAGTACATCTTGCTCCCAACAACAAGGGTGTCCACTCAAATGAAAGTAGAAGTCTGTAGTACTTGCTTAGTATTCCTATCTGGTCTTCCAGCTGGCAGGTTGTCACCATACTCCTGGGGGTACAGCAGAGCCTCAACAAGGCAAATCCAGGGACTCTGTTGGGAGGCAATGCCCAGCTGCTGTGAGGTGACACACTGTGAGGACTTTGTGCATGGCAACTCCACGTATGGCAAGAGGTGAAGGAGAAACTCATCTGCCATTGCTGCTGAAGGGCAGCCAACATCAGCTGCCCTTGTAGAAGGGATCTTGGTGCACAACACACAAGATGAATACTGCTTAAGCAGAAGGCTTTTGATAAGAAAATAAAGGCTGCAGACGGCTGCATAAGAATGCCAAGGCACGGGGATCTTTCTGTGTTTGACAAAGCCAACGTAGCAGTCCCCAGGAGGATGAGTAAAGAAGCACTCAGTGAAAGGGTTTTTTTCTGACCCAGCAGGAGCTCAAACCATGACATCGGGATTTGGCTCTGGGAACAACAGCCTCAACATTGTATTTAGGCAGTGCAAGTGAGAAAACCATCTGGAAGTTATTGTATATCATCTTGTCACACTAAATGCTGGAGTAGTTCAAGGCTGAGAAACACAACTTCCAGCCATGCCTTCCAATTTAGACTGTCGTGATCCATTCCTGGTTTACAGATATCAGAGCACCTTAATGAGTCCACCACAATCCTGAACAAAGACCTGGGCTCAGCTCTTTTGCATATGCTTTCTTCCTGTGCATGCCTCAACTCCAACTCACCAAAAAATTGGATGCAAGTATCTTCTAAGAAATTATATACATTTTCATGCATGGTGCCTCTTGGAAAGTTCATTCTCTTTCCTTGAAGCTGTGATGGCTCTTCACTTGCAGTCTGTCAGGTGTGCAACTAGAGTACTAAAAATGTGCTCCCAGGAACTGTTAAATCCACTCATCAGAGGCAGTAGAGCAATTCTGGTCAAATCTGACTATGCTTCTGGAACTGACAGCCTGCACAATTCATCCTCTGTGATAGACACAGATTGCTTTCTTTGTGGGAGCAGCTCCTCGCTCTGAACTAACACAGAAATCCCACACCTTTCATTCAACTTGCTCCAGAAACAACATCCTAGAGTGTCCTCCTGCAAGTTCTGTTGGCATTTCTTCCCTCCCTCTGCTGTTTCAGAATCCAGGGAGAGGAATTTAGGCAGAACTACATTCAAGTATTCTTCTAAACTATAGAAATCATGCACCATTTATGATGCATGTTAAATGTGCTAGGCAACGTCCACCATTATGTTCCAGGAAACTATTCTTCCACTTACCCATTTCTGCATTCTCATGGGAATAGGACTAAGCATTTCTGACAAAAAATTATATCTCCCTTATTTACAGTAGACATGTTTCTGTATCTAGTTTAAAGAGGTATTTCAAGCTCATCCATACTGAAGTACACTAGGAAAGCCAACAACACAGGATATACTTTATTTTCCTGCATTTTCAAAAAATTTCAAAAAGTTGTGGTTTACATAACACTAAGATTACTAATGATGCTTTAGTTCAGTCATGTTTTCATGACTTTGCTTCTGTTTGTCTGTCCTTATGAAGGAAAAGGTCCAAAGTGTGGAAGTCTGATATTTGTATTCCCCTGTAATAATGAAGAAGTGGTCCTACCAATTCAGGGTAGACATCCGTGGACCACAGTTCTGCCTCTACTATGGCTAGGCAAGAGGGTAAAATCAGAGAAAGCATGGCTAGAATTTTCTTAGAGCATCTTCCCATATCCCAGCAATTAGAAAATAAGGAAGCAAGAAAGGATACTCTCTCTGGGGTGAACTTCTTCAGCTCTCAATTTGTGTACAAGCAGCATACCCAAATGTAAACTGTATGGTAACTATGCCTGCTTGTCTTCTTTCATAAATTTAAGCACAGATCTGCATTTTCTACTCTACATAATGTAGACTTTCACCACTCACTATCCTCTTCCTGGGTGCAAGGAAATGAAGGTCACTTTTAGTCCTCTTTGTGCAATACCTGTTCTGAGCTGTTCCCAAAAAATAGAGTGCTTTCTCAGAGACCTCTAGGTTCCTGTGCCAATACAGCCTTCCCCCAAAATCAGCCTCCTAATCTTCTTCCTCTTATGGGCCAGAATATTACCTGGAATAATTTCAGTATTTCAAGTCTGTCACTCAATGCATCTCTTACTCTCTCATCCTTCTCCAGCTCTCCACCCTGCATTAGCTTCCTATCCAAGGAGAGCCTTGGAAAGCACACTAAATTAGGGGAAAGGCTTTCTCTGGTCCTTACCTCCCTTACAAGGCAAGCAAAGGCTGAAAGAAAGACTAGGACTCTAACATAAATCCCTGACTACCTATCAGAGTGAAGAGTACCAAAGAGCATGGTAAAAACATAATGATTCAACATAAACACAAGGAGTGTTTACATTGCCTAGGTTTATGCAATTGAAAGTCACCAGCGTAAAAGCTTATCTTTAAAACCTTCATTATTCCTCACTCAACAGAAAATTTGAAAAGCAGGTTAGGAATCCCATTTCTATCTACTTAGTATTTTCTATTCAGAGGCGTAATAAAAAGAGCTTGCTGTTACTGGAAATATTAGAAGGTCCCAACATCTCTGCTTCCACACTGCCAGTGTCAGGGTCTTCAGCAGTGACATTCTCCTTAGCTTCTGAAGAACAAGAGCATAATCCCTGAACTGCACATGCTCTCTGACTTTTGTTGTTCCCAAGAAAGTTGGAGGGTTTTAGGTGCCTATGGCCCATGATACAACCTGAGGCTGATATACAGTATTAGAAGCAGTAATCCATCACCCTTTGACAGTACAACTGGGGCAGGCTGCCATGAGGAGAAACCAGCATTTTCATTGCCTCTCCTTTACCCTACAACAACCACATTCAATCTTCCAAAAAAAGACAGGAGAGCTTACATATGACCAAGGGAGACTGATAAAAAAAAAAAAAAAAAAAAAAAAAAAAAGGCAGCTATTACTATCCCTAACATTTTCCAGCTGGCCATGATGCTGAATAGAAATATCACAGCAAAATCTACTTTTCCTGTAGCTAAGCAGTAAAGACTTGTGGATCACAACCCAGAGCTGAAGAAATTATTTTCCTAGAATGGGATATTTTGTCATTCTGAATCTCTCCTCTGGGATCAGCAACATTTCTGCTAATAAGAGACAACCCCAGAGTGAGGTTTGCGACAGCATTGGAGTAGAGTGGGACATGAGGGAAAAGGCAGGGGAAAAATTCTCAGCTATTAAAAGACAAGCTCTGATCTGATTTTTCTGTGTTTATGAAAAGAGCAAGTGAAAGCTGATGCACCCCCTAAGAAGGCAAGCACTGTCATCACTGACCTTAGCGGGTGATTTGTACGTGCCCATTGCAACACAGCCTCCTATGCTGCTCTCTGGCAGGAGAAAGACTGTTCATCATCATCTGGTGGCTTTAGTAGAACATGATGAAGCTCTCCTCTCCTTCCCCTGCCTTGCTCAGAAGCCAGGAGGTGCAGCCTCAGGAGCTGGCTCTGATTGGTACTGTAATGTTCTGGATATAACTAGGTCCTGTGTGAATCCCTGTCCTTGAATGGATGTAATGTCAGCTGTGATCATGGGCTTATTATGCCAAACATATCGAGCTGGCCTGCAAAACAAGCTCTTTGCTTTACTGACACCACGTGGAGAGACTGCTGCTTCTTTGATAACAAAGGCCTGCAACTGTGGACCTGCTGTCCTCAGCCAGAGCCAGGACCCTGTCTCCTCATTTGCAATGATGTGACATTGCAAACTAATTAGGGAGCCAGATAATGAAGACCTCCTTGGCCCCTCCTATCCCCTGCAAAAAAGGTACCCATACCTAAGCAGGAGTCTTACAACACGGAGCAGGCAGCACACAAGCAGGGCTGTGGTGACTTTACAGCCAGCAATTCTTCCCTTACATGATGACTTTGGTGGTGGGGGTCGGAGTGCTGTCTATCAGCCAAACCGTAAATTATACAAATCCATCCTGCAACAGTGAGATTCTTAGTTGATTGCCAAGGCTGAGGGCATAAAAAGGGCAAAACTTACATCTACTGTGCCCTGAGCATAGAGTAAAGAAGAACCAAGTCTATCGGATCACATATGCTTGCTGTTTCTGCAGTTACAAGCTCTCCATAATACTGCCATGCATTTGTCTCTTTGCAGAGACCACTTGGTAGGTTTCTCATAGCTCAGAAAATGTTTAATATCAGAAGCCTTGGGCATATGTGACAATTCATTTGAAGCCTTGTATGAAAGAATATAGAAGGTGAAAAAATAGGTTTACTTTTGAAAACTGTCTTTTTGCCTCTTTTTTTCTTAAAAAAATAAAATAGGAAATATTTTCTCATAGGCTTTACTAAGCACAGTACTGACTAAGAATCATGCCTTGTAGAGTATGACAGAGCAGGCAGAGAATATTTACATTGTTGTATAGAAGTTTATTTTCATCACTGGCATACAAAGGGTAAAGATAATGAAGATGGGTAGCTGAGAACTTGACATAAAACAGCTGTTGTTTTTAGAGTATTTGGGATCTCTAATTAAAGAGATTTCAACATGCACACTGGATGAGAGAACAGTATAAAATTAATAGCAAGAGAAAATCCTCTGCATTTTGCTAATGGCACCAGACTGCTTGAAATATACAGGTCAGTTGTAACTGATGGGCTCTTATTTCTTTTAATACAGCGAAATAAATCCCACACATTTGTAAAATCTACATTTCATAAAGTCAGAACAAATCAAAATGAGCCCTTGCTGTCCTCCATCAGTTTTGTCCAATCCAATACTTCTTTCTTTATCTTCCCTTCTTTCACAGACATGTTTTTTTTTTTTTTTCCCCCTAAGAAATCTAAATTGAGAGCTTAAAATATCCCATATATTTGATTCTTTTAAAAGTAATTGAAGTTTCAGGCAGTGAAGCCAAGGATATAAACACATCTGAAACTCATGACCAGTCTATTCTTTCAATATTAAAACCATATTTTAAAGTCCTTCACATGACTAAGCTGTGAATCCAAAATCTTGTTATACACAGCCCTACACTTCAAGTAGCAGAAGGATGCTGAATGACAGTTTCTGTACAAGAGTTCCACAAGTCACACTGTACAACACAGTTGTTATTCTTAGACAAACAGCAGAGTTTTTATTATAAAATACCTTAAAACACATTGTAGTGACGAAGACAGAAACTCCTGATCCTCATTATACCTTATTACTCATTTAACTTATATAGAAATACACTTTTACAAATACTGGTGCTAAGTTTATTCAGTGGAATATTTTCACTCATAGTCACATGAGCATCTTTCTCTTTCCACTCCTCCTGTTTCAGGCCGTGATCTTATCAGAAACTTCAGGGCAAACAGAAACATGACCAGCTCCAGCTCCAAATAAACCCCAGAATTTAAATGTCAATAGCTACCTCTCCAGAATCTGGTTAATCCTCTCCAGAACCTGGTTAATAGGAAGTACATGTAAATTCACTGAATTCAGTGGAAGTAACATTTTAGATGAGAACAGCCCCTCCAAGTACTAGGGCAGAGTTGTAAACTAATTCAAAGACAGAGCTCCTAAACTGTTTCTTCCAAGATGACATTGAATGGGATTATACTCCTAACCCTGCACTTACACTACATTGCACCTCATGTAAAAGTTGTAGTAATTTACTGTTGCACAAAAGAAATGTAAAATGCTCGTAAAACAGTTCTGCAGGGGAGGTTCAAGGCAATAAGGTTTTGAATAAATGATGACATCCACACCTAAATAACATTCAGCAATTAAAACAGGTGCAAGATTGTCCAGATATAGGGAAGTCTAGAATACACACCGATAGCACTGCTATAAATAAAGCAATCAAAACAGAACCTTCAAAGGCAATCCTCCCCACAAACAATTGTCTCCCTGGGGAAAGGATGAGAATAAAAAAGCAAACACAAAATGCAACTCATATGACAGAAATCATGTTGCTTAATGAACTCAGATATTCTGGACAATACAGTTGTCCAAGAACCTACCTAAATCAGAGCCAAATTACTAGCTGAAAATCTGGCCAGAAAAAAATAAAAGATTGTATTTTGAACTACTAGTATGTGAGTAGTTGCCACCAGTGTGACACACCAGCTCTTAATCTGTATTAATTACAGCATTGTTTGGGACTCACACATCATGGCGTACATTTTATTATACAAATGGAGTGGCAGACCCAACATGAAATATTTCATCCTGATTTTCTCTGAGATAAAAGTCAAGACTTTTTGTTAGATCAGGGTCTCTTACATTGAAAATTTTGCTACCCTGATAAGTGCTTTTTGGAAAAACAAAACAAACAAGAAACAAAAACCAAAACATGCTACAACAACAACCACCAAAAGCCCCAAAATCTCACCGGTCCTACAGTTAAACAAAGTAGTCACTGAAGAGCCTTTTTGTAGATGGAGCTTTAACTTAAATCTGACCTCAGATTTTGATCACCTGAAGGTAACCTTAATAACTTATCACACTAAAATGCACTCAACTTCTATTTTAAATTCTCCTAATTTGATTAGACTGTAATTCTGCAGAAAGTCCCTAAACCCAAGAAAGGAAAAAGCAAAAGTATACTCATGAAAGGTGTTGAGAAACTAGATGTTCCAAGGGCAGACTGAAAGCCTAGCCTAAGAACAAGTAAATAGCAACTTTAACTTAAGTAGTGTTATGCAAGTAGCCCTATATTTATAGGATGTTCCGAGTTTTCAGGAAAGATGCATTATATTGTGAAATGTTGTTCATTGTTCAATAAAGATGATACCACATAAAGATGGTGCCCGAGGGAATAATGTGCAAAGATGTCAGACACTAGATATTTGGATCACCAGCTGGTAAGCTGAGCCTCATTAGTGTCCCTCTATCCACTATTCCCAATTCTGAGAAACTGGTCAAAATGCATGTTCCAGAAATTGCATGAAGCTTTTGTGTCCTCAGGGACGATGCTTTATCCAGCTGCAGCTGATTCAAGACCTATTTATAGACATATTATAATACAGCTACCTCCACCAGAAGAGAAAGCACAACTTTTTGAGGTAGCTAATGAGATTAAGGAGTGGTAAAGCTGAAAAAGGTTGCTTCTCTTGGCCTTTCATGCAGGTCTAACTGTCTTAATAGATTCACAGGCTGTGGCAGATTGGCTATAAACACTTAATCCCAGATTCCCTTATAATCACAAGGGGAAACATCTTCCCAGACTTACTGAAGACTTTACTAATGGCACAAAGGAAAAAAAAAATAAAAGAGAGAGTGTAAAAAAAAATATATCATGCAATAGAGTGGTAACCCAAATAACTAAGTGATAAGGAGAGATCTGGCTGGTTAAAATGATAAGCAGTTATAAAAGCACCTGGAGTGGGAAACTGTCTGCAGGAGTCTGAGGGAGAGACAAAAGAAGTGTACAAAAAGGAAGAGGTATAAAACATTTTTTTAAACAAAAAACCAAACCATAAGCTGGAAATACAGAATAGTGAATTTCCTTAAGAACTTACTAGGTGCAATTCTGGCTTCCCCAAGGTTGTTTATAGGACCAACTAAGGATCAAGTTTATCATTACATATAAAATTACATTAATTTTAACAATCTTACATCTGAAACTGAGCTACAGCTCCTTGCCCTTCTCTGTAACGGGCACCTGAGAAATAAATGGTTCTTTCCATCCAGAAGTAGCTCTCACACAGTTAACCTGGTAGTCCCATCCTCCTTATCCAGCTTTTTGACCCCCCAGCCACCACTCAATCCAAAAATTGCCCATCTAGCAGTCTGAAGGAGGACTGAAGGTACTTTTCTATAGCTAAAGGTACTGTTCAAGATGAAAAGTTTGAGGGATCCTTTGGGAAGGGAAAAAATTGAATAAAACAGTGATTTAGAAAGTTAGAGTTCTGTCATTGAGTCTGAGTTAATACTATGGCCTTCAATAGTGTATATTACTGTAAAGAAAAGGAAATAAAATGTAAGGGTGTATATTGCATTGGCAGTTTAACTATTTAATTTCACTAATTAAATTGCCTCATGTCTAGTATGTTTTGTGCATGGTTATAATTGTCAGGTGAAATTGATTCACAGGCTTCTTTCACCTCAGGGTTTACTCCATGTCTGTGCTGATGCAATTATCTTTAGTGTGCTGCTTTTCTTGCGTGGCTATTGTTATGTATGTCCCTTGAAAGCCACAGACAGCACCATCCTCTAGACAAAAAAAAAAAAAAAAAAGAAAAAAAAAAGAGTATAATAAAAAAGCCTAAACACCCTAGCATTGTTGACAAAATGTCCACATTCAGCTTAATGCTCATAACCTTTCTTGCAGCAGTAAAATATTTCTGAGCCTTGGCAGGGCTGATTTTTAATACAGAGTCAATTGTTAGCAAGATTTCAATAAAACAGTCAAGCTTTCCATCTCCAAGGCAGGATCATAAAATATGCCAACACTGAATAAGTAGACATATAGAGCAGATCAAGGGCTGGGTTTCTCAGAGCTTGGAGGAGGTGTCAGCTAACCTTGGTGAAAGATATGGTCTAGAATTTAAAGATCAAAATTCTCTAACTTGGCAAATTTGCAAGCCCTGATCAACAATGTTAACTGAAATCTAGTGATATGAAAGACAACGCTGTGTTATATTTGTCAAAAGCATTCCTTTGGCTAAATCCTTGAGAAATTCTGCTACTAGTAATAATGCCATACAACTCTGTATCTCTGTCTTATATACCAGGGAGAATGATCTGCCTGAGTATCTACACAGACTTGACAAGCATATGGCTATAGCAAGTGCTGAATGCTGAATTAGGAGCTTCCTGAACATTTCAAATAGCTACGCAGACCTCTACTCGGTTCTCTGTTCACCCTAAAGCTGTGCAACAACAATTCCAAAACTAACAAAATTTCATATCTGTCAACAGAAGATCTCCTGAACTTTCCCTTCCCATCACCAATACCACAACAACATAGCACTACATGATTTATCTGCACCTGGTAAGACAACCACCACACCTGACCCTCTGACTGAAAAACAGATTGCTCCTTATGACAGCTGTATGAGAAGAGATTTATTGTTCCAGGGTGACAGACCTGAATGTCCCTCAGCAATGACAGCTTTCTGTTTTCCAACAGCGATTATCAGTGCATACAGGGTAGTGTCTGCAAAGAGTAAGCTCAAAATCAGAGACCTCTCCCAGGAACCAAATGACAATGAGATTTACTCATTTTTTTCACTCTCTGTCCAAAGCAATCCATTTTATCTGCAGACAAGGATGAAGTTATAAGCACATGATAATTACTTTGAACATCTCACATATGAAACTAGGTTGGTTAGAAAGGCACATGCAATAATTTTACTAACAAGTGTATCTACCCTTGCTGAATAAAAGGTTATTCAACCAAACACAGAAGGAGCATCGTTTTGGCAAAGTCATGGACCCAGAGCATTAGATACATGTTTTAATAATAAAAAAAAATGTAACTACCCACACAGGGTTGTCTCTTTTTATGTTTGTCTATTTTTATTGCTGTTCTCAGTCTAGCTAGGATGGAGTTAACTTTCCTCACAGCAGCCCATATAGTGCTGTGATTTGCACTTGTGGCTAGAACAGTGTTGATGAGACACTAGTGCTTTGGCTACTGCTGCACAGTGCTCACACAGCATTCACGGCTGTCTCTCCAACCCCACACACACCTGCAAAGGCCAGTGGGCTAGAGGTTAGGAGAGGACACAGCTGGGACAGCTGACCCAAACTGACCAAAAGGATATTCCACACCATATGACGGCATGCTAAGCAATAAAAGCTAAGAGAAAGGGGAAAGCGGGGAGCATTTGTTATTAAGGCTTTTGTCTTCCCAAGAAGCTGCTACAGATACTGAGGCCTTACTTCCTAGAAAGTGGCTGGACGTCACCTGCTGATAGGAAGTAGAGAATAAATCTCCCTTTTTTTTTAATTTTTTTTTTTGTTTCACTTCCACACACAGCCTTTGGTGTTTTGGTGTTTCTTTTTTTTTTTCCTCATTAAATTGCCTTTATCTCAACCCAAAGATCTTTTCATCTTACTTTCTTTCCCTGTCCTGCTGAGGACAGAGTGTGAGAGAGTGACTTGGTGAGCACCTGGCAGCCAGCCAAGGTTAACCCACCACAGCCCTTTTGTCATCCAATGTGGGTGGCCCAGTTCTAAAGAGAAAAATGTACCACAAGGTCATAGTTTCATACAATCTGGACACAAAATGTATGTAGATTGATGTGTTTGTTTCAGCTGGGATAAAGTTCTTTTCCTCATAGTAGCTAGTATGGGACTAAGTTTTGGATTTGTGCTGAAAACAGTGTTGATAATACAGAGATGCGTAAGCTGAGCACTGCTCACAGACTCAAAGTCTTTTCTGCTTCTCAACCATCCCAACCAGTGAGTAGGCTGGGGGTGCACAAGAAGTTGGGAGGGAACACAGCCAAGACAGCTGACCCCAACTGAGCAAAGGGATATTCCATAACATATGACATCATGTTCAACATATAAAGCTGGGGGAAGAAGCAGGAAAGGGGGGACATTCAGAGTGGATGGCATTTGTTTTCCCAAGTAGCTACTACACATGATGGAGCCCTGCTTTCCTGGAGGTGGCTGAACACCTGCCTGCCAATGGGAAGTGGTGAATAAATTCCTTGTTTTGCTTTACTTGCACGTACGGCTGTTGCTTTACATATTAAACTGTCTTTATCTCAACCCACGAGTTTTCTCACTTTTGCCTTTCTGATTCTCACCCCCATCCCACTGGGGGAGAGTGAGCAAGTGGCTGTGTGGTACTCAGTTGCCAACTGGGGTTAAACCACAACAATTGATTATTCAGAAGAGCATGACTGCATAACACTTGTATTTTTATTTACAAAAATATTTCAATTCCCCCATTCTTGACTTCACATTTTCCTTCTCTTTTCTAACAGCAGTGAGAGCAGTTCTGCTCTATACAGGCAAGACTCAGGAACAAATTATTTTGCCAGGAAGAAACAGTAAATTGTACAGAATTTAAATACAGTTGTATCCTGAAAAGTGACTTTGAAGTAATTGTTATGGAGTTCTGTGTATAATGCACACTGTAGATTACATACCAGATTTGCTCAGCTGTTTACTCTGTTAGACCTGAAATGTACTTTGGGCTCTCTACCAGACCCCCACCCATTCTGTAAGGGATGCCATGCCCCAGCCCTCGGCTACACTGTGCAGCCCCATGGCTTCCTCTGGGGACTGTATTTCTACCTTGATATTTGGTGTGCATGCAGGTCATTCTTTCAGGGTTACATTGGCTTTGCATAATTAGCAATTAAATCAATACAGTTTTTGTATGAACTGTGGCTCCAGAGAATTTCCATACAATTTAGATCTGCATGTTTTGCTGTGTTGGTTTTTTTGGTTGTGGGGGGTTTTTTTGTAATTAAATAGGTACATTAACATGCTTTGCTGTTTCAATAACACAATGCAGTATACATTGCTTTCAAGACCTACACATCTCTGCTTGCAACATAACTTGACCCTAAAAATTATTCCACAGTGGTGCTTGAGAATTAGAGAGCAATACCTAAGAATTTGTTATTTAAGTAGCTCTGATTAATTCTGCCACCTGTGTTGGACAGTTATGCTTTTAGCTCACAAATGTGAAACCTCACTTAAGAATGTTCAGCTTCCCATAACTTTAAGTATAAATCACTAGAATCAGTGGACCTAAGTGATTCTCCATATTACGGATGTTTATCCACATTGGTGTCTGCACGTTTAAACACTAGCTGTAGAGTTGTTGAATATGATATAAGAAATAAAGACAGAAGTATGGAAGGAAAGTGAGACAAATGCAGAGATACAAGGTTAAAGTTCTTCATGGAAGAAACACTTCTTGCTTCACACTGAAAACTCATAGAAAGAAGAACCAACAACAATGTTATATTTCTCAGAGTATCATGCAGTAGTCAGCATTGAAAGTTAATCCGAGATTAATAACTTTCTACTCAAAGACATTAAAACATTCATTGTGCTCCTCAAGTTTATCCTGACTGCCTTTACTAACCTACAAAAAGAACTGTAGTAGCTCTTTCACAAACATATCACTTATTCTTTACACTTATTCCTCTTCAGACTTGCATGACTTGCTGTAGCTTTTATAAAAAGGCAAAAGGCTGCAAAGCTTGGAGGAGCAGCTTTAAAAACAAACAAACTGGTAATTGCACAAAGCAATTCAAAATGGCATTTTATGAGAGAAGAAAAAAAGGGAGTCTCTTGTCTCATCAAAGGCTAATATTGGAGCATTACCTTTTCCACTTGCTCAGTCTAAGCATGCAATCAAAATATTTTGTTTTTTTCTATAGTTACTGGGTGGTATCAGAAAAGAATCTTCAATTACAGTCATTTGGACTCAGGATATTATAACACTGATAAAAGTAAATAGTTTGAACACCATAACAGTATTCTCAAAATAGGAGAAAGAAAATTCTAGATATACAAAGCATTCAACAACCAGTCATTAAATGGGGAAGTGGTGTTTTGAGCAAATGATGTCTGCAAAGCATTTGATTGTGCAGCACTATTCATTCGAGTCCTAATGTAAGAAACCTGGAAGAATGAAACATGATTTCAACTGAATACCCTCCTTCCTCCACACTTCAATGATTGTGTCAGTATCTTTTTCTCTTGCCATCTCTGTGGTTGCCTACACAGATTTAAACAGATGTAGTACAGTATATTTCCATGCGGAACATCTGATTTTAAGGGCTAGTATTTTTAAACCAAGGAGCTTAATGGAATTTAAAACAACAAAGTTTCTATCTCACATTCAGAGTTTATGCTATTCAGTCGGTAATGAAACATCAACATGAATTCACTCAGCTGTACAGCAATCAAAGAAGCCTTATAAACCAGAGGAAAAGCCCTTTCTAGAGAGGTGAACTACAAATGAACTTAGGACTAACTCAATTTCATTAGCAGCAAAGCATACAGATGAGATACTCAAGGTTCAAGAGTAAACTCATCATGCTACCAAAAAGCTCACTAATTACTTTATTTCACATTTCCGCAATGTACACACCTGCTCTGCAAGGATAGATCCAGTTTGGCTGCAACCAACATCTGTGCTCACACCATGCTAATAGCTCTCTAAATCTTGCTTAGTAACACCAAGGAACTGCAGGTTCTCAATATGGACCAGATCTTCCAAACCTCTGCTTATGCACAGAAACACTTCCCCCAGTACTAGACACCATTACTGGAGACTAGGAGATGAAGAAGGCACCTAGAGGCAAGGTATTGAAATTCCTGCTTTTGAGAGAACATTGGGTTTCCAGAACAAAAGCAGGAAGTTGCAATCATCAGTCAATGTATGCTAATATGTCAGTTTAGAAGACCAAGCCAAATAAATGAATTAATAAGCTTGTTCCCTTTGTAGCAAACCAGTAGGAGATTGGTATGTCTGAACTCTTGATAACTTTCTAAAGTTTAGGTACAGAAGTCAAGGCTGGATGAATCCTTTTTTCAATCAGGCACCTACAAGTCTCCAGAACAAACCAAAACAAAACAGAACTAACTTTTTAAACCACAGGTACTGCAAGAAAAAGAGAGAACACTGCCATGGCCCATCATTTATATAACAGGTTTTCCCAGATGTTTTGGATCAAAAGACCATAGTCAACCTTCAAAATTTATCTCAAATAAAGGCAAGTTATCTGGCCAATAAGTGAGACGCTGTTAACACTCACCTTGTCCCCACTTCAAGGATTCTTTCTCTTCAGTATCCTGCGATTTTTTTTTCATGGAAATTACAGAAACAATCCTGAGCTACAAACCAGAAATGAGGCCTTCCCAATCCCAGCCTACAAGCCTTGCTTTAAGCATTTTCTTCTTTCTCCAGTGCAGCACAGAAGACCCTCTACAGAAAGCACTTGTATCTCTCACATCTTGTAAATATCTAGACATGCAATGAGAGAGCCACAGCCCTGCTCCACAGTCCCCTCCTTCTGAGTAATTCAGTCTAGTTTCTTGCAGGAGAGGGAAAAGCCCCCAAGATTTCCAGGCCCAGATTTTTGATGTGGGCTGTGAAGAGGCAGAACTGAGCTCTTAGTACTGAGCAATTGCCTAGTGATTGTTAAAAAGATGATCAGTTGAGAATCAGCTTTAAAACGCATTACAGAATTAACAGGTGAGACACCAAACCTTGGGCATATCTTATCTCACCAAGTGTGCCGTCTCCACATCAGACTGACGAACACAGAGTATGGCCTATCCCCCCATATCAGGAGGATGGAGCAAACCCTGGGACCGAGTGACACAGTGCTGCCCTTGCTGCCTCAGGTGCAGCCATGACAGGGTTGTATGTGGAAGTGAAAAGGACAGAACCAGGCAGGCATCAAGACTGAGGCAGGAGGAACAGTGGTTTTCTTCCCAGGGCTACACAGTGCTAAGTTAGAGACCAATTTAATTTGTTTCAATGTAGCTGGGCCCTCTAGTCCACAAGGTAATCCTCAATCTTTTGTCTCTTCCTTTGTAAAGCTTTTTGATGCCTCTTGAATGCAATGCTGAGCATGGCCTTTAATCACAATCCTTTTAAATTTGTTTCTACTGAAGAATCTAAAGTGAATTTGTTACAATCTCCCTTTGAAGAAGGTTCAAGACAATGTTGATTATTATACAATTGTATGAATCTGCTACTGACTAGCAAATGGAAAACTTCACTGGAGAGAGCTGCTACTAAGCTTTCACAGATAGGGCACAGAGATAAAAGTTTAAGAGTAATGCAATTATGGATAATACTATACCTTGACTGGCAAAATACTATATAGATCTAGGCATCTTTCTGGGTGTTTTGGGGTTTGAGGTCAGGTTTTTTAAAATATATTTGTATTTAAAAGTCTTCTTTTCTTGAGGAAAACAGTTTTTTGAGGTGGCTACTAGTTAAATAATTGGAATAATCAACTACCTACTTAATCCAATTTAAAATGTTATACTTGATTTTGAAAAAAAAGGCAGAAAACAAGCAAAAATGTGAGAAGGCATTCCTTACATTAACCTGTAAGGGCCAGTCTTTTCAAAGGTCCCTTGGCCTCAAGAGTACTGATTTCATGGGATATGTAAAAACTTAAACATCTTTTAAAAAACTAAGACCAAAACAACCATTTAGAGACATCATCAGAAGGTTCAGGTAAGCATCAAAAAGGTGAACAACAGAAATGTTCTTCATTAACATAATTGTGAATATGCAGTAACTACATTGAGTTTAGCAGTTATTTTTGCTTTAGCATGAATGTGATAGAGCAGATGTCGATGCTTTTCCAGACGTCTCCTGCATATGGCCCTTGAAATAGCCTTAAAACATTTGGAGGTAGATGAAAGCCTTCCCTACAAATGTTTCATTCTACATTAGACATGAGATCAACAGTTCCCAGGCAGCAGCACTTGTTAAAGTTATTCTGAAGGTTAGTTTGGGGAGGTGGCAAGGGCATGAAACCCCATGGAGATGGTATAATACTTGCCCTGACAGCTTGTACTCTCAAGTTCTGTCTGGTGGAGGAACAAAGAAAAAGAAATTAAGCACAGAAACAGCAACTCCCTGAGAAGAAGCCTTCTGGGGAAAAAAAGAGAAAGCTGTATGGCGTGCGAGAGTTGGTTGGCTGCAGCAAGATTACAGGGCCTGAACAGGAGTAGCAATGCAGAGAACAATGTGGACAAGTGACCTCTACAAATCTGAGCTATTGTGCACATTAAAATGAGCCAGAGACTCAGAGAAGACTTCCCCTCTGCCCCCATTAGGTGACCCACGAGGACAGGGCCGATAGCCAGTACCCATCACAACACCAAGCAGTGCAGGACCCCCATGTAGCTGAAACTGCTAGAATGAAAGCAGATATGAGGTCTCCTTGAACCCTCAGACAAGAAGTTCATGCACCAGCTAGGTTGTGAAGCCACTGAGAACAGCAAAGTCTAGACCCACACTGAGACTACAGCAATACACAAACACCAGACAACAAGGTGGGCACAACAACTGTCCATCAAATAGAAAAAAGGGCTGGGGAGGCTTGGACTGGTCTGCTTTTATTCATAAAGGTATCAGCAGAGTCTCTCTCCTGAAAGAAAGACATCTGGAAACAGGAGGTATTCAAATGGCTCTGATTGTGTCACTTTGGTATATGTCCTATGTTAACCAAAGCTTAGCAAGGCCAGCCGCTTGAAGCCACTATCTCATCACATTGAGCCATTTCTACTTTTAGTTGTGGCCAGAATGAGGATGTGCAGAGAAACTTGACAGAGGAAATCAAACCAACAAGCACAATTATCCCTCAGTTCCTTTGCAGATGTAATGTGAGTCACTTCATAGGATCAGAGTCCAGTCAGACTTGCTTCATCTGTACTTCTGCTTCAGGCACTTCTTTCTCAGTGTAAGGGTATAAATTACTGAGCAGCTTCTAACAAATTATCAAAGACAGGATCACTTTCTAGAAGATGAACGTAATAGCAAAAAATGTAGACTAACAGTAGTCATACACAAACAGGTGTGTTTTGTTAATCACAAGCAGCTTGATAACTATGAAGTACTAAAAAGAGGCAACAAGAAGGCAAAAAAAGAAACCATACTACGAAGCTGTACTATGCCTGCTTTGATAAAAACTGCCTCAGAGCACATAATGGACTCTTAGGAAGCAGTGAGCATTACTGTATATTTTGAAATTGAAGGACTGACACTTTTTCATAGAGCCCAACCATCCATTTATCATGCGAGTCCACTGCAACACTGAACATGATGCTGGGCCAACCTGCAACATTATTAATATCATAAATGGCTCCCAGATAGATTAACACAAAGCAGTAAAATCGCTTCAGTGGAGCCACTCTTAACGATCACAGTAAAATGTCTATTCATGCAAATCTGCAACTTGTGGATCAACAAGCTTCTTTGCCTTTTAGAACCACTTAGTAGCAGCTCCACACAACTGACTGACATCACATATCAGGGCAAAATTCACTAAGAAGTCTCAGAAATCTCTGTGTAGGTTCTTTTGCAGCTTCATGAAGCTCTGTGTGTCAATAAGTAATAAACAACATGGAAGCAGGAGGAGGGAAGCCACATTGACAGAGATCTCTGAACCAGTAGTGAAATGGTTGTTTCCATGTCATTTAACAAAGGCATTGGCCCATCTTGCTAGTCCAGCTCTATCCAGCACTGTTAGGTGACATTTCATAGACATACATGCAGTGCAATAAAAGCACAAATGTCCCACATAATCTTTGAACAATCCCAACCCCACAGCAACATCAGCAGAAGTTTTAATAATTGTGAACTGTTTTAGTATATATTTAGACTCTATCTTGGAAACGAGTGTTATGTCAAATAACAGTTCATGTAGTATGAAAACTGGCATAACTGTAAACAAATATCATACCTGATATTTGCATTTGCCTCAGAATACCAAGTAGCACTCTCTCATCCTACTCACTTCTAAAGTTTTATGTCCTAAGAACAGATTGTTTACTCCCATTTCTATTCCCTTCTTTTCCGTGCAGCAAACTGTGCTCTGAAGGAAAGTCTGGGTGCATTTGCAATCCTCCACATGTAAACTCTTGGATCACAATTTTCTAACAGCTCCACAACATGGCATGCCAGTCCATTTGTAGTCCTATTGTTTAGATTTGTCTGGTCAAGCAGGAACTTGCCATGTTTACATTTTCACGCAGAATCTTTTTCCACTCTGCTATGGCAAGCCATCAGTAGCAGCTCTGCTTGTGGTAACCCTGACACCAAAAGTATACACAAAAAGCTATTACTACACTGCAAGAGGAATCACAAAGACAAAAGAAAAAAATTAAGGAGAAAGCATTGATGGTCCAAGCTAGCATGGGAAAAAGAGTAACAACTAATGAAAAGCATCATCCTCACAGTTCTCCTTCTTAAAGAGAAGAATAATTCTCATGTAGAACAATAAAAATTAGTCATTGCATTGCTTAGGGTTGAAGAATGAGACTGCAGGTGAGAAGAAGCAGAAGAAACAGACAAGAAACAGAAATGAGTGTGAGAAATAAAGCAGACAAAACACCAGGAAGTTTTAAGCATTGTAATTCCAAGTCAGGCAGTGGAAATACTCCAAGATATACTTTTTCTCCTATATTTAGCTTTGGAAACAATGTTTATGTCTATTTTATCTGGGCATAAATGCCAGAGACAGGAGGGCCTAGAAGAGAGAAGGAAACACTTTTTCATCTTGCACTTGCATGGGAGTAAAAATGCGACATCTGCACATATAACAGTACACAATTTTTGATCTACCTGGGTATGATATTTCTGGTACCAACAAAAAAAGTTGATCTTAACTGTTAAACAGCTATAGATCTTGACATTGCTTCCACCCACTCTAACAGTGACTGTATCATTGCCATGTCTCCTTTGATGACTGATGGCATGCTGGCCACTGCAATGTGAAAGGCAAGATGGAAGGAACAAATCAATGTATTTGCATGGAGCTGTTTATTTGATAGCTGTACCCATTGTGCTGAACAGGTTTCACAAGTTGATCTATTAAACTCAGACTAATTTCCAAAAATGAAGATAATTTGAAGAAACACTGAAAAATTCTTAAATTTCTAAGAGACACTAACTGCTGATCAAAAATAAATTTATAATCATAGACTGGTTTGGGTTGGAAGGGACCTTAAAGATCATCTAGTTCCAACCCCCCCTGCCAGGGGCAGGGACACCTTCCACTAGACCAGGTTGCTCAAAGCCCCGTCCAACCTGGCCTTGAACACTTCCAGGGAGGGAACATCCACAGCATTTCTGGGCAACCTCTTCCAATGTCTCACCACCCTCACAGTAAAGAATTTCTTCCTTACATCTAATCTAAATCTACCTTTTTTCAGCTTAAAGCCATTACCCCTTGCCCTATCACTACACTCCCTGACGAAGAGTCCCTCCCCATCTATCCTGTAGCCCCCTTCAAGTACTGGAAGGCCATTATAAAGTCTCCCCAGAGCCTTCTCTTCTCCAGGCTGAACAACCACAAGTCTCTCAGCCTGTCCTCATAGGGGAGGTGCTCCAACCCTCTGATCATCTTCATGGCCTCCTCTGGACCAGTTCAAGCAGGTCCATGCCCTTGTTATGTTGGGGGCCCCAGAGCTGGACACAGGACTCCAGGTGGGGTCTCATGAGAATGGAGTAGAGGGGGAGAATCCCCTCCCATGATCTGCTGGCCACACTTCTCTTGATGCAGCCCAGGATACAGCTGGCTTTCTGGGTTGCGAGTGCACATTGCTGGCTCATAGTCAGTTTTCCATCCACTCCTACTCCTGAGTCCTTCTCTGCAGGGCTGCTCTCAATCCACTCTTTGACCAGCCTGTATTTGTGGTTGGGATTGCCTTGAAAGATGTGCAGGACTTTGCACTTGGCCTTTTTGAATTTCATGAGGTTTGCATGTAAAAAAAAAAATCTTTCTATCTCAACTTCTGATTATGATATGGCAGCAAAAATTAAGCACAAAGCTAGTGAAACAGCTTAGCCATTTAAAAAAAGGAGGAGATGGAAAAATAATGTTGGTCATTCAGACAATATTTTAAAATCAAGGTTCTGATTGCCAGGTTATTAAAGGAAAGCCAACCTCTTCCTGCTTAGCAACTTAAAAGCAGTTACTTTTCACTAGGTATCACCATTGTCCCACACTTAATTATTTTTTTTAAAACAGGTTTGAACTGTACAATCTGCAAAGTTGTCATGCAGGAAATGAAAGTGCCTTTTGCTCTGGGTATTCACTTTTTGCACTGAAAGATATTCAGTATTCATCACTATCAATTCCACCCTTTCAGAGCATGAATGATGGCACCGGAAGTTTACACATCTTATTCAGAAGTGAAATCTATGTTGACTGTCAGTAAAAACTACTCTTTATGCCCAAAAAGGTCTGGGGGAAACTTAATACAGTAAGGGAAAAAACACAGCAGAGGAACACTTCCACCTTGGCTCCTCCTGACATGAGGGGTCAGGAAGGGTCCAGTAAGACACTCTGGCCAAATTAACACAGCAGAAAGTACTAAAAAAAGTCATTACATGCCATGTGCACTTGAGCAGAACAATTATCTATGAACTCGGAAACTAGTCCTTCAGAATATAATTTTCATAGAGTATTTACAGCACAAATGGCATTTATCTTGGCTGAATTGTGAACATTTAGTGGCCTTTTTCTAAAGTGTCTGATGATTGTCATAGCATTATACCAGTGAGCTGAATCATATGACAAATATCTAATCTTTTAAATTACATATTAAACTTCAGATAGAAAAAAACTTTTCTTTTCTTTTTTTTTTTTTTTTTTTCATGCTTGCAATAATTCAGAGTTGCTTTCCTGGACAGGAATGTCCACTGTCTGTCTATTTCTCAAGTGACTCCAAAACATTCTGAAAGTTTCCCTTAAAATAGTTTAAATTACTGAAATTGTAAAAAAATACATTTTCTCAAAACATAATTTTTATTTTGCTCCCCAGATTCAAAGTAAAAATGTCTTGAAATAAGCCATATGATGAGGATTTCAGCTCAGCTTACACTACCCTACACGTTTAACTCAGGTAGACACTTAATTTTTCAGGACTAGGCACTATGAGAGGAGAAATCAAGACAGATTGTGATAAAACAGAAGCTAGTTATCCTGATGAAAGATCTGTAAAGCTGTAAGCAACTGTGACCCTTGACATTTTCTGTGTAGAGACAGTATTCAGAAAATAAAGGCATATTATATACAGATCTTTCTTGAATCTGAACAGACAACTCCGCTGCTGGTTTTGCTTATAGGTTCAGAACACCAACACCTTGGATTTGTAGAGGCAGTATTCTGGATTTTAATTGTAGGGACGAGACAGCATGTAGAATTTCACTTTGTGATGCGGGCAGCTAGATTTTAACAGTGCTTTCTGCGCCCGTAAACTTTGCCTGAATGGGCACAGTTACATACTCTTCCAAACTCTAGTAGCAGACCCCTTTGGGTACAATATATAAGCCAGCCTGAAGAACTTTCCATTGTAGTGCATTATGCTATGTCTGCTCGGAGACTTCATAGCCAAACTTTAAAAATCTGATATTTTTATTAACACATTAACAGAAGGTACTCTCTCTACTACTGCCCTATACTGTTGGAACCATAAATGCCTAAAGGCCATGAGTGGAAGATTTTTTCAGAGCAAGCCCTAAAGCAGTATACGGTAAGTGTTGGAGTTGGGAAGATCTTCTGCATAAATGGAGCATTCATAGATAAACTTGTAAATTTAATCTAATCTACTCCCAGGTCT
This sequence comes from Strix aluco, assembly GCF_031877795.1. Lineage (NCBI taxonomy): Eukaryota > Metazoa > Chordata > Aves > Strigiformes > Strigidae > Strix > Strix aluco. The sequence continues at coordinate 54,193,811 of NC_133933.1, read as the reverse complement.
CCTCAGGGACATCATGGTACCCTAGGAATGACTTAAAAGGTCCCTAAATATCATCTTTCCCTACATACTGTGTGTTTCCTCCTTGCAACTTGATCTCTAAGAGGAAAAGTACTCTTTCCCTGTTGGTGATCTTTACTTTTTCTTTCAGTTAAAGAGCATGGAAAGAAGAGCAAAAGAATTATTCTCATGTAAAGGTGTTCAATACACGGAATGTAGTTCAGAGACTAAAGTTTATTTCTTAGCCCTAGCAATCAGAGCAACAAAGGTTGCAAGAGACGATAAAACCAAAGACCCAGCTCTAAGTTCACTTGCTCCTCTTTAACAAAGGTATAACTCTCTCTCCCTTTCTCACAATTTACTTCACTGTTGAAGTAAAAATATTGACTGCAGAAAAAAATTATAGAGAGAGAATATAAACAAAACTAGCCATTGTAAGGGAAAACAAATGGTTGAGAAATTATTTCTCATGTCATTTTAAATGAGTGAGAAAGTCAGAGCTCTGTTGAAGTCAACTAGATAGTCAGATAATCCATAGCACAAGCATACGTGTTTCGCTAAGGATGGGGCAGTAAGTTTGTGTGATGCAGGTAGCTAAACAAAATACATATAAGCTTTACTGTTCCTTTTTCAGTCTCTGAGAGGCAAAGACTCAGTTTCAAAAAATGCAGATAGCTTCATACACAATTTCACACTGGTATATTTTCAAAGACCTTATGGAATAACTCCACTGCTGTCTCCACTGCAAAAGGACAACGACAAATGGTACATAAACTTCCCTAAAAAGTTATCCAGAAAAATTTGGATGGCTTGGGAGGACAGATTTAGGAGACAGGCATATCTATTTATAAGTGAAGTCTAGTGCAACGCTCATTACCTGCTAGGTCTGTAGAGTGGGGGGAAATACCTTGGCTTTCAAAGTTTTTGTATGCCAAAGCAAAACCAACATAATTTCAGCTCAGGTAGAATCTCTGATTTTAAAAGACTTATTGCTTCAGTGTTTCTGAGTCACATTATTATGAAATGTCTTTCCACATATAGAATTTTCAAAGCATTCATCAAATGCACAGTAAGTGTCAGATTTAGTATCCGAGTGAATTAGTTATTCATCAGTGGAGAAGGCTTTTCCAATCAAAACCCTTTGTCCATTTCTTTCTATAATGAGCATAATGGGCTACTTTTCCATTCAGCTCATCCCACTCCCACTTCCTCCTAACCCTTGGCAGAGCTGCCTGCAATGCTAGCATGGAGAGCTCTGAAGATTATGACATCTGGGAAAACCTGAAAAGCAGAGGGAGATGGAAATATTTAACAACAGCAGCTGCATCCCATTCAGCTGGCTTGTCAAAGTACGTCCTGATTGGAATAAATTACATCTCAGCCTCTGAACACTGGAGGGGAAACAAGGTGTTTACAATATAACACCTAGTTGGATCAATTCCAAACTGTGACATGTGTCACACAAAGTTGCCTTGATGGAGCTAAACACAGGTTTCTTTCCAAAGTTGAAACCAGCGATTAGCATTAAAATGTTGATCTTCATCTTGAATGACAGCATCATCACATTAGCACATAATCAACATAACCTTGTAGAGAAATGCAAGATTGTACTGATGCAAGAGGGGAATACATCTTCAGGAAACATGCTAATACTTTAAAACTGAATAAAGCATACAGAAAATTATCAGATTCCCCAGGTAAGATGCCAGTTACACTTTCCTCATCTTCTATAAAATGGTCACTCTTTAGGGGAATGGCTTTTGGGAAACAAAAAACCAAAGAGTTGAAAAATAAATTCTGCCATTTGTAGTAAGAGCAGTTCAAAACCACACTCTGGATCCAAGTAGCTTCAGTGAAATCCAGCTGCAAGATTGCAATGCAAGTTTTTCTTCCCCTTTCCCCAAAGTGACAAGTGAATTTCATGAATTGTCAAACCAAGACTAAGAGTAGACTGGAAGTTAAAGTCAGAGGCTGTCATGCTACATGATTTCACCATAATATAGCTCAATGTAGACTTTGTTAGCCATGTGTTGGGCCTCTGCTGATCTGAAAAAAAGTAGAGTCCTCCTGAATGTACAACACACAGCTATGTCATGTGAACAGAAGGACAGATAGGACCCCGAGACAATCAGGTCTCAGACATCTCCAACTCTCTTTTTTAGGACTATATCAGAGTATTAATCATAACAAACTTAGCAATGGTCAGGGATAACAATCTCTGCACAAGCTGCCTCTGCTTTACACACAGACCTCAAACGTGATCAGCAAAAAAAGGAAATAAATAATTCTTATGTTAAAGTATTACAAATGTACTTGCTTTTTTCTCTGGTGCAATAAGGATTTAGATAGTACATACTATAGATATTTTACAGTCACACTGAATAACTGCATCTGCTCCAAGAGAAAAATACCATTTCCAGTGACAGAGAATTTAAAAGTTGGAAAGGAGAGAGAAGAATGTCATGGAGTTTTCATTTAACTAGATTTATAGCACAACAGTGCTCAGATTATAGCATTAACCAAAGATGATGTAACAAAACAGAGGATCAGGTCCTAACCCCAAGTTACAGGAACTTATATACATTTCACAAACAACAGGAGCCAACACTGAAAAATCATGTTCTTTCTTCCCTATGTCCTCATGAGACATTTATCTGGTAATTTTGGGGTCTAAATCAAATTTGCTGGAGTATGTGTACAAAGGTGACATTAAGCAAATGCAAATTAATACAACAAAAAAAAAGATATTTTTTCTTTTAAGTTATTTATCACTTAGCTTTCTAATTGCAGAATTTTAATACCAATGATTATTTGTTCCACAGTGACAGCCTGTATGCAGTCCAACTTCCTCAGTTTTGAAGGGCAGCTCAAGGCTGAGCCTGACATCTTCCAGCAGTGCACAGCCCAGCTGGCTGCTTTCCCCAATACCCTTTCCAACAGGTAGTTAAGATTATGCAACAATGAGTGGTTTTGTGCTTACTCAGTGTCCAGGAGGCAGCCTCTGATAAGCAGAGATAGTTTTGTTACCAGTCCTTTCAATCCCTAGTTCAATTATTGCAGAAAGGAAAATTCCTCTGTTTACCACATCAAATGGCAGGTTATGGCAATTACCCTCCTGTCTCCCCCTCCCAGTCTCACTCAAACCAGCTTAATAGTCAACCTCCCACCCTCTTTCTGTACCCCAAGCATTATCAAGAGCACAAATAGAGCCCCTGACCTAACCCTTTTGCTTCATGTTCATCATTGGGTTGCTTGTTTCATTTACAGATAGGCAGCTGAATAAATGTATTGAGCTGTCTGCATTTAAGCAGAAAATGACACTGATTGTCACTAAATATAATGAGTGCCGTATGTATGTTTCATTGGAACCACAAGCTCAAATTAGCCTGTCAGAATTTGACTGTACCCTGATGCCAGCCTGTCAACTGACACAATTAGCCCAAGAGAATAAAGAAAAGGCTTGTCAAAGCCATCAAGACTTTCCACTCGCTCAAGTCCCATCCCTTTGCTCACTGCCTTTATTAAATCTAAATGCATTTTGTATTTGCAGATAGGTAGATGCTGTTGCTCTGCTCCCTCTTCCTCAACTCCCTCTTCACCACCACTTTCTTGCTAAAAACCCATCAAATCTGTGGAGAGGAAAAAGAAGTAATTTCTTTAAGGTCCCTAAAGTCTAGTTTTCTTACAGCGAAAGAAAATGTTTACCTGTAGATAAAACCTTATCAGTGGCTCAACTTTGCTTTTCTTGCAGAGCACTAAAAAGCATTAGAATAATATTGGATTTAGAGATGAACTGAAAGAGCAGAGACTTCAAGCAGAAGAGATGTTTTCCTTATAATTCTTTCTTTCCCCCACCAGCATACACAGAGGCACAGCATTTCTTGTCACAGATGTCTCAGAGACCAGCAGGGAAAAAAAAGTGAAATGAAGCTCAGAATTGCTATCTGTTGCCTCAAGGACATGGCCGTGCCTAACAAAAACTGCAAACTCACTAATCCCAAGCATGTCCAAAACTGACTCAGGGGCTGGCAACTCAGAGAGGCAGTTGGATCTACAAAGCGCACAGCCTGTTCAGACTGCTCCTTAGCAACAGCATTTGCGTCTTTTCCCAAAAACCCCCTCTCAGCTCCTTCTTAGCTCTTGGCTCCCTTTAGCCCTGAATCTGCACCATCTTTTCGTAACGTCGAAGACTCTGTAACAATACCAGCCTATTAGCAAAGAGGGAAAGAAAAAAAAAAGAAAAATAAAGAGAATGATGGAATTATATACCCCCTTAATCACTATTTTAGTGGTTTTCCTTCTCTGACCATGAGAATATTCTTATTTGTATTATTGTTTTAAAAAATAAATTAAAAAGTGATCCATGATCTTTTCCACAGACTAGACTCAGCCATGCTTCTGGTGTCCCACAAGATGAGGAACCACACTCACTGCTGATCGTGGAGGCAAGCACACCGTGTGAAGTGCTCTGGAAACTGCCCCAAACTCCGTGGTGTCTCCAAGAGGGTAAGGAAGAGGTATGTGTCCTGCTTTTTCTGTGCCAGTGGGATCACAATCCAGCATTGCTAGTGCCTATACTGGCCTTGTAGCTTGGCAGAAGATACTTCCCAGCCCATTACACACCTCACAGAACAGTTTTCCTGAGGATTACGCTCTTAGTACTGTATTTGGAATGGCTTCCTTTAAAGAAAGAAACATGCTAAATTTTTCAACTCCCCTTGGGACAACCTCCAGCAGAAGCTAAGCATTAAAAGCTAAATTGATTTCATTACAAAAACAAAATCAATGTTCTAGCTCCAAGACTGAAAAACAGGTTACAAATGAAACAGCACCTCACACCAAGATCTGAGATTGTGCTTACCAACAGATACCTTACCAGGTCTTAACTCTCACGTCTAAGTTTCCGCAACGCCAGGGTAGGGGCCCTTGCAAAATAATCTAACAGTTGTTTTGAGAGCTGCATATGATAAAGAGGTCGCACTAACTTACACACTATATGAAGTGCTGGTGTGAGACACTACCTGCCAGCAGAGACCAACCTTCCACTTTAATGGCACAGCAACTGGCATGGTAAGAGAGTGACTCTTCTAAGCTGATACCCTAAACTTTTAGCCAGTGTTCTTGGCCTCACCCCTTGTGGCTTGGCTTCACCAGGGAGAAGGGGTATGAGTACTCTGGCGAGTCTGGGCTCAGTGGCTACCTCAGCTTCCCACTGGCCCCACAGCAGTAGAGTGGGGGATGCAGCAGCGCTTCCACTGCCCCAGTCTGGAGCTCAGCAAGCCAGCACAGGCCCATGGTCCTCAGCAAGTCCTTGATGGCCTGGCAAGGGTAAATAGAAGGATGAAAGCTGCTACAGATCCACATATAGGCCACAGAGATCTTTGGGGACCAGGAAAGAAAAGTGAGAAAGAATCAAGTCACCTCAGATATCCTCTGGTTCTGTGTCCAAAAGGAGGTGGGAAATGTTGGCACTGAACTGCTTGCTTCACATTTCAAAGCATCACCTGACAACACACAGTAGCAACTTTCCATCCCCTCCAGTTCTGACACAAAATACTGCCAAGAGCAACCAAATGCGTGTATGGTAAAGATGAGTTGGCCTCATACTGATGGCCTCTCTTGACACATCTTGTGTGCTAGCCTGTCAAATTAGACAGTTTTCCTTCTTACACTTCTTTTTTTTTTTTTTTTTTTTTTTTTAGACAAGCCTTCAATTCTGGTCTAATACAAGTGAAGTCTACTCTTGTGGCTATTACCATTAAATTCTGCTCTCCTTACAGGGGATGCTTACACCTCATGCCCTCTACACAACTCTCACTTGAATTCCTTATTTACTTATTCATTAGACAATGTAGCAACTCATTGTCTGGGATGCTGACAGACATTGCCTTTGGAATTTCAGTTATGTGAGGTTGCCATTTTGCAGCTATCACTCAAGAAGCTTTTATCCATATTCCTCTACCCAATAAGTATTTTTCATAAAGGTGATGTCTCAGAGGAGAATCTACCCCATCTAGCATATGTGAATTATTTAATCAAAGTTTTCACCTGAAGGAAGGGAACAAATGAATTGGTGAAGCATCTAGAACTCTTCCCACATTTCCAGGATGTCTGCAAGGGAGGAAAAGGTAAGCAGTGAAGAAACAGAGAAGGGAAGTGAAGAGTAAGGTTGTGCAAAAGTTTCAGAAAGGAATAAAATAGGTATTTCCGGTCTCTTAACACTGCTTTGGGATACTTAGGCTCCTTGATGGTATCATTACTTGACATCAGTGTCTATCAGTGAAAGATTGCCCCAGTCTCTGCATGCCACTAAGGGAGAAGGAGAGTAAATTAACTGATAAAGCAGCAGTCACTCCTGGCAGGAGTTCTATTCCATTCAGGTGTCATTGTTTTGCACTTCAAATACATTTTCACACAAAGATACAACATAGAATTTTATTTTGGTAAGGACAAGACTCAGACGAGACTATGAGAACATGTCATCTAGCTCAATCTGTATTTTGTCTATACATTACCTAGCTTAGAACCAATATGTCTGCACTTCAACAGGTAATATTGCTCATCTTAAAGGCTTCCCCTTTGGCTTTGCTCTTGAATAGCTTAATATGCTGTCAAGTGCAGCATGTCTTTCAGGAACTAAAATTGAAGAGGGCATTAGAGAACTTGCTCCAGTGCACACTTTTAAATGCTAGTCAAGTCAAAATAATCTTCACTGCTTTTGTAGTTATGCATGAAGATGCAGGTCTGAGGCATGCAACCTTCTTTACCTCACATAATACCTCCCAAACCCTCTTCTGTATATTTTTTTTGTGATACACCATAGGACTCATGTTCATCTGTAACAGAAGACATTCCTCATGAGCATTCCTCATGAGCCATACTTCTGAGGTATCTCAGGATTCTCAAGTGTACACCAGGCAGCCTGTTTACTCCATTGTATAGTTTGTTGAAACTTCTACCAAGGGCTGCTAAACAAAAAACTTCAGTTACACTGAGTAAGAAACAAAAGAGCATAACTAGTGCACTAACATTTAAATATTAATTAGACAGGACTGGAACATAGAAACATTTAAAATAAATGTTCTTGGTGGTATTAAATGTTAAATTTTATGCATACTAAATCATTTTGTAGCCTGATAAAATAGCTTATTTCTGTGGCCTAGGAGATGCATAATTAATATCTTTTTTCTAGCCATCTGTGTTTAATTATTAAAGAGTTTGACTAACATTTAGATGGCAAAAGTATAAAAGTCCTTTGAAAAAACCTAACATTTTTGTGAAGAACGTGACTGAGATAAGTCATTTTTATTAGAGATTTTTTATTATAATTTATTTTAAAATAGCACATATCAGTCTCTTTAGACCCTTCTGAAATCTGGGGTAAGGAGAGTGCCTTTTTTTTTTCCCCCCTAGTTTGTTCTTGAATATATATCTCAAGTATTTTCTTCTTGCACTGACAAACTAGGTGCAAGGAACAGCTAAACAAATATGAAAAACTAACTTAAAAAATAACTGGAATTTTTATGTGTAGGTTGTCTTTGTATTTAATATCAGCTAAATTCGAGACTTTTAATAATAATATATATATAATCATTTCCCTACAGATTTCAGTTTATAGATCTATATCCTGTATATTTGATAAATATATCCTATATAAAAGAAATCAGACATAAGTTTATTAAGACAATAGGCAAAGATCACACAAACTTGCAAGTCTGGAAAGGCCAGAGCAGCACTTCCAGTTTTGACAGGAGTTATGGGAGGATCCTGGACGCTCAGTGCACAAGGGCAGAAGAAATCTCTGTAGGGCCAGTACTGAACAGACAGCTGAGTGACACTACTGCTTGCATCACACAGTGAAAAAAGCCTTCCATCACTATAGCATCTTGGCACACATCTATTTTAAACACCTATGTACCAATATAATGAATTTTATAATGTCACTGGTGTATCATTGCCTTTTCTAGTTCTGAAAGCATTGAGTGAAATTAAACTGCTAGATTTAATTTAAATTTAAGTTAGATTAACAAGGCAGTGGATGGATGTTCCCCAAGAGCTGTGGTACAAATTTCTCATCTTGCCTTGGCATGCCAACCTACTGGTTGCACATAACAGCCCATGGCACAGGCAGACAAGCAAACAGAGCATTAGACTCCAAGCTTTAGGGTCTGAACACAAGCAAAGGGGTGCACAGGCAAGGGTCTCAATGCAAGGAGAAACCAGCGCTCAGCATCACAGCTGATGCCAGCCTGCTGGTGGCCCAACCCATGGCAGCCCAGCTCCTGTCAAGTTTCTGGTAGGTATTAGGGGAGTTTTAAGGAAAATTACAAACAGGCATTTGAAAGAGAGCAATGAGGTCACTTCACAGAGGTGGAGCAGAGCACTAGAATTGCTCACAAGCAGCTGCACTAACAGGAAACAGCACAAAAGTACTTGCTTGAGAACATTAAAAAATTAGGGTGAAAGCATCTGGCACTTCTGGTTCCAGATGGTTACTGGAGGTGGGAGTTGAGCTCTCAGTTCTGGGAGGAAGGATAGTTAGGTCTTAAGAGAAAAGCTATGGCTTACGTTTGACATGACATAGAGCAAAGAGTGGTGAAAAATGATGTGCAATACAAGCGGTGATTGCAGCAGCAGTACATAGTTGTATCTTAAATGGAAGGGGAAGAAAACTGGATTCTTGGAAATAGATTGAAATGGAAAAGCGAGAGCAATTCAGGGGGGGAAAAGAAAAAAAAATTCTGGGGAAAGAAGGCTCAAGTTAAGTGACTCTATACCCAGGAGTGCAGATTTCACTATAAAAAGAGACAGAGGAACAAAATGCAATTCTGCAGTAACTTTCTTATTCCAGGCTAAAAGCTGATTCTTCTTTTTCCTTGCTCCTCAAAGTATCACAGCACCACTATTTCCTGGGAGCCCAGTAAGAACCAGCCCAAGCTTGAATAAACGCAGCAGGAATACTGCTGCTTTACAATAGGCTTTTCTGGAGCTTTCCCCCTCCACACACCCTCTGAAGGGATAAAACAAGCTGATAGCTGAATAATGTAATCAACAGCAATTCATTGCCTTGAAATTTAGTAAATAAGCAGAAAATATGGACTATGTGGTAATGTACTTTAGAAAAAATGATTGTACGGAAGCAGACTGGAATTTCTTGTGTTAATGAAAATTTTACATACATTGTACTTCATGGATACACAGTTCAAATGCTATACTTCAGGAGATATGATAGGTATGGAGTTCAGAAACATTAATGAGGATTCTGGTCAAAACATATGGATTTTTTTTAAGCAATTTTTTGAATAAATGTGAAAATGCTAACCAGGAAAGTTTAACTCCCATCCAGATATCAATTAAACGCCACATTAACCAAATGCATGAAACTTGTTCCACTAAAAGCAGCGTATGTTCTCAGTGAATAAGAGATCTCTCTGCCTTTGCTCTCCTGAAAAACACCAGTGATGACACCTCATAACAGGAATGATTTCTTTTTTTTTTTCAGTGCCACAACTGTTTTCTTACTGCCCTGTTATATCCTACCTGGCAGTATGGTGTTAGCAGAGAGTGGCTTTGACGCTCTCCTGCCCAGGTTTCCCACGGGCAGAACCTGGGCCTGCCCTGTCCAGCAGCTCCTTGTACTGGCACCCCCACATATGGGAAGTTCTGGGGAGGAAAAAGTAAAATTTCCCCAACAGGGTGGTGAGGAGAAAAAGCCCAACTCCTAAGCAAAATGTAACGTATAGGATATGAACTATCATACAGACTGCCCCACTGTCTGGCTGACACCAGAAGTACTTCTGCCTAATAACAATTAGTGGACTAATTAATGCAGCCTATTTAGAAAAGCCTAGGATGGCAAATACATGGGGGAAAAAAAAAAGTCTACGTGCTTTTAGTATAAGTAGCAAAACTATTTTATCCACAGAACTGTAAGGCATTACTTACCAAATACAAGCTAGTAGACATACAGGGATTTTCGTCGGAAATATAGTTTATAAATACCATTTCACTGCTGATGATGTGTCTTGCACTTCCATAACTGCAACCCACATGAATCTCTGATAATAGACATTTTCAAATCAACTCCCTCAACCTCTTAACTGAAAAGTGTAACAGCAAAAAGATCTCTTTTAAAAGCAGCTGAAAGCATTCCTCATCATAAGCAATAATAAGAAGGAACAAAAAAAAGCCCCAAAGTGTCTACAGAACTGTCAGGAAATCTTGAAGATTACTCCCTGCATTGTGTGACTGCAGGACACAATTCACCTACCATCACAGAAGGTTACACACACAAGAACAACATTGAAAATACAAAAATACTGTTTAAAAAAAAAAAAAAAGTATTTCAGTTTCTATCCAGTAACCATATTCATCAGATGTAGAAGCAAGTAGTCTGCAAGTAAAATCTGAAAGCAAAGGAGAACAGTGCTACATTGGAAAAGATGAAGAAATGAGAGAAACAATCAACCTGGGAAAAAAAAACCCAAACCCTGATTCAGAGGGATTTACAATGGAATTTGTCACTGTAAACCCAGAATCTTATATGATTATTCATCAGAGATCTTTTTAAATTCTTCAGTTAAGCCCACCAAAGTAAGAAAACGGAATAAAGCTGAAGTAAAACTGCAGGGTTTGGGTTAGAGGTTTTTTGCACTTATTTTTTATGAGCACTCAAAAGTGAATAAAACTGACTCCCCTTACAAAAGAACAAACACAGCATTTAAAAATTAAACTGTTACCTTTAGAAATGCAGAGTTCAGGTCTGATAAGCTGAAGTACTCCTTTATATTACATCTTGTGCTGGTTATGGCTGGGATGGAGTTCATTTTCTTCATAGTAGCTAGTATGGGACTAGGTTTTGGATTTTTGCTGAAAACAGTGTTGATAATACAGGGATGTTTTAATTATTACTGAGCAGTACTCACACAGAGTCAAGGCCTTTCCTGTTTCTCACACCACCCCACTGGCAAGTAGGCTGAGGGGGCACAAGAAGTTGGGAGGGGACACAGCCAGGACAGCTGACCCCAACTGAGCAAAGGGATATTCCATAACATATGATGTCATGCTCAGCATATAAAATTGGGGGAACAAGAAGTAAGGGGGTTACATTTAGAGTGACGACTTTTGCTTCCCAAGTAACCACTACACGTAATGGAGTTCTGCATTCCTGGAGGTGGCTGAACACCTGCCTGCTGATGGGAAGTGGTGAATGAATTCCTTGGTTTGCTTTACTTCTGTGCACAGCTTTTGCTTTACCTGTTAAACTGTCTTTATCTCAACCCACGAGTCTTCTCACTTTTACTCTTCTGATTCTCTCCCCCATCCCACCCACCGCAGGATGGGGGGGGGGGGAGGGGAGTGACGAGCAAGTGGCCATGTGGTGCTTAGCTGTTGGCTGGGTTAAACCACTGTAGTCCTTTTTGATGCCCAACATGGGGCTCAAAGGGTTCAAGATAATGACAGATTTAATTGGAATGTGCTAGATTGAATTTATAGCTGTTATTACTGTTTAGCTATTAATTGGCAGGCTCCTGTCCTTGCATCGGGGCTTGCTTGTCTTACTGTATGTTACAGTCTAGCACTTGTTAGTGGGTTTTTTTTTGGCTTTGCTGCTCACTGTACCACTTACCATCTTACTCTGCTGTGCCTGGCAACATTTTGATAACAGCAATGGCGATGAGCCTGGGCTGGCAGATGGCCAGAGCATCGCTGTTGTTTCCATGCTGCTGCACTGGACAGGCTGGAACTCCAGTGTGAACTCAAGTCGAAGGGACTGTGACCTGCAGATGAGTCCACACAGGAGCAGGACATCCCAAAGTTCTGTGGCCGTGAATAAGTCCACACCAAAGCAGGTACACCTCAAAGCATCTGTGGCTGTGCATGATGAGATCATGTTGGAGCACCTCGAAGTGTGTGGCCATGGATAAGCCCATGACAGAGCAGGTACTCCCCTTAGGAGACTGCAGCCATTGATAAGGCCATGTTGGCGCAGATTTACTTCTGAAGGCATAGTGGCTAACTATTGTCAAATCAGACATATAAAAGAGATGACAAGGAAAATTACAGAAGTGAATTTTCCAGTGCAACAGGAAGATTTCAAACTTCTTGAGTGTGAAATAGAGGTGTCATACCTCAGATAAATATGAGTCGGCCCAGAGCATTGATACAGTTCATTACAAATGCTACTCCATAAAACAAAGTGCTCAGATACATTATTTCATCCTGAGCCTTGTCTGTGAGAAGTTGGTCTCCGTAACCTGTTGGTTTGCAACACTGCAAAAAAGGTATGTAGCCACCTTCTCAGTGCGGGTAGTAGAGGTAACAAACTCAGAATTCTTTTTTTATGAGAAATGCTGATGTTTCATGACAACCCAAAGCAAAAAAAGTTTTCTCAGCAATGAAATGCATTTTGAATTTTCAATATTTAATATTGCAAAATGTTAAAAAAAATCATACATTTAATGACATGTTAGCAGTAATACACTACAGATTTTATTAAAGCTATTAATGACTCAGGTTGATTTAATACAAAGCTAAAATATTTTCCCTACCACTTAATAAGGATAGAAACATTTGCTTCTTGATCAACATCTCCTACTTCCATTGCTGTAAAATATTTTGACAGAACCATTTGATTGTTTCATTACATATCATCCTTTTCAGGTTTTCTCCTATATTCCATTGATTTCTACGAAGTGGCCTCGTTGATTATTCAAGCTAGTATCACAGAATCATCTAGGTTGGAAAAGACCTTGAAGATCATCCAGTCCAACCATTAACCTAACATTGAGAGTTCTCAACTACACCATATCCCTCAGCGCTATGTCAACGTGACTCTTAAACACCTCCAGGAATGGGGACTCCACCACCTCCCTGGGCAGCCCATTCCAACACCTAACAACCCGCAACCCGTTCTGTAAAGAAATACTTCTTAATATCCAGTCTAAACCTTTCCTGGCGCAACTTGAGGCCATTACCTCTTGTCCTATCGCTTATTACTTGGTTAATCCCTATCTCTCTGCAACCTCCTTTCAGGTAGCTGTAGAGGGCGATGAGGTCTCCCCTCAGCCTCCTCTTCTCCAGACTAAACAACCCCAGTTCCCTCAGCCGCTCCTCGTACGACATGTGCTCCAGACCCTTCACCAGCTTCGTTGCCCTTCTCTGGACACGCTCGAGTAATTCAATGTCCTTTTTGTAGTGAGGGACCCAAAATTGAACCCAGCAATCGAGGTGCGGCCTCACCAGTGCCGAGTACAGGGGTAAGATCACTTTCCTGTCCCTGCTGGCCACGCTATTTCTGATACAAGCCAGGATGCCATTGGCCTCTTTGGCCACCTGGGCACACTGCTGGCTCCTGTTCAGCCGGCTGTCAATCAACACTCCCAGGTCCCTCTCTGACTGGCAGCTCTCCAGCCACTCCTCCCCAAGCCTGTAGCGCTGCTGGGGGTTGTTGTGGCCGAAATGCAGCACCCGGCATTTGGCCTTATTGAAACTCCTACAGTTGGCCTTAGCCCATCGCTCCAGCCTGTCCAGGTCTCTCTGCAGAGCCTCCCTACCCTCAAGCAGATCAACACTCCCACCCAACTTGGTGTCATCTGCAAACTTACTGAGGGTGCACTTGATCCCCTCGTCCAGATCATCAATAAAGATGTTAAACAGGAGTGGCCCCAAAACCAAGCCCTGGGGGACACCACTCGTGACCGGCCACCAACTGGATTTAACTCCATTCACCACAACTCTCTGGGCCTGGCCATCCAGCCAGTTTTTTACCCAGCGAAGCATGGGCCCATCCAAGCTGCGAGCAGCCAGTTTCACCAGGAGAATGCTGTGGGAAACGGTGTCAAAGGCCTTACTAAAGTCAGGGTAGACAACATCCACAACCTTTCCTTCATCCAATAAGCAGGTCGCCCTGTCATAGAAGGAGATCAGGTTTGTCAAGCAGGACCTGCCTTTCTGCTGACTAGGCCAGATCCCCTGGTTGTCCATTATATGACTTTTAATGGCACTCGAGATGACTTGTTCCATGACCTTCCCTGGTACCGAGGTCAGACTGACAGGTCTATAGTTTCCTGGATCGTCCTTTCTGTCTTTCTTGTAGATGGGTGTCACATTTGCCACCCTCCAGTATTTTAACATCTGAACTACACCTCATGAGTTTTAGCTTTCAATAAAGTCTTAATATACAATTAAAACACAAATATAATATTACTGAAATATCACCAACCACCCAGACTTCTCAGCATAGAAACATGACATTTCTAGGACCTCACAGACTAGCCCAGACCTAATCCATATCCTCAAATAGGTACAATATAATTTTACATTCCATCCAAGGGCAAAGACCTGCAAATCTTTACAGGGAAACTTCCCATGAAACCAGAACATGAGTTTTCAGTCATGACTATGACGCAAGTCCCCTGATAAGACAGGGTCAACAGCAAACTTGCTTTCTGCTTATGCAAACACCAGCCTCTGTGGAATATTAGAGTGATTCTAAAGTAAAACTAAATAATATCTTTAGATGTAAAAGTGTGAGTAGTGTCCTCTTCACTCTATTCCTCAGATGTCTTAAGGGTTTTGCATACACACCTTGTGCAAAGATATCCAAGCCAGCTCAGAGCCTTCTAGAAGGACAGTTATACTTGCTTACTACTCAGCCTACATTTGTCTTCACTTGCAAGAAAACAGATATCTTGCTTAGGAAGAATATAATTTAAAATAGCTACCAAATGTTGAGATCCAAATAAGCTTTGTCATCCCTAAGAGTATGAAAATGGCCATTCTCAGTTAAATCAAGGTCCACCCTAATGCAGTACCTTGTCACCGACAGTGGCCATAAGAAAATGTCTTGAAAGTGGAAGAGGAAGAAAATATGAATCACAGCATCTCTCCTGCCTTTGCACTGCTCATGGTGGGGGAGTTTCCCAGCCACATGCGGTGTCCACATCCGGTGTCCACATCACTGACATCCCTCAATGGATTTCTATTTCAGGAACCTGCCCTTTCTCCTGACCTCCAAGACATTCCCACATTTAGCTTATATGTATCCTTTTGTTTAATAAGGATTCATTGCTACAGCTGGTTCCTCAGCCCAGAGTCTTACTTACCTGCCTTGCATTGAAAGGAGAGCATTACTACCTCTTGTAATTGGAACTCATCCAATTAAAACTAAATAATTTGTTAATAAACAGGATACTGCAAAATACAAGTGAATAAAGGCAGCTACTTAATTAAACAGATGGTAAGCCATAACACAGATATTTCTTTGATACACACCACCTACCCTGGTACCTGCAGTTTTGGATGTGAAGACATTTCTCCCCTTATGAAAATATATGAGTTTATCATTTTCAAGCTATAAAATAAACTGTTACATAAAAAGTATTGGCTTGATTTCTTTTCCTTTTTTTCTTTTTTTTTTTTTTTTTCCTAAGAAGCTAAAGATAAATTTTAAAACAGGGAAAAAATTGAAAGGCTGATGTGGGGACAATTTTGACACTTGAAAAAAATAAAAATCTCTTGTTCAATATGTAAAAAGCAAACATCAAGTGTTCTCCAGTCCTCAATATATTGGTTGACAGAAAGGTATGTAGCTCATAACACAGCAAACCAAGCCAACAGCAGTCACGCTGACACCAGATTCTGCAATAAACTTTGTCTTCATATGGACGGGACTGGAGCTTTCCACACTTCCATGACATCCTCGCCACACAAAAAGTCCAGAGAGCCTCCAGGCCTGGAGCTGGCTGGGGTACACACTCAGATCCAGCCCCTGCAGAAGATCAGGACTCAGATGTGCTTTAATCTTCTCCACTAAATTCTACATCCAAAGAGAAACATCTTTTCTGCAGCTGGTACAGCAGAGGCAGGAGTTGTAAGACATCCTAAGAACCTTTTTCCCCACAGATAAAGTTATGTTCTGATATTATATCATTTTTAAGGTTTTACTGCTACTGAAGAGGTGATTAAGATTAAAGCAACCTCCTTCTGAATTCATGCAGTCATTCATGTAATCATTTCCAAAGGGGAAAACAATAGTGCCTTGAACCTCCACTTGTACAAAAATGCAGTTAAATTACACCAGAGGGGTGGGGGCAGGCTACGGCTATGAAGCATCCTGGTAAAGAAACAGGTATTTCAGCACACATCATAATGAAATATCACCTTGTTCTTACATTTAACTTGGTTTTCCAGATACATGTATCCAGGTATTGGAAGGGGAATTTTCTGTCCCAGTTTTTCTCTAATACAAAGCCTGACTCCACAAGTCTCAGCCATATGGATAGCCATTATCAAAACTATTCATGTGAAGGAGGAGGTAAAGCTAAAGCATCAGCCCTGCTTAGTGTTTTATTTAATTATACATTATAAGTATCTATAGTTTGGGTGCTAGTCACCTATTGAACTCAGCAGAGCCATGTTTTTACCAGCAAAAAACGAAGAAGTAATTGTGTAAACTAACACATTTTTCAAATATACTGACTATTCCTAGCACTGGGCATGCAGATCCCTGGTGAATATTCAGACTTTTCTCAGGTTTTACATGTCCAGCAGCATGGTCCTTCCCTTTAATTCAGCTTCTCTGGCCCTTACAAAACCACTTGTAGATGGTTTTCATACTTTCTGTCAGGGTATCCTGCCATTGTTAATGTTTTTGTTTTTTACTGATTAAAAATGCTTTCAACCATACACATTTCTGGTCAAGTATGTCCATGCAGTAGTAAGAAGCAGATAAACTTCCCATATTTCTTCCCTTCACAAGGGAAGTCAGTGCCAATCACAGCATTTTCCCTTTGAGGTTTTTGTGTTCTCCTCCTTAAGTGACCTCATCTCTCTTTCTTCCCCATCACCATATGTGTGTGATTTATTGCAACTAGTATGAAAACTGTGCTTCGGGACCTCTAATAGCAGGCTATGCCACTTGTGACATGAAAGAGACACTCTTTGAAAACATTACTGCTACTTGAATTTGTCTTTCATTTTGAGCTTCATTTTCAGCAAATGTAATCATCCACCCCACGCTTTAGAACATTAAACTTGATGGGGATTTTTAATATCAAAAATGCAAGTCAGAGAAGTTAAAGATGAGTGTGGGAAAGAACTGAAAAAATATTTTAATTGTGCTTACTCCCAGGTCAGTAATAACAACTGCTAAGGGCAGGGATACCAGGAGAGAACAGGAAAAATGACCATGGATTGTGAATGGTACCTTAGACCAGCAGTCTGGAGTATAATAGCTCAAACACTATTTAGTAATTGTTCTGCCTGTGGAGCTTCATTTCTTTTTCATTTTTTTGTCCCCATAATACCTTTAAATTAGCAACCGAATAAACATCACACAGTATTGCCACTCAGGAAGGAGCTAGGCCAAGTCTCCTACATGCTACTTATTTCAATAACATAGAAAGGCATAAGCTATTTGCCCTTAAGCCGCTAAAGCATGCATGCATACACAAGTGATGGCCATTACAGTGCTGACACTTCTCTTTATGCTAGACATGGTGAGAACACCGCAGTGTTAATAAAGAAAAGTGTTTATAAAGATAATTTGCAAGTTTTTAATGGAATCCATGAGGTCTGTTTACAAATACACTAGAGACTAGACTTTTACCAAGGCGGGGGGGGGGGAATAAAATCCATCAGAACGTTGAAATTTTCAGTCTGCACAAAAATAAAATTGTTTTCATGCAGATGTTGCCTGCTGGGAGTTTTAATTAAGTGCCTTAGGGGGTATCCTCAGCAGATAACCGTGCTCCTTGGCCAGACTGCCTCAGTCCGCAGCATGCCCTGCCATTTCCACACTTAACAAGTATATGACCTCCATGAAGTGTGGGATCCTACCCCTGTTGGGAATGTCCATACTGGAGAAAAAGTGAATGAGAAACAAGATTACAGCTTCCCAGCACATCATTGCTGTATAGCCAAATAGAAACATTCTAGCTGACAGCATGCATTTTTAGGAGAAAGTTTGAAGTTTTCTCTTGAAAGCAGGCACTTTTCACACACCAACACGTAATTGAGTCAAAACCAATTTTTCCAAAAAACAAATTTACTTAGGTCTAATACACACATAAAATAAAATTCTCCTAGAGAGCATCCCTGGGTTTTGTAACAACATTGGTGGGCTGCGGGGAGGAGTGGAAGAAAATCATTCAGCTGGTTGTCAGGTCTCAGGAAAAAAGGAAAAACCAAGATTGCCCCAGTGCAAACTGCTGGCATAATGTTTGGACACCACTGAAGTCCTACTTAAAACATCAGCATCTGTTTTGAGCATATAGAGGTCCTCTTCGGATGGGTGAAGATTACCCTCAATTGAGATAATAATGTCAATCAAAATATCTGCACCTGTATTATCTCTCATGGTTATAGCACTATCATTTTTCTTTCCCCCACTGCTCCTTGACCTCGTCTTACAATTTAGTATCAGGTGGTAAAGATGTTTGTTGTAATAACTACTTTGGAAGGCTACTTTCAAAGGTGTCAGAAACAGAAATTTGCCTAATTTCATATGCCACTGCAAATACTTCATGTGACTCTAGACACAACAGATTTTGCTCAGCCATCTATACAATACAAAAATGACAATTAGTTGGAACAAATCCATGAATGTTACTGTAACAAAACATAATTTCATCCTAGTTCCAGGCTTCACTTCGGGGGTATGTTAGAACTTCAAGAGAGCAATTAATTTGCTTAAACTTTCTTATACAAATGTAGGTGAGTTGTAAACTAATTCCTTTTGTCTGAGAATACTTTTCAGCTACAGGTTTATTGTCCTTCTTTTTTCTTTTTTTTTTTTCCTCCCTGCAGACAGTAGTTTCCAGCAGGCTGCTCTTTCAATTTCTTTGTTTCACAAAGTCAGTCTGTGAAACTGCAGGTAAAAATTCTGTTTGGGGAATGCATTTTTATTATTTTTCAATAAATACTTTATGCGTCTCGTTCCACATCCAGCAGTACTCTGGTCACAGGGGTTAATAACGAAAGTCCACAATTATGGATGGTGGCTGGTTGCTTAGGTTTTACAGCCTTAGAAGTTCTCCCTGTGGTTGCCCCAAGATGATATAAATATGCTGTAAGTGCCCTTATATTCAAATATACTTTGACTTTGCAGCAAAGAGCAACATTTGTTAAGTGTGGATGTATTTGAAAAAGTATAAGGTGTCTTTCAAGTTCACACAGAATTATGAAGCACAGCACGCACTAAGAAATAAACTATTTTGTGTATTTAACAATGATAGTACATTGATAATAACAATGATAATAACCCTTCACCTTCATGCATCTACACACTTCAGAGCAACATACAGAAAGTAATCCACCCAAGACAGAGAAACTGCACTGCTTATTTTTTTCTCCTGGAAGGGCTAATCAACCTAATTTGCATGCACAATATCAAATATCCATACCACCACAGCACACAGCTTTCATAGGAAAAAAAATGTCTGAAGCAATAGGATAATTCTTACAGAAAATCCTCTCTCTTAGAGCACAGAGACACACCCTTGCTAACCCAGCTAGAGCAGTTATAGTAGCAATACCACTGTGTGCGACTTACATGTTCTCCAGTCTTTTTTTGCAAGGTGAAAGCATTTAAAATAGCAGTGATACAGCCTCCCAAATAGTAAGATCAGAAGGAAATATGGTGGGTTTCTACATTTTTCAGTTGCATTAGAAGTAACCCACCAAGTCAATTGTGTCCGCATCATACTAAACAACCTCATTACATCAAAGTGATCTTGGGCATGAAGTACCTTGATTGCTACTGTCTAGGCCTGGGCTGTCCTAGTAGTTTAGTTTTCTGAGTGATGAAACAGCTTAGCTTAACTCAGATTGCAAGGATCAACCTAGTTACATAGTCTGAAATACACAAAATGAGCAAGTTGATCTAGAGGTTCCTGTAGCCTCACATATTTCTAAATAGTTTTAAAGTGCATTTTATCACATTACTATTATCCAGGTTCTATTTTGGCATGCCTATCCTACTATTTTTCCTCCTCTTTTCTTACTATCCACAAGATTATAAGTAAAGAAATACAAAGCTAAGGATTCCAGCTGTTTTGCTGAAACCTCAAAGTGCAGCACCCAACAGCACACACTGTCAATGCAACAGCTCTGCAGCCTCAGGGAAATGCCAATCCACACTTGAATGCCAAAGGTGACATTTAGGCAAACTAGTAGGTGTCTCCATAAAAGAGAGTAACCAAAAATTCTCAATAATCCACTTAGGTACCTAGGACACCAGAAGTTTCTAGAAATTCAAGCAAAAACTGAAACTGTGCTATCCTGCAAGCCGACAGCACCACCACCTTGTGTAAGCAGATGCCTAATTGCTTAATTCAGGAACCCATAAAATAGCGTTCACACACCTGAGAAACACAACCTGACAGGCATGCGGAACACACAGAGATGCATGGGGAAGCACCCTGGGTAGTACCCACCTTTTGGCTAAAAGGAGCTTGGCAATTGCAGGCTGATGTGAGGAAACTGGAGGTTAGATGTAAGCTCCCTCCTCTTCCTGGACAGAGCTGTATCACGTACAGCACAGGAGCACATCCTAGACATGGCAGTACTGTCTCCTGTGCGTGCTGTTCCTCTTTGATGAGATACTGAAATGTTCATCAAGTGTGGGAAAGAAGAGTAAATAACTGATCACTGGGGCACTCAGCTGGGAACTGCGACACTTGGATTTTGGTCTTCACACCCAAAAATATTTCTGTATTATACCCAAAGTGGAACAGTCGCAAAAAAGAAAAAATATTTAAAACCCACAACAAAATACCTGTGAAAGCAGTTGAGGCAAAATACCCTATAATCCAGAGCATTCACCTGCAGGGGAAAAAAGCATTCAGGTGTCTTTACTAATTTATTCAGAGTAGGGATCTGGACATTAAAAAAATGAAGCATACTAATGGTTAGAAGGGCTGCATTTCCTCTCCTCAACTAAACAGCAATAAAAAAAGGCAACATGTAGCAAGACTGACTGCGAAGACACAGGAACTTGTGACAGCAATTAAGGGAGTCTACTAAATACCTCTGTTTTTACACTGAAACTTTTTTACTTTGTTTTTACACTGTAGGTAGAGATAGAGATGGTAGCATTGTCCTTGTGCACATTTGTATGCTACAGAAATCAGATCTTAGCTTAAAACTTATAAAAACAGTGAATAAAACAACATCTACAGTTCTCCATCCAGTGGTAGTGTTAGCAGTAGTATGCACAGTAAGATATTGCTCTATCAGCACAAACTAAGCTTTAATTCCAAATTGTTAGGTAAACAAATGACATTGTCATGGTTTACTAAAATTGCCATTGCCTTTTCATAGAAGCAGCTAGAAATTCCTTAATTTCACACACACAGGCAGAAAGCAATCCCTCAGCACTAATCTTTCTCCCAGAAGAGATGTCCTGAGCACCTCTGCAGATGAGAGACTGAAATCAGTCATTTACAGGTCCTAGACAACTACCCAGACCACACAATAACTTTTTAAAACATTATTCTTCCTAAAGATCCAATTCCACTCCGTTTTATTCATAACTTCACCCGGAAACACTTATTAAAAAGGTATTACCTCTATTTCACTGTAACCAACAGCCCAGAATAGAACTGGGAGGCTACTTTAGGAGTCTCTTGGGCTGTTTGGCAGTCTGCAGGGTGTCACTCTGCTGCCCAGAGAGGACTGCAGCAGCTCAGCAACTGCCGAAAGACAAAAGATGCAAACAGCTCGTGGCAGACAAGGAAACACCAAGGAAGTCTGTAAACTAGATCAGACGTGGCAGGCACACACAGAAATCCTAAAAAAGGCTACCCTCCAGAAACACTATGAACAAGCCAAAAGTGTGGCCAGTAAAGATTTCCCCTCCCACACACACTCCTATCCCATAGCCAAAGAAAGCTAGGAGTTGCTATCTTTTAAAACAAAATAACAAAATACACAGGAAAGACCTCTTCTTGAAACCCACATCCATGCAGAACTCCAGTACAGAGCTACAATTTAGCCCAAGTGGCTTTGAACCCCTGCATATGAAACGAGGCACAACACACATAACTATAAAAAGGTGCAGCGCCACCTCCCCACATCACCACTGAAAAGATTCACAGAACCCATCACAAAAGCACTTGGAATACTTAAAAACAAATCCCAAAGAAGAAAAACACGTTTGCCTGCTTTTTGCAAATGGCTTCTGACATCCCTGTAAGGTGAAGTATTTTCATGTACTGTTCTGCTTACACCACTTGCTGCCATCCTTCTTCCCATTATGCAGACTGAAGCACACCACACCATAACCGCATGGGTTTTCCTTTTCTAACTTGTTTCTTCCCATCTCCATTACCTTTATAACACCTCTAATTAAAATCTTAGTAATTCTCTGGCACCTGAATAATAGCTAGCTCACAAAGATTTCAGAACATTTTTGGATCCTTATTTAGACTTGAATTTGTTTCCCTCCTTCTATCTTCACTTAAGAAAAATAAGAGATAGGCTTATGTGTGAATACTCTTTAAAACAGTAGGGCATACAAGTGTACCTATTCTCTGTAAAAGCATACCTCTTCCAAAAAGCAGCTTTCTCTCTTGAGTTTATATTACTTCAGCAAGCTATGCATGTTCTCATTAGTGCATCTTGCCCTTGACAACTGCACATTTTTCTCATTATATTTTTTGTGGGCTTAGCATACCTCCTGAACAAAGTTGTTCTCTGTCTTGATCCTGTCTCATAACAAGATCACATCTGCCAGACATACTTCAAGGGGAAACATTATTACAACCTTAAATACATGATACGCAAGCCTAATACTAGGAAACACCAACAGCAATCACACAAGTCTTCCTCTGTATTACCATCTTCCCCAGCTGCTGGTATCCTTTTATCTGACACAGCTGCAGCTTCTCTAAAGGAAACTCTTCTGGAGCAGACTCAGCTCATGGGACAGCTGGAGACATGGGCAGCCCCAGCAAGTAGGCAGCATAATACTACCTCTGCGACCCCTGAAATAAGGAGGGGCAAAGCAAACAGAAGGTGTGTGAGGGTAGAAGCAAATATCTGCATGGAGAAAGAATGGTTTGCATGTATCAGGGGGGGGCTGTAGAGCAAAGGCTTAAACCTGAAATAGTTGGAGAGGAGAAAAGGGGGAGGACAAGTTAGGAGAAGAGAAGAAGGGAGGAGGAGACTTAATTCACAGACTTCAAAGGTCCCATTAAACCATGTGATTTTTATACAGCTTTAGGAAGCTGTGGATTACATACTTTTATATACTCAATCTTTCATAAAATATCACTAGCTGCTCCCCCACCCAGCCCTCTGGCACCACACCAATCCTTTCCATACTCACCTATAGGTCCCGAAATGTCCAGACTGCTCCCAGCTGTTATCCTGATGCCAGGATGTCCTGAACTGGCTCTACTCTACAGGATCCTGAAGAACACACAGCAGTACTTCCTAGTCCTGCCTAGTATTTCCTAATCAAAACATTGGGCCAAAATACTGTTCTTTATGAAAACAAGCAAAGAGATAAGGATGATGGAGATTTTAGACACTTGAATCTGCTCATAATTAGACAGATGATGCAATGTAGATATTAACAAGTGCATCACTTCACATTGTGAAACAGCTGGTGGTAACTTAATAACTAGGTTTTTCATTGCATACACAGGCAGCTTTACATGTTCTGTTCTAAATACACTTAGGTAACTGACTAATTTAGTCATGTGTTTGGGTTCTATTTTTTCATTAACAGAACTAAATGTTAATTACAATATCTTACTACTACTACTACCCACTTCTTGCATTTTGTTTATTGGAAAAAATAAAAGAGATTGAATACACCAACTGTTCTAGGTTAAATAATTTAATCACATTTGGATAATGGCTTAATTAACTAAAAAAACAACACAGAAGAAATGCATGCCACACTTTGATTGTATGTCATGTGCAGATTTTGTAGTGACTTAAGTATCCCATGCCCGGCAGCTAATAATAAGGAATTACTTGCTCATTTGAAACAATATTGTGATGGAGTCGCAATCATATAGAGTAGGTCCCTAGCAGATGACAGATACACATTGCAAAGATCTAAAGGGTTGAGGTCATTTGCTTTAAGGTAGTGGAGAATAGTAAGCCTTTTTTGCCTGCTGATGGTAAAATCCTGAAAGTTATCTTTATTTCCCTTATGACTGGGAAACCTTCCTGAGATAAATGAGCCAAGCAAACCAAGAGAACTGCAGAACCCAAAAAAACATCCCTGACATTGTATAGTCACGTATAAGGGGAAGCACTATCTAATGTGAAAGTGATAAGAAAAACCCTTCCTGGATGGTTACAAAATGGATACAAGTTGATAATCCTACAGAACGAGCCATCAAATGAGGCTTTCTCCACTTTCTGATGAATCCTGCCCACAAAAGTCTTCCTCAATTCAGAGCTCTCTCTGTGGGGTTCGTCCCTTTGGAAGCAGATGTTCTTCACATTTTTCTATGTTTACCAGTTATAATGCACAATCTGGCAATAACCACAGTCTTCTCTCTGCATCATTTGGCCCATGATACTACACTTTTGAATGAAATCCTAGTGCTGCTGGCATGGTGATGAGAATTTTGCCACTGAAAGTGTTCTGCTTTTAAGACAAACTGTTCTCGTGAGTATTCAGAAGCCTTGGTCCTTTTTATGATTTAAATGATGTTTCACTTAGTGAAGGACACAGTCTTCTCCCCTCCATCAAACTGCATGACTGAAACCTCATTAAAAGGTAATTCCCCTTTCAGAGATTGCAAGAAGAAATCAGCCAGATGAGCTCCTAAGAAGACTTCAAGTTGCATTTCAGAAAACTGTCTAAGTCAGGAAAATGAAAGAAAGATCAGGAAAACTACAGAGAGTGAGAATCTACTTCACCCTCTATATTTTTAAGATTTTTAAGAACAGGTTAGCCAGGTGTTGGGACCCAGTTAAGTTTCATGAGCATTCTTCCATCTCTGTGTTTCTGTGATTCAGGCACCCAACTCACTATTTTGATTAAAAACTTTGCAAGTTTGAGCTTGCTGGGTAAGGACAGTTCAACGTATCAGAATAGAATGGGGTAAGGAAAAAAACCCCCACATCTAAGGCTGTGTCATATTCATCACAGTGTAAATAATGTTGACTTTAAAGATCATTCTTTTTTCAATATCTCATTTTATGAATAGAACAGGAATAAACTAATATTTGCATGGCATTTATAATAGCTTTTCAGGGTGCAGGAGAACAATACATCCAAGAAGAAAATAATAATTCTGCTGCTAAGAAGAAATATCCCTGTTTAATAAAAGAAGTTCCAACAGTACCTCTTTAAATCCAGTTAGGATGTCTGCTCTTCTCGGACTTAATGAGAGAAATGCTCTATTTTAAGGGTTCTATGGAAATTTCTACCAAGACCTTAAGTGTTCACTAGTAAAAAAATTGACCGTATAGGCAAAAGGAGACCTAATTAAAGACACTTTGTAAGAGGTATGACCATATTCAAAATAAAAAACAAATTCTCAAATTTCCAGTTTTCAGTAAGTTGTTATCCTAGAAATAACATCTGTATTATGAACACTATTATACACACCATAAGCACAGTAGGAAAGAGGAGTGCCATGTCAATATCCAAGGTGGTTTATGTTAGTTCCTTGACTTGGCATTAAGGTAAAGAAAAGTTGAGAATGCACAGGATTTACTAACTGTTTATATCCTAAATGACAGTTTTCCAGGGACTGTATTTACTGTAGTTTCATCCATGTTTTAGAACATGGATGGGATTTCTATCTTAGTTCCTCAAACTCTAACACTTGGCTTCAGGCTCTGTTTTGCTAAACTGCTTCCAGGTCTGGAACAGTTTTCCTGCTTGTAGAATGCATCAAAGCAGTGTCTTTTCTCTTTTATTACTTCATTTAATATCCTCCACTTCAGATTGTTTATTCTTCCATTCTTACCTTTATCAAAAATCCTCTCCTCAGCTTATCTTCTCTAACTAATGTCATGAATCTTTTCTTATGCTTTCCAAGGATAATAGCTCTTCTTTTCTTTTTTCTTTTTTTTTTTTTTTTTTTTTTCCAGAAAAGGGAGTAAGTATCACCTATTCAGTTTTGTAAAATTTATTGTAAATTAAATATTGGATTTCACCAACTTCTGTGAGGGTCAGGCTATTCTGTACTTAATTAATTCTGTTAGCCAAAAGAAGCTTCCTACACATAGGTCTCTATCATCAGCTTGCAAACTGGCCCATGCAGCTGGGCAGGTGCTCAGATTCCTTTTGGAAACCAAGAACAATAGATTTGCTGGGCACTGAAAAATAAAAAAAAATTTTAAAATCCTGCAGTCAAGTTTAAGGTTCCCTACCCAGAAGAAGTAATTAATCTTGGCATTTGGAGCACCCTGAAATCAACCTAAACTCAAGCCAAATTAAAGTAAATGTAAAATAAACCATTTATTGACAGAAGCTAAAGAGATAAGAGATCTACAAAATTTACAGAAAAAAAAGTTATAAAAGATTAAAAGAAAGCTTTCTATTTCACTCAGCTCTAAATATTCACACTGAACCCACTACTAAACATTCAGAGCTCAAGTCCCAGCATCTAGTTGCTTAGCACAAAGGAAATAAAATTTTTAAACAGAAGATTATCTACTTTCTGCTTCTCCCCGATCCCTCATATCTTCTCTTTCAAATCTTCTTTTTCCTGTCACTTCTTCCTTCAAAGAAGTCCCTTGATCTCCCACCCCCTGGCTGCTCCCATCTTCTTTGGAAACATTGGTGTCTCCTGGGCATGATTAGATGTGATTATCACTTGCCCAAATGGCAAGCAGTTATATAGTGTCTGCTGTGGTGCTTGACAGACTGCTAGCCCCTTGTGAAGCAAAAAGCCAGTGTGGGCAGTTTCAAATCCTTAAGTGCATCTTCTTCATGTATTTAACTTATATTCCTTTATATACAGGTAACCTTGCTAGTCATACTTGCTGGGATTAATGTATGCATCATATGACTGGTTTTCATTTGGGAACAGACCAAACAGTAACCAATCACTTCAGGGTAATAACGGAACTCCGCTGACTGCTCCCTAAGCTAATATTTGAGGTATAATTTGATGTATTTTAAAATAATAATAGTGTTTATTACAAAGAGAATTATCATAGTGTACCTACCATCTGTTCTAATAATTGTCCATCTCAGTGCCAAAATCAGAAAGAACCAGTTGGCATTTCTAAATCTCATAGGTTAGCAAGGATGGCTTTCTCCTGAGAGAATATCCCTAATATTTGGAATTTATCAGTATAGTAATGTACCAAGTTTTCTTTGGTACCACCTTCTCTCCAGGAGAAATGATTTGAGGAACTTCCAATAGTGTAACAATAATGACCCATTTTTCACATGGAAGTAAATCCTCCAGTCTCATGGCATGACTACTGTAGTAGTGGTCCTTCTGCCACTATAATTAATATCACATATAAAGGAGAACTGAGATGAACTTTAAGAAACCCCCACAGAAAATTTTAATTACCTAGAGTTGAAATGAAAGGACAGCAATTGTAACAACTAGAAGCTTTCCATTTCCACCCACAATTAGATATATCACTGTTAGATTGAAAGGGGCTACCAACAATACAAGAAGAAAAACTCTACAATGAAAAATTCTAAAAAAATAATTAAAAAATAAAAAAGGAAGTTGTATTTAGTCCAACCTGATTAAGTGTATAAGAATCCACACCAGAAAAAAACAGCTACTCATCCTCTTAGGCATGCCTTATCAACCACCACCATAAAAACATTAGAAAATGGAAAAGATTCTGTGCAAGGAAAAATAAAACTAACTGAGGAACTGGAGAGATCAATTTATAATATGAGCATGAGGAACTGATTCAAAAGTCACTGTTGTCAGTGGGAACGTGTCTTAAAAGGAACGACAAAAAATTATTTGTGCTTTGTTTGTTATCATCCTGTGGTAGCAGTACACACAAACGTTAGAAGCAACCAAAGGTCTTTAACTATAAATACTAGCCTCAGTATGTGAAAGCTTTATTAAAATAAAAAGTTGGCAAGTTTTGGATGATTCAGAAGAAATAGAAATGGCAATTTAGTTCATTAAAAACAGTCTCAAAATGTAAATAAACTATGTAGCAGCATGCTTACTGGTTAGACACAAGTGAGGGACTGGGAGACAGTGTGAGAACTCTATTCCCAATTTGCTACATGATCCAGGCCAAGTTATTTAGCTCCTGTTTGTTTATCCATCTGTAACATGGGTGTAAGAAAAGTTATTTCCCAGATGGCAGCATGGTGAAACTTAATTGATGTTTGTAAACTTCTGGCAGAGTCCCTGATGAGAGGTGAGCACAAAATAATATTACATTCACCTTCTGGGAGCTCCTACATTTATTTCATAAATGCAATAAAGTTAAATTGAGGGTTACAAGAAGAGAATTATTAAAAATCTGCTGTAATAATTAGTGAGTTCAAAACACACATTCTTGTTCACAGAATACTAATCAGTACTCATACATTAGTATAGATCAGACTTGGGTAATGGCTGGTTTATATTGTGAGATGAACACACACATTACCCCCAGAAAAAAGTTCACATCACTTTCTCCTGCCCTGACTTCACTAAAATGCTCAGAAAGGCTCCAAACTTGGGGGGGGAGGGGGGGGGGCGGGGGGAAGAAAGAGAGGAAAAAAAAAAGGAGAGTTTAAATATGGACTTTGGGACTTTGCAGCTATGATATTTTAAGTTACCCTCATAGAGTACATTCCTGGCCAATCGCAAATTGCAGCCGCTCTCCATTTTCCATCTCTAAAACAGGACATGGGAACAGGCACTGTGGGCCCAAACTCAGAAAGCATTTTCCACAGAATGCTGTCTCCAGCAGCGAGCAGCACCATATGTTGCTATATGACGTTCCCTTCCTACTCCACAGATTAGGTATTACTGAGGGATGTTGGCTTACTTTCAACTCTTTCTGTTTCAAACAGTAACTGTTATAATTCTGACTACTCTTGTTACCCATAGAAAACACTATCTTTCTCACTTCTTTGTGACATTGTCATTCTATAGTAGGTTTCCACGGGCAAATGAAACCTTAGGCAGCAAATCATAGAGGTAATACTACTGTCTTTCTCTCTTCCTTTTTCATCACGGCTTGTTTAACTGCTCTCTAATAGCATGGATGGCAGAAGATGGCAGATTCAAACAAAAGGTGGTTCAATAGAAGATGGGAGACACTGCTAATTCCCCTAATCATCCCTGGTTTTGTACTCTTCTTCAGAAGACAGAATAAAGGGGCTACAGGTCTAAAATAATTTTTAAAAAAAACCCCAAAGTTTAAAATACATCTTTTAGGACAAGCTGGAATCTTGCTCTGAGATGTCTATGTCTAAGACAGGGACAGTAATGCATCACTGGTGGATCCCATGGAAGTCCAATGCAAGTGAGGTACTGAAATGCTGTGAGAACACAGGCATTGCTGCAGAATTTGGACTTCATGTGTCTCTCATCTTAGATAGCGGCTTGAGCCAGAAGGAAGGTAGAGGAAGAAGGCTAAGGATATTTTAATTCTGGCAGCTACAGGTTTTTATGTATCTGCACCTAAAACAAGACAAAAACCTAACAAGTCAGCTCCATGAAGTAACTTCAACTTGATCTCTTGCAACGTCACCTACTACCTGTTTATGAAATTTGATGAAACCACCTTATTGAAAAAAAACAGCAAAAAATAACTGAAATAGCCTTTTAGTTTTCCCAAATAGGAAACAAATTCAAGGAATCCCAAGATCCCTGGGCTGTTGTTGTTTCTCTTTTTGGAAATGGTGGGTTTGTTTCTTTCTTGTATGTTTTGCTTTGTTTTAATAAAAGACTTCTCCCAGGTTGCCAGCAGTAGACTATGTACTTTGCTTAAACTGGGATGTACAGTCTATGGGTCTCTTTGATTGAATGTCTCTCCAATGAATGCGTATACATTCATTTGACACATTGACATCTCTGAGTTTGTTTTGCTTGCTGCGAATTATGAATGTTCCCAGATCCCCTTTCAATATGATCACTTATTAAGTTGAAAAGCAAGATTCCACTGTCCCCAGGTTGATCCTGTATGGGCCAAAATAAAATGTTCCTTTAGCATGGATACAGCTATGCAGTTGGTATAATCTGTCTCCTTCCTACTTTCTCCTCACATTCTTTCATAAAGATAAACAGAAACAATCCTCATAGCAAAAGTTTAATTACGGGTATTCACAAGAACACGCCTTCCAGTTGAAAGGACTAGTTCTTTTCTTTGACCCATTTTTTCAGGCTTTCTGAAAAATCAGGCAGATGCTTCCACTTGATCTGAAGCCAACTCATGGTTTCAAAAAAATTCTGCAGCCATAGTCAAATTTCATCAAAAGAAAGCCAAAATTCGGCGATCATATAAACACTCACATAAGCAATGTTCATATGCCAGCGTGTACCACCATAGTTCAAGGCCTGATTCAAGAATAGTATACATATCTTATTTAGAAGATGAAGCTTTGATTTACTTAAATAACTTCCACTTGTGAGTTCTGTCCTGAGAGTTTAATACCTGCTGGTGCTCCCATAAGGAAAGGAGCCATGAAAGAAAGAGGGTAGTGTCTAGTGAAAACTGTACAGAACACAGCTATTTAATGTAACAATTATTAGCACTAGACATTTTGTAAAAATGTTATATGAAAACATCTCTTTAAGAAGACAGTATAGCTATCCACAATAATGTATGATAAAATGAAATCACATTTCTGATTTTGAAGTTGCATTATAATATTTGATTCTAAGATCCAACAGTAGTTTTTCAAGCCTGGATTCCACTTGCACAGCTTCAAGATGTTAAGAGTACGTTTGAAGTAGTAAGTATTTATCTTGCTTTACTCCATTATCCTTATTTTCTTCTGGATTGTCAGAAACTCATTCTTCATTTTCAGGTAACAAGACTCACTCTATTAGCTCCCATACCTTCCTAAAAAAAAGTATAGCATACAACCAACACAATCACTGAGCAGAAACTGAGATCTAAGTCAGTGACAGCCAACAACCCAATGCAAACACAGGCATCACTGGGGAGTCTTCCTATTATGAGCCATACAAAAGGAACTAAGACCAACTTACCTAGCTTCAGGCACTTGAGGTTGCTTATAGAGAGAGAAAGATTCATCTCCAGAGGATGATTCATCTTCGCTAACATCTTGCTAGATGACTGAAATCTGTTGGAATGGATCTAGGCAGAAAGCTTTCATCCACCTGCCTGTTCTCCTCAACTGGTTTCAGAACCTCTAGAACATAAAGATGTGCTGTTCCCCTCTATACCTTTCTAAAGAATAGAGACCAAGAGAGAAACTGTTCTGCTGATTGAGGATGCCAATTAAACTCAGACACCAGAGTGAAAAAAGTAGGCTTATTTTATTGTTAATTATTAAAGGATATAACCAAGTAATACAGAAAATAAGCAATAAGGAAAATACAGAATAGTACACTTAATTATTAGAGAAAATAAGAACAAGCAAGGTAATGTACTTAATCATTACTACACGACAGGGAGAACGGTGATTAAGAAAGATACATCACCACTTGCATACGTTACCAACATCCAGATCTGCAGTCGCTGGGGAGCCCCAGTTGCAGTGAGGATTTGGAGTACCTTTCCCTGCAAGTGGGAAGTCCTACGCGATACGTCCACCCATAGGTGAGGCATCCAAAGTCGTGACAAGTGGGTCCATCCTTATATACCAAAAAACAGTAAGCCAGAATAACTTGCACCTTTGTTTTGAGCAGAAACATCTGGTTTCATCCTTCAGCTGGATTCCACACAAAGCCTGGCCAGGGTCCAGGAGAAGAACCAAGGGAGTTTCTAAAAAGGCCAAATACTTCAGTTCTCAGCCTTGAACAAGGCTAAGCAAGGAAAGTTGGATACATTCTCACAGCATTTCATCCTCACTACTGATTATAATCTAAGATACATCTTTTACTAGTGAGCATACATATTTCATTAATGATCAGATACCAATAATTAACGCTAATGGTAATACAGATTTTACTAATTAACACATACTGATAATGGATAACGTTTAGTTGTGAGGTTCAACTAGAGGTCAACTTTGTTTCAGAGCCCTAGCACCTCAGAGACCTTTTCTAGATCTGGTATTATGCACTGAAGGTAAAGATGGTTTATATCCATGGCACTGGTCCACAAGGTTTTATAATGCTGAGTGTGGACATCCTTGTTTCCACAGCATAGCTTGCTTTCCTGCTGCCTTCACAGAATCACAGAATCCTCTACGTTGGAAAAGACCTTGAAGATCATCCAGTCCAACCATTAACCTAACATTGACAGTTCCCAACTACACCATATCCCTAAGCACTATGTCAACGCGACTCTTAAACACCTCCAGGGGTGGGGAATCCACCACCTCCCTGGGCAGCCCATTCCAACGCCCAACAACCCGTTCCGTAAAGAAATGCTTCCTAATATCCAGTCTAAACCTTCCCTGGTGCAACTTGAGGCCATTCCCTCTTGTCCTATCGCTTGTTACTTGGTTAAAGAGACTCATCCCCAGCTCCCCGCAACCTCCTTTCAGGTAGCTGTAGAGGGCGATGAGGTCTCCCCTCAGCCTCCTCTTCTCCAGACTAAACAACCCCAGTTCCCTCAGCTGCTCCTCATAAGACCTGTGCTCCAGACCCTTCACCAGCTTCGTTGCCCTTCTCTGGACATGCTCGAGTAATTCAATGTCCTTTTTGTAGTGAGGGGCCCAAAACTGAACACAGTAATCGAGGTGCGGACTCACCAGTGCCGAGTACAGGGGTAAGATCACTTTCCTGTCCCTGCTGGCCACGCTATTTCTGATACAAGCCAGGATATCATTGGCTTTCGTGGCCACCTGGGCACACTGCTGGCTCCTGTTCAGCCGGCTGTCAATCAACACCCCCAGGTGCCTCTCTGACTGGCAGCTCTCCAGCCACTCCTCCCCAAGCCTGTAGCACTGCTGGGGGTTGTTGTGGCCGAAATGCAGCACCCGGCATTTGGCCTTATTGAAACTCCTACAGTTGGCCTTAGCCCATCGCTCCAGCCTGTCCAGATCTCTCTGCAGAGCCTCCCTACCCTCAAGCAGATCAACACTCCCATCCAACTTGGTGTCATCTGCAAACTTACTGAGGGTGCACTCGATCCCCTCGTCCAGATCATCAATAAAGATGTTAAACAGGAGTGGCCCCAAAACCGAGTCCTGGGGGACACCACTCGTGACCGGCCGCCAATCGGATTTAACTCTGTTCACCACAACTCTCTGGGCCCGGCCATCCAGCCAGTTTTTTACCCAGCGAAGCGTGTGCCCATCCAAGCTGCAAGCAGCCAGTTTCACCAGGAGAATGCTGTGGGAAACGGTGTCAAAGGCCTTACTAAAGTCAGGGTAGACAACTTTCACAGGTCGCCCTGTCATAGAAGGAGATCAGGTTTGTCAGGCAGGACCTGCCTTTCATAAACCCATGCTGACTGGGCCTGATCATCTGGTTGTCCCGCATGTGTTGTGTGATGGTACTCAGGATGAGCTGCTCCATCAGCTTCCCAGGCATCGAAGTCAAGCTGACAGGCCTGTAATTTCCCGGATCATCCTTCCAACCCTTCTTATAGATGGGCGTCACATTGGCCGATTTCCAATCTGTCGGGACCTCCCCAGTCAGCCAGCACTGCTCGTAAATGATGGAAAGCGGCTTGGCGAGCACCCCAGCCAGTTCCTTCAGCACCCTCGGGTGTATCCCATCCGGTCCCATAGACTTGTCTGTGTCTATGTGATGCAGTAGGTCACTGACTATTTCCTCCTGGATTGTGGGGGGGTCGTTCTCACACTCTTTGTCTTCTGGCTGAGGAGGCTGGATTCCCTCAATACAACTAGTCTTGCTATTAAAGACTTTTCCTCATCACTCATTACCATGTTTCCTCCTGCATCTAGCCGTGGATGGAGGCTCTCCTTGGTCTGTCTTTTGCTGTTGAAGTACTTATAGAAACATTTCTTGTTATCTTTGACTGCTGAAACCAGATTAATTTCTAGCTAGGCTTTAGAACTCTGGATTTCCGCCCTGCATATCCTCATAGTGTCTTTGTAATCATTGTGAGTCACTAGTCCCTTCTTCCAAAAGCTGTAAACTCTCCTTTTCTCCCTGAGTTGCAGCCAAAGCTCCCTGTTCAGCCAGAGTAGCCTTCTCTGCCACTAGCTTCTCTTACAGCACCTGGGGACCACCTGCTCCTGTGCCATTAAGACTTCCTTCTTAAAGAGTGTCCAGCCTTCCTGGACCCCTATACCCTTCAGGACCATCTCCCAAGGGATTCCTTTCCTACAATGACTTAGGCATGGATCAGATAGAGCTGTTAAGACCTGACAATAAATACAGGGGTTTTTTTCCTCATAAATATCTACTCACATCAAAAAGAATGTATTTCATCACATTTTGTAGTTGTTTTCTATCCACCTTCTACAAAGTCCTGAGAGAAACAGTTGACCAATACAAATAAGAACAGAAAGCTAAGTCCAAAAGAAATTTCACTACTTCTGCTAGAGCTATGGATACTACCATCTAACTAGGAAAATAAATAAAACCATATGATTTAAACCATCCATTCACAGCTAAAAAATAGTGTTCAAACTTTTGTATTTTGAATATTTTTAATTTCTCAAATGAGCATTAAAAATAAAAAGTTTTTCATCAGATAGCTGCTAAGCCTGGAGAAATCACATTCTGGCTGAAGAAACAGTAGAAACTTGGCTGAGTAAATTGTTTGCTGCAAATTTTTTATTTACCTGCAGACTAAATATTTGCCCCAATGCACTGGACAATCTCTTAGCACCTGAGAGAAGCTTCTACTGTAGATATTAAATAAGTATTAATCCATGCTTTGCCTCTAATTAAATGTCATCTAAGTTATCTTATGTGCATTAAGGGCAAAGGATGATACAGTTTTGACTTCCGATAATTAGACACCGTCCTTTAATTATGCCTCAAGACAGGCTTTGATTCAGAAATCTCATGCTATTGTTAATGTTTCAGTCTCCCTGGTCTGTCCTGGAGAAAGAGAATAATGTCAGCTCTAGAAATGTGATTCATAACATCGGGGGCGAGGGGCAGAATTTTGGACATTCATTTTATAAAGCTTATTATGCAAATATCCCAAGACAGTGTGCATCTTTAAAAGGCTTATGTATAAGCTGTGCTGGAAGCAAAATGTAAGAGTCTTTCTGTTACATTCTTTAAAACATTTAGTGAGAGCACTTCTGTAAGCATCCCAAGGCTGATTACTTTTAATATTTAACATCATACAAATGAGACTAATTAACCTTGTATTCAACTATATCTACTACTAATTACCTTGATGTTTTATTTCTAATAGCCTTTTGGCTGACCAATTATTCCATGTTAATAATGTTCCCAAATTTTAACTTTTCACAAAATGCATCCTCTCAGACAGAACTGTGCTTCGTTTTCTTCCAAGTTTGGTCTGTCAAATGACATTGACTTTTATCTGTTAAGTTCCATACCTGACCTCCAGGTCATGCAACTCATTTCAAAATCAAAGAAATACCAGAGAGTAGGTTCATGCACAGTTCTGTAATTTCTAAGCAGATGCAAGTGTGATCAAGTCTTATCATCCTGTTTGCACCTTTCCTGTTGTGCATGTTCTTCAACTGTGACATGTCAATATCTTTTTGAAGGGAAGGATCAAAGGACTCTCCTATTCATATAGGTCCTTCATGTCATCCTGACCACCTCAGCTACCCTGACTTATGTTCAGATCCTGAAGGGAACATAACTATCAGTAACCAACACACTTTCATGTATTTTTGCATATAATTTTGTAATTGTCCATAAATTTCTAGATCTACTAGCACTCAGCTCTGGCAAAGCAAATCTTGCAGATTTAAGCAGGAGGCCAGATATATGCCATTGTCTAGTAAGCAGTCTCCATGCTATTTGTGAGGAGACTGTTTATCTAAATTTCATGCTTTGCTTTACTGTTGTTCTCTTCCAATTCCTCCCCTCCCCTTCATTAAGCTTAATGAATGCATCCATCCAGGAAATTTTAACAACATAATATACTGTAATGTCATACCATAAAGCAGGTTACCTTCCATGTTCATGAAATTATCATATATTAGTGGTCTTAGATCATTAGGTAGCAGCTCCTGAATTGAAAACCATCCGCACTGCCACCCTCCAACAACAAAAGTCTACTGTAACTGTACATACCATCTTGTGAAACCTGATGTTGGCAATTCTCAATCAAAGAGCCAGAAACAGTAAATTAACTGAAGCTTAACCTTAATTTTAAGATCTCACAGACACCTAGAAGTCATCATTTTTTATTTTAAGCTAAAGGTTAATTTAAAATCTTTATATCTCATAAGATCTGGGTTCAGGATTCTTTTTTGCTAAGATTTAAGTCTTCTTTAAAAAAAAAAGATTTTTCTTACTTTCTTAATACAATTTAAAAGTAAAAATTTCTGCCTGTGTCAGCAAATAAAACATATCCCCTTTAACACCAAATGTTGGCAATAAGATGAAAATAGAATCGTTCTTTTCTATATTAATGGATCTTGTTCTTTGGAGTCTATAAGTCTCATTTTGGATTTTTACAAGCAATTTCATAACTGTGCATGGAAGTATATAGCACACAGACAAAAACAACAGGAACCTGCAGCAACTGTTTGGCCCTATGGCACAAAACACCACCTGCCATCTAAATTTGAGAAACTGTTCTCTTAGATAGTGTTGTTTTGCAACAGCAGGAGACAATTCCATAATTCCTGCCTAGTGTCTGAAAACCTAAAGGGCTGACTCAAAATGCACTAAGGTCAGTGAGCCTTTCTGTGTGTCGCTCAGGCCTTTTACTAACCTGCAACGTCCACCTCCAACTGACATTAATTCATTTGCATTACACGTGCAGATATAAACTCGCTAATCAGGCATGCAACAAACTAAGGAACTAAACTGATTGCAGCCTGCCACTACATGATTGTGTACTCTATACAAACTTCTGCCACATAAGTTGTGTGCATTGGACTTCATCTAGATCTGTGGGTAACTGCACATTGTCTGGGTTACAATAAACCATCTCCCACACAGGTACTTCCCTCAATTACTGGATACCTCTCTTCATGGTGGTCCACTTGCCTGATTGATATACATCTTCCTTGAAGGGATACCTTTCCTCACACCCAACAGAAGTCACCTCCAGAGGCCAAGGGCTTGTGTCTTTTTTTCCAATTGCTTTGTCAATGTCACCTTCCCTAGACAGGGATCCCAGCTGTTTGGCTTCCTTACTGGAAATCACTGCCTGGATGCAGTGATTTCTTACATCAATAAATTGTAGGTGCAAAAATGCCTGTGGACAATAGCAGGGCACATGAGTGAAAAGCTACCTTCTGTTCTGACAATAAACTAGACTTCTCAGCTATTTTATAGATATAATTTTTCAACTCACATAGAGCCTTAGTTATGGCTGACATTTGGTCAGTTTTCGTAAAACTGAATTGCAGGTCCAAAAAACAAACCTGTGAGCAGCACTACAAACTTGCAACCAGTCTGAAGCTATGCCACATATGTTGAAACCTATACCTATCTGAGTACATGCATTTCATGGCATTAACAGTGGATGAATAAGTAAACAGTCTGTCTTCCATGATGTTTCAGCTTGGATTGCTCCTCATCCAAGGCTTTGGAACGTTCAAAAAATAGCAAGAATATACAGTCTTGGGCTAAACCTAAATACTGAAAGCACCACAGCAACAAATGTATTCAGTATTTACTTCTGACAGGCAGCATCAATAACCAAAGCTGCATGCTTTAACCTCTTAAAACATGTTACCTCAAATGCTTGAGGTGACCCCATAATCTAGCCCTTTCCAAAAGATAAAAAAAAAAAAAAGTGAAACAAGTCTGGGAGTCTCAAGCCAGTTCCCAACATTAAAAAATTCCACTTCACAAAGAAATTACCAAAACTGGCACTAGTGAGCAGTGTCAGAACAGACAAGGGATTGAACTGCTCCACATCATGTGTGAAAAAACATCAGCAGGACACCATCAGAAAACTCAAAAGTCTTTAACAAGTACCATAATGCATCTGTTCTGTACCTAAATAAAGAACTGAAGCAATAAGACTTGTTAATCAAACACTATGCATAATTCCCATTGTCAATTTTTCTTATTTAATACTCTGGGCCATACTGAAGTCAAATCTATAATATCTGATTATGACTCCCAGCTGCTCCTGTGTGTGCTCTACAACCAGCACTTGAACACAGCTGCTGTTAATAACTAATCTGTCTTACTTTGGCCTAGCAAGTTGTTACAACCAGCATTTCCATTACTCTTAACACTTTCTGTGTAACCACACTGACATAGATATTTGACCATTTCAGACTCACCTTTGATTTTCCTGAGTGATTCTCAGTTTATCTAAAATTTCTGTGATATTTCTTTCAACTTCCTGTAAAAAAGACATAAATGTTAAGAAACATTGAAATATCCTTCAGTACACAAGAAAAAACCTGCAGTGATACTAATTGGCAATATGTCTGATCAGCATTTAAAATACTCCAATACTTTTTACTTCTTTAACCTTGACATAAATTATAGTAAGTAGTTCCTGTGTGACAGGAGTTTTAATTTAGCACTACATCTCAAGTTACACATGTCTTTGAGTCTGACACAGAGCCTCACTTCTTGCCAGTTCTTGTACCCTGAGGGAAACCCAACAGACAGTAAAACCAGGTCTTACCATGTAAACAAGGAAGGGTGTTCATAGCATTGTTTTTGCTAAACCAATTGCTTTCATATAAATGACTTGATTTTGTCTTTCAACATACATGTCCATTTCTGGCTTTTAGATTGAGCTGCTAGGCAAAACTCTGTTTGGCTGCAAAGAGCTTTGTACTTCACATTTCACTAAAATCCGAAATGATGCCTGCTCTTTTGGCTACTAACACAGAGCTTCAGACTTCAGACTGTGCAGCAGAATATCATCTGAACCAAAGATTGTTTTATTCAAACTATTACTCACTTTTCTTCTCTCAAGACATCTGTTAGTTCCTATATTTTCCAAGTTCTTGCTGAGCTATTCCATGGATTTTATATGTCAGAGGTATCTACCACAGGCTCTTCTACCTCATTCCAGTGCCTTCAGTACAGTTGGAAGCAGGGAGGTTTTGCAGCTTTGATTTACATATTTAGATCAAAGTACCCTAATAGCTCTCCACAGTAGGGTGGTTTTTAAAAAAAAAAAAAACAAAGGAGGTGGAAATATATCCTGTACCTTTCGACTTTCTAGCTGGCAAAGCACAGCAGGCCTAATCTGGAACTTGCTGAAGCCAAAGAGAAGCTTTCCAGTGATTTGGAATTAGATCTAGTAAAGGTAATTTATGTATAAACTAAGTTTGCATTATGTCTGAACGACAGTGGGTTCTAAGGCAATAACTTACTTTTATTTGGCCTTGGAGAAACATGTTTCATGAGTTGATTTTCATAGTTTCAGCCTGAAAAGGCAGTAACAGATCAGTTAAATTGTCACACAACATTCCAGCAAAAGCCAATGTATCAGATCCACTTATCTTTTTAAAAATGCAATCTGTGTGGGAAAGAACACGTTGTACTTATGTAGCATTATGAAGTCATGTTTTTAAAAGAATATGGAAATGCACTAGTTTAATTAGATTGCTCTTCTTAAATGATAATGGGCTTGCCCTTTCAAATAAGGGGTTTTAAATGTAGAATTGCTGTTACAAATAGTAATAAAAACTCGGTAAGACTTCACAAGCATTCAGCCAAAGTATGCTTGGAGGGCCAACTCCCCAGTGGCCTGGAGGGCCATTCCCTTATGGCTACTTAGGGGCTATCAGAGGTTTCCCTTCTTTGCTGAGGTGGCTGTCTCCTGCTGGAACAGCTATACAACATTGCCATCTGCTGACTGTCCTTTTTCATTACAGTACAAACAAAACCCAGCCCCCCAAAAAACTCCACTCTAAAAAACATTAGTTTACATTTAAAGACCTTCTGAATATTCATATTTGTTTAAAAAAATTAAAGAGAGGAACTTCTCAGAGTGGCTATTTTTTCAGAGGACCAAATTTCATATACTCATTTGTTACCATGCTGTGGGAGCATATCTTACAGAGTGTATGCAGGAACATTTCAGAAGGCACATGGAGCCTAAGATCTCCTGTTTTCCAGGAAAAAAAAAAAAAAAAAAAAAAAAAAAAAGGAAGTTGTCATGACTAATTGCCACTATTCATTGTTTTAATATTGGTACCAAGTAAATTTGACTGAATGAACCAAGAGTTCACCTCCTCCCCCAAAGCTCTCTGATGCTGGAGGCCTGCTAATTGCTTTAGAAACAAGTGACAGACTTCTGTCTTCTACTTTGAGGCAGCAGTGCAAAGGGTTGGTTGAAAAATTTGGCAGGAGAAACAATGATTTTAAATATATCATTCAGTTTAAAGGCAACCAAGCATAGCACAATAACACAATGGCTGTACCTATACCTGAACTGGTGAAGAGAAACACAGATTTTGGGCAATTTTCATGTTATGTTTTTCAGCTTTCCTGTGACTCTGGCAGCTCTGTTTTATTCTCAATACAAATAATTAATTAATTTGATGTCCTGTCAACAGGTATAACTCTGCTTCAGGAGACAAAGTCTGGAGAAACGTTTGACCTTTTAGATGTTTAGCCAAACATAAACTCTACCTAAACAACTGCTGTTTGCCCACCATTAAGAGTGGCACATTATTCCCTACTCATGTTGACTGTACTTTTAGCATCTATTTAGCTGCATGAAATTACCTCCTTACTTCACACAGCTGGAACACTTATCAGCATAACCAGTGACAAGGACAGGCTAAAAGTGCCTTTATTGAGATCATATGCTATTTCTAAATGCACAACTGCCAGTAGAAAAGGAATACTGTTTTT
This sequence comes from Strix aluco, assembly GCF_031877795.1. Classification (NCBI taxonomy): domain Eukaryota; kingdom Metazoa; phylum Chordata; class Aves; order Strigiformes; family Strigidae; genus Strix; species Strix aluco. The sequence continues at coordinate 54,152,847 of NC_133933.1, read as the reverse complement.
AAATGCTGAATGCACTAATCCTTCAGAAATTTGAAAGCATCTGAGTTTTATAGTTTAAGTGGTCCTTACACAGGCCACTCTCAGTATGCAAATTTTAGCACATAAACAAATCTCCGCAAATTCTGTACCTTGGATTGCACAATATTCAATATGAGCCTGTGTCTCAGTTTGCTTTGTACAACACCAATGATAATGAGAACTCAATGAATAGTGACGGAGCCTAGTGAATTAAAAAAAAAAAAAGTAATAACATTATTCTGTTAAAAAGTAGTCATTTTAATATTTGTAATTTTATTAAAAATCAATTACTTGATATCAACAATCCATCACAGACCTCTTTTTCAATATAGAATTAAACCTGACCTTCCTGTGTCTGAAATGTGTTCACAGCTATGGTCATTTATATACCCCAGTGAATAATATGCAGTAATGTTCAGTTATTTAAGCATCTAGAAATGGGACTTCAAAGGGAAACAGGACTGCCTATCTCCCCTCCCCCTTTGAAGTTATTAGGCATTTCAGTATTCATTTCAAGGGTAGATGATGCCAACTTGGGATACTTGAAAATCCCACCCAGAACCATCCCATTCTCCAGGCCAAGAAATACAACAGGTTAAAAATAATGATGCTGTGACTCTTTAATGTATATTTGGTTACAAATCCTCAAACTTGTAACATCAATGCAGAAGGGGTTCAGAACATGAACATCATCTGACACAGTGAGGATCAACCTACAAGCCTCCTATTACAGGGTCAGAGGCTGGACATTGTGGTCATCACAGAAGCGCCAGGACTAGGCACATATGTTCTCAGAGGAGAAAATAAAGACCTCTGAGTGTCAATCTCAGTGCTAAAGGGTCCATCACGGTGGTACCTGGACACCTCAGTACTTCTTGAGAAACCTTGCTAGGACATATTTAGAATTAATGATTTCTTGCTTCTATTTCCTTAAGAGTGTTTTTTGTCATATCCACCATCCCATCATAAACCATTGTGTCTTTCTTCTCAGTCTCTAGTATGTTTGTATCCTTCCATTTATCAAGAAATTTACACCTCATAGAGTCAAGCTATCCAGAAACAGCAGTTTTCATGCTATCCTCTTTGTCTCATGACTGATGCAAGTTTCTGGAAGTAAAAAAATACATGCACAGTTTAAAGGACAGAGCTAGCAGTGGAAAGCTAATTACCATCTAAGGCTGTGTCCACAGTGCTTTCAGTAGGCCAGGTACCCAGGTACAAGCTTGAGTTAACCAAGCCAAGCAGTACAGACCAGGAGCACCCACGACATTGCCCCCCAGTTCAGCTGGTACAAACACCCACTGTATCCACACTTCATTTCCACCAGTCTGAACACTGGCACACGAGCTATGCCACTCACCTTTCACAGTCACCCCAACCAAGGTCCTTTAGCACTTTATGCAAAAATACAGTGGAGCTCTAGATAAAATGGGAACACAGTCAAGGAGGATATCACTGCATCCCAGCACAAAGAACAGATAACAGCATGCAAGGAGCAGAATAAACATGCTGTACTCCCTTAGGAGAGTCCCTAAAATGCACTTAGGAATTTTACAGGCCAACTTCACTTCCACCTCACCCACTCACCTCACTAAAAGAAGTCAATGGTGTGATCTTACAAGATCCTACATGGCCAGCTCAGGCTTCTGCCCAGCCAGGGTCTTATTCGAGTCAAAGACCTTTTCAGCTTTTCACAGCTTGTCAGCAATCTCATCTGCAGCCTGTGGATGCTGCAGCCAGAGCTGTATTATTGGGCCTTGCCAGGTCTTCATCTAGGGAATGAGGGAAGCTACATGCACAGACTAATAATGCCCCTCATTCCAAGGGTCTGGACTAATACAAATCAACTACTTTCTCCCCTGGTGACAGTGCAGGTCAAGGTCATGCTGTTTTATCTGTCTCCCACACCTTGGTTCAACTCTTGGTGTTTGCCCGCAAGGGGATCTATAGAAAGCGGAGCAGCCATGAAAGATGCCAGGGTGCAGGTTTACACCCCCGAGGCTCTGCAGTTGCAGAGCAGGCAGAAAGGGGAAGGAAGGAGGGAGGGAAGGTACCCGCAAAAGGAGTGAGAACGGGGAGAGGAAGAACTGGTCTGTCTCTGCTGTGCGAGAGATCCTGATGGTGCAGCCTGGCTTGTCTGACTGGTGCATTGAGACGGTCAAGAAAATACCAGTGACTCAGGGGCTGCACTGAAGCTGGGAGGGGCTTTTGGAGCCCACAGCAGTTCATTAACCACATTTGCAACGTAATGGCTTTGTGCCATGCTGTCAGATTCAGGACTAAGCCACTGTGTTGTGTAACCTCGATGTTTCAATGATAAAAGACTGCCTGTTGTGATCTCAAGACACCTAAATTTCCTACTCTCCAAGCAGCTTGTCATGGCCAGCCAACCCCCCTCTGCCTCCCTCTGGTCTGCGGTGCAGTATCAGCGTGCAGTCAATAGGTCCAGTGAGAGCCAACAGCTTTGATGAAAAGCGAGGCAGCCTGGAGGAAGAGACCATGAGCCCAGGTTGAGTGCTGCATGGCCTGGTGTGGCGAAAGTACCTGACTGTGCTTCCCGCCGCTCCCTGTCCCAGGGGCTAATAGCCAGTAGCTTCTCAAAAATCCTGTCCTTTCATGTGAGCCCCTGAAAATGATAGAGAACACATCCCCACTCTGTGGATCAGGATAGCTACTGGCCCTGGAAGGGCCTTACAGAAATGTTACCTGGAGAGAAGGAAATAATGCCTTCTTTTTTAGAAAAGAGTAAGAAAACCTTTTACTCAATTTAAAAAAAATAATCAGAGCTCCATTTTTTTCCTCTGGGAAAATGGTAAAGTTCTCATTTCAAGTTAACTTGGATTGAATACTTCTTTAACTGCTTAGCACCCCAACTCCCCCACCCCCAAAAAACCCCCCAAAACCCAACAAACAAACAGACAAAAATATCCCCCAAGATTTGCAGTGCCTTGTTCCCTATATTGCCAGCACATGTTAGCACATTTGGCCTGAATTTCTTGACTCGGGCTTCTAAATACAGCTCTAAAACAAAAAGAAGAACAGCAACATTTACATCTTTCTGACTTTGCTGGTTTTGATTCCTCAATGTGTAATTGAGGAAGGTAGGGAGAGGAAGTTTAAGGTTAACTGAGTAAGTATTTTTTAAATTAGTACCTGGTAGGGAGGGGAAGGGGAGAAACTTTTACCCATTGTTTAAATGTCTTTTAGCTCATTTTATGCAAAACCATTCCTCAGATATGCCTTGGCCTAGAGAGTTCTGATTGTTTTATTCATTAGTCCTGCAGGAGACCCAGAGCCAATGACTGATTTTATGAGTTTTTTAGTGGCTGGCTGCAAAGCTCTGGAATTCAAAACCTGGGCCATGTTGCAGAAACAAACATAATCAGGTCAGCTGCATTCAGGCATACATTCACTGATGGGAAGACAGTTACACTAGGGAGGAATTTGGGCCACTTTAATTGCTGAGGGGAAAAAAAAAAAAAAAAAAAGAAGCTGAAGCTGGTTTGATTGTTCAAGCATTGTTCCTACTGAAGGTGTGTTTGTAAAAGTGAGTTAGAGGCCAGTGATAGGAGCTGCCCATGGTGAAGCTAACACAGCCTGGAGATGGACACTAAGACACTGCACAGAAAGCAGATTTAGATCTTCCTCTTTCCTCAGAGAGGAAATGCAGAAGGCATTTTATATCACCACTTAACCAGCTATTTTCTTATTTAGCACATTATAATTTGCTAATTGGTATGTTGTCATGCTCTGGAAGAAAACTGTAGTTTGAGTACAGGTTTTCAATAAAAGCAATAAAATGCAGACTCGTTATACTATACTGATAATATTTCACAGAATTTCCCAGTTCATCCATCATCAGTCAGCTTTTCTTTTTGCTCTTCCACAACCTTCCAGATTTATGTATTTTATCTTACTTGAAGGTCCTGATCCAGATTCCACTGATCAAAGGCCTTATCAAAAGACACTCCTTTCTTGAGCAGTACATAAATAGACTGTGAACCTCATTGGTGTTACTGAACCAAAGTACCCAGCAAGCATCCAAGAGGGACTTGACTGTTGTATAGGTAACTAAAGCATCCAGGACTGATATAGCAAAGGCTGAAAAGAAGCTTAGGAAGGGCACATGAAAGAACGTGATTCAGGGTTTAACCTACTAATGATAAGCATGAAATCCATTTACCGCGTTTCTGCCAGCTGAAGAGGTTCATGTACCATCCCCTGAGACATCTTTAACACACCAGAGTGCTGTGACTCTGACAGTGACAGAATCAGTCACAAACTCAAAAAGATGATTTGGCAGTTCCCTAGGTTTCTTCATCATTAGAAAGTCTCCCACTGACACCTACTGGTTTCAGATAAGGCCAGGAGTGAAAGAGGTGTAAGAAAGATGTTATGCACCTGATTTCATTGAATCATGGACTGGTTTGGTTTGGAAGGGACCTTAAAGATCATCTAGTTCCAACCCCCCTGTCATGGGCAGGGACACCATCCCCTAGACCTGGTTGCTCAAAGCCCCGTCCAGCCTGGCCTTGAACACTTCCAGGGAGGGGGCAGCCACAACTTCTCTGGGCAACTTGTTGAAGTGCCTCACCACCCTCACAGCAAAGAATTTCTTCCTTACATCTAATCTGAATCTACCCTGTTTAAGTTTAAAACCATTGCCCCTTGTCCTATCACTACACTCCCTGATAAAGAGTCCCTCCCCATCTTTCCTGTAAGCCCCCTTCAGGTACTGGAAGGCGCTATAAGGTGTCCCCAGAGCCTTCTCTTCTCGAGGCTGAGCAACCCCAACTCTCTCAGCCTGTCCTCATAAGGGAGGTGGTGCTCCAGCCCCCCAATCACCTTTGTAGCCTCCTCTGGACCTGCTTGAGCAGGTCAATGTCTCCATCTCAGGCAGGGGGCCCCAGAGTTGAATGCAGTACTCCAGGTGGGGTCTTACAAGAGCAGAGTAGGGGGAGAGAATCACCTCCCTCAACCTGCTAGTCACACTTCTTTTGATGTAGCCAGGATAAGGTTGACCTTCTGGGCTGCAAAAACACATTGCCAGGTGATGTTGAGCTTCTCATCAATCAACAAGTCCTTCTCCTCAGGGTTGCTTTCAGACTTCATTAGATGTCAGCACATTTTGATCATACTAATGGAAAAATCTCAACAGCTGAGGTAATTTTTGGTTGGTTTTTCTTCTGAGCATTTAGAACAACTTATTACCATAATTTGTGCCATATTTATTTTCTGCTTGACTCAGAACTGTCCTGTCACTCACCTGTTGTATCTTCTGGAGTCTGGGTCATCCGTAGCACCATTCCTAATTTATACTTCAGTCTAAAATAGAACAACAGAACTACAGTTTAACAAGAATCTTTTCAAGATCATATACAAAGTTAGATGTGAGCAAATAATTGTTCTGTATAATGAAGATTATTACACATGTTCAGAGGCCAAATGTTGCTCTAACAGGGTGTAGAACAAATTCAAGCTCACTGAATTACAGTGAAGTGACTCCAGGTCTGAACGCTGAGTGATGCGAAGGAGAGAAGTATTGACTCTCTGTGAGGAGCTAAAAAGATTTGAACAATCATCCTCTACTTCATTAAAACTGCAGCTTCTTTTCCTAAGATGGGAAGCCTCTTGTTCACTGAATGAAAATACTGAAGCAATTACACATTACTTACACACATAGTGAGATACACAGGTATCACAATAACATAAGTGGAGAGCTTAGTTCTTTTCAGATACTTCAATATTCTTACTTCCCCTCTCCTCATCAGATCTCAAATATCCTAACATCTACTAACCTAGTGTTATTTTAATAAAGACATCAGTCTTGTATGAAAATCTTTTTCTCTGCCCACCCTCCAAGGATGGTTTCCCTACACATAGAAAGGACTACACATAATCCATGGCAAGAGGAGAAATTCAGTCTTAGGCTTCCAGTAGTAACTAATGCATGCAAATGACTCAGATCTAGAAAGTTGTCATTAGGATAGCACAAGTTCCTGGACTTCTCTGGAAACAGATTGCTATCCAGAACTGCAGAGTCTTATACCTATAGCTGTCAAATCTCTCAAGAACTTCTTTAGATCATTCTAGGATATGTATCATTATTCCTTATCAGCCCTATGACAGAAGACAGACTGTCATATTTTTCCCCTTTACCTCTAAAATATTTATAAAAGCTTGCACAAAAATCAATTGCTGTAGCCTAGATAAAATTTGCATATGTGTGCTCTATAAATATTCCACACTATGCCCCTGATCCATCTTAAATTCATGTCAGTTTGACTTTATCCCATGGTAACACATCATGAATTCTCTCTCTGTAGACAAGTATAGATGTGTAGAGTACTAGGCCAGTTTTAATTATCTTCCTGTTTACACTAGCATAACTTAGTGAACCTGAGTCTCCTTCACAGTCCAGTATCTTAACTGCAGAATCATCCAAACTACATTTCAAAAGCACAGTGTAAATATTGTAATGAGTACACACTAAATACACTGGAAACAACAATTGCAAAGACATAAAAGACCTCTTCAGTCATCTAGTCTAGTTAGAGTAACATTTACAAGAAAAAGGGATGGGTAAGAAGGAAAACCTGCACTTTAGTTAGGGTGACTTCTTAATTCTTCCAGTTCAGAGAGTGGAGTGGGCAAGAACAGGAAATTTGGTAGGTAAGATCTTCTGCTAGGACAGCTTTCAAGCCGGAAGGCTAGAACTATAAAATTAAACAACCATAAGGTCAAACATTGAGGGTAGCAAGTTAGATCAGATCTTGGAGCAGGCGTAAGGAGATATGGAAGCTGTCGTATAAAATATCAGGGGCACACAACAGAGGCATGGAAACACTGGGTCAGTCCAAAAAAGACAGAGAGCCTCAGAAAGTCTGAGAATAAGTTAGGCAAATTAAGAAAGTAAAACCAAGTCCTGTCTTAAAGGACAAGACACAGGCAATTGAAAGCACAGGCTTTGTTGCCTCCGTAATAGGGAACAAAGCCAACATCCCAACAAAAGTGACACAGTCTGAAATTTAGCAATGCAGGCTACAGTCTGTGTGGTTAGGATCACTTGTCTGAGATGACATAAGGTCTTTGGTGGGGGTCAGTCAGGAATAGCAAAAGAAAGCCTTTGTCCTGCTTAGAGCTCAACCATGTCTCTCAGTGTGATTGGCACAAAAAATGGCAGGGGGTGGGGGGGCAGAAGGTCAAAAATATGTATTAAAAAAGGAGAAGGATTTTTGCCTAGAACAGGCCATCTGCAGGGTCTAATCCCTTGGCCTTCCCTCCAAAATCTGACATTTTAAAAACTTCAAGAACTCTATTTACTTGCTTCTGCTTTAGCCTGTCTACCTAGTTGCTGCTAGAGGGGTTGACAGTATTTGCAACACTTACTCTCTGTTTCTTTCCAGAGCAATACTGGCTGCCTTCATGAAAACCTGCACATCTTTCCTGAGTGCCTGTATTTCTGTAGCCCTTGAAGGCTTTGTTTCCATCCCATTGACCTGAGCCTTCAGAGCCTATGAGAATACATGAAAAAGAGTAAAATGTGAAGTCACATCATTGAATATTTATTTCCTTTGCTACAGGTTCTAGCACCATTTCAGTAAAATTCAGTTCTAATGAAAACTTCTGAGTGAGCTGCTTATGAGACTAAGAGTTAATATGGCCAGACATGAACAAAAAACCCTATGGCAGCTTTTAAAGTCACTCTAAGTTTTTTCCATTTATAAACAGATTAAAGGTTTGTTACAGATAAAAAAGAATATGGATGATTCCCTCTGTGTGTCACAACCAGCAAATATGAAGACTTGGACTCATGAAAACCCCTTGCTTTTGGACAATCAGGTGTTCTGCCACTGAGTGGTGTGTTACTTATCCTAGACAAAGCACTCATGCTGGACATCTTTGTGTCCTATGTCAAAGAATCATCTTAGACATAGGAGAACAGAGGAAGTAGGCAGGGCCAGTCAGGGATGGCTCTGACCTCAGGGCTTGACATCTCCTCTGTGTTCCTCTCCTACTTACATAGTGGAGCACACCTTTCACGGTGTCTCTTCCTTTTGTCAGAAGTAAGATGTCACTGGTGGGAGAGGTGGGGAGAAGGGGTGTGTGGCACTACTCCTGGCAACCTGAGGCCAATGTCATCCTCTGTACAACAGCACTTCTGCAGTGAAGCTGGCACAAAGCCTGATGTGGCCCTACCAAAGAGGACACAGAGGGACAGCAGGTTTGATACTTCTGAAATCCAGCACAGGATATTCAGCCAGTGCTCTGCTTATTCTGTAGCAGCTGCTGTCTCAGATTTCTCTACTGTGGGTTGCTGCTACAGACCTGTTGTAAACAATGAAGCAAAGGGCAAGCACTAGATCTCCTATGTCAAAGATTAGGTCAGGAAGTGCCCATATCTGACTTCAAATACTGAATTTCTCTGTAGCATCACCAAGGAAAGGAGTTAATATTGACAAGCAAATACTACCTTGTATTGTGCTATAGACAGAGAGTCCAGAAGCATCATCATGTACAGTTCATACTCACTCTAAATAAATTGAGAGGAAAGAAGATCATCAAAAAATGTTTAACAGAGTCCAGAGATTACAGACCCTTGTTTCAGTTTGGCTTCAGGAAAATCATACCTTTTGTGCTGTGACAGGTTTCTTATGCTATCACACATGGGTTTGTTCAAAACACAGAGGTAATCATTTGGATTTTTACTATGCCAATGTCATTCTCAGCACAGTTCACTTACTAGTTCACAACTAGCTCCTCTTCCTCAAGGATTTCTTGCTTGTAATGCCTGCCACCTCTTCCTTTCTCTTGCCTACAAATACGAGATTTTAGCAGGTAATTATTTTGTCAACAAATATGGAGGAATGACTTTTTTCCTCCTTCAGTTATTACTGGGGACAGTCAATGCAGAATTTCTACCATCACTAGCACCACATCACAGTGTACAGAATCAGAGTGCAACTTCATTTTTCACTTATAATATTTCAGTTGCGTTCCACATGCAAATCACTGTCCCAAGTGCCAAAGAAGAGAAACAAACAGATTTGGTCCCCAAATAAAGGATTTCAAGTGTCATCCTTCATCATAGTGAAAAATCAAAAGGAAAAAAAGAAGAGAAAACTGCCTGATAAGTCAGATAAAAATTATCACTCCTGACGTGTAACTGTCAAAGTGAGATTTGGAAAAATAATTCACCAGTAGGCTGCAGCCTGATTTTTTTCCTCAAACATTTTAAGGACTAGAGTTCAGAAGAAAAGTTAGTGAAGTTTGGGGTTTTGGGGTTTTTTGTGGGGTTTCTTTAGTAATGCTTTTATCAAAGTGAGTGGTAGCCAAATGTTTGGCGTCCATTTGTGTCACTCACAGAGTACATTGGGGAAACCTGGGAAACCATTCATAAGTCTTTCCCAAAAGCTGTCTGCCCTTCTCTCCTGACCATACAAAGACATTCAAGCAAGTGCAAATGTAAGTATTGCATGTGCTGCTGCTGTCTTGTAACCTGGGGGACACTGCAGGAAGAGTCATGGCTTGCTGCTATATGGTTAATTAAAAGACAGGAGTCACAGTAGGAGCACTGGGACACATGCAAGGGCTTGTCATCTCACCAGTAGGGCCAGCAGCAGAACGGGAACACACTAAAGACAAAATCACATGGCTTTTATAGCTATGTAGTTTAGTTTGCCAGTCAGGTATAAAAAAAGAATTGAAGGAAACAACACACACACAGTCATGGCCCTAACTGAACAAATGAAAGCAGTGACTGAAAACATAGCCTGCTCATATGCAGGAGCAGGCTTTCTCCCCAGCAATATTCCTTCTAGTCTTGTGGCCTTTGAGTCTGAAGATGATTTGCAGAAGTGCATAATTTCTTTTGATTTCTCCTTTCTTTAACATGATTAACGTGATGACGCTTATAGGTGGAAGTGGTGTCAGCTCAAATCACTGAGCAGACTGGAAACCAATTTTCTATAGAGGCTTATCTCTTAACGCTTCTATTCTCTGCTCTTGTTTACTTACCTGTGTACAATGGAGAAGGAGCAAAAATGAGGAAGAAATCAGCCATCCCTTTGAGACCACAAGTGATTAAATAAAAAAATGTTGCTATGATCTCATGAAGTTTGTTAGGTATGTTTGACTTTACCATGTAAGAAAGGGGGCAGAGAAAAGTTTCCTGGAGAATATAAATCTCCAGGAGAATCACTTTCCTCACTGTAGCTAAAAAAGGTTAGACTTCCCAGATGCACTGAATAAAAATTGACAAAGGGTATTGGGAGATAATGCATTAAAAACAGTAATTAAAGGACATTTCACTTATGTTGTGCTAAAGTTTAGGAATATTCCTTACCGTAATTTACTTCAGAATATCACCAAATATCAGAGAGCTGTTGCATATATCTTCAAATACTTCCTCAACAACCTGTAGTGGCTTGAAGCAGAGTGGATCACAGCCACAGATTTTCTGGAGCTCCTATACAGTCATCGAAATGAATTACTACATACCTGCATGTGCAGAGGGTGCTCTAAAACAGTTACTGTCAGAATATATTATTTTGTTCTAGTTCATGCCATTTCTCCTGACCGTATGCAATAAGAAATATCATAAGAATCCAGATCAAGTGATGGTCATAGCATGAATTCTGTATTTTGATCATCAGTAAGAAGAAAGCTCACATTCAACAAGACAGGATGTACTAATCATCAAAAAGGCTAGTAAAAAACAAAGAAGACACAGATTTGTGTGGCATAACTATTACATTATGTCTCCACTTATTGTAGAGTATCTTGCTCACATCTTTACAGCCAATCCTTCTATAACTTAGTCTGTCTATCTCTACTGACTTCAACAGATCATCTCCAGGTTTGGAAGAAGCAGCGCTTAGAACACATTGCATTCCTTAAAGCAACAGTTAGCTCAGAGAGACATAATTAATACATAAATAACCCGAGAAACCCTAGTTAAGGAATACAAGTTAAAATCATACACTTATAATCTCATGGTTATACATACTAGCTCTGAGTAATAAACCTGGGAGAAGGAAAGAAAGGGTGTCTTAGGCAACCTGTGCTGTGTGTTCCTCTGTCATGGGAATTTTTTCTCTAGAGTGCTGCTGGCCTCACTTCAAAGTGCTCTATTCCTAAGATTAACTTTTTTGGAACAAGCCTCTTAGGTAGATAATAGACTATGGCAGTTTTTCACTTTGTGAATACCCTTGTTTCAAACCAAGGCTGATAGAAAATTTGACCATTTAATCAAAGGGCAAAGATTGCCATCACTGCTAGTTAGTACAGCTTTCTGCTAAACTTTGTACCAGAGTTATATTATCTCACAAAAATTGTACGATTCAAATTGTTTCTGGGGAAAATGTTTTCTGTGAAAAAAATGCTTTAAAAATTACAAGATCAAGCTGTTATCCTGCTATAATACTGCACTTCTGTTTTGTTTTCCTCCATCCCTTCTCCCTTTTACTCTGGCCTTAGCCCAGAGGCATAGGAGAAATATTGCTTGAGGATATTTACCAAGGTGGGAAGTAGCCAACTTTTTGGCAAGTTGGTTAACTGTATGGCAGATGACACCTCCTAGAATCCAGAGGAACATGGATTATGCTGCTTCTCCAAGAGTTATACCCACAAGTAGATTGAATGAATTTGTCAACTCACTTCTCTCACTTTACATAACTTTTCTTGAAAAACTTTGGTAGGATGTTGGAGGTATACAAGAAAGACCTCTACTTATTTCCTAGATTATTTCTGTGCCCATTTCTGGTATACATAGCTCTGCTGTTGGAATGACTGTTTCAGTCAAGCCTGACCTCTCTATTTCCTCTGTCAGCAGCCATCTCTCCCCCAGTCCTGCAAATACCACTGCTTAATTCTCTGTAAAACGCCCTTGATAAATCAGCTGGCATCTTACAAAGGATGAAAAACTGTCGATAAGTACCATAGTGAGGGACAAGGTGCCAAATTCTTTCAACAATTAACTCTCATCTACATGAAATTCCAGTTCTCCAGCCCACAGTAGCCTAGTCATTTCTTAGTTTACTGATCCCCAACTGCTTTCATTAAGTTCCGCCCCTAATTTCTGTGAATCCAGTATCTTACTCTCACTCCTGCATTTGGCTCTGAGTGCTGATGAGATTATTAATACTTTCCCCAGGGCAGCAATTCAAACAACACAAGCAATTTCTGCAAGGTGTATGTGCTTAACCGATCAAATTCACTCCCCAGCCCACCCATCATGAGAGGCCAGTCAGAGTGCAGCAACTGTCTGTGCGTAAAGAGATAACCTGCAGCACACATAGAGAAGGTAGCTTCTTTTACAAATTATCTCAAATGTGCTGCTGGACAAGACACTGAATATACAATTCCTACAGATCTGCTGACTAACAGTGATTTTTCCCATACAGATTACTAGCTTGCAAGATCCTGCTTTACTGAATACTTAATGTTTCCACATGACAATGGAGGGAGGGTTAAACAGTGGTGTACAGATTAGGACTCAGGGTTTTGGAGCACATAGTAGATGTGTCTTACAAGTGTGCAACTAACAAACACATGGGATCATCTCTCTGACAAGAGGAGAGGTGATTTTGCCTAAACCCATTTCACCTTCCTGGAACACACATAACGAATCCACCCAGAAAGATAATGCAAAATTTACCTTTCCATCAACCTGGGGACTCTTTTTCTTACCTTAGCCAGCTTTCTTTCATGCTGCTCTGATACTTTGCTCTCTGTGAAATCATCCTGTAACAGTTCATGCTTTGACTCCTTTTGGAAACGTAAGAACTTTTTAAACTATTCAGTTTTAGTCACACGAGCCAAATATAAAGGTATGAACTGGTATTCCTCCTTGGCAAGATCCACAACACACTGTCGGCTGTTCTTAGCTGGGTTGTTTTTCAGTAACATAATCTCTGACACATCTAAGTCATCTCTTTTGATACAAATATGGAGTCCATCAGTTCCCTCCTCTACTTTCTTTTTAAGTGCTTTCAACTTTGATATTTCCAGTGGAGTAAAAAAATCTGCTGAGGCACCAACACTGGTCACAGGTGATTGTGGATGTCTGTTGTTAGGGCAGGAAGATTCAGCCTGCGCTGGAAGCAGAGGGATGCTGGAACAAAAGTTACCTGAAAATCCTTTCATCTTCCTTGCTCTCTCATTTTTAGCTTGAATTGATTTATTTCTGTCATGAAACTAGTTTTTTTCCTGGCAGACTACCATTGTCCCTGTTTTATTTTCTCTGAAGGTTTATAAAGCTTGTTATGATTTAAGTGTCCGGACATGTAAAGTTTAACATCTATTCTGTAGGCTGTTTCCACCCTATCTAAGAGATGAGCCAGGCTCTTCACTTGACAGTTTCTCTCCATGATGAAACAGATTGTGTAGCACACACTTAAAAGAGGAAAGACAAAATACACTTTAAAAAGAGAAAACTTTAGATGACAAAAACTTTCATCACAGAACAAAATTCTTCCACTTTTAGAACAGAGTATTTTACATAGACATGGCTTACAAAAATGTGCTACCTTCCTTCTTATCCACAGCAATATGCAAATAATCAGACAGACCTGGAGACACCTGTGGGTTCCTGCAAAGCTCAGCCTCTGCCTGCACTTCTTGGTGACAGTCTCTGACCTTTTCCCCCAGGACTCACCATGAATTCTGCTGCTTGAGAGAGCAGCTCTTCTGCCCGTTCATTAACACTAGGCCTAAGGCTGGTTCCCTTCTATTGTTTATCAAAAATCCCCTTCAGAAACTCTCAGTATTCTTACTGGTGTGTTGTTTTAGAAATTTAGGCTTCATAATTTTAACTTTATTCATTGTTTGATAATACTTTGTTACTGGCTAATCTTCTGTGAGGTCTTTACTTTCATTAGTTCTTCCCTTGTCATCTACTCCTTTATGTTATTTATAGAGAGAAGTCATGACTCTTTTCAGCCTTCTTCCTTTTGCCCAAACTCAGTGTATGTTGCTTACATATAAACATATGTTTTTAAGGTAGACTCACCATTCTTCTAGTCATCTCAGTAACAATGCTTTGCTCCTCTTATAGTTACACAGAGTCACAGAGCGGTTGACATCAAAAGGTGCCTCTGGAGATCATTAGTGTAACCCCACTTTTCAGAGCAGGGTCAACTACAGTAGGTTGCTGAGGGACATGTTTAGTTAGGTTTTGATTATCTCCAAGGATGAAGCCTCCACAACCTCTATGGGCAGCTTGTTCTGACACTTGACCGCCCTCATCATGAAAAAAAGTTGTTTCTTGTGTTTAAATTGAATTGCCTGTGTTTTTGTTTGTGCCCATTGCCTCCTGTTCTGTCACTGGGCACCACTGAGAAGAGCCTGGGTCCATCCTCTTTGCTCCTCCCATGAGGTATTAATACACATTGATAGCACATTGAAGAAAAGACTCAGGGGGTCTTCTCTTCTCTGGACTGAACAGCCCCAGCTTTCTCAGCCTCTCCTCCTATGTCAGATGCCCCAAACCCTTAACCATTTTCATGGCCGTTCACCGGACTCATTGCAGTATGTCCATGTCTCTCTTGTACTTGGGAGCCCAGAACTGGACCCAGCACTCATGAAGGATCTCATCAGTGCTAAGAAGAGGGAAGGATCACCTCTCTCGGCCCCTTTGCAACACTCTTGCTCATGCAGCCCAAGATGTGACTGGGCGTCTTTGCCGCAAGGGAGCAAATAGCCTTTGAGTTTCTCTGTCTTGAACATGAATGACAGGACCGTTCACAGCATTTACTCATGTTCCCATTTTTAAGTGTTGAGCCAGTTTGAGTGATTGTAAATTAAAAGGACTTTTGATTCTAAATTAAGTTTATTTAGTTGAAATGAAAAAGAAAAAAGAAGAAATTTAAAAATTCTGAGAGGACAAAAGTAGCATTTTCTGCCAAACTGTCATGGAGCTTGGATCGACGCATTGGATTAGCATAGATCTGACATTGCCAGAACAACATTGGCAATGACATCCCTGGAGCACATTTACGAAGAAAGGATGCCCATACTTACCATTAATACGCCTCAACCTTAGACCATAGCTCCTTTGGGATAAAGATGGCACAGTCCATTCTCATGACTCAGAAGGCCCACAAACATTACAGCTGATAACTAGTTGGCAATTGTGGTGGTAATGACTTTGTCATCTATTTACTGACTCAGCATTAAATAGTGCAATAAACTCAGGTAACATCATGACATTACTAGCATTATCCTAACACTTGAGAAAAATGTTAGGCTGATTTTCCTAATTTTTTCTGGAAGGTGAGACATTGCTTGATTTCTTTTTTGGGGGTGGGGAGGAAGGTGAGATCACCATCAAAAATGAAAACTTTTTTGTAACCCATATTATTGTACTCTGGCTCAGAGTGACCTAATAAATGAGTCACTGTTGCACTCTGGTGTATTTAGAAGTGTTTAGGCTTATGTACACAGATACTCTGGTCTTGCAGGACCTTGTTTCCCTGGGGGGTGAAGCCCACAGAAGCAGAATAAGGAAGACAAGAGGTCTGTGAGCTGTCTCCAAATGGAGAGGAATTTGAAGGAAAACAATGCAACTCCTTTCCATGCTGCACTGAGACAAAGGACCAGGCACCAATCAAGGGGCAGGTTGGTGCTTAGGCCAGTTCTCTGTACCTCAGGGAGCTGGAACCAACCTTAAAACGGCTGCACACCCTGTCAGAAACCCACACAACATATGAAAGACACTCAAGCCTGCAGGAGGCCATACTAGGTCAGGGCACAGCCTGACCTCAACATCCCACACCCCAAACCCAATAACAGCCCATGAGAAAAGTAACGAGAAAGGCAAGAGTACATTTGCATTAATTGTCAGAGTGTGCCAGGGTGCCCAAGTGGCATTTGCTATCAATGCTAGTACAGGCAAGGCCAGCTTCAATGAGTTAATATTTTCAAGTAGCTCTTTTGTCTCCCTAGTACAGCTTGCTTCACTTCCTCAAGATGGTGACAACTTAATGTGTCTAAAACAGGTTCCTTTTAGACCCTCCCGCCTTCCCAGAAAAGCCAGTTTGCACATCTTTTGTATTAGCAGCACGCCACTGCTTTTCCTAGCATGCTGACCCTGCCCGGTGGTGAACTCAGAGGGCTTGTAGCAAGGAGAGGCTTGAACCAGCAAGCCAACAGTGTTCTTACAGCGATAACCTTTGTCCAACAATTCTGAAATGGCAGGACATGTTTCTTCCTGAAGAGATACAGTCCCTTCACACAAATGCATGGAACCACTGCCTCTTCATTTCAAACAGTGCAAGACACCATGAATTGAATACATTAATGTAGTCACCCTGCTCAGTATGGAAGGTGGTGGAAGAGATCAGAAATGCCAAAGCGAACTTGTTTCCTTCAGTCATCACTGAAATGGTGAGCAGGTGGCTGGTACAGGTAACATCCGCAAGAGAAGAGTAAATAAATGTTAAAAAACCTAATAGCCTAAATGAGCAGATTAGACAGCACTTAGAGTAATGTGTTGCTAATTTGGCTGAACCTGGTGAACATCTGTCTAGTATATGTGAAAAACTGCCTGAAACAGTCTCAAACACATTAGCAGTTACTTTCAAGAATGACAGCTGGGGACAGGTGAGCCACAGATGATGGGAACAGCATAAATACAGTGTCTGTATTTAAAAGAAGTAGGAAAAGGAAAAAGGAGGCAAGTAAAAGCTCAGCAACTTTACCCTCAACTTCCAAAAAGAAAAAAAAATGCTGGAAAAATGTAAACTTGCTCTAAGCACCCAGATGACAAACAAGGAGCTGAATAATAGCCAGTATGATGATTTCAGAGTGTTAGTGCAGGGGAGAAGCAGTAGCTGTTGCATATTTTGACTTTACTTAGGCTTTTGGCATTGTCTGTGTAGCATTCTTATGAGCAAGCAAAAAAAAAGAAAAAATAATCTAGATGGAGATAGGTTAGCATGGGTGCAATTAAAAAACCCCAAAGCCAAACAAAACACAAAACTCTGTAAAACTATATTCAAAGAGTGGTTATAAAGGTTCCCTGTCCAGATGGAAGAGGTACTAAGCAGTATTAGACGGAGATTCATTCTGGATCTGTATCTAATTTTCCCAACATTTTTGTTTACACTATGGAAGATGGAATACACAGTATGTTTGTTAAATTTGCAGATGACATGAAATGGAGAGGGGATGCAGATATTCTTAGAGACAGGATTGAAACTGAAAATGCTCTTGATAAATTGGAAAATTCTGAGAACAGCTGGATGAACTTCAATATGTGCAGAATCAAGCAGCTGCCCAGTGCCCAGCAACAGCTGGCTCAGTAGAAAATTGTTTAGAAAATATCTGGGGAATATGGTAGCTGATATGGTCAGAACAAATCAACAGTGTCAGTATGGTGAGCAAGACAAATGCCATTCTGGGATATACAGGCTAGTGCTCAACACACAGGAAGTGGGAATACTCCTGTCAGTGTGTCCAGCACAGAAGAAGCTTCAGCCAAATGTTATGGCCAGTTCCATGCACCACTCTTCAGGAAAAATTTAGGACAACTGGAGGATTCCAGAAGAGAGTGAGCTGAAACCATAAATGAGAAGAAAATGCATGTGGATGGAAGATTTTAATTTAGCCTGAAGAAGAGACCAAATGAGGGAGATATAGCAGAAAACATGTTTGTAGCATGACTGCAAAGATTTTATGAGTTCAGGTATTAAAAAAGTCTCCAATGTTACAGAGCATGCCTTGCTTTTCCCAGTTTTCAAATGAGCAGCCTGGGGTGACCAAGAGCAGACCCTAACTGTTCTTGCTACCCAGGAAAACAGAATGGGGACTGATAGACACAGCCAGAAAGTCAAATCCTGACCCATCAGCCTAGACAGCATGATAACCCACAGAATCCCATTGCTATTAAATGGTATTTGAAGTGTGTATTTAAATGTGATGCAGTCAGAGCCTTGGTTGACATATCAAGAAGCAATACATTTAAATGGGATTGGCTCACTGGAAGAAGGACCACTGGGGAGAAGTAGGAGAAAGCATGTGGATATGGGAAGGTTTTAGGTAGCACAGAGTAAATATTATAAACTGACAATTAATAAGGCAGAACTATATTATTCCTTCAACAATATGATACAGGGAGCAAAGGGGAGTGGGGAAGAAACCTTTTAATTTTCCCCTCCTACCACTCCATTCTTATCTCTGTTTCTTTTTTAATTGTCACTTCTAATTCCAGAACTGTTTAATTGTTCCCATGATTGATTTGTGCTGGAGGGATGGAAACGAGCATGATAATAAGGTCGTGATTTTTTTCATAGAAACATGCGAAAGAAAGAGCATATTGCAGCATGTTGAGTAGAGGAGATGCAGCAGCAGCTGCTACTGAGAAGAATCTGCCTAGACAATTATATTCGCTCTTCTTTTCTGTCTTTAAACAGACTCAAAACCCTCTTGTGGCGATTACCATTATTTATTCTAGAAATGTAACAGTAGGCTGGCTAGGTGTAGGGCAGAAAAGGAGGCTGTTTTCCCATTCAGAATATAGCCTGGGATGGCCCTAAAGGGAAGCCTAGAGCTGGGTTGGGATAAGTTGATACTCAGATGCTGTCCTTTCATTTCCTCCCCGGGGAGATCATGGTAGTCTGAAAACCTCAACACAAAAGCAGCCCTGAGTTCAGTCCTCATTTAAGCTGAAACTTCAAGGTCTAAGTGGGTAGGAGATGAGGCAAAATACAAGGTAAGACACAAAACAAAAGCAAGCAAAGTGTCTGTTATAAAATGGTTTTCTTGAACAGTTCAGGAGCAGGAATTCTCTAATTTATCTTCTTAGTGACTTCATCCATGAGCAGATAGCAAAGGTGAATACCTCAGGGCCTATGTTTCCTGCTAGGGAGTAGGTCTGCATCTTGTCACTATCATTTCTGGTAATAAGTGGGAGGGCAATAAAAAAGTGAAAGCTTCCAAAGGCATTGGGCAACATGCTGGGCATCACAGGCCCTTCCCCTTCCAAGACTATCTCCACTGAAAGTAAGAGTAGTCTGCTTCTAAAAAATATCTCACCATGCCTCTATAGTCTACAATAAGATAAAACACTGCTCTGAGAAGGAACTAGGTCTTTGAACATGTCTGTATAGCATAAACGCAAGCACAAGAGGATGGGAAACTACATGCTTGTATTTTCCCCATGCTCAAGTGGGTCCAGAGGATGGTCACGAAGATGATCCAGGGACTTGAGCATCTCCCTTATGAGGAGAGGCTGAGAAAGTTGGCGTTGTTCAGCCTGGAGAAGAGAAGGCTCCGGGGACACCTTATAGTGGCCTTCCAGTACTTAAAGGGGACTACAGGAAAGATGAGGAGGGACTCTTTATCAGGGAGTGTAGTGATAGGACAAGAGGTAACAGTTTTAAATGGAAAGAAGGTAGATTTAGATTAGATATAAAGGAAGAAATTCTTTACTGTGAGGGTGGTGAGACCCTGGAACAGGTTGCCCAGAGAGATTCTGGATGTCCCATCCCTGGAAATGTTCAAGGACAGGTTGGACGGGGCTTTGAGCAACCAGGTTTAGTGGAAGGTGTCCCTGCCCATGACATGTCTACAGGAGAAGTTCCATGTCTACAGCTGGAATGGCCTAACCCCACATAGCTGTACATGCTAGGGACAAACTGGATAGGTAGCAGCTTTGCAGAAGAGTACTTGAGGGGTCCTTTTGGGCAAGCTGCACAAGACACAGCAGCACGCCTTGCAATGAAGGCAGCTAACCACATACTAGGCTGCATAAGCAAGCGCATAGCCAGCAGACAAAGGAAAGTGCTTATTGCCCTCTACGCCGCACTGGCAGGCCATGCCTGGAATATGGTGTCCAGTCTTGGGCCCTATAGAGCAAGCAAGACATTGACAAACTGGAGATAGTCCAGCAGAGGAACATTGAGTTTGCTGAGATGCTGGAGCATGGGCCACCCTAAGAACTTTTTCATATAGCCCAGAGTTGAGACCACTAACAAGAAGCAGGAAAGAAATTGCTGTCTCCCACTGCAACAAATGGTAGAGAAGAATTAGCCTCTTCTCAGAGGTGCACAGTGAAAGGGCAAGGGGCCACAGCCATATGTTGCAACAAAGGAAAAATAGGTTGGACGTAAGGAAAAATATCTTCATAGCAAGACTAGTTCAGCACTGAAGCATGTGCCCAGAGAGGCTGTGAAATCTTCATCCTTGGAAGTATCTGCAAATTCACTGGATAAGGTCCTGAGCATTTGATCAAAATTTCTTAGGCCAGCATGGAGCAGGGCTGGATTGGGTGAACTCCAGAGGTCCCTTCTGATTTAACTTTTTCTATGTTTCCAGGAACATCTTTAAACTTGCAAATGAAACACCATAAAGTTAGGAAATACCCTAATGTGCTTCTCCTCATCCTCTGTCTT
Organism: Strix aluco; assembly: GCF_031877795.1. Classification (NCBI taxonomy): domain Eukaryota; kingdom Metazoa; phylum Chordata; class Aves; order Strigiformes; family Strigidae; genus Strix; species Strix aluco. The sequence continues at coordinate 54,132,436 of NC_133933.1, read as the reverse complement.
GTGCATTCAAGCTGTGCACTGCAGGTGGCAGAGAAGCAACAGGAAAAAAGAAGCAGCAGCATTATTGTAGTCAGTGTCTGAAGGATGTGAGTGAGGCAAGGTCTGTAGGAAGAGGTAATCTCTTTTATTAGACCGACTGATATAGTTAGAACTTGGATGGGATTTCAGGCACGCAAATGCTTCTTCAGCCCAAAAATAGAACCAGCCCACTTCAGTGCTAAACACAGGTTGAAAACAGTTACTCTGAATTTAGCTAGCTATATTTATCAACTAGACCATCTGAGAAAAAAAAACCCACATAATTGGCACTTTCAGAGTAGAAGAGATGTTAACTACGTTTTCATCTCTCCTTTAGATATACCTCCTGAAGGAGGTAGAGGGATATTTTTGCCCACATTAGGGTGGAAGAGAGGTTTGAAATGCGACAAAGCAGCTCAGTACGGCTGAACACAGCTTCCCAGGATTCAGGGAAACTTGGAATGCACATGGCAAAACCTATGCATGTGTGCCGGAGCCCAGCGTGAGGTTTTGGACAAGGTCACTGAGCTGGGGTGGCCCTGCAGCATGTGCCACACCAATCCCTGCTCGCCAGCATGGACTACGTGGGTGATGCTTGGCTTTTCCTGCTACGTGGAAAGTCCACACATCAGCTGGAGGCTGGGTGAAGGCCTCACTTGCTGCACCCCTCCTGGCTTCCTCACCATATGCTCAACATTCCACCTGGCCCTTCAGCCACAGTTGGGTGACAGGAACTAGTGCCTCAGCCCTGGGGTGCTCACGTGATCTTCTGGCCACCACCAAGGCCTGGGCAAAGACTTGGGGCTGTTCTCACCACAGGCCCTAACCACCACCACGGACATGGGCTGGATGCCCCACTGTCCTCAGGACCCCCACCCAGCACCAGGGCAACCCCCTGGTCCTGAGCCTCACCTTCCCTCAGTCACCTTTCAGCTTGCGACTTAAGGCCAGACCCAGACTTGATTTGGGATTGGTCCTGTGAGGTGCTGGTCTGTCATCCCGCTGCCCTCTCCCAAGGCTACAGCAGGGTCCCCAGATTTACCGCAGGCACCCATTGCTCCTGCACAAGCATTAACCTCCACTTACAAACCGTCCCCTCCCCAACCCAAGGTCAGCCCAACACACCTCTCCCGTCCGGCCGCACAGCCCTCCCGCTCACCCCTCAGGGGCCCAACAGTATTGTCCTGGAGGATGGGTGCTGGGACACACAATGCACCCAACCAGGCTTTTGGGATAGCCCCAGTTACTTCTTGTGCTAATTATTACTACTTCTTGCACTAATTACTGTTTTCTCCAGTTTTGTCAAAAATGGCTCAACTGACACTATTTCAAACCCCCACAGACAACCAAAACCAATGCATCCCTTGTCCAAAAACATCAGTTACCAAAGGAAAAAAAAAGTGTGTGGGGGCAAAGCACTTCTCCTGACATGTCCCATTTTTGGCAAACTTTCCCTCCACCCCCCCTTTCTCTGTTCCCTCCCTGTCTTTAATTAGATTTACTTTCAAAATTTGTCCTGAATTTATGTGTCATGTAACTAAAGGTCAATTTATTTGGATGCAATGCCTAGCTGTTACTTCTTCCCTTCCTCTGCCCCTCCCCCTGAATATGGATGGTATTTTCTACTTTGGTCATGATACCCTTCATCCAACCTACCTTTTAAAAATGCTCCTGAGCTCGCAGTACCATATACCGTGACCATTCATACTCCCCAGAGGCGAACTGAGCACAGATGAGCAGTTTTGGCTCCTGTTCAGACAAGGCTGACTTCTTTCCTCTTGACTTGGTCTCTACCTCTTCTCTCCTCCTGCCTCCCTCTCTTCTCCACTTGCCCTCACTTGCTTCCCTCCACCTCATTTAAAGAAAAAGCTGTGGCAAAGCAAGCCCAAGTCAAGGCTGCTGGGGAGCACGGTGATAACAAATCTGAGGCACCCAGCACCCATTTCTGAAGTAATTCCTTCTCCTGGGAAATGTGGGCATCCACCTGCCGCTTACAGTAAGGGAGACTGTGGAGGTTCCAGTCCAGCTGTGGGGAGCCAGGAGGAATGCCTACACAGAACACATGCTTAGTTTGGGTGTTTCCTGGAGATCTGTGACATTGATCCTGTTCCCACTGCTTAGCTCCTACTGCCCCGCTTTCCTTTCCCTCTTTCACCTGCCTGCAGATGCCTTTGTTTCACTGGTACAATTTACCTTCCAAGTCTTGCACAAGCCTTCTTGTCAACATAGGAGTGGAGAGGGCCTCGGCCACCACCCTCACCTCCTTGAAGGGTGAGGCTTCATCTATTTCTAAAGAGACTGTGTGACTCAGGTATTACAAACACAAAGGAGCTGAAGGACCAAGACCTTACATCTAGTCCTCTGATAATGCTTGGTTACATTGGCTAACCTACAAAAAACATAGTGCTCTTGTCTGAGGAGGTTTCTTTCATTGACAGAGGACCAAATCTTTTCATTATACATCAAAAATATTTTAACCTTTAAGGAAAGAGGGTTTCCTGCTTTGTTTTGCTGACAGAAGTCAGTAACCGAAGATTTTTAGCCTTGGACTGACCTGAGGTGCTGCGTGGGTGCAGTGTGGAGGACGAGCAACAGGCCTAATCCAGCAAAGCTGAATAGCCATATCCTCACACAGTCACACCAGTATCTAGTGAGAGACCAGAAGCAGGATGAAGTCAAGGCACAGGCCTCTTCAGAAATTTCAGGTGACGTGAGGTGACTGTACCAGAAGGACATGTCACATGGGGAACATGCTACAGGCAAGTCTGTTCATTTAAAATCAAAGAGGGGGAAAAACCATACGGTAAATGGCCTGTGGAAGAGGTGAAAGAAAACAAATGATAGAAAGTCTTAAGACCATGATATCCAGCAAAGCCACAGACAAACTGAGCCTCCATGAGTATCAGACCAGAATTCCAAATCTGCATCAAGCTGTTGAATCAAAATGTAGACATGCTGATGACATTGTAAGAGTACATGAGAAATAAAGTGGAAGATAAACTGTCCCTGACAGATAGCAACAGGCACATGTCTGACCAACTTTAGGACCATCACCAAGGCCCCATCTTCTTAGCACAGTTGTCCCATTACATACGCATTAACCTGAAAATCTCATAATTGGTTCTCAGTGCAGCTAGAAAGGAAGAACTACAAAAAAACCGACACCACCACCAAAACAAAACCCCAAACCAAACAACCATACCAATGTTTGTATGTTAATCCTACAAGCATACCTAATGAAATCCATTTCTCCAGAAATTTGAGTAATATCAGACTGCATGCCTGATTCCTAACAAACTAGGTGACAACCACTCCAGTAAACATCGAGCATGGCACTGGGTCATCGCACCTGCCTGGCTCAAAAGGCTGTCCCTAGACTGGCATCCATCCCTCAAACTGGCACACAGCAGCTCGAGCTCCTTCTCCAAAGGATCTCTGGTTTATGCTCAAGAGTCACAAAGCAGTTGGACCCAGTTATAGTTTAGAATAAATCTGAAACCTCCTATCTGCGCCCAGCAATGATCATTCCTAGCTAGCATTCCTATGTACAGTGACCACAAATCTAGCTAAGTCAATATAGCTTTGCTACTAGTGAAACATGTGGGCGACAAGCTGCAAAGCCTCTCTTACCTCTGAGATATTGTTCCTGCTCCTCAGACTATGTTTGTGTAAGGGGAAAAGAAGTGGTAGCATTCCTTCCGTTACTGTTGGTGCTACAGTGGGGCTTCTGTTTACAATGAGCAACAGAAGAGGCTGCCAAGAAACCAGACCTACTGCTACAAATTTTATGGATCTTACCCCTCAAATGCAAATATCTTATGGTTGTTATGTATTTGTCACAGTCATGAGTTCCATTTACTTTAATTTCATATTGTTATTACATAAAAAGACACAATCAACCAGAGGGCAGGAGGTCTATTTGAAGGATGGGATGTATTTGTTCTGCAAGCCTCAGTGAGGGGCCCAAACCAGACTACTGCAGCTGGAAGTGACCTTGTGCTCAGATCCATGGGGCAGCTCAGAGGCTGCCCTGTGGTGTATGGAAGAGGCAGGATGAGGGCAGACTTTATCTCAGTTATCTCTGGCACAGAAACAGGCTGGATGCTGTGTTGAGACAGATGTGTAATCTGGGCTGTGTAGTGGGCCTGGGCAGGCTCAGACAGGTACCTGTGTCAAAAGCAAGCTCCAAAGCTGGGAAATGGGGGCAAACATAATTTGCATTATTGGAGTAGATCTGAGATCACTACCATCCATCACTAATTACGCTGCTACCTTCAGAGGCTAAATGGACATTGTACTTTAGGGACTGACGATGATTTAGGCATTTACACCTGTCCCAATCCCCCTCTAAGACTGGTCTTTATGAAAGGAGTCAGCAGGATCTTTCTGTGAAAATTCTCCATGAACACAGTCGGGATCCAGTTCCAATTTTTCTGCATGGACCAGGACAGAGCTGAAGGCTCTAGGGTACAGAGGAGAAACATCAGGAGGCTGAGGGACGCTTACCATAGAATTGGACTAATTCAAACCTGTCTGCTGTGCAGGGCAGGCTTTGTACAAAGGACAAAATGGACCCCTTAAAGGAAGGCCATCCATCAGAAAGTGTTTACAGGATCTGGGGACAGCACCGCAGTCCAGTTATTCAACAGTCACAGCATTCAGTCTCATCAGTACCAGTGGGAAGACTGGGGTCAACACCAGCAGGCTCCAGAATTAGATTTAAGAGAGTTTCTAAACTTAAATCCTTAAACAAAACCACAAGTCCTTAACAAGTCAAAATCTAAGATCATTTCCAAATATGTGCTACTTAGCTGTTTGTCTCCATCCCAGTTTCATAATCACACTTTTGTCCCAGAAATATAACCTGTATGTAGTCCAAAGCATTGCTGCACTTAGTCTTGAAACCAGAGTTACCTGTTAGGAAGCATTGTTTCCTGCTGCAGACAGAGGCAAAATATCTCTACATAATGCATTTTAAACAGGAAAAAACAAGGTAAGTCCAGACTCGTTCTGAGATACTGCAGGCAAGTTGCATTGTTTAGGTTGTGGATTAGGAATGCGAAAAATAGAAGTTTTCTGATATTCATACAGTATGTGGGGTTTCAATAGATCTTATTCTTTTACCATAATTCTGAAGTCAAAGTTTAAACTGTAAATCACAGTCTGATCTCTTAAGTGGCTTTCCAGCAATGTCAGACTAGACCTCCCACTCCCTGGTGCCTTCATTCTCCTACCATAAAACTTTTGAATGCATTGGCTGATTTAATCCAAACTTCAGGGGCAACAGTCTCAAAAAGAACAAAATTCCACATTTTATAAAACAGGTGGCTGTTTAGAGAGAGGACTGGGTTCCACCCCATAACTTTTCATTCTGTTGATGAGTTTCTACAGAATATGGGAGTCTGTGAATCACAGCCAAAGCATAGCAAGAGATGGATTGTAATGCAAAAGTGAGGAGAATTTCAAAGTTATGTGTAAAGACAGCAGAAAACCTAACTTAATTTTTTAAAATGAAGAATAATAATGGAAATGCACAGGAATACGGGCTTCATCACTCTCATGGGTCAGAGGAATACCTGTTTGGGAACACAGTGCAGGCTCAGGTTCTTTGGGTAAGATTTCACATCAGCTCTGCTCCTGTGGGTTCTACCAGTTAATATCACTGGGAACGGAGATAAGAAACAACATGGACTCCTGTCCCAGAGTCTTTTCTGCACAGGGGTATATTTGGTTTCGTTCTGTCTATTGCTTGTTTTGGTGATTGGTATAGATCACCTTTACCAGTGGCACTTACCTCTTCCTTGTTAAACAGAGAGGACTCACAGTCACACTGCGTACCCTCTGATCCTATTAACACAGTGACAGTGATGTGCAGAGCCGTTTCTGGGTTAGATCGCTCTAAACAGTCAGGGCTAAGTGAGATGCAGTCCCACATAGGTGTATGTGACTACAAGAGAGAAAAGTGGCTGCACCTTTCCTAAAGCTTTCCCTGGCCTGTCAACACCCTATTTCTAACAAGCTGGGGATCTGCCATATGCTAAGTCATTGAGAAAGTTATTTCTCAACATTTCAACATTTTAAAACACCAGTGTTTTGCTTTTTGCAGTTTATTTTTCATAGTTTAGTTATGAAGTCTGTTCCTGTGTGTTCCCAGCCTGTTGCTACCATAAGTGTTCAGATTATATTATTTCCAACAATCATAATACGTATTTAGAGTCTCTATAACCTGGAGAAGTAGTATCCAGGTGGTTTATTATAAATTTAGATGCAACTATCCTCAGAGTAAAAAAGATGTTTTTTTCAAAATATCACTCTCTCTAATGGAGTTTTCACAAGCACTTCCCTAGGTTACTTGTGTTTGAAACAGACACTGAATGCAATTGTGGATACAGTGCTGGAGAACCATATAGGCTGTGAGATAATCCTGATTTGGATGAACACTGGAGGGTCATGTGGAGAATTACACAGTTCACATTTGGTTTCTCATCTTATTGCAGAATGTGGCATATTCTATTTATTTCATTTTTTTTTCCCTGAGGTGAAAGTAACACTAGTGAAACTGATGTTCCCAACCAGTGTATCTCCAGGATAACTTGGCGAGACAAACTCTAGAAAGGAAGATAATTCCGTCTGTCCCAACCCATCCTCTCTCCCTGCTGAGGTTACCAGCATCCCTCTCAATTCAGGACAAGCATGGCAGTAATGTTACTTATGGAAGGAGAGAAAATGGGTTACATCCATCAGGCTACCCTGTAGAGATCATAAAATACACACTTCCAGGCTGTGTCAACCTCATTAGCCTTGACTGCAGCAGCATAAATATTAAATTACAGCATTCTCAGCCACAGGACTCTTGTTTAAAATGTAGAGTTGTTACTACAACACAGCAAAACAGTTAGTGACAAGTCATTGACACAAAGCCTTCTCACATCTGCAAAAGAAATAATGTTCTGCTCCAGTCTTTCCATGGTATGGTTTATATTGACTGACTTCACTGAAAAAGACAACACTGATCCTCTCTTGGTACATGTTCCAGTTGAAAGAATGTGAAAAAATCTTTTCTGTTTACCATGTGGATGTCTGCCATGCCATTTCCCATGGCATCAGTGTTCCTGGGAAGGGAGAACTCCACCAGTGTCAGAAGCGTTTTGTCACACTAAGGTTAGATACCAAACAGAAGTGGAAGTTCAAGCAAAATTCTGCAAACTCTACCCTAGTTTACTGCCACTATGAGCTAGCAGCAGAAAGAGTAAGATACAATAATGGTTTCATCTGTGAGGCAGGCTATGCAGGATCAACTAAATTTTAGAAATTGGTAAAAGGTTTTGCAAATGAAGAACCCTCTTGATCTCACTCTGTAGTCCTTTCTTGTCACTTCCTAAATGGCTCCATAATACAGCTGCATCTTCAAAAGAAAAGCACCGGGATTGCCAAACACATCTATTTCATCTATGCCAGCTCTGCATAGAGGCACTGTCCAAAGCACTTCAGAAAGCTCTTCTGCATGATAAGCATTACACGACACTGCCAAAAGGTAGACGATGATTCTGTATGAGGTCTTTATGCAATTCAGGGCAAAACTTACTGTGCAGGAAGACTGGGGAGCTGAGACTTCAAATTAGCCTCCATACTTGTGGGTGAGAGAAGCTTTTCCTATATGCAGAGCCTGTCTTTCATTTTAGTTCTGCCCTTACTTTACCCTGACATGCCACACTATTTACTTCATTCCAGGCTTTTCAGGTAGTAATACTACATGCAAACTACTACTCTCACAGTAGAAAGAAACTAAGGTCTCCTTTCCACAATTCCAGCCCATTAACTCGGTATTTGGTACACACCCTGTTCTCTGTGCTTTACATAAACCTTGAAAACATAACCCTGCAGAATAGCTTTACACCTTGAATTCCCAATCACGGGGAATGAATTCAGACCACAGAAGTAGAAAGGGTAGAAAAGGCTGTAGAGATGGCAGTTTGTTTTATTCATGCAGTCCTCAAAGGTGAAAGGAAAAAAGAAATTGCTCTACCAGGAAAGCAAATTCATAGGACAAAGGAGCAGAAAGGAAGAAGGCAGAAAATAAGGAACCTGCCAACCTTATCAGCAAATTCGATTTAATGATTCCAAGGAATTGATTTAGAAGCCTTCAGATAGAAACTACACAGGTCTCTCATAGGATGTTAAGTGTTCCTGTGTGAAGCTTTCTTTAAAGTCTGCAGTACAGAACATCTTGCTTTTCTGAGACTGGTGGTCTTGGGGTTCACATGCTTTGTGGTGAAGGACAGAAAATGGTCTTCAGCTGACGCCTCATCAGCTAGAATGGCAACCACCTCTAAACACTAGGTCAGCTCCCTCTGATTGTTGGTATTGCAAAGATTTAGAACAAACTCAACAAAGATTGCCATCCTTGTACATTCAGGAAGCAAAACTATATTAGCAGACATCCTGGATCAGCTCCAAGTCCCAGACCATGTGGAAGTTCTTTAGGTTCGCTTGATGGGTTCTTTAGGTTCGCTTGATGGACAGGCACTTAGTTCATTAATGCTTCTGGTATATCACCATTAAAAGACAGCTAGCTCTGATGGCAACACTCTGCTGGGGACAGAAGGAGGGATTCTAGATAACATTTTTCTGTAATATGCAGGAGAGTCATGAAAGACAGCTTCCAAAAGGAACATATTCTGAGGTTTTGTGTCTTATTTTACACATATTCCAACAACAAACAATGTGAAAAAAAGGCATTTATTCCTTGGAAACTTTAAGTTCTACCATGCTTGTGATTCTAGAGTACCTAGAACATTTACTAGTGCTGTGGCTAATTGAGAAACTTTGAAAGGAAGGAAGTCAATATATTGCATGTGAAGCTCTGCATGAGGCTATAAAATGTCTTAATATACTTGGTAACTAATCATGAAAACCAGGGAGAACTGCTCAGAAGATAAACCCAGTTCCCTGGACTGTACCAAGCCCAAAACAGGATGCTGTCCTACAGCTGGAGCTCATTCAGATAGTTCAGAGGACCAGGAGAATTAACCATACCACTCCCAGCAGTCCTGGAACAGACTCTGCAAAATGGTTGTGGAACAGGAACTACACACATGTGTTACTCAAAACCACTTGCCCTCACATAGAAGTCAGATTTAAAATAAAATCTGATACTGTGTTTAATTAAATGGGTTTGAAAATTTTTAAGATTATATGGCACTGTGACAGCTCAGAAGTTATTAAATATGAAAATACATATGCCATCTTGAAAGCTTGCACTGTAATTTCTTAAGCCTCCCCTCACATCTGAAGAAGATGGAAGAGAATGTACTCACCTATGATATTCATCAGCAGCATATCTGAGAGCATCACAGCTCTGTGATATTTTCACAGACGGGAAAGTGAACACCATCATACATATTATAAGGTGACAACCTATTTTATATTCTGGACTGCATGTAACCAAGGACTTCTCCAAACATACATAACATAAAAAAAACAACCAAACATGTTTAGAGGCTTAAGTAAGTTAAATAACAAAACCCAAAACCATCCAGTGTTGGGCAACTTGCACAAGGTCATAACAAAAATCTGGAAATCTGTCACAGAGAAATTCAGTTCTCTCAAGTCCATAAGTAGAATCTTAACAGATGTCTATTGTCTTTCCAAATGTACTGTAAATATTATTCTCTGCAAGATTCAGTACATTTTCATATTAAGAGGAAAGGCATATGTCACTGGCCTTTTTCCCAGGCTAGTCACATGAGAAACTACATTTTTTTCATCAAGGTGGGATTTTTTGTCAGAAGATGTAAAATATGGTCAATATGAATATTTCTTTTCTCTCCAAGAGAAAAAAGTCAGCAGCAGAAAACAACTTGGACTTCACTAGTTGGAAATGAACATTAGTTATCATACCACTTCTCTTTAGGATTAACTTGTCCATCAGCACTAATTCCAAACTACCCATATTCACCACTGCTACTAACATTGATGGTAAAATTTTCAAAGGCTTCTGATGGATATTGACTCTCTTAGGTGCTTCCAAAAGTTTCTTTTTTTGGATTTTCTTTTTGGTATTTTACAAGTCCTATTTTTTCATTTTGATGTGCTTATTAAATAGTGTTTATTAACAACTTATGTTGCTTCCATAAGCAGCATAAAAGCAGCTCAAGGAACAGAAGTAGCCCTACAAAAATCTTATTCTCACCTATATGCACAGAGTTTACATTGCTGTAAAAAAGAAAAATAATTAATGCCAGCTGAATGTTACTGGACAATGTGGTGAAAATCATTTAGCCCTTCCAGCAATGTTACAAACCAAAAAACATGAAAGGAAAACTTTACCTGGTATAATTCACTCCTGTCAGAGTTCTTAAGTTTCAGGTTTCCCCTTTCTCTTAGAAGGCTTTTAAAAAACACGTCTTATGCACACAACAATTACCCTCTGAAGCATTCCTCTGTAACTCATTCTTGACCCAGAGACAAAGATCATCATCTTCAAAGACAACATCCATGGTACAGGCAGCTCTTCCTTAGGGCACAACTGAAACACACTGAAAAAAACCTTTTCTGCCTAACCTGAGGAAGAGGGACTACAGGCTGAGGAACGGGAATTTCTCCTTAGTAATTCTCTTCAGCAAAATAAGTACAACAAAGTAATCTCCAACACTTGTTGAGCAGGTGAAATCCATTGAAGGATTTCAATTGACTTAAATGAGCACAAGATCTTATAGAGCGCTTGGATACTTTCAAATAACCTTAATTCAAAGTTCCTCAAAGCCACCTGAAATACTCCTTTCCTCCCCAAACTTCAATAAGCTTCAGTTAAGGTGCTTTTATGATTATATTTTGCAGTATCTGCAAGGGAATATATTCAGGCGTTCATTTTTGTAAGTCTCCGATGATGTTTTTCAATAACAAAGGGCTAAAAATGTTAAGGAAAACATACTGACTGGGCAGGGACTGTCAATGACAAAGCACCATGCTGTGCTACAAGAGCTAAGTCTACATGAGAAACAGAAAAATATGAAAAGGCATGTGATTGATTGCTACCAATTTGAGAAGCTTGACCAGAAAGTCATTAACTGACTTCAGCCTACAGTTCCTTGCAAACAATACAGAAACAGGCAAAAAGGACCAAATTAATAATCACAGAAACATTCCTCTTCTGTTGCCTGTCCCTCAAAATAACTTGGAGAGCTTTAACTTAAATGAGTAAACCTTAAAAAAATGTATTAAATGTCAGTGCAGTTTGTTTCATCACAAAAGTTAGCCCTAGCAGCATGTCCCTTGCAGCAAACAGAGCTTTCTGGAAGGGGTGGTCACAACAGCACAAACCCAGGTACATTTTGTAAAACTTGTTTTTGACAACTGTATGCAGTAGCTAAACTGAAACAGTTGCCCTGGAAACCTATTTCTGGCCAAGTCATCCTAGCAATGCCAAGTTCCTTCAGTGAGGAGGGAGACCAGAAACATTTGGAGGCCATGCTGAGAAACAGAGAAGAGCTCAGGTTGAACTCTCTATCTGAGGATCAACATCTTTCTCTGAGAATGGAAAGGTCATGCAGAGTCATAAAGGCACAAGGCCACTTTGAGGTCTACAAATGGCGAATACCCTGTTTAATGAGCACGAACAGTGCAAGAGATCTTTGAAGCAAATCAGTGTATTAGGTAGATAAATAGCAATTTTTTTTCCCTCTTTTTTTTTCCACCTGTTTTATAAATATCTGCTAATGTGTTGTTCAGAATTTTGCCTTACAGTTCCCAGAACCTACCCTGTTTTTTCAGGGTATTGGCAGCTGTCAAAGCCCTATATCACTTTGGACTAGCAAACAAAAATTTGCGTGAGGGATTATTTTTCTACAATTTAGCATCTCAGTATCTCCATAATTCCCGAAAGATGGCAAATGATTCTGCACTAGCTGCACTGCCAATTGACAGTAGCAAAGCAAGGATCTGTGTGGAAGTCTCTGTCAACAGCAAGGTTGCAGGAGGGCAAACAGGAAAGTGGATCCCTTTGCAGCCTGTGACAATGTGAACTTGCAGTAGGTGATAAAATATATGTTTTCTTTTTTTAAAAAGAAGGAGGAACTTATGTTGGGAAAACACATCATAAATAGTAAATTGTAATTACAGGGAAAAACAGGCACTACCCTTTTTGAAGGATTCCGTTATGTTTTGAATCCCTTCCTCCTGTGGTTTACTTGTGGTATAAACACGCATATACGCACACACTTCCCAACCCTCTCTTTCACTCCCAATAATAGCAAAAATAAACATGAAAAATAATATTAAAAAACTCTGTATTCAGTAATATTCACACCAAAGTATATGTATAGAGATATCCATTAAAATTATGAACATTTCTAAATATATTTTATGTATCATACATATATTTATATGTATAATTACATATCCACAGAAATAGTCTTGCTGTGCTAAAGCCAGCAGTAAAAGCAAAAACAGGTTTCACAATAGGACACCCATATATGCATATGTACTGGCTGTTTGGTTTGTGAATTTATTTACAACTTAACTATCATAATAAATGTTTACTGTTCTATTGTACAAATGTAATAGTAAAGGTTTAGGTTTGTTTTTTAAATACAAAGACTGCAAATGAATACATGAAAAAAATTACACACCATGTACAGTATTTATAATTTATAAATGCAAAGTTAAGACCTCTTTAAATTATTGCACTTGCATATTTTTTGTTTTTTTACAAAGATAGTTTATATGTATCATATATATATATATGTGTGTAAATATATATATATATAAAACAAATTTTTCAGCTCACTAAATGTAGTAAAGTTGAATGTTGTTACCTTGAAGTTCTTTCTTCTTCACATAACAGCCCAACCTGAATTTTGAATACATATGAATCTACTCTACAAATCAGTTTGATCTACCCTAGAAAGCAGTCTGTTATTTTAGGTTTTTTGACAGAGTATACACCCGTATTACAATCGAGCACAGTTTTTGGTCAGAAAGCAAAACAAGAGTTATGATGTGCCTTTGCTAGATTGGGATATATAACCTAAAGTTTGAACATGAACTTCCTTGTAGTAGTGTGCAGAAAGCCTTTCCTGTGTTTAGAATGAACAAATTAATTGTTCCACTTCACAGAACTGTTCCTGTATCACAGTGTTTGAGGCAAATGCATTATTTCAAGAGGGTCATAATTGTTTGAGCATCTAACAATCTATTTTTTATCACGAATAGTGCTATTTGCTATCCCTACAATTTTAACACTAAATGCAGTCACAGCAAAGTGAACACACTGTTCTAAGTTTAAACACATGAAAGAAGTCTGTGACACATAAAAAGATGAATGCCACACTGCATGTCCCCTCCAACATAAATATGTTTTATCATATATTCCAATTACAAAAGCCTGCTGCATTTCTCTAATGGTCACTTATTAAAAAAAAGAAAATACTGCCATGAGTTGAACCATTACAGAAGAATGTCGCACTACTGTACAAAACTGATAGATTAATTATAACAATGGAGTTTCTGTCAGTGCTGTAATAAAATATGCAACATCTCAGATGAGTATCATGCTATGTCGACTATTTTTCTCACTTAGTGCTTACCTTTCAGGCACCATTTCTTAATACATTAGAAATGCTCAGATATGGCTTCAAACAATCCTTTTACCTTTACTGGGCTTAGAAGGGAAAAGCAGTTGGAATTATTAACAAAGATAATGCAGTTCTGGGAGTAAAAAGTCTAACACTTCTAGGAAGGGAGAGATCTCTTAGTGCTTTTATACATTCTTATTGATCTTGGGCAAGATCATTTTTAGCAGGATAAAAATGCAAGGAAGAATGGCTTTTGGCAGTTTAACTTAATGAGCCAGATGTCTTACGGATCTAGATGTCTTACTCTATTTGTGAGTTCAAGTCCGGAATTTTGAACAATTAAATCTCAGCACGTACTCTTGAGCCATGAAATTCAAATGCAGCTTCAAATTCTTAATTTTCAGTGGCTTTGACTTTGGAAGTGCAGGTATAAGTTTGTTTCTACAAAAAATTTACACATCTGAACCTGCACCCTGTAAATGCTACAACAGACTAAATTTGCTTAGACAATACAGCCAATTGTGGCTATTTTTGTTGGTTTAGGTGCTAACAAAGAATAACATTTTGTCATGACCTTTCTCCTCTTACACACCTGGAACACAAGTCAAACCACAACCAGTGGAGCCAAAATTTTTAATTCTAATGGATATTATACTATCACAAACATATATTTTATGTGGTTTGAATAGTTCTACATTAGAAACAATACCAGACTGACTGGAGACATTACTAGAACAACTTATTGCCAATTTGACAAATTTGCTAGGGAAACATGTTCTGTATCAGTACTTATAAACTTCAAAACATAAAATACTATGTGATACTGCCAAATATTTTGAATGGTAAGTAACAGAACTAGTGAGGTTCTTTACTGTCAATGAGTAAAAGATTAATTAAAAGCTTAAATCACTCAGACAAAGTGTGATAAGGAATACTTTTGCAACGCTTGTAAGACCAGCTTTCAAAGAGTGAGAATAACAGCAAATATACTTAATCCATGAAGGAAAAACATTCCATCCAGTTGTTGCAGTATCTGAATTTCAGGGAGTATTTTTGTAGTCACCACAGATTTGGATAATTTCCATGTAAATTAGGAACCATGGATCGTGTCTCAAGTACTGAGCAGATGAAAAGTTGCATCTGCATGATTTAGTTAAAACAGAACTGCTAAGGAGTAAAGCAGAGGACACAGCATGAGATTCTATTCATTCTACTTTGGTGTAATTGTTTCCTGCCATTTTTTTGTTTGTGGGTTTTGTTTTTTTTTAATTCCAAAATAGTTTGCTATGGTTAACAATGAATTTCTGCACTTAAAATTGGTAAAGCAAACTGAAAAAAATATGGGGCTGCTGCTAGGTAACCTGTATCATACAAATAAGAAAGCTTCATATTGAATTCTCAACCTCTGGGACATCTATGTACTGCAAAGGCTTAGGTGCATTTATCCATTATGCAATTATGTATCACATACTGTACACATGTACAGATACTGGTATGTGCTCGACCATAACAGAAGGCAAAACTCAAGAGTCCAAGTCATTTACATGAAACCCATAAGATGGCATGCTTATTAGAGCAATACAGCTCAACAGACATGAGATGGAAAAAGAGAACCTGTGTTCTGTCTTTAAGTCACTACTGTTATTTGTTGCAGTTACACAAATGGCCATGTTATCACGGAACCACTACAAGAGTGTATTGTCTGTGAAAAAGCATATAATGCAGTATAGGCTGTATGTGAAAGGTATGCAAAGACTGTTTTCACACAGTCAATATAAAGATTTTTTTCTCATTATTTTTAAGAGAAAGATGAAGGCAAACTAACTGTTGTTGAAACATACTCTGTACAATTGCACTAAATTTAAAAGAGTGGCATTAAATGTAAGGTCTTAAAAGTCTGCACATAAGTTTGTAAGGCTGAAGCCTAAGTCAGCACAGAACTGTAAACACAATATTTTAGAGTACTTTTCTTCAGTCAGCTATTCTTTCACTAAAAAAGGCAGTTTAAGCCTGGAAATTTTGCTGAACTAGGGGAAAAAGGCAAACAGACAAATGGGGAAGTTTCCTAATTTCACTCATTTTGGGATGGGGGAAAAGAGCAGTAGAAGACATGCAGTGTTACTGTGCAACACAAAAGCTAGTCAATACAAAAACATTTTTGATTTATTGTGATGGTACCACAATCGCTCTTATCAGACCTGACTCTTCTGACAAGGCTTTTGTTCCCAGCAGATAGCATACTTCAGGTATGTGTCTAATACCTTTTAAAATACAACTCAGCAGGTAGAAACAGAAATGATGACTTTACTTAATTGTGAGCTAGGCAAGGAAATCTTTGCTGTCACATTTAAATTTTAATCTGATACTTCTGCCACTACAGATACAAAAACTCCAACCTGAAATTCTCTCTCATAGCAGAGATAAATACTCAGTACTTCCAGTGTTTTAAAGGAGGAGTTTTCTAGGTTTATAAATCATTCTGAAGAACAAAGCACCATCACTAGTTCTTTCAACATTTGCCTTGTGAGTGACAGACAATTTGCATCACGATGCTTAATGAAGTACTTTAAAATTTCAACCTGAATGTTGGTTTTCCTTTAGTTTGCAGCAAGAGAATTCACTGTAACCTAAGCATGAATTATTGTCTCCAAGGATTCTGCTGGAGTTCAAACTGATTACAAGTAGATCACACATAAACATTCACAATAGCAATGGGTATATTGTTCTATTTATAGCCAAGAACTCCCAAGTGACACTGGTGTTAAAGCCAGCCACAGTACGGTATAATAAAAGTACCATTGAAACCCTTACTAGAAAGATACAATTTAGAAGTACCCCCTAAGATTTCCCCCCCTCCCCAGTCAGTTTTAAATTAAGGCCTCAGCAATGTAGCCTATGAGATAAGGCCAGTCTTTTATATTCACAAGTTGTAAGTTCTCTTTTGATAGCTGATTCCAAAACATCTGGGTTGTCGTTTTCCCTCTGTTCATATTGTGTCACTGGTGTAGGTCAGGAGATCGGCTGCCAGAGTCATTTAGCTGAGGTAACTCCATGGGTGTTACCTTCCTAGGCAGATCTGCTTCTCAGAATTTTGTAGCTTTTCTTTTTTCCTTTTTATTTTTTTTCCAAATAAAAATGAAACAAAACAAAAAACAACGCCCAAAACAAGAAGGGATGCTTTTCGGGTTAAAACAATCTGTTGCTGCTGTTCAGTCATCGATCTTCACAGGAAGTGAGTCTGATGTCCCAGGAGCAAGGGACTGGGAGGGAATCCATATAGAGGCTTCCTCACCTCTTGTTACTTTCTCCCACTGGCTGAGATTGTCCCTGGAGATGCAAAAAAGTCAGAGGTAAAGCACTGTTCATAACTTTACTAGGATTTCCTCTTAACAATACCATTTGCTGTACTATACTTAGAGATGTAGCTTTATGCTGTATATAAGTACCTGTATATCATCAAGCTTTTATCATCTTTACATTATGTCATCTTTCACCTTAAGCTATCCCATTTTGTAATTCTTGGCGGCTCGTATATGTGTTCACTAGATATAAGTCTATGGCATACCTTCCCCCTGAAGCTAGAGACTAGAACCTGCTTCCATTAAAAATTTCTAGCCCTCACAGCTGTAGAGAAAACCCAGCTGTGACCTAATAGACACATGTCTGCAGAGATTCTGAAACAGCAGCCTGAAGACAAGTAGCCTTCTTCACTTTGGACTTCAGGGATTTTACCACAGCATCCTTTGGCCCTTTTCAAAACCACCAGACATCAGGACTTTTGCCAGGAAACTTCCTTCACTGGAAACCACAGAAGTGCATTAAGCTTTCTAAAACTCCTGCATATGGGCTGCCCACCAGTCTATACAATGTTGTATGTCAACATCATAGTATCAATTTTCAGTTACTAATGTGGTGATCATACTATCAATCTACTACATTTAAAGAGTACCCCTTCACCAAGACAGAAATTTTTTTTAGCGTCTCACATTCTGGTCAACCCTCAAGCCCAAATTTTGGTTCACAAGCCATAAAATAATGGGAAGTTAAGCTGGTAATATTCTAATGATCTGAACGGACTACAGACCCGTGATCTTACTTGCTGTACACAGTAATACCAGTCCAGTGACTTGGAAGTCTGTGTTGATGATGTCCAATAGTGGACCATTCATGCAACCTATGGCCAAATCTAGCAGTCTTCAAATACAGAGAGAAAAGGGCAAGCTGTTTCAGTTTCATACTATCAGACATCTAGTTACTAAAACAACAGTTCTTAGAAGTCTTCAGTAAACAAACAGGATGGTAAAAGTACTAAGGTCTTACATGCTATGTCATATTATTGTATTACATCAGAATTTATGTGGCAGAGCTCTTCTGATTTTTATGGCACAGCTTTGCTGAAACAGTTGATAAAACATCAAATAATGAGCTGAAAGCACAGAGAACGGGTAAGAAAAGAAAATGTTGCATTTTCTGGGGACGGGAGAAGGCAGGATCTATGGAGTCTACCGAAGAAAGCTGATGCCCCCTAGGGGAACACCTACACCATTGTCTGCAGACAGATGGAAACCTGCTCTGCCACTGCTCCAGGCCAGCTGGAAGTCATGAAGCCAGCGTTAACATGGCACTGAATCTCAGCTAATACATTCAGGCACTAAGGATTAGAAAAAACTGAACTGTCACTATTTCTAGGTCCCTTTCCTAAAACTGGGAAAGTAATGAGGAGAATTGCAGCCAAAATATTTTTAAATTATATCCATTTCATCAAGAATTGAGAGACCTGAAAGCACATGGAAAACTGTTTAAAATTATTTGGTCTGAAATAAAGGAAAAAATTAAATCACTTCACCTCATCCTTAAAATAAATATACTATCACAGATTTGCCACGTTGGTAGGCCCACTGAGTATGTGGGCTACAAAACACACATAGGACTTATTCTGAACACTAACACAGGTGGCTGGTAATTTTGATCTACGTAGAATGACAAGAGAGTATTTAAAAATGTGGACTAAATTACTGGACAAGAAAACCTTCTAGATTCTTAGCTGCTACCTTACCTCAGGGAAATCAGTGACTGATACTTCTTTTTTTTTTTTTTTAAAGGTGTCGATAATACAATTCATTTGCCTTTGTGCTCCAAGTGAAGTCCTGGCTCCTAAGTGTCTGGAATAAATTCTCAGAGACTCTCAAAATAAAAACCCTGATGCTGACATGCTGCCTTGGCTGCTTTTGCTGCTATTATTTGCAGCTGGTGTCTGTGTTCCAAAGAACTGAAGGATGCTCCAGCTTAAACACTGCGTTCCAAGAACGAGCACTGCTGGTGAAGGGGTGATATCAAAATTGGTTCTGTCAGCAGCTGAGGCAATACCAAACAGGAATGAGGCTGTATTCCTCTCATCACACTGAATAACAGTTACCCATCAAAAATAAAGGAAAAACACCAGTATAGTGCAAAATCAGCCATTTGAAATGCTCTGGAGTAACCTAAACCCTGCAATGACATGTATTTTAGTAATTGGGGAGTTTGAAGTTAGATCTGTATTCTTGATTTTGTACCCTGCATCTCAGAGTCTGAACTCTCAACACTTCCTCCTCAACCCCCTCAAGCAGACAGCAAAGGGTAATTGCAAGGCTAAGCTAAAACTATCAAACTGTTCCTCAAAAGACTGTGCCAGGGTGTGGATTTTCAGGAAGCTCTTTAGTCTTACAGAGATCTTAAACCCCATCCACACATCTATGCCCCAGTTCTGCATCAGTGCAATCTAAATTAAGGAATGCACAAGAGCGAGGTGGGGAGCTGTGTCTGTACAGAGCTGTGCCCAGTCTGGAGACTGTGACAGTGTAGCTTTCAAAAGTATCAGTATTATATCTGTAATTGGAATTCCAACAAACATACATAATTTCTAGAACACAAAGGTTCATATAATCTCTGCCAGGAGTCTGATTGCTTTTACTTCAGATATCACACCTTTTGCAGAGAAACCCACTCTTGAAAAAGATGTTCATGCTCGATCTTCAGAATCATGGAGAACCTTTTATCTAAGCCACATATGTATGTGGGTGCTTGATACTCTACAATTCAACTTTAAATCCACTCAGCTGAGTACTGAAAGATGGACCATCGACTATTACAAGCCACTTTTGCAAATAAGCCTCATTTGGATATCCATGTGGCTAGAAATGAAAAGATATGGGCCTTTCCAAAACCCTCTCCTGAAGAAGATGCTGTGCAGTCTGAAGCACTCAACCTAGCCTCTCTAAGCCTCAGTTCCCATTAAGTGGAATAACAATGCTAACTTCTTACCAAAGGTACTGGCAGGCTTATGCAAATGGTTCTACATTTTTAAGACTTCCCATTTGATTGTACTAGTAGCAGAACTTTCCTGACATCCAGTGCTGAGGTTACTTTATTAATCATATAGACTCTGCAAGACATTTTCACGTTAAAAGCATATAGATACTGATTTGGGGAGTAAAAGTACACCCACATGTTGTCAAATTAATAATACAAAAGAAAGAAAAAATTTCATATATATATAAAAAGTAGTTTGACAGTATTACCTTGAGTAGAAACAAGTAACTGGAAACACTCATAGTATTACTGCCTTTCTAATGGTGGGTATAATAGTTGCTATTTAGTCCATGTAAACAGTATAAAACTCTTTCTGTCTGAAAACATGGTTATGAAAAGCACAATCTGTGTTCCAGTTACATGGATCGAATAACTGACCATTTAGCTTTCAGTCATCAACACAGCTTAAGCAACATGCCTTCAAGCAACAGTTACACAGAGAGAGAAGTTAAAAATTCCAAGATCTCAGACTACTTCTCAGTAAAGCAGTTGGATGACTCATGACCTTGTAAAGACTGAAAGGATTACAAGCAGTTCTGTAGTTTAATTCATGTTCTCTGATTTCACACTGAAAGCAACTCTTCCATATTTGTGAGAGTACACATTATTCAACTATCTATGATCAAACTATCAACACTTATATATTAGGTCAACACAGCTCAGGGAGTACACATTCCTACCCCATATTGTAACTCCAAAATTCAAAACAGGATTTGGACTTTGATACCCTTATGATAGTAAGACACTCCACAGCGTTTTGAAACCAGAGAAGAATTTAATGCTTTATTGTAACTGATGGAACCACGGAAATATGCACTTACAAATACTTCCACATTACTCAATTTAGGACAAAAAAATCACTGCCTATTGTTTACCAGACACTGTTACTTTCTAAGGACGAAAGACACTACTATAAGGATCACCTAGCTGGACTGCATAGAGGAGACAAGCCTTGGCAATTTCATCACAGTAACTGTGCCTCAGACCAGTAACTGTGCCTCAGACCTGTATCCCTTTTACCTCTCTTTTAAAAAGTATATCTAGCCTTGGTTTAAGATCTTCAACTAGCATTACTCCAAATGCTAAAAAAGACATTCACTATATTCCTCATTTGAACCTTTGGGCTTCAAATAGTCTTTACCTGCTAAATTAATGAGCTTTGTCTAATCAGAAAACATACTATGGAGACAGTTACAGATTTTGATAAAGATATTATCTTGGATAAACTAAATACATTATGTCAGATTTTTTAGTCTCTCACTACTAAGATGTCAAAACATTCTTTAAGTTCTTAATCTTCTCCTAATTTCTAGTGTCTTTATCTACTCTTCTTAAAGCACAGGTGCTAAACAGGATTCCAGTTGTAGCCCCATTAGTGTAATAACTACAGAGGTATTGTCTCTAATCCTACTTAGTATTCCCTCCATATCTATCTAAGGGTTGCACATCCATGCCCACCAGTGGGACCTTAGAGGCAGCTGACTATTGACGATGGCTCCTAGATGCTCACTGGTTTTTGTATGATACTCCTCTGTCTCACTGGTACAGACCTACATATTCTTCTCATAGCTATATGAAATAGCGTTTGGGTGCAATTTAAATTATTTTGCTAACCACTATGTTAAATTTCATGGCATTGTATATAGTGGGCACCGTTCTGTTATTTCACATGGATCATTTAGTGCACGAGATCAGGCAAGTGACAGAGTAGGTAGATATGCCATACAGAACAAAGAAAAAGTTCAATGCAAGCTAGAATTTAAGGACCAGAAGAGAAAAAAAAAAAATTATGAGAGAGGTGCTAGTAAGAGCATAGAAAAACAGGCCTCTTTTCCCTGGATGTGACTAAAGATTGCTGGCATTTTATGAACCAACTGTTTTTCTTTAGAGAATAGTAACTTGAAAATGGAACATTTTCATGAAGCATACTGGTGTCAACAGAAGTTTTGTCAGGAAAGATTGCTAAGGTCCAGGATATAATTATTGGACAGAACAACCTACAAAGAGATCCACCATCATTCCAGGGTAGAAGCAGCCAATTGGTTAAGGACCCTCTCCTCTCCTCCAGAAGATCCCAAGCTACATCCCAACTGACTGATAGGACATTTGCCTCTCCCACATCCTAGTGGTACTACCCTTATGCTCCTAGTTACTGAATATTCCAGGGATCTTTCTTTTCCTGCTTTTTAATAAAAATGTTCTGACATGAAATGAAACTACATGCCAAAACCACATTTTTTTTAATGAAACTGAATTCTAGCCAATCTTAGTTGTGAGAACCACGCTGAAGTAAAAAGGACACAGTGAAATTGTACTGAACCAGCCTAGATAGGTATACATAAGCACTGAACCCATTTCTCTCCAAATGCTTTTAGCATCAAACACATTTTAATCAGCTGTGTCTGCAGATCTGCATTGGATAGTCCCAGACAGTAGTTATTGCCTCTGGGTTTCTGCATAGATTAATGCGAGATGTGTATCCCTGTTTATCTGCATGTAAATTCTAAAATTAAAAGTCTATATTTCCAGACAAACTTGCAAAGCATGTTTGCTTTTTCTTTAACCAAGCTACATGCTATGCAAAAACTTGCATATTTACTCACCTGCATGCTCGGAGTAGTGGCCCAGTTGGAGGAAAGATCTGTGCAAGTGTGGTGTAACATGGGATGGCTACAGCATTGTAGAACCCAATCTGTGAAAAACAACAATGAAAAAGAATAGTTAAAATTTGCCAAACTACAACACTGAAAGTTAACAGCCAACTAGCTCAAAGCTGTTGACTACTTACCTAATTACCATTTACATTAGTACTTCATACTTCTGCATCTCCTCTTAATATTCAAAAGCTTTAAAATGAAGCACTAACAGTGAAGTCTCTGGCAATTACAAGTTGCTTACATGCCTCTCTTTTATGACTAATATGACTGCTTTTATTATCCAATTGATTCGTTCAGGATCTGTCTGGCTTTTTGTGTCAGCAGTGGCAGGAAATAGGTGCTGATGGCAGAGCCATTTCTGCAAATATTATTCTTGTGATGATATTTAAAAAAAAAAAAAAAATGAAGTTGTGCAGCGTTGCCAAAATATGGTTAGATTCTGGATTGTTCTGATGTCCTCCAGAGTATTTATTCCATAGCTCAATTTATTTGAGATGCTAGGGGCTTTGCACCTTTGGAAAGTTTCTAAAAGGTGTGCACTGTGATCAGTAACTGGTTTGCAATTTGTTTTCTTGTATGTGGTCCAGTGATACATTTTTACCATTATAAATCTATTTTGAGAACATCAAATGAGTACCTCTTTAATGATATCTGATTCATGCAGGCTTAGGGGCTTATGACAGCTACCATGTCACAGCTCAATTGTCATGACACAAGGAAATTTTTAGAAAATGCTATTTAAATATTAGCAAGGATGACAGGTTAAATTCAGATCCATTATAACATCACTCATTTATCCCAGACTCTCATGATAGTTACAGTAGCACACTGTGATCCCTTTCTCTGGGCAGAGTTTTTAAATGCCTTTTAGTGAAATACCATGTATTGTACTGTGACCAAAGCATTTGATAACAAGTCTCTTTTTAGCAGCCTAAACATTGGCCCTTATTCAGAAATTGAAGAGCAACTCTTGCCCTCACCTCCCTCAATACAAAGATTCCTCCAATACTGCTGGGGAGGAAATCTATTCCATTCCACAAATTCATTCTGTACTATAAAAAAAAAAAAAAAAAAAAAAAAAAAAAAAAAAAAGAGATACATTTTCTGACCTGAGAACCCAACAGTCTGAGTTGAAGTAATCATGATGTAACCAATAGAAAGAAACTGCAGCTAGTGAGAAGGCAAGACTGCACACAGGTGTGATGTCTGCCATCAATAAAAAGATTGCTATTTTGCATAGTGCACTGTTTTCTTCCTATGTGTTTTTTCTTGTTGGCTCTTTTTCTTGTTTGTTTATTTTTAATGGGGACTATTTTATTTCACTGAAAAACAGAATATTACTCCATAGTTATCAAAAATTAAAATGGGACCTACAGTCACACTGTAGACCCTCTGGCTCAATGAGAAGTGTGTTGTCACTGCAAAACATAACAGATTTCAACCAAACTAAGTTCATCTGCAATATATTCTGAACAACCTTCTCTTTGGAACCCCAGTATTCAGAATAAAATGTGTCTTTTAAGGTCCTGAAAACTTTTAAGTTGAAATGCACATCAATCAAGGAGGAAAAACCCTAGAAGGCTCAATGGATTTAAGTTTTGAATAAAGCCAGCTAATTAAAAACATTCCTTTGAGAGAGTTTCCATTTCTGACTGAGAGCAAACTCACACAAATCCCTTTTGTAAAAGGTCTGGATTATCCAAATCAATGATTCCAGATTTATTTTTATGTTGCTGTGGCTAGACAGAAATCCTAGAGTTGACTTGGGTACGAGCAAACTATTGAAGTCACTGCAGGAAACGCAGTGTATATATATCTTAAAGATGCATAAGCAAGAGGAACTGGCAAATATCTTTTGTTTTGGAAATAAATTGTTCCTGGCTCTTTAACTGTGCATCCTAAACATACTGCTAGCTTTAAGAGATGGATCTTTAACGTTTTGACTGAAGTAAGAAATCTCCCTTAACATTTTAATCCTTGGTGCGTAAGAGTAAATTTTTTATTTTCAACTTGAAAACTGTATTTCTGGGATAAGCTTTGAATGGCTGAAGCACATGAACTGTTCCTTCTCTCTCCTTTCATTACTCAGGCTGGCTTGACTTGCTTATTAAAAGGACTTTCAGGTCACTGCATAGTTTTGGCATTGCTATTTTCTTCACAGGTTCCAAAAGCAGGAGCAGAAAAGAAGGTGGTGGGATCCTTGCTGAGTTAGGAACAAACCCTCAGTGCAGGCTCCACAGTAAGAAGACACCAGACTCAGAGACCATACATGAGTTGTGCTGCAAAGGGTGTAAAGCACAACAGAGACCAACTGATCCAGCCATCCAAGTGAGAGGAAGAGCTAAGTACAAGCTGTTCTCATCAAAGATGAGTACTTGAGGCGGAAGTCGGTTTTGTCAGAGATTACATGTTTATACAAATCCTCATTTCCTAAACATCGTCATTTAAACAAGGTATTAATTCTTTAATTAAAATCCACATAAAAATACTCATTAATGCTTTTTGTTAGGGACCAAGCAATTGGATGATAATGCTTTATTAAATTCTTCAGTGTCTACATAAATATAGGAATGATTACTTTCACAGGATTATATATGTCCTAAATCTCACGTTTTGCTGTAACACTGTTGTAAGATAGAGCAGCTACAACTATACTACTGAAGTTGGCTTTTAACATCTGATTTTGCTTAATATTTTACTGTTAAACTATTAAGAAGCATGAAATAGAGCACAAAGTAAAAAAGAACTTGATGAAGACAGTACCTGGAACAATTGTGACTGTGTTTTAAAGAGGAAAAAAAAAAAGCTTATTTTTTAGATCTGTGCTTTCACCTCATTAACATTTTTTTCACAAATGCCAAGATGACTACATACCATAATACCCTGTACTTTTCAAGATGTCCAAAGATAACTAATATAGTGTGGGGGAAAATAAATCAAATGCAGAAAAACGTTTCTGCTTTTTTTAGGTTTATACTAAACATACAGATTCAGTAAATTAACTGCTAATCCCTACTATAATAAGGGTAATAGTTTTCATGCTAAAATATGATAAAGCATATGGAGTAAAGTGTCAGAATATAGAAATTTCCATAGTCTTGCTTACCAAGTAATTAATCTATAGTCATTTTGTGACACTTTGTCATTTCTAAATTATTTTAATTATTGTTCATTTCAGAGTTCATGAAATGCTTTGTGAGTGTTAACTACTGACAATTAAAGCATCAGATACCACTGAAATAAAAAAAACCCTTATACATACATATGTATATGTATGGACAATGGACAACTTAAATTTATTTTGCTCTGCTCAGATAATCAAAGGACAAGTTACCTTTTTCATTTACCCAAAAAAGTTAGTTCAAAGACCTTTTTTTCCCCTCAAATTTATGTTTACAAAATACTAATTTTCCCAAGGGAAAGCATAAAAAAAAAATCAGTCATTTCTGCACATTTGTGCACAGGAAAATCAGTACCCAAAGACTATGAAACACAGAATACTGAGGCTCTTGGAAATACACTCTTTACTGCTTATCCTTAAGAAACTCTTCACTTTTTTTTTTTTTTTTTTTTTAATTTTAGGAATGACAGAAAGCAGTGTTTGTAGTTATCCAAAAACCTAATGAAGAAGTATTGGTATAAAATCACAAATATTTTGAAATCTTAATCTGAATATTTTAACCAGGAACAGGTGACGAAGTTCATCTTGCATTCAGGATAAAACAGCAAAACCTTTTAGCTAAGGGCTGAAGCAACCACTGACTAAGTTGAAAACATGTTATTGACACCTCTCGAAATCATAGGTGATTGTGGTTTTAGCTAGAGTTACAAGTACAAAGAATGGAACAAGTAACAACAGCAAAGAGCACACTGTCATTTAAGAAAACATTTGAAAACAAGTTTCCCACTGCTACTTAAAAAAGTTAACCCTGTTTTGCATGCAGAACATAAAATTCAACAGCCCACATACCCTAATGTCAAATGCAACATTCACTAATATGTAAAATGTTTTTTTCCATACATGTTTTATTAACACTATAAACATGTATCATTTTACTGATTGAGTTCATACCTGACCCTGAGGGACTTCATCTTTCTTGTCTCTGTCCATCATAGGAATAGGTTGAATACCCGTTTTCTTCATTTCATCACCCTGGAGAAAGGTAGAGGAGAGATTAGGAAAACAAAAATCAAGACTACTGAGATCTGAATTAATTTCCATCTTCTATTGTATGTCAGTCTAAAAATCCAGAAGTTAAAATAATGTATAGTGCCTCTCTAAGGCAAACTCACAAAACTGCGTAAGGAGGGGCTCATTTTGTACATTCACCTAAATGATAATGTAAACAGCAGATGCTGGAAATGAAGTTTTTGAATCAATGTACACACATTTTCCTTGTTTCCGAGGGCATCTCCATAATGAAAAGCAACTGGAAGAATAAAACCAAAGAAAGCAGTTCATTCTATTCTGTTCTATTCATAGTTAGTCTCATCTTTCAAAACATTACCCATTTAAAGCACTATAATAAAATGACCAGTAGAATACAACTCACCCATCCAAGGAAAAGCTGAATTTACAATGTGCCCTCTTTGTCAACAATCCAATCTTTATGACCATGCTGCTTTGAAGAAGCTGCCTGTCAAACAGCCTTCTTTAAGTACGTTATTCCTCTGCATTCATAAGAGGAATGCTGGGAATGATGCAGGATATCCAAAGACCAGATATATGTAATGTACAAGAGAAAACTGTCTCCTTATATTCCACACACTACCAGAAGAGCAGCCAAAACATGTTTCTGAGCACTATACTGGGCCTGAGCAAAATTACTTCTCAAAAACCCATAAGTAGCTGGCTACTTTCTGTAACAAATTGAAGTCTTCCAATAGTCTTATGTCTCAACTGCATTGCAAACCACCACGGATGTTTAATCTTAAGGTTATAAAGGCAACTACAGCTGTAGCATTGGTTTGCGTGGTGAGGTTTTGGTAGCGGGAGCCTACAGGGTTGAAGCTTCCCCCATGTCCAATAGAGCCAGTGTCGGCACTATGAGGGGCTGCTATGGGGAAAGTTAACTCCATCCCAGCCCGACCCAATACATCTTAGTTAGGGAGAAAGTTTATGCAGGAATATGCTTATAGAATATTTGCTTATTTGTGTCCCTTAATGTGAGATTCAGCTCACAGAGGTTTAGCTATCTGAAAGCTTGGGACGTTCCCTAAATCTGCGTTCTATTTTTCTGCTACAGTTAGTGAAGGCATCTCCAGAAGACAATTTATTATACCTTTCTCATAAGATTTTATCAAGCTACATTTCAAGTGCCAACATGCCCTTTCAAAGGAGGATTTTGGAACTTTTACTCAAGGAGAAGTTTGCAATAAAACAAATTGATTCTGGTCTGAGCAGAGCATCTTTTTGCTTGACTGCCTTGCAACTAACTGAGTGGATGGAGGCTTCTGGAAGTCAATTCCCTCTTGCATATGTGGCCTCATCACCTATTAACTATGGATCCTGGTCAATTAACAAAAAAGAGATGTAACCAGGAAGCTACTTTTGAATCGGTGTCTGTAATATTCTCTCATATCACATATTTCTTTCTCCAAGTAGTTAGAGAGGCTAGAATCATCAAATCTAGTCTCTTTTAGACATTTTACTGATGAAAGAAACAAAAGGAAAGGCCTCTTTCCTCAGCTAATAAAAAAAAAAAGATGCCTGTAATAATTCCAAGCAGAGAAATTCAGTGGATTGTTATTTAGGAACTGTAAGCAAATTTTGGTTTTATGTGCCCCCAGTAAATAATATTTAATTTTTTTCCATTTGCTTCAACTACTACAATTGATTGATCCAGGACTGTCTGCAGCTACCATAGTCTCAGTGATAAGAACCTCAACGCTAAATCATTTAGTATCATATGATTTTAAGCATTTCGATTAACATAACATCAAGCGCTTGAGAGACATTCAAAGTCAGAGCTTTGAGGAAGCTGTCCAGCCTCTGACTGATTATGCCAAAACTGAACAAAGCTCAGATTTATGTTCACCATTTCACCTTGAAAGAAAAAGATAAGAGAGTCACAGAATGGTTTGGGTTGGAAGGGACCTCTTGGCACAATTCAATCCATCCCACACACCTATGCCAGCAGGATCAGCTAGAACAGGTGATCCAGGTGGTCCAGTCAGGTTTTGAATATCTCCAGTGATCAAGACTCCACAACTTCTCTGGGCAACCTGTGCCACTGGTTGATCAGTATTACGTCTAGATGGAATGCATGCACTAGAAACACAAGTGGTTTCTTGCGTTCAAGTATGTGTGAACACATATGATACACTGTTGTAAAAAATGCTGCTTTTATCCTCATAGTTGTGATCATGATCAGATAGGTAAAGTTGAAATTTTAAGCAAAGGAGTTTATATCATACTTGCAGTATGGCTATAAGTGGCTTATAATAAGTCTCTTAAAAATACTGCAGAAAGGGTTTAACAACTACCTAGTGTCTCATATCTCCCCCCCAAAAAAATCACAGCAGACAAATCTTATACAGTCTTGTAATCCTATATAATTGATCAGCAAATGTATTAATTTGCTTGAGTTGTAGCACTGTGGGAGAGCTTCATGCTGAAGTGATATCAAGGTAAATCTTAGCTGAAAACATTAGCTATATTGGGCTTCCTTCAATGAAAAACAATCAGTGTGGCATACCACAAAATTGCTGCAACCTCTTCTGCAGTTATTGTTTTAGTTAATGATTACACAAAGAAGAAATACTATAAAAATGTTCTGATTAAATCATTCAACTTATTAAGATATGAACTCAAGTACTAATTAGAAGCAACATTCTATCCTACCTTTAGAACTGTAACACAACCATTCAAGAGTTAACATTTTTTCCCAATTAAGTATCAGTTTGTTCAGTGAAACACAATCTAAAATTTCTATTGGTTTAGCTTTCTCAGGATTTTCTCTATATCTGCCTCCAGTTTTCCAATTTCTAGAAGGGTTTAGACCTGTGTCTGGATTTGTCAGCCATCCTGACTGGATCACAACATACCCAATTTCTGCCATGTATCAATTGACCTCTTCTTAATGAGGATTCAGTAAAACACCAGTTACAGAATTCAATTTCTGGCAATAACTTCTAATTTAGTTCTGCTCCATGAAGTAGCAATATAACAAGATCTACCTTTATTAACTCATTCTTGGATTACAAAACAGGTTAAAGTCTGGGCAGGCTCAATTATGTCCATAATTCCATCTTCACTATTTTTGAGTTGGAAAAATCAGTTTGATCCTTCCTTCTCCACGGAGTTCACAAGATTTGCATTAAAAAGTCTCTTTGCTTGTAAGCAAAGGAGTATATAATCAGTGAGGCACATCAACACTATACCTCCATTATGTCACTCATAAGAACACTTTCCAGTGCTGACATTTTAGAAAGTGAGTACTGAACTAGATCTTTGACCTTATACACTGCATTTTTCAAATATTTTATTGCAGTCTGAGCTGTTCATAATTAAGAGAATGAGAACATGTAAATATAAAGAACACCCACAAGTCATGCACATCTTGAATTTCATAATGAACATGCAACAGGCAGGACAACAATCTCCACACTATATGCATGCTACATCAACTCTGTGGGCCTGATTTCCATTTTACACCTGTGTAAAACAGAAATAAGCCCACTGAATTCTGCAGACTCCCACGGGGCACATAACAGAAAAGAACAACACTTTATGATACACATGTGTAACAGCAGTTCTGAAAATACAGCATATCTTCTAAAACTGCATAATTCAACTCTACGCAGCACCTTCAGAATTTATTCCTTATCCCTCAAGTAGTCACTTGCACTTTAAGAATTAAACCGTTAGAACATTTACTCAGCATAAGACACATGAGAGATTGCATCTTTATTTATGGACGTGATTACATTAGCCTGGCTCAATGCCTTGTTTCAATTCTCAGTACACCTTATCTGTGGAGTAACTTTCAGTTAAAAATCATCTCTCTCTGAGACCTAGTTGTTGAGTTGGCTCACAAAGAAGATTCAAATATGGGATGGATCAGAACAATTTTAAGGTTTGTCATATTTGCTTTAGCATTTCCTGGACTCATACTACAGCTTTATAAGTGTGTTTCAAGGCAGCTGACCTGGAAGCTGGTTTCATATTTTGGTTTTCTAGAATACAAATACAACCTTCACAAAACTTACAGATTTTATTCTGTATTCTGTTGCTTGGTCACTTTATGTTAGGACATACTTTCTAAATTCATCTTTAACAGAGAGAAAAAACACTGCCTGAAAATAAGGAAACTAACTTAGGTCTTTAAATAGCTTTGGATTAAACAACAAAACACATGCATGCACCAATGAACAGTCTTTAAAACAAGCATGTTAAGATATCGATTGAAAAATACTTATGGTTGTTTTTTCCTTCCTGGATACTTACATTTATAAAGAAAAGAGAGTAAACAAAAGAAATGCACATACCTCAGCCCAGAACTCCGCATATATATCATTAGCTGTCAGTCTGGTAACTGGCCACAACTTTGTTACAGAACACAAATCACAAGCTGTCATCATCAGACCAATCACTCTATCTCTAAAATAAAATTACATTAAATTGTAGAATTAATGATCGCACTACAAAGTTTTTATCTGCCCTTCCTCGGCTCAATCAGCAGTAAATATACTACAAAATTTCTCCCACCTTGCTTGTTTCTTCCTTACTTGTTTACGATTCATTGGTAAGGCATCACACAAATTGTGTATTATATTCCCTGTAGTATTCCCCTGGTAGCACTGACTGCAACCAGAGTTCACTAAGTATTCTCTGTACAGTCACATTCATAGAAAACTACACAAGAATGCCTGCATGTTAAAACACTTATGTGCCCCTCCTTAATTTTCTGAAAATACAGTACAGTCTATAAAAAGAAAGATGGCATATCCTGTGGCTGTATTTCTGTTCTTCAAAGAGAGAGGAACACATGCTCCAAAAAGAGGAAAAACTACTTTTGAATCTTTCTCAAGGTAGTCTGTCATTGCTTTGTTGGAATGAATTCTAACGCTGACAGAACAAGAATCCTACACGTAACTGTCCTGCACACTAACAAGCCTGGTCACATAATAACTGAACAGGAGGATTATAATCTTTATTAGAATAAGGCACACACAAAAAAAATCTTATTTAAATACCTTTATAGCACTCATCTACTACTCAAATGTATGGTTTATGAATCTAAGTTTTAGAAAGAAAACAGGCAAATTAATGAAATCATGTGTTTTCCACCCAATGGAGAAGGTGACACTTAAGGACACCTGCACATTTGTTAATAATGCCTGTTACATGAAAAAAGCACACAACTTTCTAACTTGCATGCCAGTGTGATGCAGTCATTAAAACTGTGCCAGAAGACAAAAACATCAGGGAAAATACAAAAATGGACAATATAATCAATAGATAAATGGCAAAGTGCAATTCCCCCGAGTTAAGAAAGAGGATTCATCAGCCACGTAAGGGCCAAATTTGGCATTCCTTTGTATGTACAGATACCAACTAGAAGTCTTGGATTCTTTAGCCACATTACAAACTGATGTCATATCTTCAGACATGTGGCTTTACACTGAAAATGCTCTCAGGGCAGGTAAGAAAACAAAACATAAACGCAATAGAATATTCAACCACAAACTAAATAGTTGTGATCCTATCTAAATTTTATAAACCCTACATTCAAGGTTTCTGGTAAATTTCATTCTGAGACTATCAGGAGCTAGAATATCTTTGTCTTTTTAAGATGTTGAGCTTTATTCAGGTCTGATAAGCTTCAGTTCCATACTGGGAAATAAGTTTTTAAAAACTGTCCTTCCTACAGTGCTGTAATAATTTATTCAAAACTACTGACAAAAACCTGTAAAACTCCTCAGAAAGAAGACCCAAGTACCAAAGTCCCTTTTGAAAATAAATCAGAATCATGACTCAGTATTTTCCCGTATCACCTCTCTAATTTTTCCCTGCATTAGACTAATGACAGGATCCACCTTCCATTAAAGAACCTCTGAAGGGCTGCATGAGCACTTCAATGAAGCCTGTTACTAGACACATCTCTAATCCAGGCTGCATTATGTTTTGGTTAGACAGAGTCATGTATTTATGAATATGAATATATGCACTTGTATATTTTTAAAACTTAGAGCTCTCTTAATTCACAAAGGTTGAGATCTGACCAGAATTCTTTCCAAAAGAAGCATGTTGACAGAATAATAAAAATACTGAGATAAAAATAAAACTAAGTAATTATTGCACTATTCCTTTTTTCCCCCACCACCTAACTGACTGTGCACTAAGTTTCCTCTGCAGGTGATCTCTCACTGAACTGTGCAGATGACAACCAAAGGCAGTGGCATGCAAATATAAAATACTGGAAACTCCTGTTACATACTTGGAGTTTTACATACAGCTGGTCTTAGAAATCTAATATAGAAGATAATTACTGTGTACACAGAAATGCTTTTCAAAAAATAAGGTTTTTCTTTCTATGACTAATGCCATAGTGAACTAATACTGGCTTGCTGCTTTACCTGTGTGCTTGGTTCTTAAGGTTTAATGCTCCTGTCTGATGCAGCTCTTCAAGCTGTTTTCTATTTCCAAAATACAGGGCGAGGTCTGTGGCAATGATGGCTTTCCGGATGATCTCAAGTACTTGCTCATATTCACTGGAACTCAGATTGGAGAAGACATTGTGCCCTTCCAGCTATGAAAAAGTAAAAAACCAATAAAAAGCACAAGCTCTAATTCTGAGATGACTTCAGTCTTTACTTCACAAGACAGATTACAATGGTTTACAGACCAATGACAATTTCTGTTGCAAATTCAAATGCTGACAGTCTGAAATTCCCATTTTTATCTTTCCTTTTAAATACTGTCAAGAAACCTATGACTAAGCCACTGATTTGGTTTTGGGACTGTTCCTTCTGAAGCCTAAAGGTATTAATAGAGAAAAATGGTAGCTTTTTCTTCTCTGATTTATAAACACTATAGACACAGCACTGCCAGACAGTATTAGCTTGGGAACTTGTGATTCAATCCTGATCCAGAGTACTACATCGCCAAGTCAGTAAACTGAGTGTCTGATTCACTCTGAAGTACAATTTTGCAAAACACATGATATGGACAAGGACATATCCAAGTTAAAGTACCAAAATAATTTTGTTTTCATAGTGTTCCAAATGAAATGTGCCTGAAATTGCTGCATTTACTCATGCAATTTTCTCTATAGAAATAAAGTTAATTACAGTGTTTTAATGTATATGAACATTTAGGGGAAAAGCTGCTTTGTTCAACCATGAGTTGACTGACTCATGAGCTAAAGACAGTGGTTTTCACTATGGAGGTTCTGGCAACATGCCACTGTTATCTCTTTTCAATTTCCACTATGTATTATTGCTCATTTAACTGACAATATCCATATACTGTGATCACTCATGAAGCTGTATCACATTCTGAAAAGTCAACATGATTCACTATGTCTAAGATTTGGAAAACAACCTGTCAGAAGTCTTCCAGCTGTGGAGA
Source organism: Strix aluco (assembly GCF_031877795.1). Taxonomy (NCBI): domain Eukaryota; kingdom Metazoa; phylum Chordata; class Aves; order Strigiformes; family Strigidae; genus Strix; species Strix aluco. The sequence goes on along the minus strand of NC_133933.1, from coordinate 54,098,261 downwards.
GGGATCAGATGAAAATAAGAAAGAATGAGCCAGCCATGTCAAGGTGTGCACATTCACAAATAGAAAATATTATTAAAATATATCAAATGCAGATGTGTTTTGACATTTAATTGGCATTTGGGCTGAAGCTCATAAAAAGTTTCCCTGACTTTTGTCAAGCATTTACATAATTTGTTCAAAATAGATCCTCCGTGGTACAAATACGATTGGTTTCTCTCACCATCCGGAACGTAAACACCATTTTCTAACATTTTTACTTGGACAAGTAGACTTATTGTGAATAATGAATAGAAAATACAATCTGTCTATGTCTCAATGCTCCTTTGACAGACTCCTAAATCACAGAACATGATGTTTAAAAAAAAAAAAGTTCAGAACATTTTAACCCATCATCAACACTTTGGGAGCAGGAAATGACTACTACCAGTTTTCATGATTTAGAGTTTTGGGGATCCCTCCCAATCTTGCTGCCTAATGCATGAGAGCAGGCTATTTGTCCTAATATTAAAATTATTCTAGATTCTATTGTTTAGGCTTTAGAAGCTGCACTATCAGAAAGACCACTGTGACAGCTTCTGTTCATACTACTAGAAAAGATTCTGTTAAGCACTGACAGAAGCTGCCATTTCTGAGCATGTCACTTAGGCTTTTGAGTGGTACATAACAAAGTACAGCTGCTAAGATTTTATTCTTTCCCTGCTGACCTAAAGCTAGTGAATAGAATCCTCTGTATTTGTAAGTATGGTGTACACTAGAACTGCAGGTGGATGAGCAAAGCAGCTATAAAGTTGCAAACACTGAAAAGTACTACGGTTTACTAACATAAAATTAAAACTTATTGAGGTAAACCCTAAAGGGTTTGGTGAGTTGGTTGGCCTTTTTTTGTAACAGTCCAGGAATTCAGTAAGGCTTTTTGATTCAAATGAAAACCAGCAAGTCCAAAAGGCTGTTCTAATCTGCCTTTGCTGCTAATCACCACCCGCAGGCGTTTGGGTAGCCAGTGTCTGAATCCACTCTACACCCCTGACCAGCTATCTCCCCCTCTTCACTCACACTGACAGCCAAGGCTAGGAGGTAGAAGGGAAGCAACAGGGTTCCCCTGCCTTCTTGGCAAATGGGACTTTCACCGATTACATTTCTGCAGGAAAAATGTAAAATGGTTTTTGAAGAATGACTTAAGTCTGCTTCACGTAGCCATAGTGGGACAGTTAATGACTGAGGAACTTTCTCACTGTGCACAAACTCACATCAAGACTAAATACTAAAACTCTAATGCCATACCACCACTGAAGGATTCAATTACACACTCCTCAATTACACATGGAGGAGCATTCAGAGATAAAGCTTCCATTCCCTGATGAAATGTATAGGATACCTAAAACCATAATCACATGATGTGCTTCTGAATACAATACAGAATATGTATTTTTCCTAAAAGGTGATTAGGTATTTAAGAAAATAAATATCTTCCCCCTGAAAGACCAGAAAGAAAGAAAAGTTAACAATGAATTAGTGGCACAGTAGCATGGTAAGGCTGTGCATTGAGCATGTGCATGATAAACTAAAATCAGTGAGCACAAGTATGTTATGGACTGGCAGTGGTTTCATAGGTGAGAGTTCTCACTCCTCTAATTGAGCATGAAAAAAATTTTCCCTGATGAGAAAATATCTGTGTGTTAGTAGCACACCTGGATTTCCCAAAATGTGTCTGCATGTTTGCTTGTACTTTTCTATTCATTAAACATACAGACACATTATCTCACATTAGGAACTCTCTTTCACAGAATATTACCTTATTTAGGTTTTTTATTTCAAATTGCTGAATAACAAAAAAGCACATGATAACATAATAAGTTTAAACTTTTCATGCGTGCAAAATTAACATTTCCTTCTTCATGCCACACATTTAATGTTCACAGAATTTATTACAGCAGGTTTTCGAGATTCTCATGCAAACTTTTGCCAGTACCTGAGGTTTTTTTCAGAATTCCAGAATGGTTGAAGACTTTGTTGAAGCACATTACACTGGAAATATCTAAGTAAGTGAGAAACTGATTTTTCATTCCATATTCCATATGGTCACAGGAAAAACACTCATTGACCCAGAGGCTAAAAGCTCCAAAGGAAGGCCATAAGCAAAGACCTTCAAATACACAATATTTTTTATAACACCAAGATTTTGGGAAAGCTATGTTTTGCACTATTACTGAATGCTTGGGTTGGTAATTGTGGAACCTGGCTTGCTGTAATAAATCTTCCACTCTTCTAAACGAGCACTACAATCCAGAAATTAAATGAAGCATGCTTCAGAAAATCTACTGGGTAATGATGTGACTCCTATTTCCACCACTGGACTCTACTGCACAGAAGATACAATTTCAATAATCCTACCTGCAGGATGGACACAGTCTGCGAGAAGTGGTGCTGTTCCATTGTTGATGTGGAATAGAGAGCAGCTAAGGGGTGATCAAACTTCTGAAGATAGCTGTTGCTGTAACCTCTGTGATCCAGGTCATGACACAGGCATGCAACTAAAAGACCTTTTCGCTATTTAAAAAAAAAAAAAAAAAGAGAGAGAGAAACACGAAAAGTAAGATGTGTTTCCTGCCCCTAGATGTCACTCTCTTCCCAAAATACTGTAAAAGCTGCACTATGCTTGCCTGGCCTTCAAAAAGCATATGAAGAAACAGCCTTAAAATTGAAAGAAACACAAAAGTGAGGATGTGCAAATTAAATTTCTCAGTCCAATTGTAATTCAAACCTTTTATAAATTATGAATTTAAAAACCATTGTTGCACAATCACAAACTATTGGAGGAATTCTGCTTCAGGAAGAAATCTGAGTTTTAAACAGATAAGTCTGGTCATCCACTGAATCCTTACCATGTTTATTAAAAAAATAAAAAGTGCAGTTATTGGAGGAAATACATAAGATGTATGATCTTCTGGTCAAGGCAACTGCACCAAAGTCTGATGCTAGACCTGCCTCTGCAATGCTCCTTGAAGACACTAACAAAGTCTACTAGGTGAAACTTTCCCTAGGAAGTCACTAATATGAGCCATAGAACCATTGGACAAAAGGCAACTGCTTAATATCCTAAAGCAATGGAGTCCCTGAAATCTCTCTTTCAACACACAAAACACATGAACACTTGCAAAAGGTGCTCACACAGAAGGTGTGTTTTGAAAACACATTCATTAATATTTGTGAAGCAGTTACTGTCAGCCTGGAGTATCATGAAAATGTCTTTATAGACTTAACAGCTCTGTTTTATAGTTGGTTCTGATAAGCATTCAGTAAACAAGGATAAGGCTATAAAATGAAGCAGAAAAAGACTACTGATTAACCATCTATTAAGTGAGCAACTTCCAAATCTGTATACTGTACTGAGGCACATGATTCTGTGGGAAAACAGCAAACGATGTAACTAAAGATTTTATCACAAATATACAACGTGCAGAATTAAGGTTGTAGCAATCCCAACTGTATTTCTGATTTTGAGACCTTCACTTCTATTTTAAATCCTGCACTTTTCTTTTTAGTGACGTCTGTTCAGTATTGCATCTTGTGAAGTGCATTTTTAAAGAGCAAATAGAACAGATGATGCAGCAGCACATGTACACACAGATCCTCAGCAGACATGGAACCCTTAGGAACATAACACACACCTGTATTACTTGAAGTCATGCTGTAACAGCTGTAGTAAGCTGGTATCCCTTTTTACTACTATCAGGAGGTGCAAGACATGTAAGCAATAGACTTGAAAAAGTCTCCAACAGCAGAAGAACAGTGACTCTCAGAATCCTTTGTGCTACATGTTAGATCTAGAGGGCATAAGCTCTTCTGTCCTTCCCCCACAAGTTTAATTCTCCTGCTGCATCCTTTACAACCCGTGTTTTTCCCAGTCTTACAATTATCAGTCTGTCCCTTGTACCAGATGGTTCTCTTTGTCTAACTTGTCCCAGTCTCCTCAACCCAGTAAGTCATTCTTGTCTCAGTCCTTCAGGATTATATAATGCTTAATCCCAGTGCCCTTGACCTTGTACCCATTCTCCCTGCTTGGATCTCAAATCTTTGACCACTGCCAACTGCTGGATCTATTTGTCTCTAGATCAGAGTCCTCTTTATAGTGTTTCATACTTCTCTTCCCATCTCTAAGTTTATCGAGGTTCATGCCATCATCCCTCACCTGAGACCAGCCCATCCTAGTTCCCCAAACTTTCCTTCAGCAGTTTCCTATATTATTCTCTAGTCTCAAGAAAGGAGACTGCTGGAAAGGGCTGGAACATAGGCTGGGATAAGAATTCTAACATGTGAAGGTTGGCTGGAGTTTGGCAGGGAACAAATACTGTTTCCATCTCTCTTAACAGCTGCCTTGTTTCCTCTCCCTGCCTTTCTTACTCTGCATCTCCAAAACGATGGGGCTTACTACTTGCTTAGTACTGAATGTTATCAGACCTTTCAACATTCCCTGAGGCTGCAATCCACAGATTTTTGTTGTTAAAGTAATACTGATTTTTTCAGACTTGTATAGCTTTGCCAACTTTCAGCATATGCCTGGCAAATGCCACTTTCCTATTTTAGTGTAAATTTTCCAGTCCCTGCTTTACAGCAGAATAAACTCGACCTTTCCAAATGAAAGATCACCAAATTTTATTCTACTCTTATGCAATGAACAAAAACTTGATTTCTCCTAGCATGTTTCCCTAAAAGAGCCAAATAATTTTGGCTGAAATTTCCCCAAATGAATCAACTTGAGGAAGTCATGGGGCTTGGAAAATTACAGCCCAAATGGCCAGCTTTATCTAAGTTATACACAACTGAAAACAGGTTCTCCCAGTCAGAACTTTCAGGTAGTATTAATAATAGACAGCACTCCCAGTTGTACCTACCATAATTCAGAAAAAAAAAAAACAAGTGATAGTTCTTCACAGTGTATATTAACATTTAACCATTCTAAACCTTCCATTTTATAACTTTTCCAGTTAGTGATCTATTTGAAGTATTTTTTTTCTGATTTTTTTTAAACACTATGCATTTATCTTCAAAATATGTACCTGCCTGCTAAGGAAAACTGTACTATAATAAAAGTTAATCAGTGAATTAGCACATTTGGACAACTGTTTTCCTTCCATCCTTTCTACTCTTCTCCTTTACTCACATATGTCAACAATCTCTGCTACCCTTGTTCTCCAATTCAGGATCTCCCAGACCTCACAGGGTTCAAGACCCACGGTGTTTCTCTTCCCTCATATAGATCTGACAGTTAGTTAAATAATTAAAATAAAGACTGTGATTGTAAGTGATCAGGGAGAACCTCAAAATGTGGACATGGACTTATAGCCAGTCTGCTGCTGTTTCTTCAGTGGGCAGACCTGAAAACCGTGAAGGAAACTCTAGGATTAGCAATCTGAATAATTCTCCTTCCTCAGGCTTTCTACTCACACACATTCCTCTGCCGGGACCTTTATATACATTCTGCCCAAGCTGACAGCAAAACTCTAGCATAGAAAATGTACTTCTACAACAGCTGATACCTCTGATCAGGTCTAGCAACTGATACAATTATCTTACCTACCTCTAGATCAGTGAAAAGCCCCTGGTTGTTCTGAAGTATGGCATACATGCAATGTGCAACTGTAACTGCATGCTTCCAGTTGTGGTAGGGCACACGGCGATAATTCTTCTTTACAGACATAGTAAATCGGCATAGCTTTTCAAGTTCAAAGCTAGAAAGAAATTAATTTGGTCAGAGACAAGAAATAAGAATGGGAAAAATAACCAATAGAGGAGAAAAAGATGCTTTTTGATTTACTCTTCTTGCTAGGATTGATTCTCATTGTGGATGACTCATTGATTACAAGAGTTATTCATATTTTGGCAAGGACAGAGGAGTGTAGATACCTGACAATGCTCTGAGTTTAATCTGTAAAGTTCTGGAACATAAGTCAAGCTACCCAGTTCCGGCAACACAATTGAATAACCTTCCCTGATCCCTGAAACTTGAAGCATGGTTTCTTTAAATTGTTATCCATTCAACCTGCCAAACAGTGAAACTCTGCATCTAATAGACAATTTGAAAACATAATTTGTGAACAAAACAGAAAACTGGGTTTTTTAAAGCAAGTGACACAGAAGAAATAATCCCGTTTAAATGAAACTTTCGGTCAAATGCCAAATGCATGAATTGTTTTGAATAAAAGAATTTGAGATGCTCCATATTGACATTATGAAAAGAAGATTTCACTTCTTCCAAGTAAATGTTAAAATTTTTTTCCAGTTTGGCCAAATGAACAGAATTAAAGCAATAAATCATATACTTCATACCAGGCTGTCCCACAGGACTGGTGAACCATGTAGACAAAAATGGCAGGCCAGACATCCTCATACGGACTGATATCAAAGTGGTATCTAAGAAGAAAGTTTCATCTTAGTAAGGACAAACACTTTTTCATTCTTACTAAAAGCAAGTGAAAATGACTAGGTAATATATATCCAACAGCATTGACTTGTTTCTGAATATACACAGAAAACTGACTTTACAGGCTACATTTTCCAGCAATGTAAGTTAATATATTTCTGCTAAGGTCAATGGAACTATGCTCATAGAATCACACAGAATCATTTAGGTTAAAAAAGACTCAGAATCATCAAGTCCACACGTTAGCCTTTGGTAGCCTTTGGTTTTGTTTAGTTAATAGAAACATAAATCTTTATTTAAGAATCCATTGCTTAAGTAACGTACAAAAATCTTTGTTCTACAGGGATGATGAGAGCTTTATCAGCACCCCTAAAATACTGCAGACTTTTCTCTCAGGAATTGTAAAGATGGCATCTCTAATAATATACTTACTGGCTTTTTTCAATAATTTGTCACAAATTTGGTGAGACTCACTCTAATTTTGATATAGAAAAAAAATCAACTTTTACTGGCTAATAGAAATAAAGCCCAAACTTCAAAACATTTAATACTGTATTTTTTATGTTTTGTTAGCTAAAGACTTCTCCCCTCTCCTGATATTAGGACATCTAGGCCTCATAGTAGGGACCCACTCAGCAGAACTGTTTGTCCTTCGATTATTAATTAACGCCTTTCCCTGCACCTCCTGTGCTGCAAGTCTTCTATTTACTTTCCATTGAACCCAGCTAAACGCTTGTGTGTACGTGGCCCACTGAACAGCACAGCAGGTGCAGGAGAGCTGAAGGTAGATGAATTGCTTGGAAAATGGTTAAATGTATTCAGATTGCTCAAACTAAAGGATGTTAATATAATTTAGAATGAAACCTGTCATCTTTGCAAGTAAAAGTCATTTTTGCTGAGGAGGTGGGTTATATAATATCATCTAACAGAGCACAAGAAATTGTATTGCAAATTAGGGTGTAATCCTGCAAACTGCTAATACTCTGGCTTTCAAGCCAATCACTTCAGCATGTAATGAACTTTAACTGTAAGCAGCCCCTATTAACTATATGCTTGCATGCTTTGCTTGCTCACAGCTACAATGCTCAGCACCTGACAGAAATGAGCGAGCTCTGGAGATTAGGTTTAGAAAGACAACTTAGATTTTGTGACTCAGTATCACAGAGTTTTGATTTTAGGCACCTGGTCACTACATTAGAATTTATTGTCCTAGGACAGAAACAGTGACCAAAAAAAAAAAAATTAAATGAATCCTGGAGTTAGCACTGAATGAAGACTGACTGGTAAATACAGATAGAGTTACATCTTCAGTACACAGCAGACCCTTGGGAGCTGAAAGTAACCAAATTACTTCAGAGAAAGCCTGAGAGGCTGGATGGGAAGTCCTCCTCCAAATTGAGGCCGCAACTCTAAACTCTAGCACCTGAGATTCATAACCCTGAATTATCTTCAGAAGTTGAGATCTGTATCCATTTTCCCCTCCTTCAAGAAACACAGGCAGATGCACAAAACACACATACCAAAAAAAAAACCCAAAACCCAAACACACACACACACCCCCCAAACCAAAACACACACAAACCCCCAAAATCCCAGGAATTAGGTCAATCTTTTATTCTAAAACATTTACAAGGGGATGAGATCATGCATCTGGTCTTAGCTACTGATGTTCCAGCTCAGCCTCCTATCTGGATCTGAGCTGTTGGTGACTTGGGACTGGTAGAAAGCAAGCTCATCTCTACAATCCTTAGATATAAACCAATGCTTAAAGCAACTACTGTAGCTACCCGTGCCTGAGAAAAATGCTACCATTCTGAGTAGGTATTATTCTACATCTTTGATAAGATAAATTTTGTTCACAGGTCATTAAATATAACTAAGTATAAGAAAGCTGGAGATAAATACCTATGATTTTGGGATAGTTCAATAATAAAAGTGCTTCCTACAAACCCCTCCACTACATCTAGCGGAAAAAAATAAAACCAGCAAAAATTATCTTTTTCACAGACTGATACAAGATGCAACTGTCGCTATATAAGAAAAATACCTACAGTTCAATTTCTTTATAAATATGTGGAGGCAGTGTACAGTGCATGAGGTTTTGCCACTCTTCTGCAGTACAAACACTGTGGTAGGATAGCTTCTCCATCGTTACACGGTAAATACACTCTGAATGGCGAATTCTGTGGTACATCTGAAAAAAAGGAAGTAATTAGTGTAAAATTTTAATAAAGGAAAAAACATTTCTTTCTTGTATTCAAGCACTTACTCTTAAAATACACATCTGCAAACATTAGTTATTTTGGCTGCTCAACTTCCCACATTAGAAAAGTGCCAGATTATATGAAATTCAGTACTTCTTGAAAACTGAGCTTTCTATTACATCAGTTTGCATCTACTCAGTCAAGTAAACATCTAAGGCTCGGCTGATTTTTCACTGTGTCTGAGCTCTCCCAAGAAAAAGAATCAAAGTTCATGAGTTAGAAACAGAGCTCAGTCCCTTACAATATGCTACCAGAAAGAAAACTGATAACGGGGCACAGTTCATGTTTTGTGCCACTGCATGAATTCAGCTATTAACTGGTAGAAATAACTGATACTTATGCACAATAAAAAGTACATGAGATGTTTATTATACCTACATTACTATACAATAACTGTGAAAAATAAGTGCAGTTAATTATCGAGAGGTTCAGATAGCTATCGCAGACACGGCATGGTTTGTAAACAAGTGAGGACACAACAATTTTACTAGTAAAGATAATCCTCTGGAGCAGCATGCCCTGAATAGTAACATTCACCATCTAAAAAGAGTGAACTCACACACAATTGAGTGATTGCATAGTCCCAAGTTTCATTTATATGCAGGCCTTTCTACTTGCCTTGAGTCATGTGGAATGAGTTTAAGTAATTGTTAGTGAAATTTGCTGCCCCAGTATACCAACATGATGTTGGTAAAATGTCTTAATGTAAATCACCAGGCTTAACTGGCATTGTATTGTATCTTATCTCCCATGAATACAACACATTTCTTCTGCATTGCATTTTTATTGCATTTATTGCATTTTTATACTTACATAGTTATGATCATTACATTGGTTATGCTTCCTATGGGAGTAGTAATTTTTGTGATGATGAACGGTTTGAAAACAAAAATAGCTATCCACTCTATAAGCATGGATAATTATGAGTATATAGCACAGCATATAAATGTATAAATTGATATCTTTGAATATTAAACATATGGAATCGAGAGAATACATAACATCTCCATCCCCCAGTTAAATTTGTAAAATGTGATCTGAAATTATAAAAGTAAATAAGAATCATAGTTTTTAATGGAAAAGAGAAGACAGACAGATATCATTCACATTTCAGAGTTTGCTCTCTCAGTTTAGCTACATGAAATTGATGTATCCAGAGTACAATTATTTCAGAAAGCATCAAATTAATCCCTATCATCTTCTTAAAATACCATTATTCAGAAAAGAATTTGATTCCTGTTTCCTCATTAATTCAACAAAACAGACTTATGAATCACTTTAATAATCTGGAACATCAAAATCTTTAAGTAGGATTCTAAGTCTTCCCATTATAACCAACATCTTACAAAACTGTAAATAAAACTTACATTAGCACAGTGTAAGGCTAAAGCACAAAAGACTGCAAACATTTTAAAGTTGTTCTCATCAGTTTTAGAGAAGGCACTTCCACTTATTTTGTTCACCATCTGCACAACACCTATTACACTTCCTCGGCTTACAATAGGCATGCACAGGATATTTCTGGTTGTGTAGCCTGTGTAGAGGTCTACTTCTCTGGAGAGCCAGAAAAGAGAAAGGGAAAAAAAAAAGGAAAGAGTTAATATTATTAATTAATATCTAGTCCTTGATTCTCAGAAATGTTGATGTACAATATACTAAATAGTTTTAAAGTATATGTAATTAGTACCCGCAAGAAGTTCACTGTCAAAGCTCTCAAATATTTCCATCTACTGTGTCATATTTAGAAAGTAGTTTTTAATCCCTTAATCTCCTTTTGCAAGATAAAGAATTAATGGTTCCTCAAATGTACAGTCATCTTATAAAATTATAAAATTAAAGAATGCATTCAGGTACTTAGGCATGCTATTTGTTAGTGAACTTTTTTTCTCCTCCAAAATTAATCAGATTGCAGGAAGGCTAATAAAGAAAACCAGAAACAGTCTACCTAACTGGGCAAAATTCTGTAACAGGAAAAATAACTAAATTTTTCTCCATTATATTTGTATTTGATAAAAATAATACTTCTTATTTTATATCTTAAAAATATCCCTGATGGCTAAAGCATTTAAAGAGATATCTATAGGTTGTCTCCTCACTAGAGAATCACAGCTTCATGAATGCATCCTAATATGAAATTTAAGAAGTAAATTTACAACTGGTTTGGTGAGCTGTCTTCGCCTCCTGTGAATAACATCCTACCTGTTAAAGCGTGGATCTGCATAGGCATCAGGAATGTTAAGGACTTCTCCTGTTCTTGCCACTTGACCAGCTATTCCTTTTTCTATAGAAAATCTGCAGAAAATAAAAATGTGTTAGCCACAATATGAACTATCTGGAAAAACATTTCTCCAGTGGAGTCTGTCTTGGGCACAGTAATGGATATTTGTTCCCAACCAGCGTCATTTTGATGCTTTTAGGAGAAAAATTTTACAAGACAACAACTATAGTAGTAAATAATAAAATAAAAAAGCACATACTAAGAGACACCTTCTGAAAACATTTTATATAACCTCATAGTATGACAGTTTTAGTGACAAAAATTCAGTCTTCAATAACCCTGGGGGTTATGCCTGATAAATATGACATTTGTACAGAACCTGAGACTTGTATTTACTTTTAAAAGCTATTGATTTTATCATCACTTTTACATATTCATTGTTTCTTTAAACACACCATAAGCAATATGGAGCTTGTTTATTTGTGGGGGTGGGGGATGAAGGCAGGTGGATTTGGTAAAATAAACTTTGGAAAAAGACCTGTGGAAATTTCAAAGCTAAACATTATATGCAATTGCCATGTACACTTCAGAATAACTAGCTTGTTTCATCTCATGACATGCAAACACTGTCATGGGACTAACTGCATCCCTTAATCACCACAAGAAAGTTAAACACAACAAATATATTCTGGAGTGGAATCAGAAAAATCTACAAGTCTGTCTTGCGAGGAAATAATTTTCAATTCTTCGACATAAAACAGTTATGATGTACAAGCACAAAAGTATTTGTGGAAAAAAATAAGTAGAAAGAATCACGTATCCAAATGTACCCAGGTAGTATCCTGCCCCCACTGAAGTTAGTGACAAAGATGACAGGATTTCACTGCACACCCCATTTTAAGTTAGTTTCTTCTGCTGCTTGTTATGATCACACCAACTTAAGGCTCTTTCCTGATGACTAACTCAGTGTCACTTTCTTACTGAAGTTGTACTTCTCTTCCAGTACACAGCACCAGTGAAGTGGCTCACACCCTTGCACTCAGAGCCAATGTTTCAATAATTTTCATACAGAAAAAACAGAAAGATATAAGCAAGAAAAACAATTATCAAGAAGTATTAAAGTGTACGTTAAAGCAGGCCACCTTCTTTAATTTACACCACCTCCTTGCTTGTCAGTATGTAAATTGCACCAATTTTGACTCCTTCCATTCTCACTCACACAATGTAGTAAGTGGGAGTAAGTTTGTCTAAAGGAGTCTAAGTGAAAACATGAATCACGTCTTATATTGGCCTAGAACTTGAAAAGTATAAGGAGGAAATGAAAAAAATTCTGAGAAAAAAATCTATGCTGAGTATTTTAACAAAATTTTAGTGCAGGATATTTAGTCACACATTTCTTTCTTTTTAAAAAGCCACAGGTTTAAAACCTGTGTGTCTTTGAAAATCTCAATCTGTATCTATTAAGGATTCATAATTTTTGCAAAGTGAAAAATGTTATGTTTGCCTCTTGCATTAAAATTGCATATGTGTAAAATTTATGTAGTTTTGGCCTGAAACACAAACACACATCAGTTTTAGGCAGAGAATCCTAGGTATTCATTACAAGCCCATATACATTTTCATATTCACCACTTCAAGCATACTTCAGAATCATAATTATTTAAAAGTTTGAAAATACTCTAAATTCACATGAGAGAAAGTAAAACTAAATTATTGGACTTGAAATCTTCAACACCAATGACCAGTCCATACTCGATTCTACATATGCCTAATCCATCTGTAAGAAGTACAAATTATTATTTCCTTGCTTTGGATGTGCTTGAATCGCACAAATTGCAATTCCTCTTGGGAACCCTCTTGGGAAAAAAAAGTCCCATACTGGCAGACTATGGATTAGGTGCACCTTTACCTGCACCTTTACCTACCTCAGAACACCTCTGTTTTTTTCCCAACATGATTTCCAAAAGGACCGCCTCCGGAAGACGGCATTTCCAGGAGTGACGTTATAGCTTCAGAGACGTTGTTTCGATGGCACTGCAATGTCATTCCCAGAAGTACTACCTTCTGGAGGCGGGTCCTGGTGGGAATGATATCACAGTATGACAAGTATTGTCAGGGTACCTGCAGATAGGCACAGAGACTGGGTAATAAAATGCCTGCACATCCGTAGTTATAATGAAACTGCATTGTTCTGCTAGCTACTCTTACCTTATTTCTTTGGTCTTCTTGAAAACAGGCTTTCCATCGTTTTCTTCTCCAATATCAAAAAGGTCTGAATACAACTCCTTATTTTTGTGGTCAACCTGGAAGAGTGCACACCTATCTGCATTCACCAGGTTTTTTGCATATATCTATAGACAAAAAAAAAAACCTGAAGTTAACGGTCATGAGTTAGATGATCTTCAGTCATTTATCTGATAAAAACATAAGTCCCTAGAAGATAAAACTTTTGATAAATTATCCAGTATGAAAATGTGTTTGAAGGAGGATCCACCTTCACAGTAATCTTTTAGGATATAAATCAAAGTGAAAGTGTGTCTTTTATTCAATTTTTTTTTTTTTTAAATTAGAGCGTTCTTTTTGAGAAATGCAGGAATCTTTAAAGACTTGAACGTTTGCTAAAAGAAAAAAAGGCTTTCCTATTACACTGTTTTTCAAGTACAAGGAATGTTTTTCAAAATGGTACCTTTCCTCCCTCTATGTTTAGATATTATTCACCTTTGTTTGATTTTAAATAGATAGGATATAACAAGACCCAAGAACATTTTTAGCTTTTTGTATCTTCAATGCAAATATATTGGTGTTAAACAGCCAGGAAAGAAAGACATAGCAGAGAGGCTACTGTTTCTAAAAAAGCTAAATGTGCCTGTAATACATAACAATAAACAAATAGGGAAGATTTGAAGTGTCATTATGGATTGCCCTGTGCAGTGGTATAGGAAATGGCTGTGCCATCCTAAGGCTAGAGACCATTTTTGCACAAAAGCTGAGACTTAGCAGTTCTACATGAACAAATCAAAGCCCACAAGGTACCAGCCATAGTCAAGAAAGTACCAGGGTACAGCAATAGACTTGCATGGTCTCTATCATACTTCGAACCAGCTAGTTTTATCTTAGCAAAACTAACTCCCAGCCAGCAGTCACTGTCAGAACAGACTCTCGTTCTGGGAACACAGCAGCTCTTCACTGAAATGTTTTTTTGACATACGATGGACTTTCTGAGAACAAGAGGAAAGAGCGAACCAAAGTCGAACAAGGATTACTGTGTTAAGACATCACATAGTCCAGTTCAAGAACCTGCTCTATCCAATTCAGATACACCTCCTATATTTCTTATCTTCTCAGAAAGTATAGTAACTGCATGGTAGAGCTGAGGTGGATCTTGCTCAACTTTTAAAAATATAATAGCTATCTAGTCATTCAGCCACATAAAGAGGCTGATTACATCTTGGGGTGCAATGCATGTAGGTTTTAAGAATTTTTAAGACTTTCCTATGAATGAAATAACTCCACCACCCTTTCTCTCTTGTCTTTTGAAAATAAAACCAAAAACCTAAAATATTTCATAGCATATTAATGCAAATAAACAAATTAGACCTTGGCAGAAAAAACCTGAGACAATTAGTTAGGAGACTCTAATCCTGTGTCATATGAGCTGTGTAATGGGAACTTCACAGAAACCATCTAGACCAACTCTACAAAACTTGGAGGGCTCTCCCATACCAACAGAATCTGTGGCTGGAAAGATTCTGTGGCTTTCTATTCCATTTGCTCCATCAGAGCAGTAGAAAGTCAGGGAGACTGCAAGCTAAGAGGTAGCTGTGAAATATTTCCCACTTAGAGCATTAAGAAGTTTAAAGATCTTGACCACTCACACCATTGATTCCTTTGCTCAAAACAGAGTGAATATAAACTGTGCCAAAAAGGACAAGGGGTCCAGTACAGTTACTCTGAAACTGTATCAGATTTCTTTATAAAATCAACAGCACAGTGTTGATTTTATACAATGAAACTTTGGTGTTCTAATGTATATGATTCAAGAACTTACCTTGGTCACAACTCATGTTTTTCAAAAATAACTGCTTAAACACTACTAATTGAGAGAAATAGTTAATGGGATGAGAAAGTCTTACTTCTCTGAAGTCCTAGCTCAAATCCAGGCCAGCGGCTGAAGGGGACTATCAGTACAAAAGGTATGCTTTGCATTGCATACAGGGAGGCCAGGGACCACCTTTTGGGTAGGTTGTTTGTAACTACTCAAACATATTGGTAAGAAAATTTGCAAGGCAACTTGAACTTCTGCTTCCCCTCCTTGCATCCGTATTGAAAAATACCCTTATATCATTAACTTCACTGAGGAATTTTAATGAAAATAAAAATGAAAAGAATGCTAAAATCCCTGTACTTTTTTCTTTATTATTACAGGAACAAATCAATCTTTAAGTGCAATCACCAAAGGGTGAAGTAGTGAGGTGAAATTCAGTTCCACTCTTTTCTCACTGTGAGACACAGAGTAAGCCACATAATGATAAAATCACGCTCCCATAAAATGGCAATAAATGTGCAAACACGTAATTCAATTAGTTGGCCCAAGAAACAACCAACTGCTACAGCTTACAAAGGAAGCTGAGTATGAAACATCTACGCGGGTTAAAATGCAGAATCACGATGCAGCCAAGTGTTGGAAAAGAAGCTGAAAGAGTAAGCATATTTTACTGCCAATTGTGTTTTCCACCAGACCTCTATTCATATGGAAGAACAGTGAAGAATATCAATATTTGTTCTCAATGCCATATGTTATATTACACCAGTTCTTTTAAATGTTAAGCTATTTTTAAGCAGTTATTTAAATTGGAAAAGTCAATGTTCAGAAATGCGTCCTATGTGCAGAATCCTTGACTGTGTACTAACTAGAATAAGACAAATACTCAGAATATTTTCCATTACTATTTCCAGTTTCTAAATAAAACCACATTAATATTGTTTGCATTTTAAGTTTGCTGTCTTTGAATAGTCTAAGAATATCACTTTGAGGATTGGAGCATGTATCGGAGTACTGTTGGAGAGTAACCCAAATTGAAACAATAGTATCACAAACCTGATTAAGACTGACATTCAGGAAAAAGAACTGCAGTATGCAATGGATGTGCCTAAAGCTAAAAAGCATAATTCATATATCAAATGTTAAAAATGTGCTACAACTAACCAGTCCACATGTATTTATAAACACTATTCAGGAAATAATTCTGAATTCAAAACTGATTTAGAAAATTATAACCTGATTCTCAAATGTACTTTAATTCATTGATTAGTTATTTCAATGGACTTGGCTTTATTAGTTTTTATAAAACATCAACTGACTCTGTCACTCTAGTTATGGGTGTAAATTGTTTTGCAAAACAGAAGGGATGTCGTGTCATGCACACCTCATTCAGCAACTGGAACAAATATTCTAGGAGTAATGTTTGACCTCTAGTCCTTCCTACTGACAATAACTTCTGCAGGAGTGTTTTGCAGCATGTAGCAAATTGAATTTAGGAAAAAGGAAGCAGTACAACAAGCTGAAATAAAAAGAAAACCAGAAGCCTTTCTGTTACAATTTTCAAACCTTCTCTAAAACACAATAGTAACTATTTAGTTCAGAGACAGTCACATTTCATTACTATAAAAGCTGTGAAAGGAAGTTGTTGAGACAACGTAAAACCAAGCTGACCTTCGCCACCTTCTTCCATATAGAGATGTTAATACTCTTTGTATTACATGTGCATTAGAAACAGCTCATATATTTCAATGTCTTACTTCAAGGAAAGGAGAATGAAGAACTTTAATAACTAAGACTAATAAACTTAGAAGTGAAAAAGACAACTTACCATTATATGTTCAAGTAGAGAATCTATTGCAACTATATTATCAAAATATGTTCTGCAGAGAAAGAGAAGTTAGTAAATATTGGCATTTAGTCAAACACTTCTCAAATGGCTGTCATGGGCTCTTGTTTCACAGCCACTTAACAGTGGAGCCCAGATAGGCAAGGACAAACCTCTGCACCTTGAAAAATCACTGATTGGCTTGCCATAGCACAAGGGAATTGAGAAATGGTCCTAGCTCTGTTCCTTTAAGCCATTATTCTACAATGACAGAATTGTAGAATATTCTCTATAATATGTAGAATTTTCTCTGTAGAAAATGAAAAGACTACCAAACATTCCCTACCATGGATTGAATAGGTCCCTGCTGAGCAACACCAAGAATGTATCAAAATGCCTTGGCACCCTTTACACACTGAAAATTTTAAAAGAAATAAAAAGGAGAAGAAAAGCAATCCAAAAGATCAAAGAAACATAATTTACTCCGTTGCTGAGATATATTATCTACATACTTTCAAAATATCTCATTAGGTTTATGCATAGATGACTACGTACCGAGAGCTAATGAAAACTAAGTATTGTAGCTAAATTCACATCATGTTATCCAACCCTTAACACTATTTAAAAGGCAACAATTTATAACACTGTTAATGAGTCTTCTCTATAAACCCAGGTGTAGCATGTTGAAGTTGCAGAAAAAGACTGATCTTGTGACTTATTAAAAAAAAAAAAAAGCTATCTCAGTTTCACAGCAAAGTGGTAACTGTCCAAGGACAGTCAAGAACAGTGAAAGATAAAGGTCAAACTTATTAGTAAAAGAAGTCTAAATTTTCCACATGCCAAGTCTTAATAACCCTCGGATTACAATGTTCCCAGCAGAAGAAAGACACTATCCCATGGCCTTGAACATATATACAGCTCAGTTCTGTCTGGGTCTAGTGGAAAGGAAATATATAATACGCTAGTCTTACATTGTCAAGGACATGAAGAGGTGGAGTGCTGCATACTATGCCCTTTCTAAAATGTTACAGAACATGTCCCAGTGACACTGCGTACTAACAATTTCCTCACTGAATAGGAAACCCTCCTTCCATGTAAGAAAAGGTACAGACCATTTCTAAGAGGGAACTAATTATTTTCCTGCTAGTGCAAGCCTTTACCTACGTGAAGTTCATAAAGTTATTATTAAATGATATCCTAATTTTCTGGCTCAAAACACAGGGTTTCTTTTTTGTTAAAACTAAACAATTCTAGCAATTGATAACGTCTTATTAGAGGTATTTTCTTATAGAAATTCATATTAAATATTTGTGGTATTTATTGTAATTTTTATCTTAGAATTTTAAAATAATTACCAAGTTCTTTAAAACAATCCAGGACTATGTACCAAGAGTAAATTGCCAGCCCATAAATTTGGGTAGATTGATCCAGAGTTCTCTGGTAAACTAGCTCAGTACAGATGTTAGCCACATAAAAGCACCCTAGAAAGAAACATAATGGTGCAAGACACTGCAGCAAATGGGTAGCTCTGGCAAGGGAACAATGGGAGTGCCCTTTAGGAGACACACTCTGAACCTAAACTGAAATAAAAAAAAAAAAAGTCATTCCTGAGGAAAAAAGCTAGGAAAAACATCTGGATACAACCAGCTTGCCCTCCCTGCAAGGGGTAGACTCCTCCCCGCAGTGTATCACTCCCCATTCCAGCCGGGTGGACTCGGCATTCTGCATTCCTGAGCAATGGCATAGGAATCTTGGATGTCCTGTAATCTCATCACTTTGAGAATTGTTCATCAAGACCCATGGAAGTGTTTGCAACAGCAAAAATCCAAGACATTTTTTCACTGTATCATCCGTCCTTTGTGATGCACTTAGAAATTCTTCAACCAACTAGTTTGATAAAACACTGTTAAGTACCCCAGACTGTGATTTACCAAAAGTACAACTCTGGTTTGTCTTTTAATTTATTGGCTCTCTCTACTATTTAAAGATGTTAATAGCAGCAACAAAGCAAAAAGGGACGAAGGAAGAGCAGATCACCTAAGACACTAAATTGACTTTGCAAGTCTAAGCCCAAGCTTTCACATTCTGTGTTTTTAATTTAATCTTGCATTTATTGTGACAAGAAATTAAAAGAAAACATATTACATGTAGTTATAGTCTTTGAAAATGAAAACAGAGCCTTCAGAAAATGCAGGGAAAGAACAATCATGTGGCAGCCCTGATTCTTCAAGGATATATTCCTGAAGAGTATATACTCATGCGTGTGTGTGTGTATACATACATGTCAAAAAAAGGGGAGGGAAGTTGAAGCAAGCTAACTGACTTTTCATAAAGTCCTTTCAAACTTGCTAAAACTGGCCATGAAAAGAGATGGCAAGTCTATTTGTCACTTCTCAAAAGAGGGCCATGTTTAACTCTGTCACAAGAGGGGAAAAAAAACGCAAAAAACCCCATGCTTATGACCACAAGAGTAAACAAATCCTGTAAGGTAAAATTGGATGTCATATTTTCTTCTGGCACACCACCAAAAAGAAAGTTTAACAGGTATACACCATTGCCACAAACATCATTCATTCTTGTTGCTGTGCTGAAGCTTGCCCACCCTCCAAGATGTGCCTTCATACCTGGTTGTGAGCTACAGTGTAAAACACAGGTAGATTGGAAGAGCCATGTTAGAAAAGCTTATCAAAATAAATTGATGAAGTTATAGAGCTTACACTTACTTCGATACATCAAGCAAGAAGTCATTCAGTTCAGTCTGCTTGGCAAGGCCCCGACACACCTGGAAGCACAGATCACATAATTTGCTCCAGAACACTGAAGTCACACAGTCTACCCACTTAATTTGGATGAAAAAAATACCACAACTAGTATATACATACATTACAGCACTGTATAAAATTAAAACCTGGATTTGTGCACTGCGTTTCAATCTTAGATATATAGCTGTTAAGTTAAAACTGTCAAATGCAAGTAACATCCTTCTTAAGATGTTGGTTGTTACACTTGTTCGTGCAGTCTCAAAGGCTGCCAATGAATATGGTTATGGAATCAACTTAATGACACCTTCTTATCTGAACCCTCAGCTCACCTGAGAATATTTTTTTTGCTTTCTTCCTTACCACACTTTTACCAGTTTTTTTCCAGGTTTCAAAGTATCATGTAGACACAACTGAAGACTGACATCAGGCAAGTTTAAGTAAGCTAAGTAGCAGATGATATACGCTCAGCTTTGGGAGAAATCAGCATGAATATGAACACAAAAAAATAGTATGCATACTACATCTTAGAAGCAAAGTGTTAGCTGAAGCAAAGCTTTGAACTATATTTTTACTTCACCTAATTACATACTCTGTACCTAAAGTACAATTGTACACCTGCATATTACTAGAGCAAGCACTGAGGTCAAAAGAAGAAAACAAGCCTCTACTGTTTGTACCTTTTACACAACAAAATATAATTCAGAACTTGTAATATCTTTCATCTGTGTAATGCAGATTTAAATAAATATTCAAAATATGAAAAACTACATCCACAAGACTTACTCTTGCATATAATTACATAGCTAGGTACAACTTCTTGACATACACTACTTCCTAAAGGCCAGCTGTGAGTCTGGTAGGTACGGCCGAATGCTCAAAACTCTTGCATTCTTATCATGCAAAAAACTTGGGAAGGCACAAAGCCTTCTGCTTAGCAGGAGGGAGAGAAATGAAAATGACCAATGGACAGACTTAAACTAAACTTTCCATGTTTTGTTTTGCTATGCGTGAAAGACTTCTCAGTTAAAGAGGGAGTCATTGTTACATAGTGAAGCTACAACCGCATGCAATTGTAATTCTGCTGGTGTGTATTAGTCTATGTTAGGTAATTCTGCCTAACTGTGCCAGGGTGAATGACCATCCTAAACAAAGTCAATGACTTCCAGCACCAAAGGTAGCAAACATTAGAGCCTAGAAAAGCAGGAAGCTTTGTGCAAGTCTTCTGTCAATGATCTGGACGAGGGGATCATGTGCATCCTCAGTAAGTTTGCAGATGACACCAAGTTGGGCAGGAGTGTTGACATACTTGGGGGTAGGAAGGCTCTACAGAGGGATCTGGACAGGCTGGATCAATGGACTGAGGCCCATTGTATGATGTTCAACAAGGTGAAGTGTCGGATCCTGTTCTTGGGTCACAACAACCCCATGCAACGCTACATGGGGCTGGGGAAGAGTGGCTGGAAAGCTGCCTGACAGAAAAGGACCTGTGGTTGTTGGTAGACAGCTGGCTGAATATGAGCCAGCAGTGTGCCCAGGTGGCCAAGAAGGCCAATAACATCCTGGCTTGAGTCAGAAATAGCGTGGCCAGCAGGACAAGGGAAATGCCCTGTACTTGTCACTGTTGAGGCCGCACCTCTAATACTGTGTTCAGTTTTGGGCCCCTCACTAAAAGAAAGACATTGAGGTGCTAGAGCACATCCAAAGAAGGGCAACAAAGCTGGTGAAGGGTCTAGAGCACAAGTCTTATGAGGAATGCCTGTTAGCCTAGAGAAAAGGAGGCTGAAGGGAAACCTTATCACTCTCTACAACTACCTGAAAGGAGGCTGTAGCAAGGTGGGTGTTGGTCTCTTTTCCCAAGTAGCAAGAGATAAGACAAAAGGACATGGCCTGAAGTTGCGCCAGGGGAGGTTCAGATTGGATATTAGGAAAAATTTCTTCACTGAAAGGGGTGTCAAAGCATTGGAATAGGCTGCTCAGGGAACTGGTGGAGTCACCATCCCTGGAAGCAAAAGACATGTAGATGTGGTGCATAGGCACATAGTTTAGTGGTGGACTTGGCAGTGCTACATTAATGGTTGGACTTGATCTTACAGGTCTTTTCCAACCTAAACAATTCTATGATTCTAAGTGTATGAAAGACACCTTGAAAAAAAGAATGTCAAAAACTTCTTCCTGTGAGTTGACAGAAGAACGTATTTTAGCATCTTCTGTGAGTTGACAGAATATATTTAGTTTCAAGTGTTACCATCTTCTATTAGCTGAAGTAACAAAACCTATTAGCAAAGCTGCTGGAGTTTGCTAGAGCAGCTTGCACTGTGTGGAGCTTCATTAGGCATCTGACTAGGGACAGCATGAAGCATCCTTAGTGAGAGTAGTTACAGGACCATGAAGCAGCTAGCAAGGATGGCTCAAAGTAGGCTTAGACAGCAACACCTAATAACCTCAAACTGAATACCAAAGCAGAAGGAAAGCGACCAGTTGGCCCAGCAGTTGCCTTCTTATAAGAAAAAACTGCAATGTTGTTATAATTCCACTTTAACAATTATTTATCTATTTTGTTAAACTTTTGCCTTTAGTAAAAATACTGTTTGTTATTTGATTCATGGTTGCAAGTGAGGAAAACTAGCTCAATGAACACCAGAATGTTAGCGTATTTTTCCCAGGTTCAGGCAAGGGGCTTGAATCAAGGTCTCAGTAGTGACCTCCACCTAAATTTGACCATAATCCATGTTCCTACTAATCAAGTTCTGGCAGAAGGGTTACACAGTGAAAAAATGAAAAATCACCCACACTTACTTGTACTTGATGTATTGCTACTGAAGCCCATGCAAGATTTGCTGTTGCAACCTGAAACAAAAGAGAAGAAACTAACTCTGAAGAAACCTTGAAAACTGCACATCAGTTACGTGTTTGTTTTCTCTATCTAGCTGCTAAGTAAATTGACTGAGCTGTTTTAGACAGGCAGGCAGTAACAATTTGTGGGAAGACAGTTATTTTGCAAAAGTCTCAGTATACCTGCAGGTGCTTCAATTTTAGTAAGGTACAACCAGTTGCAAGAGAACAATCCCCATTGTTTGTAACAAAAAAATGCTTACCAATGCTCTTCGGAAGAGGTATTGGGAACCCATCAGCTCAGAAATACAACATCAAAACAAATATCCCATAGGCTGAGGGCTTTAAAAATTACATTGTGTACACTATCGAAAGGCATCTGCCATAGAAATAAAATATCCCATAACATCTTTCTGGGGCATCTCTTCCACCACAGCTATTTCTAGCTGTAAACAGGCACTGTTTCTTTCACTACCATTTTGGTGGCAGAAGAATCAGACCTGATCCCTCAGCTCAAGACTACTGTTTTAAGTATGACAGTTTCCAGGCAACATTTCAAACAAATGTCATGTAAATTGCAGTTAACAAAGATGAGCTACCATGCATAATCTCCTGTCCTTGAAACACAGGAGCTTTATAGGAACACAGAGGACAAAAGTACAAGAGGTCTGCTGCTGCATACCCTCCTAAGGTACTTTTAAAAATTTTATTTCTTTCTTTTTAAACAGAAGACATCGTACATTTTATAAAAACTGCTAATGGTATCCAAAAGCTTTCTGAAAGCTGAAAATGAAAAGAATGCTTTAGAACACTCAGAAAGTGACCTTAAAATATTTTTCATTTACTAATAAAATACTTTTATTTAGTAGTCAGTCTAGAACTTCAGTTACAGAAGGAACTTCATACAACATAAAAGATTAATATTTGCACAGAACAATGCATGTCTGAGACCTATCTGAATTGTAGATTGATTAATGTAATAGGATAATTTAAAAAAATAAATACATTGTGTGTAAGCACCAGAATTAATGAAGCCTGATTTTGTATGAATGTCTGTCCTTTGTTCTGCAAGCAGGGACATTGGCACCAACAGACTAATCCAATCCCCTATCATGACCTCTACTTACTGTGAAAAATATCAGGTGCGACACCAAGGCTGAAGTGACATTGACTGCCCAACTAATATACATGTATGAGCATCACAGGTATGCTAGGCTATTTAGGTTACTGATAAACAGACTATACAATTGTCAAAAATTGCTGGTTTTTCCTTCCTTGGGAGGACTAGTTTTAATATCTCTTGTCTGCACCTTTTCTGTTCTTTTCACAAGAATAATTTGCGTTCACTATATCTAAACTGCTCCACGGTGCATCTTGTACCACTATCAAGACAACATACCTGGGTAGAACTCACCCCATTTTGCCCTAACTTCTGTGTTTAGGTTCCCTTCCCTAGGGAAGGGTACAGCGAGAAACAAATGGTACATTCTTCTTAATGTGAGAGCCATCTTAACATGTAGATGGGACACAACAAGGATCCTCACCCAGACATGAGATCTAAGATGCACTTCTACCACCTTTAATACAGCAATAGCCTTTGAGACATCTGCTCCATTTTCAAATTTGTTTGTACTTGGCTAACAACTCATAACTTTGGATTGCCAAACGGACATATATGGACAATGTAGCTACACAGGCCTTATATAAATACAGTAAACCATGCAGTTTAGAACAGTCATGGAAATGGCAAAATTATTACGAATGGGAATATCTGGGTGGGGAAGCATCAGAAGGGAAAAAAAAGCAGAAGAGAGCTTTACGAATGGCACCTAGATTAGCAGGTCATCCAGGTACCAGCACATCTACACACAGTTTCTAAGGACATCTAGGTCAGGAGACAAAGGATGGTGAGTAAATCTTGATGACTCACAGAGAAGGGACAGGCTAGAGAGACAAAAGATGTCAGCTCCTAAAGGCTAAAGAAAAGGCTGACCCAAAAGCAGCACATGGTTGTCAACCTAGGAAGAAACAAGGAGACATAAGGACTCAACAGCTGGCATCCCTTGTCCTTCCATTGCAAGGCATCCTGGAGAGTCTACCTGGATACATACATTTCTGTGCGTGACTCTTGGAAATGCCACCTGGGGGGCACACATCTTGGTGCCTGAGAGAGCGTGGATCTAAGAATGTGAATGCAAATACATGAAATCTCTTTTGCTTCACTTTTGGTTTAAAATAAATCACTTTCCCCTCCTGTGAGACCTACCATTGAGATTTGCTATACTTTTGTTACAACGTTGTAACATTATGTTTTACAATAGGGCTCATTCAGGTGAGAAGCCACACCAAAAAATTCAACTGGAAAAAAAAAATAAATCAATCTTCCATACTGCAAAATAAAGCTTTACTGGAAAGTTAAAATTGAGACTTAGGATAACTCACAAGTATCCTTTTCATATAAAGTGATTTTGGTTTTTGACATTTGATTTACACTTATGTTTCAGTCACCTGCTCTGGATTAACTTCTCTAACAACTCTGTATTGAGTGTACAATCAATAAAGAAATCCTGAATCTGTTTTTCCACAAAAGAACACAAGGTAAAATTCTTGAAGTGTCCCTGTACTTGTATATGTAATTTTACCTCCTGTGACTGAAATACACATCACTATTTTTTTTTCAATAAGTAACATTCAATGAGAACAAAAACCAAGTACGAAAAAGGTAAAAAACACATGAGAAGAGTGAGAGAAGAAAGTCTGGGGGAGCTGAATTGCTGACCATTGTGGGGAAGTGGGCAAAGGCTGGGCATGAGCTCACCTCTTGGTGACTAAGGTGGAAGGCTTCTTTACCCCAATGACGGTAAAGCTCCAGGATACCAATCAGATCACCAATTGCAGTGACAATTGGCAAACACAGAACAGATTGGATACGAGTCCCTGATTCCAGTCCAGTACCTTTGGGAAATCGCTCATCCTAGAAAATGTAACATAATCTGATAAAACGTAAATATCATAACATTAACATGAAAGTAACATTACATGAACGCAACATTAACTGACATTTTCCTCCCTCTCCTGGCTGATCAAATCTGCAGGAAAATGATAAAATTCACTAAAACTCATATCTCTCAGCATAATTTACACACAGTATTAAGACATTTACTAAAAAAATGCAATAAAAAAGTCTCAACATTAATTTATATATACAGATAGCCATATCGATATAAAGTCAGAATTATCTGTGATATTAGACATAGCTTTGGGTTTGTTTTTATAATACATTTTCTCTAATCTCACATGCAGCAAAAACAGCACTTCATTGCTAATGCCAGTCCAGATTAATTAAAAACCGAAACAAAAAACACAACCCCACCACCCCCTTCCCCCCCAAAAAAACCCCTTCAAAGCAGACAGCAGTGCTTGCAAGAGAACAAAAATCAAAACCTGAGGCTAAGGCTTTAGGTTATAGAGAGTTATAATTCTCAGCCAACTCCTGAGGAGGAAAATGTGTTCCCAAACAATTATGCATGAGAGTAAGAATCTTTCTTGTTCCCTTGTTTATGCATCCTGAATAAACCAGTGCAAAAGTTATAGGAACAAATGTTAAAATAATCCTACCAGCTGCTCTAAAAGGCCCAAATTCATAACATTTAATCCACACAGTGAATGTCCAGGGCTTTAGAGCTTCAGTACCCCATGTATGAAAACTCACAAAGACCTGAGAAACCACCTGGATGTTACAGTTAGTAAGGCAGTAACAAGCAGATGTGAAGCATGCAAGACCCGCTTTGTGGGTCTTAATCCTTAAGTACTTGATTCATACCAGATGCTCCCTGCAGGCTGTGCTTAAGCAAGACAGACATTCCTTCAAGGCTGATCAAAATCTCTCCTTTCTCAAAGAAAACAGCAAGTAATCTCTACCTTAATTACTAAGATGACAATCAATCTGAACAAGTAACAGACAAAAAAGAGTGGGAAGCACTTTCCAACACGAGCCTCCTGCTTTCACTTTTTAATTCTGTCCTCCCCAAAAAAGGGCTGGCAAGCCTATCTGCAAGCACTTCCCTTTCACTGTTGAGATGGTCCTAAAACCACATGAAGGTAAACCATGTCAACAAAATGAATCTCTCTGTTTGGTCAATAGTCTACCAATAATGTAAACCAACAAAAAAGTTCAAAACTCCTCCCCACTACCCATTACCAGCCCCCCCCCCACCCCCCCACCCCATTTTATTATGAATGTAAAATGAAAACATACAACCCTCATATACAAGGATATCATTATATTAATTGACAATTGCCAGTATCAATTTCGGCCCTATATGTGACTGAAAAAAACTAACAACGTATAAAATCTTTATAGCCCAGGGTGTATAGAAAGCACTGACTGTTACTACAGGAAAAGCAGCTTCTGCCTTTTGTTTTTGTGGTCCTGATTACGTGTACTCACATTAGGCATTTGGTATTTTGTTTATAGCCTGAGTTTGCCTAATAAAGGTCATACATTTTTTAACAAATATTTTTTAAAATAGAGACAGCAATGCCCAATTTTGGCCACAGTATCCAAAGACTGCTATTCTGGACAGAACTCAAAAGGACAGAAAACACTGAAGAGAGAAGAGAATTTAAACTTCCTTGGTGTTCTCATAACCAGCTGATCTTAAAGTGTTCTCATAAAGTACAGTTTAGATACCAGTTTCATACAGTTGCATAGATGCAACTAGAGGATGAAGTTTTTAAAAAAATTAGAAGGGACAGAAATACAGAGTGCCAAGAATTATCAGAATATCACCTTAGGATTTTCTGAATCCTTTTACAGACAAAGGCCTGAATTTTGCTATCATTTACAATAATGTGTCTTTCATGTAGGTCTACTGATATTATAAGTATCCTAGCTTTACATTTGTGCCAGTAGAGATCAAAGTCCTATCTAACAACCTGAATTCCGATTGACATTCTTGTCAGTGTGCGCCCTGCATTATAATGAAATCAAACTTTGATTGACTATATGGAAGTCTTCTTGTTTGGGATTAGCACATTAAGTATTTCAAGATCAGGAGGACAAGGAGTTTTGACTGATAGGGTTTTTTCTCCCCAGGTGACTATGGTACCTTTACTTCCCTTATCTGACAACCAAAAAAAATGTTCAAAGACCAAAAAAAATTAATCTTTGAACTTAAAAATAAATGAGATATTCTGAAGTTATTCCATCAAACTAATGCAAACACAAATTTATTTTCTCGGTAGCAAGACAGATGTAAATTCTATCATTATACATTCAGCTCAATAAACATTTCAGCATCAAAATATTCATTCGAAGAACATGCTGTAATCATCTCATTAACAAGAGAAAGCTTTTTACCCCAAGAATATCTTCTACTAACAACGTTTTTCTGGATCTGGCTACATAAGCAGATACTGTAGTGCCATGTGCAATGGGCCCTGCAGGAATAAGCCGTGGTTGTCCTTCTTTAGCTCCTGGTGGTGTAAATACACACAGACTCTAGTTAGGAAAAAAGAAAAAAGAAAAAGAATGTAAATAGAAAGCATGGTTACTTTTACAGAGTTACTGTGCTATATCTCTAGTGTAAAGGATTGAATAAAGTAGATAATGTAGAGAAACACAGCTTTTTACAATGAAAAGTACTTGGATAAACTCCACTTAACTGTTTTGAAATCTTAGGAAATCCTACTCTAAAGTCACCATTCAGGCAGTGGATTCTATTCTGCTGAAGTCAGTCATTGTTTATATCAGGGTTGGACTGCATTTACCTTGAATACCCAGTACACTGCATAAAGACTCAGAAGAAAATATTACCTTGTAAGAGAAGTATTTTATTTTCTAGGATGCACTCACTCATTTATTTCAATAGAAAATACTCAAAAAACATGGATGATCTTTAAATTTCTTGTTTATCTCGTCTCAAGGAAAGGCAATTTTAAAATTATCCTAATGCTGTATTTCCTGAAATCCAAGTGACTGCATTCATCCCCTGTACTAGAAGAAACATCTTACTTGCTGCCTACCTAAAACTGTCTCATTTGTTGAAAAGTCAGGTATGACAACATTCACGCCATGAAACTCATCCAGAAACATCTGATTATTTTGTTCTATAACAAAAATATTAAACAAATTAACACCACCAGAACGAATGGGATTGCAAATATTCTTTTACAAAAAGAAAATTACACACACATATGAAGGTGGAACTTGCAAACCCATCTGTATGCCACTCTTCAAATCTAAAATTCCATTCATTTTTGGATGAAAAATAAACTCTTTGGAACAGTAGAGTGCTGGAAAACAATGCCTCTATCACAGTCTCTTTAAAATTTTCCTTTCTTTTTTCCCCTCAGACAACCTGTAAAGAAGCAGTCTATTAGCCAGAACCAATTTTAAAGTCACAAAACCACAAAAAACCCTGTCTCCAATGCAATCAGCAGGAACAGTTCATTTTACAAGCAAAAATTTTCATCTTCTGTTTCATTTTTCTATGTTTCATTACATCCATCAATTTATGTGTCTCTTAATACCACAGAATCAGAGACTCTCAAAATTTTAAAGCATTTATCACTGTCACACCCTATACAGCATGGCAGAGCTATTACCCTTTAAACACAAAGGGAATTTAGGCACATGAAGAATACATAACATGGCAAAGGTTACACAGTGTTAGAACAGCAGGGATCAAATCTGTATTTCCAAGACTTCAGCTTTATTTCCTATTCTCTTGAGCCATCCATCCTTATACATTCTTAATATTAACACAACTAAAGCACCACCTCAGAGACACAATATGCTGTTGGCAAATTGTGTTTTCTTATTTACTGTACTCAATGATCCAGTTTCTTTCACTGATAGCAGTATATAGAGAGATCCTGTAGTAACTCTACTATTAAATAGCTATAAAATTTTAAATTATGAACTTAAAGCACATGAGCCAAGATGAAACATTTTAAGCAAAGAATATTGCTAGGAAAATATAATTTTTTTTAATTTACATATATAATACCACAGATAAATGATAGTGCCACCACAGAATGTATTACTAACATTCCTGGTAAGAATGGCCACATGTTGTGCCACTCCTTTGTCCTGATTAATTTTACTATCAGACATTGCTTTCATTAGGGCTGTTACAAGGGTCAATCACCCAAGATTCTACAGCATCAATGGTTATTATAATTAATATTAATTACATCTAATCCATCTCCTATGTTCATCATTCATAAAGGTTTATGTAACAGTAGACAAAAGCAGGTGCCTAGGTATTCCAGATTCCAGTAGCTCAGGATGTAGCGTTGCCTTGAAAGACTGAACAAAGACCTTGTAGGTTGTTCAAAGAAGATTTCTACTTAGGCTTGGCAGTAAGTAGGGAACTTCGCACTGGAATTGTTATTATTTAAATATTATGCCATTATATGCATACTTAATTCCCTGCAGAAAAAAAAAAAAAAATCACAACAGAAAATCTATGGGCCTGATTCATTAAAGAAACTGAGGGAAATCTAGGCACTACAAAGTCAGTGGCATTTCTCTTATTTTGCTCTCCTAGACCTGTGAGGTCAGTATCACTACAGCACGTGAGTACCTCACAATCTCTAACTATGCATTATTGCAACTCCCCTGTAAGTTGGGTAGTGATGGTATCTTCATTTTATAGACAGAAACTACAATAAAAATTTTGTATTAATATGGTTATTTTAGCTGAGGCTTCAATTACCATTTGACTACAAACTTCACAGCTCACCACATAGCCTACAAAATGACTTGCACTATGGCTTAGAGCTAGAGCAAGCCAAATGGATAACAAGACAAAGAACACTCAGGTGTGAAAGAAAGGAGACAGACTTCAGAGATAGTTACCAATCTGGGCCTTGTGAAACCAGGTAAATTACTAAACAGGGGCTGTTTTCTAGCATCTTATATTAAAGGGACAATTTGCATGTGAAAATTCAGCATCTGCTGTCAGCTGTAGAAAATAAAGTGATATGAGATGCATCCTCTCATAATTATAAATTTCTGTATTCTGCAAACATGCAAGGCACATTATAAAACATACTAAGCAACTCAAAAAATAACACACTGAAATGTTCAGAAACTAAGGAGATGCAGTATAATGCACAATATATAGGTACTCCTGCAGTGATGAAGGTACCTTATCTGTAGTGGACTAACAGCATTTTGAAAGTTGGACTTTATGCTTCGGGGAAAACAAATGGTCAAAGAAAAGTATGGAATTCATAGCCAAAACAAGAGTAAAGTCTATCCAAGAAGAATCAGTAGTCCAGTGGTTAGGGCATTTAGTGAGTTCAAAAGAAAAACACTCAAGATTCTGACAAAATCAGTAACTGAGTATTTGTCTTGTTCTTAAGCAGAAAGTCAGGCAGTCTCAAAACGTTCTGCAAGACAAGGAAGAGTTTTTCATCCAGTTAATCATCTGCTAATGTGAGACAGATGAGAATTAAACTATCTTAAAAGAGAAAACAGAGCTGCCACATAGTATTTCAGCTCTGACAAGCCATTTCAGCATATTTATTTCATATGTCTCATGCAGTTGGAAGGAAAGATACTTCTTCCATGGAGTAGCTCTCCTGAACATGCTCGGTATTTACTCCATTTTGATGTCTTTCATTATGGTACAAAGTGCATGAAAACTTGAAATTTCTGTTTATCCTGATCCCAAACTTCAAAATTACTCTTCAAACCCATTTACACTCACAGCTTCTTTAAAGAGTGGTTTTTAGCAGTGGGACACTGGAAAAGTCAGAATGTTTGTTTTCCATATCAATTACAAGAATGTGCTACACAAAAAAAGCAACACACACACAAAACTCAAACAACAAAAACCATTACATCAGTACATTGAACCTGCCAGAACAAGCCTGCTCAATTTACCAGAATAAAAAGCTCAATTTATTCTTACTTTCTTATAATCTAATAGACACATGTAATTCCTAAATGAAAACTTAGTTTCACAGTTACTTGCCTTCATAAGCTTCAGTTTCATGTTTTTACATGCACTTAGATAGAATGAAAAAGAACATTTTACATAACAGATCCAACAAAAGCACCCCATGATCTGAAAAAAGTACATTATTCTAATAAAACTAAAGAAACCACAGTTCATGATTTATTTAAACTAGTGTTCCAATATGAAATATTTAAAAAAAAAAAAAAATCAAAAAAGCTAGTAAAAGGTTTAGGACATAAAGGGCACAGAAATACTGAAATACCTATCTTCACAAATGTTTGACCTGCTACGCTATATGTTTTTTACTATTAAAAAAGTACTTTTACAGTAGGAACAGTAACACTATATTGACCTCAATACTGAAAAGGTGGTTCATACTGCAGAGTATTGCAAAACGTAGGAGATGAAAGACAATGTTTAAAGTCTGAATTATGTAGTCTAAGTAGTGGAATGAGTCAAATTAAATTAACAGGACACTGGAGACCAAATTTGATCTTTTCCAAAGATTAA
This sequence comes from Strix aluco, assembly GCF_031877795.1. Lineage (NCBI taxonomy): Eukaryota > Metazoa > Chordata > Aves > Strigiformes > Strigidae > Strix > Strix aluco. Next base: position 54,066,412 of record NC_133933.1, on the reverse strand, counting down.
CACCTTTATTCACAGCATTCTTCTTACTTTTTTCTTAAGACACATTTGGTTCTTTACGCCAAGATAGCAATGTGTGACACTTAGCAAAGTAACTGTGTTATTTAAATTACTTGTATAAATCTGCTTTTCCACACTGGTCTCCTGAGTCACGTCCATAACTAAATATAAAACAACATACAAATCTTTCTCTTCTCAGAAACAGCTTCTCAAAACAAAATACAAGAAAAAAAAGACAAAACGAAATGGCCACTTTCACCAGAAAACAAAGAACTCACTTCTTATGCACATAAATACTTTTCTCCAGAAAAGGCCTTCACTTGATCTTCAATGGCCAAAAAACTGCGTTGACACCATGAACAAAAGTTGCTTTCATCAGCACAGTCTTCCCTGTGTCTGTGTGTAAGTACCAGTTTGGCTGGTAAACCCCATTGCTACCACCATGAAGTACTGTTGTGCATAGGTATCCCTATACTGGAAAAAGCTCAAGGACATTATTTTACTTCCAGTGATAAAGTGAGTTTTGCAGAAGCAATTCCATTCTGCTTTCTATGGGAAACTCCAAACCTCACTGCTAAGGGGTCAGTGATGAAAAAACTCTTCAAACTACGCAATAGATTCTAAATTTGCCATTGTTCCTCCTGACAAGTAGAAAAGTATGACTCTGCAAGGACATGCCTCCACCTAGATCTCAGACAACAACGCTTGATCTCCAAGGCCATGAAACAATTGATAATCTTTTCATGACCATGCAGCACTATTAAAAAGAAAGGCAAATTTTCTCATAACCCTATATAAGCTGCAATTAGTCTATAAGCTCTTACCATTCCACATTGACTTTATAAATACACCTATTAAAGTTTCATGACTGTTGATATATTCCATATATGATCAATTTAAATCTGAAAGAGTTTAAACATTTATTGACAATTAGGGATGTGGAAATTTATTTGAGTTTTTGAATCCTAGAAGCCATCAACAGCAAGGTCATCCAGACAAAATGCAGTAGGAACAAAAAGGTGTGCTCTGCTCTACTACTGCTTGTTACTAAACAAGCAGACATAACTTTAAGAGAATCTCTTTAATTACCACTGTCCAAAACCACCAGGTTTTTCACATCATCTATCCAGCTCAAATCTCCTGTTTTTCCTTTTGCTAAGAAAATACTTCTTAAATAAAATGTACTGTAGTAATAATAAAATTTGGGGTTCACCTACTGTCTTCTAACCATGAATCATTCTTTTAATTTGCAAATACACATTCAAATCATCCTTCACCAGTTCAAAGGGTAATTAGAAATGTTCCCATGTAGGATGTCAGATATATTTTATATAGCTTCACATGCAAATGAAGAAATGGATAGATTTGGCTCTTCCAAATTACTTTCATTTCTTTAGCGGGTCTGAATATGTTACTTCAAACACAGACTAACACTTGGCATTTCTGGTAATGACACCAAACATTGATTAATAATCAATAAAAGAAACCAGTGGATTTTCAACCACAACTGAAACAATATAGTCAATAAAAAGGAAATATGAGAATATAAAGTCCCATAATTTCCCAAATACTATACTGATAACTCATAATGCAGTAAAAGGATAAGGTTGAGGAGACAGAGGATGCCTGTGCACTGCTCACAGTATCTTTTGCTGCTAAAACCACTTGCACTGAGAATGTAAGTCAGTATCAGAAACAGATAAACACGAATAGCTCTTTACTGACATTGCAATGCCATTCTCCTGGCAGAAGTTAAGTAATAAAAGATATCCAGCGTAGACAGAGCATTAGATATCTCTACTGCCAATGAGGGAGAAGGCAACCAAGATGGGAGAGTCACTCTGGGCTTGATAAACTACCACAAGAGCAAACATTGGGCTTGGAGAGCAAATCCTTTGGAAGCTTCCAGGTTCATGTATTCTGACACCTGGCAGCCCATGGGGTCCTGCAATTCCCTATTTTGATCTGTTTCCCTTCCTTCCAGATACAGACAAAAATCTCCTTACCTACATCAAGCTCAACTACCCTACTACCAGTCTTTTTCCACCAAGTTCCATACGGTGATGGACTTCTTTCTTTAAATGCAGTTAGGCACGGGAACACTGAAGTCTGACACCAGAAACTTCCTATACCTTGTTGGAACCTCAGAGCACACGAGGTGCTTCCTTTCCTGCCTTCTGTGACATGATGGATTGCTCCAGCTGGGCCAATAATCTTCAAAATTATTCCTTCCCTCCTGGTTTAATCTCTTAATTCACTTTGATAAAGTCTCCAACCAAAAAAAACTCCTATTAATTTTGACTAATGTTACAGTGTGGCTTGGAATCCACTAATGACCTTATTGTGACTTCAGAGAGCAAGAGGTGCTAAAAAAAACCTAAACTGAAACAGAACAGAAAGTCCAAAACAAATGACAACCATAACAAAGGTTCAACCACTGGTCAACAGAGACAAATGTAATAAAATGCACCCTCTCGTATTTCATAGGCACTTTAGGTATAGGCAACATATGTAATATCTAATAACTTTTTAAAATGATAATATATTAAGAAGTCTCCCAGTCTACACCAATGAAGAATGATGTACACTGTAATCAGTTCTTGAGGGATATCAACATGATGGCATTCTCAATCAGAGCTAAACACAACAAACTTGGCTTTCAGATACATAACAAAAGTAGTATATATCCAGCAAGCCATAATACCATGGCTTTTGGTGCTCTCTTCTTGGTGCCATGCACAGAGTCTGTTGAAATTATGAAGTAATTTATCTTGAACCTCTTTTACTGTGGCTGAAAAAACCCTCATTATTCCTCGTTTATAACAGCTAAGAGCATGTACATGAAGAATTACTGATGTTCATCTTGTCATGCTGTCGTAACTTGGCCTCACGGTTCATTTTTCTAGTGAAAAATCTAATGTGTGACAGAGGAAACAGATTAAAATCCCAGTAAAAGAAAAGATGAGGAGTAGCAGCTCAAGTCTCTTAACACAATATCATCAGCACCTCCTGACAGATATTCTTACAGAGATAAGGAAGTACCTACAGTTTTCAGGAGCTTTCAGTCTTTGGCCCTTCTGATTAATAGCTCAACTACAGGTGTAATTGATGCTATTTTTCTACTGGCTGTTGATGTGTAGCCTGTGGGAATCCAGCACAACACCAAATCCCAACCCACAAAGTCTAGAAACCATTCTACTAACCAGATAAAGTTTTGCCAGGGCTGGATTCGAACTGCACACATGTATTGCTTGCCATTTCACAAACTGCTCAGTTGTTTCTTCTTTTTTTGTAATATTCCTTATAACTAAGCAAATACCAATCATAAACTGATTTTTCTGAAATTTATTTGCAGAAAAGAGGTCTGGATAAGAATCAGGTTTAATGATTAGAATGAGGGTTAAAGTACACACATGACACACATTAACACACTGTTTGTGTGGTAAGGGTGACTGGATCCTGATCTAGTTCCTTCCCCAGAAAATTTTGCTGATAAAACTGGCCCTAAAAATGCTTAATGGAAAATCATTTAATATTCAACTGACATTAAATGAAAGTCTTAATAATAAAGCATTGCTATATGACTTGATGCTTGGAGAAAAAAACATTAAAAAGAAATGGGAATTAAGCAAGTTGATAGTAAGTGAGCTTAATGGTTTTTGCTGATCACATCCTTTTTTGTTCAGTAACAGCAATAGATTTTTACTCTTGGTAAAGGATGTAACAACCTACATGTAAGACCACACAGCTTAATGATAAAATTATTTGCAGATACGTACAAAGGCTGTGCCCTAAGGCCATTTTTTTTTCAGGAATAATACTCATCACAATAAGCAATGATCATCAAGAAAACCAAACAAACAGAACTAATTTGGAAAGTATTCACAGTTAAAAACCTTGGATTTGTAAACTGGTTAAGTTGAAGCAATAGCCCAATATTACCATGCTACAGTCTTAAAGATCTATAGGCAATTATGTCCTGGCTTTAAACAGAAGTGCAGCAATCCTACTACATGAAGCACACAGGCATAAAAGAAAAAAACCCAGCAAATGCCTCCATTGTTTATGAAAACTTGTGATTTCCTCCTTGATAACTGACAGTGTACTTGACAGAATATTTTCATTTTTAAACTACATAGTATGTACAAATGTTGGATACTTGTGAAATGAAGACAATGCACTTACATGCTGTAAAACAACTAGTAGTTGTGGGTTATTTGGGGTTTTTTTTTTTAATGTTTTCATCCTTCTGAATGGTATCAATTTCTAACTGCACTTCACTGCTGGAAACTTTCCAGTTGATTTACACAACTGAAAAACACCACAAGAGTTATACCGGTTCACTGACACAGAAAACTAAGTTGACATACCTCTCTTCCATCACCTCCATTTTAAGGCATGGTCAGCTAAGCATTTTTCTGAAAGATGTTTGTCCAGACAGTTCTCAAACACCTACAGGGATGAGGATCCCTGAACTTTCACAAGCAACACACTGTAGTGCTTCTTTACAGCCATAACTGGGGAAGCTTTCCTAATGTCAATTCAAGCCCACTAGTTCTTGACTTACAGTCTGTAAGTATGGAGAAGAGATGATATCCTTCCTCTCTGCCTTATCCAGGCATATCTTCACCCCTCAACTTTCTTTTCTTTAGATTAAGCAAAACCCATTCTTTAGTTTCCTGGCCATTCTCCTTGCTTTCTCCTGCACTCACTTCAGCTCCTCCAATTTTTTCTTAAAAGTGCAGTGCTTAAACCAGACATATTATTCCAGCTGAGACCTTAGCAGTGGACAGAAGAATGGGAAAATTACTTTATACAACAGCTAGATTTCTGCTTCTGCTACATACAAGTGTCTTTTTTTGCTACAGGAATGATATTGCTGACTGACGTTTATCTTCAAATCCATTCCAAACCCCGGAATCTTTCTCAAAATCATCAATTGCCCTACACAGAGAGAGGCAATCTATGCAGAGCCCAACACTTGTCCTCACTGAATCACTGTCCAGTTTCTTCAGACCATTTTCCCAAGATCATTTTGAGTTCTAATCTGTCCCTACAAACACATCTGCAGTCCCTCTCAGTTTCACATAATATGCAAATTTAATAAGTCTATATTCTTCCTTCACCCATGCATTAATGAGTATACTGAACAAAACCAGATTCAGGATAAAGCCTTGAGGATTTATGTAAAATACTCTCCCATTCTGACAGTGAACCACAAACAACTAGTCTCTGTCTATTTTCTAACCAGTTCTGCATTCTACCTATAGTATATCCATCATGATCATATTCCATGAGTCCATTTACCTGAATATTACATGAAACAGGACCAGAATTTCACTAAAATATATCTCGACAGTTATCTACCTAATTTCTTTCAGTTTGATAATTTATTGACTCAAAGTTAAACTCAGACACTATAACTCATCAACAGCTTTCCCTCTCTGCTGAGTATTACTATTAACTGGCAAATAAGAAAGCGGTTTCTTCCACTTTATATATAAAAAGAGGACTTGATGTTAGAATTGATTTAAGGAGACCAAAATTTTCTGAATTGACTTGCAGCTAGAAGCGTTTCACCTGGAAACATGTTTAAAAGATTCAAATTTCAGAGAAGATGTCCACACATTCAAAATAATGTACCTTAGCATGGCACAAAAACCTGACACAGTTAGCAAGCAGACGTCATTTTTCCTTTGGCTCTTAATAATTCAAATCACCCACCTCATATATTCACTAGATGGCACTGCACATCAAGCTGCAACAATTTCTGCATGACCAGAAATTCTAGAATAGCTTAATAAGATACACCCTGAAGCACAGAGTATGTACACATATTTGTGGCCTCATATAATTACTTCTTACAATAAAGCTATTGGAAACTTCTATCTGAAGCAAGGATGAACTGTTTGTCAACACAATTTGCAGTTTCAGGAACTAAGTAACACTCACAAGACCTCGTAAAAGCTACTTCAAGTGTATGCCTATTAAATTAGAAGTCACACATCTTTACGTAGGAATCACAATGTAATCATGAGGTGAATTACTCACACAAGGACTACAAACAAGAAGCATCTGAAGAATCAGATAATATAGTAATACATTAGAAGCTGTAGCTGTGATAAGTACTTTAGAAAAATTGCCTCGTAAAGATGTCAGCTTATGGGCTTAAATCCATTCCCAGCTACCACGGTACTTAGGCACATTGATTTACACACACAGTCCATCCAATACAAGGATTTCAGTAAATCCTTTAAGTCATGTTTGAAGATGATATTCAATTAAGGTCATAACATGAGAATTATGAACTATATATTCATCCCCACAAGGAATAAAACAGAAAACTGAAATAAAGTCAAGACCTTTGCTGGAGAGTTGTGAAACGTTCCTGTTTGATTTGGAAGTGTTTCCAGTCTCCAGTATACAGTATTTGCAAAATGGCTGTTATGTACCTTAAGAATAAATAATTTTATTTGCATAACTGCATTAGCCCATGGACAAAGATAATTTCTTAGGTATGGAGAAAGTTCAAGAACCAGAGGCAGTATGGGCACAGGTCTGTTCAGATCACTTGACCCTGATGAGGAACCTATATCGTAGCTATATTGGTTTTAGTACCCGAATATTTTGCAATCATTCCACCATATGCATAGCATGTGCAAAAACAGATTCTGATACACAGGGCAACTTTATGGGGAAAGAAGGAGTTGGACATATGAATGGTACTCACCTGCCTCAGGGCAATCATTTGAAAAGCAGAATCATACCATCAGAAGACCCTTAGCAACGAGTTGGATGAATGTTAGCACTCCCAAGCAGTTTGAACAAACAGAAGGTCGCTAAAATAACTGAACTGTCCACACCTATTGCGGCACCAATTCTGAGTAATACTTGCATAAAGAAATGCGCTGTAACCTGCAGCTGGTGCGGCATTTTCTATTTCAAGCAAATTCACCCAAGCAAAGACCCTGAAGGCATTCAACCTGACCTGTCAGCCAGAAATTACCTTGTCCTTATGCTGTTATCCAACTCTAATACAAATCAAGATATAGTTTTGTATACTTCAATAGAGAGAAAGAAAATAAGGCCATAAAGAAACTTTACATATGGACAGGTATTTTGACAAACTCACATTTGTACTGTTAAACTCCAAAGGAATTTTTTCTAAAACGAGGTCTTCCTTTAAAGGCCATTGTATCTATGTTTTACAAAAAGAAAAGGACCAGCTAATCTAGAGCTTTTCTTCACATTAAACAAATTTGCTTTCAGTTCTAATATAATTTTCATGTAAGAGACATGCTGTCCACATTAAAAATTGCACTGAAGATTTACAATGAATTCTTAGTAACCCATGAAAAAAAAACAATTACAATACGATAATTCTCTTCTCTTGATATTAAGAAATAATAGCACACAGTATGCACTAAACCTTTGCTAGTTTTCATTTTGTAAATGTCTAGAATTTCTGTAAAGTTATCTTCTATCCTAATTATTTCTAGTGAAATTCACTATTTAGTCTAGGCTAAAGGTAGTTATGGAAATCTCATACTGCAAAAACATTCCTTAGCTGAAATTTACACATGTGAAGATCCTCAAATTTGGATTTCTTTGAACACGCACAAGTATACCTATATATATTTACAGCCGGAGCTGTGACAAAGTTGAGCTAATGCTTTTCTTTCATTTTTGATCCTAAGTTGCCTTATAGAACATAGTCAGAACACACATCACAACGTTACAAAACCATCTGGGAGAAAGCAGGTATCTACTTAGCAACTGTGGTGAGTGCACCGACCCTGACAAAGGGACTTCCTGACTGTTGAGACATAGCAGCTGCCGATTCCTTTTTCGCACCCTTGTTCTCAGGTCTTTACAGGCCCAATTAGGACCCTCAGCCAATAAGAGCTGATACTGACCACAGATGAGATTTGGCTCGGGTATAAATGGAGTCCCGTGGGAGAGTCGTTTCTGAGTCAGTTCTCTTTGGAGCACCACGGCTGTGCTCAAGGACTCTCCCCATGGGTCGGGATGCCGCCCAAGGGAAACTTGAGGCTGAGAGCCGTCACTTTTAGGTGAGTGATTGTGTGTTTTGTATTGTCATTAAATCCTAGGAATTCCTTGAATGGACTGTGCCGTAATAGTTTTCCTCTCACAGACATTCAAATCTGTTGTTTATTAATGATTGCTAGAATGCCAATTGATTGTACTTAAATTTTATTTTTAAGTATTTTTCCTGTTTATTTTGAGAGCCTCTGCACCATTAAAAGGATTCCTCCATTCTTACACAATCCCCTCCCAGTACCTAATTCTCAAAAAAACATACACACACACTCCAGAAAAGCTGTATTCAGGCACAAATTATTTCTTTGAAAGCATGGTGGAAATAACAGTTATATCAGGTCTAGTTCTGAAACATGAGGCTGCTGACTGGATAAATACAAGCAGATTTATATGTATTTCTCAAGCTGACAAACAAAAATCCAAATGCTAAAATTGAAAAAAAAAAAAGTTTCCCTGAATTTGCAAAACGTAAGTCACAAACCAAGCATCAAAAAATTAAGCCACTAAAAAACTGAAAACATTCCTCAATATGTCGCCATAGGTGTTCAGCAACTACTTTGTCCAGGGTAATAACAGGGGGTTTTTTATCATTTTTGAAACTTCAACTTAAAGAATTAGCTCCTTTCTGCCATTTATGCAATGCAGAATCTTTTTGTTCCCATTTAAAAAAAGATATTTAATAAGAATATATAAAAATACATTGTCAGTATTTGCTGGACAATGGTTAATCTCACTTGGACACATTCTTTAAATTAAATATTCAAGAGACAAAGATATCCAAATTAATTTTCAACGACAATTTCTTACAAAAAGTAGGCTAATGCATTACCATTTAGTTACAAGACTACAAACTTGAGTCTGGCCCAAAGCCCACTAATGTGAATGGAAAATCTCACACTAACTTCAAAGGACTTGGGATCAGTCCCTATAATAACTACATGAAGAACATTCCATTTTGGGAGATGCAGCTACATAGCAGTGGTTAATAAAGTCAATGTGTGTTTTTAGTAGTTGGAACCTTTTTCAGGAAGGCGTTCTACTGGGAAGCAAATAGATTCAACTGCCTAATAGGCTACTGAAAAAAAAAAAAAAAATAAGGCAGGTCATAAAGTGCCCAGGCCCTCAAGGTAGCAGAAGACTGGGGGGAACCCCATATTATTCCACACTAATCTAACAGGAAAAAACTCATCATAGTAAGAATTCTCTGGGTCTCAAGCTGTATAGTTAATTCTATGGTAATCTTTTATGAAGCATTTAGAGATGAATGTTCAGCTGGCATGCAGTCACTGCCACTGAAGCCAGACAGTGCTTGTGCACTCAGAATGAATGGCTGCACTTCCTGCAAGCTCCTACCTTTGGCAGCAGGAGGAAGCTCTTCAGTGACTGTTTGCATCACCCCCCACCCATGACAGCAGACCCTGTCACCTACTAACGAGAACCAAAGATTGCATTCACAAAAGATGAACAACATGGTACTTAAATTACACCCCTCAGTGAAAAGGTTATTAAAAAATATACGGTATTTACATATTTACAGAACTCATTCACAGCAGACCCAATTTATGAACAATAAAATGGGTTGTCTTTATTAAATGAAATAATCATTAAATGAAAAAAAATGCAAAACCTACTTCCATTTCTTTTAGGAAATTTCTGTATGGGCCTTCTTCCACATCTTTCAAAATAGACACTGTCTTTTTGAATAAGTAAAAAATATTCTCAGGCAAGGTTCAAGTCACCTTCAGGTTTGTATATCTTCATTCCTCGTTCCATTATTTCAAAAACTTAATTCTTTCCCTTTTTCTGAATTCAATTATTTCACAAAGAGCAAAGGAAATTGGCTAATGGACTGTACAAAAATAAACTATTAAAACTGGCTGTGGAAAGTAAGGAAACAAAAACAATGAGAAAAATATTTTCCTCTCTAGTCATTTTTCAGGAAGAAGAGTTTAATTTGTTTCTTGAACCAATGAAAGATATAAAATTTCTGACAAATTGTGATTTTGAAGTTGATGGAACTGACTGAAGTATAAACTGCATTTCCTTCTTGATAGCCATTCAAAGTAACTATGAAATCTTGTATAATGGTAACTGTACAAATTAATCTGGATAGAAAAAAAATGTAATGCATTCTAAATGTCAAATAACAAAACCAGCAAATATTGGACTCACTGTTATTCAAATTCTTACATCAGAAACTGATTTTACTCATAAACTTTAAATGTACAATTTATTTTATGCTAACTAAAATCTACATCTGAAATTTACATTATCTCATTATCAAGTTGCAGCTGACAGTTAACAGAAGACCTGATAATGTTTTTTAAAAAAATCAGAGATAACTAGATGAAAAGAATAGGCTATGCAGAGAGTAAATCCAAATTAAGTTTTCTGTTTGTTAAAGACAATTAATAATGGGGCTAAATAGCAAGTTAAGTTGCTACAGTCAGAGAAACCACAGCACTACTGCCAAATCTTTTAAAAAAATTAAAAGGCCTTTCTTCCATTACCACTATGTTCAATAAACTTCTATTTTACAGAAATAAAGATACCATAAAGCTCTAATATGCAGGACTCAGGAAATATTTCCTAAATGACATGCAAAACAAAATCAAAATATCATTGTCAAATTGCAAAACACACTTGTAAATGTACAGGAAAGCAGCATCTTAATCCAGTATACTTACATTATTGCATTCTCCCAGGAAATATAGTGCAAATCCATCAGCTTTTGTAGCTGTCAAAGCAATAATAAAAAAAATAATTGTACTCACAGGGAGAAATAGAACTTACGTAAGATCTCTCAGGTGAAACCGCAGATTCAATTCCACTTAGGACAAACATCTAAAATTCTAAAGGTGAAGGTCTATTGTTGTGTCCCTTGAAATTTCACAGACTCTACAAAATTAGGGGTATGAAATAATTCTTGTTTTCTCCATTGTCATTTACTACATTCTAAAAGATAATTAGAAACAACCTCTTTAGACATCTTATTCCAAGACCTAATGTCTGTAAATCCAAATTAATTGACATATGATAGTATAGAAGTAACATATGAACATATATTTACAATATATATAACAGATATATAGATACTACAATATAGATAACATTACAATTTCCATGAGTAAAAGAAATACCATTCATAGATGGTAAGCTATATTTGTCCTTCCTTTAAAGATAGAAAATTATGGGAAAATAAAATTTTGCAAATATTGTCAGAAAAATGTGTTTCAGAACAAACTGTTTCTATTTTCTGCACCTGTCCTGTATTAAGAACAGACACGCACCAGAAAGATTATACTTGTCAGATTTCTACCAGATTCAGAGTGTTGTATGAAACAGGGTAAAATCAAGTTCCTTAAACTATCAAAAGTTTAAAGTCAACAATCATAACTTATTACTAAAATGAAAACTCTCAAAATCAGAAGAGGATATAGCAGTCAATGATTTTTACCCCACTTTACACAACAGACTTTGATACTTTGAGTGAAAGTTTGTCTGTCTGTCTAACAGTTAATAAACATTCTAACCAGTAAATGTACGCATCTGATACCCAGTTTTTACGGATGAACACAAGAATCCATTTAGCATATTTCAGAGGAGTGATTATAATCATGTGTTGATCAAATCAGTTGGTTTTCTGTATTTCTTCGACAAAAGGAAAAAAAACCCTGCTATTTAGTTACTTGCTTATTGTCAACTGTGTAACATCAGTGAGAGTTCAGGGCATGGTAATATGCATTCAGATTTTAAATCCTTCAACTGTAGTATGTAAGCACATTAAGTTACAAGGGAAATGAGCACTGTAAAGGAAATACAAAAAAAAATCTCATCTGCTTTACAAAAGAAAAAAAATTGTAAAAGATAAGCAGACCCTGTCTCCTGTAGCTTCTTGCTTGCTACGGATTAACAAGATCCAGCCTGATTTGCTGTGAGCTGGATGCAATATCCAAATAACCACTTATACAAAATCAGTAAACAGAAGTGGTCCTTTTAAAACATCATGTATATAAACTAGAAATATTACCCATCATTACAAAATGATGAAGTAGCAGGGACAGTAAAACCTTTCTAAGAACTTGACTGAAAACTATACTGAACAAAGCCACTGATATTCAAAGCTATTGAAGTCTGAGTACATCCACTCCAGCTAAAAAGAAGTCAAATTACACTTATATTGTCATTGTGATTTTTTTTTTTTTTTTTTTTTTTTAAACTTTTGATCATGTATAGTATTTTCTTACCACAAAAGGTGCTTACATCAGATAGAAAAATATGGTTAAACAACTGAATGTAATTTGAGATTATGCAAAAGACATGCCCTCTTTCAGTAACATCTCAGTATTGTTTCAAAAGTTCCAGCATGCAGTGATATTACTGATCGATTTTATTTTTATTTTTTTTTACTTTCAATATTGACATTGCAACACCATCATAACCAGAATAGTCTATTCTTTGGTTCATTTAACAGGGGACTAATTTTGCAATTGGATACACAACTCTCTGCAAAGATAAAATTCACTTAAGTGCAGCCAGGGATTCACTGAGGGACAGAAGGCAAAGTTCATACTGAGACAACATCCAAAGAAAACACTGTTATCCCTCAATACCTGTCTTAATTAAGCAAGCCATATAAGAAATGTACTGTGCACTGAGGCTAAGTAACAGCTCGGATACATCTGATTCTCTTTCTTACCAATTTTAATAATGCTGCTCAGTTCATACAGAAGTAGTTGGTTATCTCCTCCTGTATCCAGGCGCTGTTCTATGTAGCTGTTCAATTCGTACACTACACCTTGCATATTCGTATCCTGGTACTATGGAAGCAAAGACAAGAACATTTTAGAATAATTCAGATGTATTTTTCAGGTATTAAACATATAAATTTATTAGAACTAATACATTGAGATTTCAATACTGAGTCAATCGCAAGTGCCCTAATCCAGCTGCCCAAAGAACTGGGTCACATCCAAGCAAGAGGCACAGCACCCCACTCTATGCTGCATTACACATTTGTTTAGAGTACACTGAGTACACCACCAAGCAATTAGTAATCACCTAAACTTGGCCAAGGTCACATGACAATGTCTTAAGAAGAAACTGAGAGATGGGACAATTCAACTTCTTCCTTTTAAGCTCCTACTCCACCATGAAAGGAGGCAACTAGCTGCCTTTGCCAGCATCTTCCACCTCAAATTCATGAACCAAATGCCTGAACTGTGCCAAGCACCAGAGCTTTGAGGTCTCAAAGATCTCAAGGAGCTCAGCCTTTCAAATACAGAAGCAATTAACACCAAGAGACTGATGGACAGAAATCACATGGGTCAAAATCATGCTAGCCACTGTGGCCTAAGAGGCATTTGTTTCAACTGAAGATGACAGAAAAGCCAGAAAGAAACTACAAATCAGTTAGGATATTTAGATGGGAGCAATGGGGTCCTGGTTGCTGGTACGATGAAACAGCATGACATGGTTAAAATCTCATGGGAAAGGAGACACATCCTCCCTTCAGGGGCCCAGCTGTATTTGGTTATCCAGCTCCTAAGTCCTTGAAACCAAGTCCTGAAGGGCTGATAAAGCAGTAAATGTGCATGTGTAGCATGACAGCATCACGAACAATAACTTCACAGAAAGCAATACTTGGCAGTAAGTAAAGATTCATTACCCTGCCCAAAACTGGTAATGTGGTAACTGAAAATATGGTCAATTACTTATTGAACTCAGTGATGCAGTACATTATGTTGTTTAAACTAAAAATTAAGTTGGTGATATTTAGATGAATTAATGTTGCTTGAAAGTCTAAGACTTATTCTCCTGCTCATTCACACTTTAGAGACAAATGTAACATAGACCAGACTAATGAAAACAGTACTACGGAAAATGCTGTGGAAGTTCAGAGTACCACAGTTTACCCACACTCCCACATATATGTACACTTATGTAACTCTGCTCTATATCTCTCTAGATCTTCTCTGTCAGTAACGTTGGGTAAACCTGTATATGTGACACTCACTGACGAATTAAGCACGTAACTTACGCAATATATTCCAAGATATAACTTTTATTTCCACTATTACTTTCATGAATTTCTACATACAACACACTATGTCAAAATACAGAGAATACGACCATATATTTAGGATACATTTAGCTTCTCCATCTCAAAAAAACCCCACCCCAAACTTCACCAACAAAAAACCCAAGTGCTTGCTGGATAATATCAATTACTGATTCCTTTAAATTAAGCACATCTTAATCTTGACTTTAAAATGGTTCCCAAGAACATGCAATCTTTGCCATGACCCCCTCTTAACACATGGTGTTGTATTATCTATTGCCCCACATGGACATATTAGAACATCTGAGATCTAGGGTGTCCAAAATGTTCTCAATGTATAACAGATTTATTAATAATTCCTTCTATAAATTGATGTGATGATTATAATTTTTGACAGCAATGTAACGTCACACTGCATACATGCATAAACGGTTCTAAGTCTTGAGTTTACAATACAGCATGCCATTACCATTATTAGCACCGTATGGCAGTTGGCAAGCTTCCATTGACTGTCCTCTGTTGTATCCAGTATTTACTACTGTATGATTTTTCAAAAGGAGACAATAATAGCATAGTTTCATGAAAGTGGAATTTTTATACTTAGGATATAGCCAAGAGTAATCATATAACAGGAAAATGGTGAACCAGAGTCTGTATTATTCATATGTGTTAACCCATATCTGCAAAAGTATGCCACTTATCCTAAAGCGACAATAGCTAATCAAGCACACATGCACAAAGCCTTTACCATGTGGAAAAATGCCTTCTCAGAACTTGGAAATGAATACATATCTCTCTGTCTGTGATGCACAGTCAGGATTTAAATCAAATCTTCAAAGGTTAAAGCTAATACATTAAGAGAACGCATCATCAAAATGAGCCTACTGGCGTAACAGCCGTGGCAGAATAACAACTTTCCCCGTAATCAAGAAGTAGTTCTGTGTGCATAGTAATTACATAATAAGCTACATGCCCTTTATCCTCACCTCTGCAACATATGCTTGCAAACATTTTGTAAGCAGGGCAAATCATTGCATGCATCCATGTTACTAAAAAGATGGTAGCAGCGTAATACATATAAGCTGTAATACAGAGAATTTCTATTACTGACAATCTGTGGATCCACAACTGGCCCAATGAATAGAGTTTGTCCAGATTCAAAATTAAATAATTCTATGACTTAGATCAATTGCCAGCAAAGAATTACTCCGTCGTGCTGTAAAATGGTTTTATTTTTATTACAGTGGAGTGAAAGAGGTTTATTTATTTGGTTCTAGGCATTTTAGACTGGATAACCACAATTATGTTTGGTTGAAAAACCACAATATTCTTTATGAAACCCTGCATTTAAACGCTGTATAAGTCATCAGCAAACCTTAGTACAAGCACTATCAAATGCGGTTGCTAACACAGACCTGCTCATATTTGGTGTAAAACTTACTTTAGGAAAGCAATTACTCAAAAAAATTCAACACACTTGGTGGAAAAAGGGTATTTATTTGTCATCAGATATAGTGTAAGTACTGTTTCTTAATTTGTTATTGTAGTTCAGTTTGAATTTAAACGTTAATACTCAACTCCTTTTACTTAATTCATTCTTCCCATTGCTGATTTCCTTCTATTTACGATTCAACATCTACAAGTAATTTGGCATATTTACTGTAAAATTCTGAATTTCAGTGACATTACATTAAAATAATTCAAGTGGACTAAAAACTGGTTTAGCACTATCATACCACTATCACACTGGCATCGTATTTCTAGTAGCTGCACATATTATAATGCTATGAAAAAGAACTAGCAATTAAGAAGGGAAATCCTGTTATATATATTCATATTGACATTTATAAATATGAAAGAAGGAATTTTGCAGGATTTATATAAAAGTATTTCTATGGTTATCTGTCTTTAGAATATTGTGGTGCAATAGAACACAGCAACCCATGACAGGTGATTTAGGAATAGTATTGTGACTTAGAACTAAACAAAGCAGCTGAGAATCACAAACATTTTATTCCAAGAAAGGAGATATAGAAATATCATAGAGATTAATTTTAAGCATTCATTCTGAACAATTCAGACACCAAAAAAATATATTCAAGGACATAATATCTAAAGTAAATTTTATGTATGACAAACTGAAATGAAGATTAATTTCCATGTTTTCATGCTTATAGGGTAGCTGTGCCAGGGGCATTTTATGCTCCTCAAGAAAAGAAAAGGCCCTTCTGCTGCAACAAAAAGCCTTCAATAATACAGCACTGGGTCAATAAGTGCCAGCATAATCCAGAAGTTGATCTGTTTTCTCTGTTACTTCTTAAAGTGGCTTCTGAATAGCAATGAGAAGAGCAAGTTCCATGTAATACTTATTCCGTACTACAGAGTCTTTCTCCATAGCAACAATTGCCTGGTTCTGCAATAGAAACACGTCCTTTTACAGACATAATAGTGTATGACATTGTGGCAGACTAGGAGGAGTTAGAATAAAAAAACAGCCCAAATTCCACATGATGTGGAGAGGGGTGGCCAAAGGTACTTTGGGGATGCAGAACTTCATTGGATGAGGAGAAAAAAAACCCAAACAAACAAACTGTGAAAGCCACAAAACATGGGGGAAGTGGCCACATCCAGAGATTCCTCTTGATGTTGCTTATTTTTCATCTGTAATTTAGGCATTTTAGGCTGGTTTCAGAGGATGTCAGAGAGAACCACAAGACAGAGCTCTTTGTCAACCGATGCAGGCAGCCTCTAGCCGACCACAGGGCTACCAGGGCCAGAGCAGTACTGCCTGCTGGGAGGTGACTCCGCCTGCTGGGAGGTGACTCTGAAGTCCTGTCTCCTTAGAGGCTCAACGTGGAAGGCCAGCACAGATGTTTTGCCCAGGAAAAAGGAGAAGGTACTGACCTGTCATATCAGTATGCCTCAGAAACAGACTTTTGGGAAAACAATGACCAATTCTTCTAGCAAGCATCAGGCATGTTCTTAAAAATTTTCAAGGTTCCTTACCCACCCTTTCAATTATTATCAGACTGAAATGTTAGAGAGGCCCTGGGAAAGCAGTGTGGATCTTCATAATCAGTGCTTCAGGTTCAGCCCCCGGAGCCATCCCAGGCTTCCCTTATTTTGTTTGCTGTGCAAAAAGAGCTTGGGAGATGAGGGGCACTGCCTGACTCTCACCACTGTGTGGGCTGCCTGGACAGAGTGCAATGAGGACACCAGCAGTGCTGAGCAAGCTAATGTTATATATGTTGTGTCCAGTGCCACCCTAATCATTTGCAAGGCACTCTAGAGGTGTTAGAAGGGCCACACCATGGAAAGGTGTAGGCTATTCTGTCCCAGGACACTTGAAACTGAGGCCATAAATGTAATCTGAGACATGTAAGCAGGTAAAAAAACCAAAATAACAAAAAAAGGGCCTCAAAAAACTAAGGACAAAAAAAGCTTTGTGACATCAAAATGACATTCTTAAAAAAACAAAAACAAAAAATCAACAAAACCACCACAGAAAAAACTACCCCACCAAAACCAGCAATTCAGGTAAGCAGGTAAAAAGCAATTCTTGGACCAGGATTAGGATCCGTTGGGACAAACAGAGGCTCTTGTAAGGCACCACAGCTGTTGAAGGGTGGGAAATCACTAAGCACAAAGGATGTACATAGGCCAAGGAGATTGTATATCGACACAGGAATTTATAACACCTATTCTCTCTTTGGTTACATGAGGCAGTATTCCAGATAACCAGCTAATACTTCATCAAACCACCTAAATTAATCTGTCAATGACAGCATCAAGACTTCTAGATAGTGAATCCAAGTGATTCTGCACAGCACTTTATACAAAACAATGTCCTTAAGCAGGGACTGGATTTCACCACAAACACCTAAGTCAGGAGATCTGGAATGTGACAACAAGCTGTACCCAAACTTCTTCAGTCTTCTCTTTAAAACTGACAGCTACTCTCTTCTCTATGAAGCATACTACAGTACATAAGCAGCTGCTAAACCCAAACCAACCAAAATCTCCTCATAAACTTCCAGCCAACACAAGTTTTCTTTCCTATAAAACCAGAGTCTCGTCAGCAAGAGTCATCAGGGAATGAATTTAAAAGATGAAAAAAGCTTCAAATTAAAAAAAGCGCACTTGTTTGCAGTTTTAATGGTCTGAGCATTTGCTCCATATTTGATTGAGATGTCAGTCTAACTTATTTCAGGCTAGGTATTCTCATACTGAATCAGAAGTGTAAAAAGATTGATCTTACATATAGAAGTTCTCAATGCCATTGATACCTGCTTTATAAAATAAGAATTCCCAACAGCAACACTTTTGCACTTCTTAAAAACAAGCATTGCAGCCACAAAAATAAACAAGCAAATGAAACTGATGCCTTTTGTTGAAACAGATCAGCTTTCCCTTTCTTTCAAGTAGCATTATGAAAAAAAACAGAGCACAGCTACTTCCCTGATTTAAGAGACTTGCTCTGTGTAATTTTCCAGTTGCCTCCACAACTTACCTTCTGGGAAGATCATCAGTACTCAATTGCTGCATCTTTTTTTTAAAGAAATACTGTATGTCCTTTAAGAATTTTGGGACCATTACTTGATTTGCCACATAATAAGCAGATTTGTAAACTGAAGTATACTCTTGCCTCTTTCTGGTTTGTTTTTTTTTTTTTCTCCCCCCTCAAAGGAGAGAAACATTGGTGACCAAATCCAGTCCCTTGCAGGCAAAGGCAGCCTTGTAAGAGATGTCTTGTTTAAGATTACTTCATTCCATGTGTCACTACACTTCACTGTAATGAATATTCAGACATGTAATTTAGAGACAGAAAAGGCCAGACCTGTAAGCATCACAATAATCTCCTACTTCTTCAAATGCAAGAAATTATTGCATTTTAGTCATAGTAATGTTACTGCATTCCTGCTGACCAAAGGCTATAAAGAAAGAAATGCTTGTAGAAAAAAAACCCAAAATATTTAATTAAACCAATAATAAGACTGGGAAAAGGACATAAACTTTTATTCAGGTCATTTTTATGTGTACATAAATTAGGTTGTGTACATGTTTGATATGTATGTTTATGTGTACTGCTACCTTCTGTAGGCCTGATACTTTCACTAGCTGCAATATTTTGCACTGTTTAGCTGCACTGATGGCTCGTTCACATCTTGCATAGAAACTGGTGTTTCTCATTTTTGGGCACAAATAACTAAGAGAGAACTGTGTCCTAATAACAGTGAAAACATATCTAACCACACCACAAGAAAAAAAAAAATACAGGAAGGGAATAAAACTGCTTGCTTGCTTCAGGGTGGAAATGCTGAACCAAAGGATGTCAGATCCTCAGACTGAAAAGTAAGGAGAATGCCTAAGCAAGCATACGGTGCAGAGCTGGCTTTCAGAGGAGCAGTAAGCTTGGAGAAAAAGCTCAGAAAAATCTCTTTGCTCCAAAAAATCAGAGAGGTAACCAGGGTTGGCTGGAATAATGAGTTTTGTTTAAACTTGGACACTGGAAAGCAAGAGGCTATAAAGAGCAGACTTAGCTGAGGTGATTAATTTTAATGCTTGTACATAGCCTCAGAGGAAACTGCTTCTACACGTGCTTGTCTGACGTCTATTCTTCTTGTTTTGTCTGGAGAGGACGTGGGTTAGAACTTGTTCAGTAAATAAAGTTTAGCATTGGGGCACCATGTACAGGTATTTATGAATTGTTTGTTGGCACATCAAACGCTGTTCATGACAAAAGCAAAGAAGAGAAAATATGAGATGACACTTGGCAGGACAGGCCCTACAATGTCTAAAGATGCAAACCAGTTCTCACTCTGCACAGAAAGAGTTCACTAATTTTGAAGGCATGCATTTCCCAGTCCATTTATGTAGTTGATTTCCAAGCCTTGGAGAATACCTTCCCTAGAGCTTCTTGCTTTCAATTGGCATCCAATTTTAATCTTTCCATCAGCTCGTTCCCTGTTATCAATTGGTAACACCGCAATAAATTGCTTCACTAGTAATAGGAAAAATACATAATAAAAAGCAAAGGCTTGGCTTACAAGAAAAGAACATTATGATTATATAGAAGTAACTATATAAGCTGTTATTAACTGTAAGGCTCAAACTGCATCAATATCTCAATTATATCACTTCTCCAGATTATATAATAAAACAGCATAATGAGCTTCATTTTAACTTGACAAGCCTGAATACTGCTCCTCTTTTTAAAAAGCTTTTTATAAAATCACATTCCCTCCTAATACTTGACTTGCAAACACTCTAAAGACATCATGTACAAAATTAAAAATAAACTTCCTCATTTTCCTACCACTGTTGCTTATCACTACCACAGTAACCACAAGATTTTCTTTATAAAGAAATCGGCTTATACAAGCATCTTCTTCTCGTGACAATGGGTGCAATGCCATTTGCATCACTTCTAAAGGCTAAATATACATGTTTGTTCTAGTTTCCCTAACTTTTTGATTAATCTGTCGCAGTCTTCGGTTCTGGGACTGTGTGAAAACATTTAAATCCCATCTTTATTAAGAAAATACTACAAAGACTGAGCTTGCTTTGCCAACGTGTCATAAAAAGCCCAAACTTTTATTATCAGTTGCACAGGGAAGATACATGCAATTACTGCAACTATTTACTGAAAACACACTTGCTAATTCTGTTACCGTCAGTGACATACTGTGCTGGGTGCTAGCTGGTGCCAAGGCAGCTGCCAAAAGCTTCAAGTCCAAAAAGGGTAAAGGAAAGGATTAAAGTATTATTCTTGTTTCTAAGAATAAAGTACTGTAAATGAGCTAGTCACTTGCTAGGTAATAATTTGCTGGTGTTTACATGGTAAACTTCTGTAAAGTGAATTGCTGTTGGCATCACCGGAGTTTAAAAAGCAAAGGTACTTGCCAAAAGGCAGCTTCACTGGAAGTATTGTTCATGTAAACATTGAATGGGAAGTCATTAAGCAAAATGAACAACAGCTAATTTTGCTGCGATCATATCAGGAACGTTAAGCATTTTTGTTTAAACTTCAGAATCTGAGGTACAAAAGAGCACACAGTGATCATGGGAAACTTAACAGCACGTAGAACAAAATCCTGGCTATAGTTCACGTAGGAATGGGGTTATTTTTGCCAACTGAAAAGAATAACATGTCTCCAATACACACTGTTTTCACTAATACTGTCAAAGAAATGTATCTTTAGTCTAGATATACATGAATACATACGTGCTTAGTGCTCAAACTCACACTCCTCTATTTTTGTTTCTTTTGCACATAAAACAGCAAAAGCAAAATATAAATTCAGGTTAAGTTTTCTTCATCAAAATAATTCAATAGTTGGTTTTCTTTCTGAAATCCCTGCCCAGAAAACCACTTGTGTAGCTAGGATGGATGGGATCAGCCAACACACAGCTGCACAATAAGTAAGCAGAAGAAACAGCATTTCCAAGGATGTTCCTAATACTACGTCATGTGAAAAGGAGATTCTGTCCCCAGTTACATATATTTCATAAATACTGGAATGTAGCATGCAGTAAAAAGTTCACAGGTTCACTGCTTGGTCACAGATGCTCATGAAATATTTTGTAACCAGAGTTGGTTTTATGCCAATCGCAGTCTACAGGAATTTGGAAATCCTTTTTCCTCCCCCTTTTTTTCCCACCTGTCAGTTACTATGTCAGGCCAATCTAGGATATCCTTACCTGTAACTTCTGAACACCAAAATATTGATGAAATTGCCTTCAGTAGGCCAGACTTTAAAATAAATTTTGAAAAGCTTCATTTCTGTGCTACAAATATCACAATTTAAAATATGTGGAAGGTTTCTCCTACTCTCTCCTTGTTTCAAAAACATGCAATGTAATGCTGACAGCCATGATTGTTACTTTATTTTCATTTTTTTACCAAGCTGTTAAAAATGGCAAAAGATTAAAAATGCAGTTCCTATACAACAGCATTTTTCAGAACTTCCTCAGTTTTCAAAGTGTGAAACTGCAACACAAACCCTTGAAAATATTTCCTTGCAATAATTCAAGCAGCAAAAGATTTTTTTCAAAAATCTGGACACCATTCATCCCACTGCATTTGCTGATAAAAAGAAAAAAAGGCAAATGAATGACAAGTTTAGTATTTAGAGCCCCTAGAACAACCTTCTCTTGTACGTTTATAAAGAGAAAAGGTGAGGCTTTTAGGGGGAGAAAGGGGTTAAATAAATCTAACAAAAAATATCCTCCCTCAATTTAATTCTGTTGTCCTGTGTAAGAACAACAGAAAAGGAGGTTATTGGAGCAACTGATGTCAGAGCATATGAATATGAATGTTTTAATGTTTTCACTCTGCCCAACACTGAAAGATTGAAAAAAAACCCCAGCAATGAGCGAAACATTTTTCCAGCATATTTCTACCTTGGTTCGTAACTAATGTAATATTTTAAACCAGTCGGTGATTTATTTCTGCAATAAATTTCCTTTCACTAACTTTTATTTTTGCTTCCCTATAAGAGCTTCTTTTTGCAGACATTTTAAGGAATTAAAAATGTAACACTTAATGAGTAAAACTCAGTTCTTCAGTCAGCATGAACATCCTTTTTGTCTGAAAAACATTACTCACATGCAGAACTTTCCCATTTAAATTCTAATTTATGTTCAGATTTTAATTAAACCGGCATCTATTTGAGCTGGTTCTGAAGAAAGAGGATGTATTACAATGGTCTACATTATTATATAAGGCATTATTCAAAAATACTATAAACTAAGAAACGTGTTCATTTGTAGTATGATGCATTACTGGGTGCCCTCAAGTACTGTATTTAAAAAAAAAGAAGTACTGTAACACAGTATACACACCAAGCGTACAAACAAGGGGGAATATGTCTACTTAAGAACATCTGAGGTGTTCAGGTGAACCCATCAGGTGAGCCCATCCATCTCTGGCAAAACTGTGAATCACTATATATGACTTCAAGAGGCTGAGATGGCTGAGACTAGTGTGTCTGAGAGACAGCGGTGTTCACTGGCAGGGCAGACTCGGCGGTTTCGGGGTTCCAGAGCTTGCTTTTGTTGCCTTGAAGAGCTCAAATATGGTAACCTAGATACGTTTCGTAATTCCATTTTCCAGAGTTTTAGGTAAAATGTGAAACTATTTACCAAATTGCTGACAATTAAAAGGATCATTCTTCCACAGAAATAATTATGTCTTTCGAGATTTTTAGGCAGATCTTCAATTATTTTGAAATCAAAACAATATATACAAATATACTAATAACAATAATCTTCAGTTGCAATGGTAGGTATTTACTCAACTGCCATAATGGCTCAATACTAAGGGGTGACCAAAACACATGTTCTAAATTAATAAATTACTAAAACATGGTGATTTTCACCTGAATTCTCAATACCTTTATATATCCATAGCACATCACATATATGGAGAACTTCTGCTTGAATAAACATGCTTGAATAAACTCATTCTAGACATCATTTAATCTATTTTTCATAGTCTCATAAGAGGTGAACTTCAGTTCCTCCTTATGTCAGCCCTCTGCTCTCAGGGTTACCAAACCAAGGTTTCCACTGCCAGCCTGTTTCCACTCCTTCCATGCCCTAGTGTTTTCCAGGACTTCCACTGAGAGCAAGGCCACCCAGACAGATTTTACAGTCTTTCAACCAGCCTTATTTTTAATATGTGTCTGACACTACTGTATTTCTCCTGGGAACATGAAATAGTTTATGCAAGACATTCAAGAGGAGGAGCAAAACAGGACCTCAGAAAGCTGTAAGCAGCTCCCTCATCTTACACAAAATAACATTTGGGTTCGTCAGGCTGACTGGACACATCTGAGGGCAACAGACTGACCCGTACTGATCTTTTGTCATTTCCAGCAAAGGCACTAGTTTCTAATAGATCCCCCTAACTATATATTCTGCAGGACACCGTGTCAATCAAACATAAGGCTAGAGTTGGGAATTTATTACTGAATAAGTTATTTAAGATTTTACATTACATTTCATACAGTACACAGCAAAATATTTCAAATTAAAGATTTTAGCTCATCTGTACCACAGCACATCTCAAAGGGAGTTACTAGATAGGGCACATTCCTTCCCTTGTTTCCTCTTATGCTTTCCATCTCTTGAGGCAGTAACACTGATTAAATAGTCTGCTGTTATGCATATGCTCAAAGTCCCATGATTTTCCTGGTTTCTGTGAAGTACCTTTTTAAAACTGGATCATGAAAATAGCACTGTGAGAACTCTAAATTTGTTGATACAAAATACCCTTTAATTTATTTACAGCCAATCAAGTGTTCTTAATATTTATTTTCCTTATTAACTGTTCTCTAGTCAGTCAGTACACCATTTTGTTTTCTCTGGAGATCCACTATGTCCATGGAATAGAGTCAAACCTTGATCCAAGACTGCACAAAAATCATCTCAAGTGAAAGTAGGCCTCAGAGAATACACTAACTTTTAGAGTGGATGGAGAGTAGCACTTACCCTGCTGACTTCTTTAGGAGTCGATTCTTCTAAGAGGAAACAAAACAAACAATTAGGCACTCAGGGAAGTTTCTAGACTAAATGAACAAGATACCATACTTCAAACAATTTTTGCACTGTTGCACAAACCTTCTAACATGGTTCAACAAAGTAATTGAAATATCCTGAGACTGGTGTGCATTTACAATCTTTTAAACTTCTAAGTCTAAAAATTAATTAAAATTAGGATAAAGTACTGAAGAATTCTGTCCTGCTTAATAAGAATACAAAATTTCCTGTATTTCATCAGTCAATTCACAGGCCAGCTAAACCGATAAATCCTATATCCTTCTCCTACATTTTTATTCCAATTCAGTAAGAAAATTGTTAGTATTGCACAGTCTGAGAAGTAAAGGCCCTTTGCTACCATGTATATGCCACCAATGTCCTACATATACAAGCAAGTTAGTGAGCAGACTTAGGCTTTCTGTTCTGAAGATCAGAGATGCTATTTCTCTTGACTTCTTTGGATGTGGATAAAAAGCCCTGTGGCTGTAAGACTACAAGAACATCACTAATGTGATCTGGCATAACATGTTAAAAATGCATAGATGACAAGGTTATATATATATATATATATATATACACACACATATTTATACATAAATATGGGTATATATACACACATTATTATATTTTGTCCTTTCAAATGCAAGAACTCATGCATTTTTTTGTAATTTAAATATGCAAAAATAGACACAGGTACAATACCAGAGCACTAGCTAAAACATTGAGTTTTATTTGTGAAAACAAAGGGAAAGCAGTTATACAGCAAGAATGCATCTGCCACAGGAAATATTTCCAACTTCCAGTTAGATCACACCAAAAGCAGCTTAAACACATCCTTACAAACCTCCAGTTGGTTAGCTGTTTCTGAAAACATGAAGGCAACTATTTGTAACCTTTTATTTCATACTAGGAATCAAATCACTATGCTTTGGAAATTAATTTTAAGTGACCAAATATTCAATCTCATAGAGAAAGACCATATGGTTATATTTGTGAATCTTAATCTACATATGCTTTGATACATCTTAACTGAGTGGGTTTTCAGATATCTCTCAGATACAGACATAGTATCACCTAGGCTGCTTAACAGCAGATACATTAAATTTTCTCCAAAATCATCCCCAGGTAAAAAAGGGATCTCAAGGTGCCCCTTGAGAAGGGCACATTTACAAGTATTTCAATATTATCAACAGCAAAGGCTCTTCGTGTCTTGCCATTTAAGATGAACTTTTGAAAAATAAAGCTAGAAAAAAAGATTTTCTAGAAAACAAATTCAAGACCAAATTTCCAATGAAAGAACTCTCTATAATCATAGAAATTTCTCCTCAACATTGACTGACATCAAGTAAAATAATGTCTTTCACAACTATGAGTGAATATTAGTCTTCTCTTACCCCCAATCAAATGATATACCAGTAACTTACACATGCAGAACACGGACATAAACTTAATTGAGATATTTAAAGTAGTCTGTTATTAGTAATGCAATGTATAACACATACTCTGCAATGTTCAGTGATGTTATCTTCCTTGAACACAGGAATCTACATACCTGTTACAAGGACAGCCAAAGCTACACTCAAAATCCATCTCCCCTACTACCTGATTTCTGACAGTGAGCAACAACAGATGTAAACAACAGAAAACTGAGTGATGACATGACGACGTTTTCCCTGGAGTACACTCTCAGTTTTCAGTAACCAATGGATCAAGCATTTCTTGAATCAGTGGTGATATTTTTCTGTTTAAAAGACTAGGAAGGGGTTTTCTTCCTCACACTTTCAGGAGGTAGGAGGGGTGTTAGATTTTGGTTGGTTGGTTTTTTAAACCTGAGCCACCATCCTTCAGCATTCACAACATTCTCTGAGTTACACACTTTAAACACATATTATGAGAAAAACTCTCTCTCTTATTTTGAATCTCCGCATTACAAATTTAATTTGATTCACCTTACCTATGGAACCTGTGATTCTACGAATCTCTCAAACAAGCCCTTCTCTGCTTTACACCCCATCAAAACCTTTCCTGGCTTGAGAGATCTGGTCTGGTTTGCTGCTGGTGCCAAACAAGTCATTCAGCACTGCTGGGTGACTCTCACCGCTCCTGTCTCCTCTATCCCCCTGCCTCCTGCCAGGATGGGAAGTCCAGAACTACAGGCAATACTGCAGCTCAAGAAAACACAACAGGGACTTAAAGAATGACACAGGGATGATTTAGAGGTCTGATCGCTCTTTGAAAAGAGTAATTCCCAACATTTTACCTGTTTCTTGATGGTTACTAAATATTGAGCTAACATTTTTAAACATTTGTATTTTGTAATAAAGGTATCTCTCTCCAGAGTGTTAACAACTAATTAAAAGCCCACTACTGCATATGTAAAATTAGAAACATCTTCCCCCATGTAAAGCAGTCAGCATTATCAGTATTAACTGTCAGCTGTTTTCTCTCTCAGCTACTCAGTACTTTTTGCACTCTGAATAGCTTCATACCCTAAAAAAAATAATCTCATTTTTCAAATTACCTTAAACCCTGCATACTCTTACCCAAATTATGTATGTATATGCTGAAAAGCACGGGTAAATCATACTAGTGATCTCCCTCTACTATAACAAAAGGAATTTATTGTAATATGTCTATATTACTAACATCACAATCCTGTGTCTTTCACACCATTGTGAGACATAACTGTCACTGCAACGTCCAATGATAGACTGAAGATAGATTAAATGCACCAAATCTAAAGTTTACTACACAGTATAAAAGCCTACATAATCTCTATTTGGGCCACTATAAAAAAAATTTCAGTGCTTCAACATCAGAAAGAGCAATGAATAACTTCCTATTCTTGGAGATCCTTGTCAATGCAATTTCATAGTCTGAGCAAAATGTTACAAATGCCATCAACCCAACATGAAACTTCCCACATATATATAATACTGTGCTTTAATTTGTATAACATGAGATACACAGGTGTCACTCCTGCCTTGTGATCCATTGCCAATTCCTTTCTTTATTATAAAGGCATCATTCTTGTATTAAGAAGTTATATAAAGGTAACATATGAAGTCCCTGTGCACATCTGGGTCTATTTTGCTGAGTATAAGACATGAAAATGGACAGACAGTCATTACATCAAAGAACATTTGATTTCTTTCTGTGAGGAAATTAAAAGAAATATGTTAACAGATCAGGAAGGAAAAAGTAACACCTATGGTACTCAATAAAGATAAGTTTTACAGAACAATTATTAGAGACAATACTTTTTCATAATAAAAAAGTTATAAACAATATGCCATTTTTTCAGAAGAAAGATAAACAAAGTGTTTGGGCATTAGAGCTACACAGACAAAGTTTGCAATTCAGGGATTATGAACTGGTGGGAAAAATGGAAGATTTTTTTTTAAGGGAAGGAGGAAAGCAAAAGATGAGGGGGAAAAGGGAAAAAAATAGCATCAATACTCTGTTAATACGTCTAGACACAAGTTAAATTACTACACAACAAGCTAGAAGATAATTTTCAACATTAAAAGAAATTGAAAGCCTAACAAGAGTCCTTTTTTTCCCCCCCAAGAGTAAAGGAAGAAACGTGACCCCCATGAACGTGAAGTGAATCAAATTGCTTTTCTGGAGATGCAGTCTTTAAGGCACAAGTACACATCAAGTGACAGGATACACATACACCTCAGTGCTGGCACCACTTCGCTGTGGTTTTATCCACAGCACAGAGTACAATACTTCTCTTACAATTTGGTTTCTGTGAGCTAGGAAAAATCCTTGGAACAGCAACTTTTCCCACAAATTATTTTAATAGCCAAAATCCAGGATTAGTTAATATATGAAAGTAACAGGGGGCTGATGAAAAATACCTTCAATTTGCATACTCCTGTTTATTTAAAAGCCATTAATTTTGTTTAAGAGGTACAAACACACTGATCTCTTGTTTGTAAAACAAGTTCCATCCCTGTAAAATATGAAGCTTTTAAAGAAACAGATCAACCATTAAAATAAATTCAGAGACATTAAGTACATCAATAAATAGCAGCTTGCTATAGTGTTAAATCTCACAGAAAAATTCTCTGCTTGAATATAAAGGTCCCCATTTATTATGGCACATTGCGTGGGAAAACAGCTAGATAGGGGAAAGTGTCTTAATAGTGTCTGCACTGAGGAAAATAAACACCTTGGGAGAAAGCAAGTGTTTGTGAAAGAGATCATACAAATGCTCCAGCCACTAGAAACTTTTCAGTTGGGAGTTCACTTTTTCTTTAGACATCAAATACAGTCAACCATGATACATGACCAAGTGTCACCCTCTCAATCCCATCTGTTGGTAGTATTGCTGTTCATAGAATTTAGGAAGATGTTAATTTTTTGTGATACCTGACATAATTATTAACACAGAGTAGTACAAGAAATGTGTATGGTTTAGTTCTGGCACTCTGAATATGCCAACATATATGTCATAACAACTGCACAGCACACTACAGGTATGCATAATAATTGCTATGGTAATTAAAGACAACCTCCATCTGCGAAAGCTTCCATACTAAACCAAGAAGAGCAAGATAGGAGGAAGCAGAAAAGAAGAAAGGGAACAGACAGAAAAAACCTCCACAGAAGGTCTGGGATTTGGCACAGTATAAAGGAGGCCAGGTTTGGTATCTGGCACAATATACACAAGATCACATTTAATTTGGTTTGGGGTTCTCTTTTTTGGGGGGTGTGTGAAGGGGTGTTAAATTGTGTAATAGTTCATTTACTAGGAAAAAATCACGTTTTATTTTGCACGTAAAAAAAAAAAAATCTCATTTCATACTTTAAAAAAAAAAAAACCACAAAGGTGAATGATTTTCTGAAAATTGCAAGATGCCAAGCCAGAGTAGTCACAAAGACAACTTGCATGCAAAGCAAGCTTTCAACACCTCAGAAGTGATATTCTGAGGTATTTATCAAGGAAGCAATAATTCTAATGCCTAGTTAGTTTTATCACAGGAACTCTTTCAGAAAAACAATATGGTCTTATACTGTTCTTTATTC
Source organism: Strix aluco (assembly GCF_031877795.1). Classification (NCBI taxonomy): domain Eukaryota; kingdom Metazoa; phylum Chordata; class Aves; order Strigiformes; family Strigidae; genus Strix; species Strix aluco. The sequence goes on along the minus strand of NC_133933.1, from coordinate 54,036,714 downwards.
TGTGCAGTTAAATACTATTGCTAGTCCACCATTGTTGATGACAGCAAACAAACACTTAGGATTAATTCTGTTTATGAGATCCCAGATAGCTGTATTGTCACATTTTCCCACAGAATGTTTTCCCACATAGCAGATGTCAGACTGACCTAATAATTTTACTTTTCAAAATTTGCTTTAGGCTCCTTTTTCTTCAGCTAATAAGACACAAGTTGTTTGGAATGCAATTAGACCAGCATAAAAACTTTGCTGCTTTTTTTCCCCTTAAGAAGTGTCATACACCCACACGTCAACAGAAATTCCACATCAACAAGTGCAGATTGGTTAAATACTGATTTCATCACCATGAAATAGAGTTTACCAGGTTTAATTTATTCCTCCGGTAGAATGGCATCAATCAGATGAGTTGGTCAGTCTATTTTAATTGCAGCTTGTTTGAGATACTCTACATTCTTATTTTAGACATCTTGCATCTGGCAGCTTATGCCTCCACTGAATTTGTAAGATCTTTCAAAGACACCTTAGCTGAGGGTGAGTTTCCAAAAGTGGCAACTATCATGTATAACAGAAATGCTAAAGCTGTCATTCAAAAATGGTCTTGCTTCTTAATGCACAATCTCACTGAGAGCACCTGAATAGCTCTCCTGACTTTCAACTGTCTGGACTTATTTCACAGTTTGGAAGCACTTGTAATATTACATCATAGAAAACTAACTTAGACAGTTTGTTTAGAAAGACACTTAGAAATTAAAAGGGAATATTAATTAGTATTGATCCTTGGTGGCACACTAGGTTTCTTTCCTCGAAGCAGAACAAAATATGAAAACTAACTTTTTTACACCAACAGCAAGATCCACATTTTTAAAAGTTCCTCAGAAAGGATGCTCAGTTCTTCCTCTTCTTAAACAACAAAGTAACATTGATCAGAAAATAAGTAAGTCCTGAAACAAGACTTCATTACAGATGGTAAGCAGAGAAACATATTGTCTGCCAGGTGTCCTAAAATTTTACACGCTCCTTCACATATAAGCAAACAGGACACTACACAGAATCACAGAATTATCAAGGTTGGAAAAGACCTTGAAGCTCACCCAGTCCAACCATTAACCTAGCACTGACAGTTCTCAACTACACCGTATCCCTCAGCGCTATGTCAACCCGACTCTTAAACACCTCCAGGGATGGGGACTCCACCACCTCCCTGGGCAGCCCATTCCAACACCTAACAACCCGTTCTGTAAAGAAATGCTTCCTAATATCCAGTCTAAACCTTCCCTGGTGCAAGAGGCCATTCCCTCTTGTCCTATTGCTTGTTACTTCGTTAAAGAGACTCATCCACAAAATAGGAGCCAGGAGACAGTGCATTTGACTTCATTGGACACAGCTAAATGTTTGGAAGCTCATTGTTTTCTAAGGTCTCAGCCCTTCCAAAATGATGAAGCATTTGGAGCAATTTTGCAGGACAACCTATTCTGGCCAGAAAATTTTCAAAAGGGACCCTCTGAAAGGATCACCAGCACCTGTGAGAACAGAGAGACCTATAGAAGATACAGATTTTGCTCTTGTTTCTGAAATTGCAAAGCATACTGATAACAGCTCCGCACTTTGCTCATCCATGGACAAAAAATTCTCAACTGTATACTTGCTGTGACAATTTAGGCTAATCTAAGCAGGATTTTTCCACAAAATAACGATCAAGAAAATGGCTTCATAATTAACAGACTTACCTTCTCACTTCTGTTTAAATAGTGGAATTATGGATGTGCCTCTGAACTTGTGGAATGATGTCTTCCCCACATCAGCTAAAGTTTCATAAAATTCTACATAAGTCTCTCAGATTGAATTACACCTCAGTAAAAGTCATGCTGCAAACTAGTCTCTGATCACCAGGAAGAAACTTTATAGTTTCCAGCAGTGAATGGTCTTCACCAAGAAAGTCTACATTGTGTTTTATGGTAACTGGCCTATGATTTCATATCCTACTCAACATGACTGTTGAATAAAGAGAGTGTTAAATTGGTTCATTCATCTATTTTACCAGTCAACAATGTATAATCATCATTTATTACCAGAATACAGCCACTAGACAATGGGCTAAAGAGCATGTATAAGACAATTTTTTTCATACTCACCAGTTCACAGCTGCACATTTTTGCCTCTATCTACCACTTTTCTTGCCTGTCACTGAATTCTGTTTGGCATTCACTGCACTAGCTGTTATAGGCAGCTTTCTTTAAAATTGATTACAGGTCTTGCAAACATGTTTGGTGAAGGAAGTCTCTCATCCAGTAGTAATACAATTTCAGTATCACTGCTGTTAAATCAAACTTGATTTTCTCCTACTTTTTGGTCCCAGAATCCTGCTGGTTGCCAAGTATAAGATATCCTTAAAGTTTAGTCCAATTGATGTATTTCAGAAACAGCATTAACACTACTAAGCTGCTCTCTCACTACTGAATAGAGCTGTTCCTTCACTTTTGAATGTGTTTCAAATATACTGCACAAGGTCGAAGTCTTATTGTGTTCAGCAGGTGTTTTCAGTGAGAAGGAAAAAATTACATCACCATTGGCTCAAATACTAGTCAGATAGATACCTTGAGCATTTTCACTGAAATCAATAGAACTGCTACAGCATGCATTGGAAACCAGAAATGCTTTTATGTATTAAATGTCGTGGCATTCCTGTTATGCATAGTGACCCAGGGCTGAAGTTGATGATTAAAAGAGAATGCTACCGGAAGTAAGTCCTACAAAGCTCCAACAACCTGAGAAAGCCTCGTTGGATCTTGTCCATCATAAGACATTTGGATATTTTAAAAGCATGATTTATTATGCATACTCTTTGGACCCTGCTGAGCCTCTTGGGTTTGGCTTGTTCATTCCTAGTTCATAAATACCTCTTCCTGACTGATAAGCTGTCTGGAGGATTTTAATGAAAGGCACTTCCTCCTCCTTCCCCACCATCTGTATACAGCCCATACAGCACTCTCACCCCTACGAGGCAAGGGATGGGATCACAGAATGCACACAGCCCAGTGCCATGAAGTTCCCACCCCTAGCATGTAGTGAGGCTTCAAAGGTTTGTTGGCCAAACAGGCCAAGACATTTTAGCAGGTTCTCACCTTCTGGAGCAGGAAATACTGCATATGGTTCAGTGACAGCAAGAGAATGTAATAATCTTACACTTGTTGGGAAAAACGCAATCTTACACTTACCTTGGGGAAAAAGAGCGTCAGATACCAATGTTTTTACTACACTTTTTCCCTTTAAGTCTATTTTGTTCTCATCCTTCCTTTTTGTTCACTGTATTCTCACCTCTTTCTGTTTAGAAACATAGGATTTTTTTAGGAAAAAACATGTCCATGTAATAAAACTGTAAGCTATCACACTCTTAGGAAATTTAAAATTTTCTGATTCCAGTGTTTATCTGCTATAGAGAATTTAAATTGGTAAAAGAAGCTTCATAGACTGCCTGATTTTCTTGTTTCTGCATCTCTGACTACACTGAAAACAAATGTCATGTTACTGAACTTTGCAATAAAATCCTCAACATCTGCAGAAAAATCAAGACTGAGCAGTTTCCTTCTCTTTAGACCAGCTAACAAAAGAAACAAAAGAAAATGCCCCAGAGGAAAAGTTTGGTAACGTCAACAAGGGTAAGGGATCATTAGAGCTTGAGATGATAGGTTACCACATGGGAGGGTGTAGTGATCCGGTGTGAAACATATTTACGTCAGGGAATCATTTCAATCCCTCTGAAGAAACCCTACGGTAACTACAACATGCGTACATTTACATTAGAGATGTATTTTATTTATTTTACCCTGGAGATTGAAAATCAAGAAATTGAGAAAATGCTCAAATTAATCCGGATAATACTGAAGAAGAAAAAGTGACAGAATAAAATTTACAAATTAAGCCTTTTTGCTTTTAGGATATTTCAGCTGATTTGTCTGTAATCATAATCAAGCTCTCAGTGACTGTGTGTTGAGTGTTACAGAATAACGATGTGAAGATAATTCAGGACTTTGGAGTATTTGAAAAATGACATGTTACACTAACACGATAAACAGATTGAAACCAAGAGAAGATTGAACTATTTACTACTTATAAGTACCACCACCATGAGCGAAACATTTTGCTTGCAAGGAGACTGTTGGAAGAGAAATAATTATAACTTCAGTGTAAAGGAACAGAATATGTAACTACAAAATTAGAGATAGCTCTCTACAAAAGATAATGACAGTACCATCTGAATTTCTAAACTAGACAGTTTTACTATTAAAAGATTTATAATGACAGATAATTATAATCCACAGGAATTATGGAAAAAAACAAACAAGCAAAACCCAAAATTTATCTTTTTGGCTGCTGTACCAAAAAAAAAAAAAAAATTCCAAGACATGTTGTGGAGTTCAATATTCTTATACTGGCATTTCAACAAATGCAAAATTTTAACTCTCCCTAGTAGCAAGTACAGTATTAAAGGTACTAGGCCAGACTTAGAGAAGTTTTCAGGCAGTGATACATGCACTAGGATCTCCAAAAATCTCTGAACAAGTCAGGCATCCAATTCCTTGAAAAGAAAGGAAGTTAAATACCCCAACTGTGAGTAGGCATGATGATTTACCACAGCTCAAGTGAGAATGATAATTCACTAAATTGTGGGGACTCAGCCACGTGGGCTCCTATAGCATCAATTTAAGGCTCTGCACTATGTAACAATTCTCTGATTTAATGTGTGAAATAATTGACAAAGGTTATAATATTGGACACAGAGCTTACTAAAAAGCAACAGAAAAAATGTGACACCAGTTGTTCCTGGCTGAAAACAAGAATATTCCAAACAAAACTCTGTTTATATACCTCTGATTGGTCTTGTATAATCTGTGACAGCCAGCATCAAACAGCAGCGCCGGAACACATTGCAACGTCATGGCACCTAACAGTCCACATACATCGGGAGTTATGGTCATTAAACACCTTGGCCCATCAGCATCCAGATTACTGTCCTTTTATCCACAGTGGTTCTCTAGGAGATTCCACAAAAATTGACAGGCAGAACCCAGTCCTCAGTGGACTGATGATTTTCTCATTTCTGAACAGACCTACCAGCAACATCCTCACACTCCACTACGCCAACAAATCTACTGCATACCAACTTTAAGTACAGAAACTTTGACACGGGCTTCAAACAGAAGACTGGCTGTACTATCAGGCACAGGTGTTTGCCCCATCGTAAGAATCTAGCTGACCAGAACATTCAACCATAAGCAAGCAAGGTAATCACAGTACCTCTGCAGTTAGGAACATGAGAAAGACTTGGTGACAGAAAGCATCCCATTTTCAGAGGTTGAAAGGCAAACATGCCTCACACTCACACAGAGAACAGATTATACTAAGTTTCAGAAGGAATTCTCTGCTCACAGCCCATCTGACAGACAGATATCAAGGAAAAACGAAAAAAATAATTGTAGAAACATCCAAAAGAAAACCACAAATATGTAGGAGCTTAGAGTGAATGAAGAACTGTATGTGTTTACACAAGACAGAATTACTTTTATGTGCTTTTTTATTTAACTAACAAAATCCAATGCAGATGGTAAATTAATTGAAATACTAATAAGAACTCAGGAAATATATAAAGAAATCAGCTGGGAAGCTAATAAACTATATCTAACACAGCAGTAAGAGAGAGTGGAAGAAGCACTTCTGTCAGTGGAATAAAGGGAACCAGAGCCAACCGTACCTCTTCAGCATGGCTGAAGTTGCCACCTGCTGGGATAAGGAGCTGTGTCTATCTCCCAAATCGTCAATCTAAGAGAACTACTAATGATCACACACTGAGAGCAGGCAACCAAGCGAGAAATCTATTCCTGAAAGTATGAAAAGGGTAATTCATAATCTAAGTCCCTTCTCCCCATGCCTTCAAAATAGTTTTGAAACAGTCATGATTGAGGAATCTTAAGATTTTGTCAGTTACAGCATCATTCTTCCCAACTTACTTCATCAGGCCTGCCATATAGTTCTGTCAAAACCAACATGAATTTCTTACATAAGCAAGCACCACACAAATACCTGGAAGAGGAATTTGGATAAACAACCCTGTGACGCAACTTCTCCTTTACATGCTTTCTTTATATTCTGCATCTATTCTGCAGCATAGAGCCACATTAGTTAATCCGTTTGGGTCTCACATCCATATAGGCATACATATAAGGCCATATTTTCACAAGCAATAAATGCTCAGCAGCACTAATTCATTCAAGAGCTACTAGGGACTTGACCATTTCTAAACACCAGGCTGCTTGTTTTGTCACCTAATTGCAGGAGTGAGATTAAGTCACAAAACTGTACACCTAGCAGAACTGCCTAATAACTATGTAATAAACTGGTGGTTCAAAAGACAAACATTAACATAATTAAATAAGGCAAGACTGAAAGTGGAAAGAAAAGCCAAAGAAAAGCGCTTCAAAACAGAGTTTCAAAAGGAGGAGATGTGAGGAGAGAGGGACAGAGATGCCAGGATGAGTAAGAAGCTTGGACAAAGATGTCAGGTGTTACTAACTGTGATGTACTTTACTGAGCTCTCTAGGATCATTTTTCTGCCATGGTAGAAAACAAGTTCTACTAAAAAAAATAAAATACTATTTATTAATCATCAAAAAACCCAAACGGCATCTAAAGAAAATCATACATGTAATTCACAAAGTAAGAGTTGTGCAAAACTGTATCCTTTTGTTTGTAATATTGTTCACTGCCACTGTTAAAGAAAAAAAAAACTGGAAACTTAAATCTTAAGCTTTAAAAATACAGCTGTCAAGAAAAAAAGGCAGTTGCTTCAATGTGTTTTGCCATTTTCCATCAAATGAACAGATGGCATTATTAAAATTCTAGTAGAATGAAGTATTTATAAGTTCATTAGACAACACTAACCATACAAAAAAGACAGTAATATTGCAAATAAAGCTGCAGGATTCAAAATAGCATAAAAGTACAAATAACGGTTATAAACCCATATTTATGAGTTAGTATAAAAAACCAATAAAGCCAAATGAAACAAAAGCACACAAGAAATGCATGAAAATCTCTATAAAACAGTAATTTATTTTCCAGGGTCACTTCCAAGTTACTCCATGCATTCTGAGCCTGAACTCTATACAAAAGGTTTCAAGATAGACAGTCTGTAAGACAGCTGAGAGAGAAAAAGCCTGTTGGTTTCACTATATTTACTTTTCTTTAAGCATACGTATAAAATTCATACTATGATATACAATAACTAACAATGAAATTACTCTAGAAATTTTACCCCACAGAAATTTCAGTCTTATTCTCTGAGGTGATGTTCCCAGAAAATAAGAAAAAGGTCAGACAAATGCATCTAACACATGTGTCAGTGCTTTTAAATGTTGTGCCAGACTGGCTTATTTGATACGTGAGATGCTTTATCTGCTGTTCTCTTCACCACCTTGAATTATTAGCCTACACAGAATTCACTTAGGAATTGTATGATTTGTAACTGCTTGTCTTACTTTCTATTGTCTTTCTTCCAGCCACAGCAATGTCTCGACTTGGTAAAGTGGTGTCTGTTAGTATTCTAATTTACTTGAAAAAGATGCAAATTCCCGTCACCTTCAAAATGTGACAAAATGGATTCACTATAAAAAGAGATAGCTAACACACTGAAAATTCAGCTTTCACTCCAAACTAATATATATCAGTTCCCATATGTGCTGATTTATTCAAATGTACACCACTTCTCTCTGCAATTTTTATTAGTGCAATCTGTGTTAAAGGTTTAACTCCTTTAAGCACCCTGTCCACTCAGCATATTTTATCCAGTCTAACATGTCATACCTGGAAAGTCCTCGCTTTGATACCTACATGGAACATTACTCAAAGAGGGATGTATGTTATTTAAAAATTTGTATTTTTTCCAGAGTTTAAAGAACTGCATGGCACTTCTTTTTTCTTCTGATGAATCTATTACCCAACCTTACGCAATATTTTGCCAGTGTGTGTCCATTACTTAGCCAACTACAACTGATGCAATCTCAGATTAGACTATTTGAAACTGTTTCTTCCTGAAGAGCCAAACCTATCTAGAGAGGAATTGCAAGGTGCAGGTCCACTCCAGCAGCAACTAATTTAAGCCTGAGCTGCCACCTCTGTACTCTCCCCACTACCTTGGAGTAGTTTTCAGCTGCAGCAACTCAGTGAACTGGAGATATAATCTACAATTACATAAGCACAATGACCAATGCAAGGGAAGGACGGGATATACACACCCAGGGAAGGACGTTGAGGGCAGGTAGTACAGGCTTAGATCAACCACAGAGTTATTTCCTAGGAACCAAGAGGTTCTGGCTCGAGGGAATACTGCTTGAGCAGACAGGACTCCTTAGCATTTCAGTTTCTTAATGATTGGGCTATTCAAGACTAGTTGGTGCCTACTAAAAGAGCCTGAGATTCTGAGGCTCTTAAGGAGGCATTGAAAGCTGTCTTTCATACGATGACTGTTAATTTTTTTTGGAGCATAACAAGTTCCTTCATATGCAATAGTTTCATATTTAATAAAAAAAATGCAATTATGGCTACCTTCAGGCAGGAGACACAGACACATCCTCTTTAGTGAAACGTAGCAGTTGCAGAGATGTCTAGATTTAATGGGTTCTTCCATTTAAAGGGTATTATGATCTACATCAACATTGATTTCTATTTATTAGTCTCCTCTAGCACATTACTGGAAAGAATAAGAAGTTTTAGTATGTTTTAGATATGTGTACAGCATTCAGAGAAAGGCTTATATAAGAATTCACATTATTATCTTCAAATCTTGAAATGCTGTTTTAACATTCAACACAAACGCAGCTAAGTCATGAGCAGCTTCTGTTGGTCCATCCTACATTTAAATGACTTAGGATTGTCTCTTTAGATGAGAAGATTTGGAAACAATCAAAGGGAGGAGGGGATTAAGATTTAGAATTATTGTTAGCTTCCTGGTTTTGAATTATTTAGCCAAATCTCACAAGCATGGAGAGAAACTTGCTTTAACAGCACAACAGCAGATTCCCTAACTTCATTCTAAAAGATGCCTTTAGTTCCAGTTACTGATTTATGCTGTATTATTACATTTACTGCTTTCTGTTTCCACTGCAATTCCAGGTATAGTGAAGGAATGCAGAACTACTCCCTAATTTACTTTTGCTTGCTTGCCTATCATAGTATGGCAATGAAACTGGATAAGGTATGCCTACAATGTCAGTGACGGGTAAAAATGTGTGCATTTCCAAAAACAATCCTAGCTAGAGACTAAAATTTTTACAAAGACACTTTAGAAATGAAATGAGTCTGTTACATTTCAGCTTTGGCTTAAGAGAAATATGACCTACATGGCTAGAGAAAATTTATTCCTGTGAATATCTAATACGAAAGATTGCTGTAAAATAAAAAGCTATGGCTGAATGCTGTAAAGGGGTGGATGCACCCCACTGTGCAGTAAAAAGTAGAAAATAATAGCTGGCTTTCCAGTGGAAAGACTTGGCAGTCAGCCATGTAGTGCAGCCTGGGTTCTGTCCCCAAAGACACATTCACATTGGCAACATATTGGGAGGTTGTTTAGAGTCTAAAGATTAAGAGGAATAATCTTTCAATTTAATCTATCACTTGGTCAATGCTAGTCATAACCATATTGTACATAATTTCATCCAAAGAAAACAGCACCACAAACACTCAAAAAGAATTATTTTAATGACAGAATCCTGTGTTGTTCTGCTAAACATCATTTTGTAATTACCAAAACAAGCAAAAAATTCTGATTAAATGCTTTGGTTCTGTTTTAAAATAAATTATCCGTCACTAGACCTATTTCTTGTTCCATATATCATTTAGTGATAGTGTCCTTTCATTTGACATACAAAAGGATTTCCCATAACCTTAAAACAAGTACATAACTGCAAGCATTCTTTTAGAAACTCTAAGTTGTCTGTTTAAGTTAACAGCTAATATAAATACTCCTTATTACTGGAATTGCAACTTGTGTTCTAGAAATTATGTTTTCTTTAAGCCCAAAGAAATCCAGGCTCTGTAGCATCCTACCTGATCAATCTTGTAATAGCTGGAAATGAAAATCAGCAAGAAAATTAAAACCAACAAGAATTATTCCAAATTTGTTGGAATGTATGAGGTGTTAATTAGTTGGAAGGGATGAGTCTCTCAGCCCACCATCAGCAACACATTATACAAGTTACTCCTTTTTCTAGTTCAAGTGTATCTACTTGCCTTGGTTTTGTCCATTTCTTATCTGTCTTACGCTACCCCAAAGGGCTCCAGTTTCAGTACATAAGGGATTCCTTCAAGAAACCACTAGATAAAACTGCTTCATATACCTATCTTTACTGGGAACATAGCCAAGGATGTTTACAAAAAGCATGAGTGGGATAAGCAGGTAAGCTGTTTTCTAAGCTTCTCTACTGACAGAGCAGCTCAGTTTGTCATGTGTTATGCCACAATGTCTTTGAAACATTAATCTTCAGAGCAGTAATTTTTCTAGTAAATGCTAAAAGTAGTAGTGGAAAATTTATAAGATTCTGAATCTGTACAAGGACTCAATAAGGTAAGGATTTATAAACAAGCTAGGAGGGTTCTTCAGGTACGAGTTCAGTATGAAAGGCAAGAGTAAAAGAAATAGTCAGTACAGAAGCATTAACACAACTATTCTTCACATACTTTTTGGCCAAAGTACAGAGACTTCATCTTCAGATGTGTTTTAGGAGCAAAACAACAAGACCCTTTGTATCATCAACTCAAAGAAAAGCATCATTGTTCAGCATGTATTCTCCTGCCACATTTCAATTGGCTATAAGGAATTCCAGATACTTTTTCTCTGAAATAAATACATTTTGCTTTTGCATAGATCTAGACTTTTCTAGTAGCATTCATGAAACAAAATGGAGCTGTGTGATTGTTTTCCTGTCTATATGGATGCCAGTATTTGGAACACAACATATACTTTGTGCAACCACTAAAAGAAAAATTTGTGAGGATTAAAGAGGTCAAATAAAAAAAAAAATTAAATATGATCTCTCTTGCAACTAATTAGAGGTATTTTCAAAACAGAGGTCAGACTGAGATAACAGGATTACTTGGAAGGTCAGAACAGAAATTCAATACTGTTCTCTAGATTTCTAACCTGTTTCCTCAAGGAAACACAAGAGTTATCAAAAGACAGTTTTCATTGATTCCTCCCTCCAGGTTTGGATCCCTGATATGTTCTGAAAACATTTTCAAAAACCAGAGTGACTTCTGATGCAAAAATCCTGAAAGAGGCCCTCAGAATATCGAGAAACACCTGTCCTCCTTTTACTTGATTCTTTTTATGAAAATGTGTGTCCTTCTCACTTACTGTAGTAATGGTTTTCCTTAACCTTTTGCGAAGTACAGATGAAGCCTCAAAGATATGAAAACAGTAATGACAGAAGCCCTTAATAAAGCTTTTTGTTTCTAAGAGGTAGAGTCAGAACTCACCAAAGCTCTATTAAATTAAGCTTGCTATCAGTCAGAAAGGTCCTGACTGCCCGGCTCTCAGACAAATCTCATCTAACTGCTGTACAAAAAAAGGCTTCAGACAAGTGTCTCCGTTTCTGCACTCTTTAAGAAAATGCGTCTTCAGAAAGAGCAGTGAAAGGAAGATGATAAGGGATTTGGACATATCAAGAGAGGAAGAACCTTGAAACCAAGGGAAATTGTTCCATCACTGTGACATGTAAAAAGAAATGGAAGACCTTAAAATGAAAACCTACTAAAAATTGTATATCTTCCAATAATCTTAGAACTACACAAACATATTAATATACATATTTAAAAAAATTACAAGCCTAGGGAGATAGAGGAAATCAAGGAATTTAATGGGCTTCATTCTGCCCATTTATCAAAAGGCAAATAAGATACAAATACAAACAAGCTGATGCTGACCTAAGCAGGTGATTTCAATGTCTGAAGTGAATCACAGAATCATCTAGGTTGGAAGAGACCTTGAAGGTCATCTAGTCCAACTATTAACCCAACACTGACAGTTCCCAACTACACCAGATCCCTCAGCGCTATGTCAACCCAACTCTTAAACACCTCCAGGGATGGGGACTCCACCACTGCCCTGGGCAGCCCATTCCAACGCCTAACAACCCGTTCTGTAAAGAAATGCTTCCTAATATCCAGTCTAAACCTTTCCTGGTGCAACTTGAGGCCATTACCTCTTCTCCCATCTCTTGTTACTTGGTTCAAGAGACTCATCCCCAGCTCTCTGCAACCTCCTTTCAGGTAGTTGTAGAGGGCGATGAGATCTCCCCTCAGCCTCCTCTTCTCCAGACTAAACAACCCCAGTTCCCTCAGCCGCTCCTCATACGACATGTGCTCCAGACCCTTCACCAGCTTCGTTGCCCTTCTCTGGACACGCTCGAGTAATTCAATGTCCTTTTTGTAGTGAGGGGCCCAAAACTGAACACAGTAATCGAGGTGCGGCCTCACCAGTGCCAAGTACAGGGGTAAGATCACTTCCCTGTCCCTGCTGGCCACGCTATTTTTGATACAAGCCAGGACACCATTGGCCTTCTTGGCCACCTGGGCACACTGCTGGCTCCTGTTCAGCCACCTGTCAATCAACACCCCCAGGTCCCTCTCTGACTGGCAGCTCTCCAGCCACTCCTCCCCAAGCCTGTAGCGCTGCTGGGGGTTGTTGTGGCCGAAGTGCAGCACCCGGCATTTGGCCTTATTGAAGCTCATACAGTTGGCCTTAGCCCATCGCTCCAGCCTGTCCAGGTCTCTCTGCAGAGCCTCCCTACCCTCGAGCAGATCAACACTCCCACCCAACTTGGTGTCATCTGCAAACTCACTGAGGGTGCACTCGATCCCCTTGTCCAGATCATCAATAAAGATGTTAAACAGGAGTGGCCCCAAAACCGAGCCCTGGGGGACACCACTCGTGACCGGCCGCCAACCGGATTTAACTCCGTTCACCACAACTCTTTGAGCCTGGCCATCCAGCCAGTTTTTTACCCAGCAAAGAGTTTGTCCATCCAAGCCACGAGCAGCCAGTTTTGCCAGGAGAATGCTGTGGGGAATGGTGTCAAAGGCCTTACTAAAGTCAAGGTAGATAACATCCACAGCCTTTCCCTCATCCAATAAGCAGGTCGCCCTGCTGTAGAAGGAGATCATGTTCGTCAGGCAGGACCTGCCTTTCATAAACCCATGCTGACTGGGCCTGATCATCTGGTTGTCCCACATGTGTTGTGAGACGGTACTCACACAATGTGATGCTGCTCCATCAGCTTCCGGGGCACCAAAGTCAAGCTGACAGACCTGTAATTTCCCGGATCATCCTTCCAACCCTTCCTATATACGGGCGTCACATTGGCTGATTTCCAATCTGTCAGGACCTCCCCGGTCAGCCAGGACTGCTGGTAAATGATGGAAAGCAGCTTGGCGAGCACCCCAGCCAGCTCCTTCAGCACCCTCGGGTGTATCCCATCCGGTCCCATAGACTTGTGTATGTCTATGTGATGCAGTAGGTCACTGACTATCTCCTCCTGGATTGCAGGGGGGTCATTCTCCCAGCCTCTGTCTTCTGGCTGAGGACGCTGGATTCCCTCAGTACAACCAGTCTTGTTATTAAAGACTGAGGCAAAGAAGGCATTAAGCACCTCAGCCTTTTCCTCATCACTTGTTACCATGTTTCTTCCTGTGTCTAGCAGGGGATGGAGACTCTCCCTGGTCTTTCTTTTGCTGTTGACATGCTTATAGAAACATTTCTTGTTATCCTTGATTGCTGAAGCCAGATTAATTTCTAGCTTGGCTTTAGACCTCCTGATTTCTGCCCTGCATAGCCTCACAGCATCTTTGTAATCACTGTGAGTCGCTAGCCCCTTCTTCCACAGGCCATAAACGCTCCTTTTCTTCCTGAGTTGCTGCCAAAGCTCCCTGTTCAGCCAGGGTGGCCTTCTCTGCTGCTGGCTTCTCTTACAGCACCTGGGGACCGCCTGCTCCTGTGTCATTAAGACTTCCTTCTTAAAGAGTGCCCAGCCTTCCTGGACTCCTATACCCTTCAGGACCGTCTCCCAAGGGATTCTGTCAGTCAAGTGCCTAAACAAGACAAAGTCAGCCCTTTGGATGTCCAGGATGTCAGTTCTGCTGCCCCCTCTCCTGGCCTCTCTAAGAATAGAGAACTCTTATTTCATGATCACTGTGCCCTAGTTGGCCTCCAACCGCCACATCATCCACCAGTCCTTCTCTGTTCACAAAGAGGAGGTCCAGCAGGGCACCTTCTCTGGTCGGTTCATGCACCAGCTGTGTCAGGAAGTTATCTGCCACACATTCCAGGAATCTCCGGGAGTGGTCCCACTCTGCTGTGTTGTATTTCCAGCAGATGCCTGGGAAGTTAAAGTCTCCCACAAGAACAAGGACGAGTGATTGTGAGATTTCTCCTAAGTGCCTACAGAATTTTTCATCCACCTCTCTGTCCTGGTTGGGTGGCCTGTAGTAGACTCCTGCTACAACATCTGCCCTGTTGGCCTTCCCCCTGATTCTAACGCAAAGACACTCCACCCTGTCTTCACTATGCTTGTGCTCGAAGCAATCATAACAGTCCCTAACATACAGTGCCAACCCCCACCTCTCCTTCCTTGTCTATCCCTTCTAAAGAGCTTGTAGCCATCAACTGGTGCACTCCAGTCATGGGAGACATCCCACCATGTTTCTGTAATAGCCACTACATCATTTTCCTGCTGCATCATGGCTTCAAGCTCCTCCTGTTTGTTACCCACGCTGTGTGCATTGCTATACATGCACTTCAGATGGGCTGATGTCTCCAGCACCTTTTTGCATTTAGAAGTCCTAAGTCCAGCCTGATCTTTCACAGGTGCTACCACAGTTACTGATCCATCAATATCTCTTTCATCTTTGTTGTGCTGCATGTCTCCATCCCTTGCCCCCACTGAGATGGCAGGGTGAGGGTCGTCACTGGCACAACAGCCCACAAACTCTGGTAATCTACCCTGGAGTTTATGTCTGGGAGTTCCAGTTTTCTCCCCTTCCCCCTTCAAATCTAGTTTAAAGCTCTCTCAATTGAGCCCAGCTAACTCCTGCCCCAATATCCTTTTCCCCCTCTGGGACAGGTGCATCCCATCTGATGCCAAAAGGCCTGGCGTCCTGTATAATAACCTGTGATTGAAAAATCCAAAGCCCTGATGGTAACACCAGTCTCGGAGAAGGTCTACATAGAGGCAATCACTCAGAAAAAGTCAATCATTTCTTAACAGTCTGTAGAAGAGAGAGCTCTTCAAAAACTCAACTAAGAAATTCTGGAGTTCATAAAAGTTCCAGTGAAAATATTTTATCATTTGAAATAAGCTGCCACTGTACATTTTAAGATGCATCACAGAAGTACAGAAAAACAAGTATAATAAATCAAGTACTAAGATACATTTATCCAAGATTTTATGCACGTTATTAAGAATGAAGTTAAATCAAATAGATTCTCTCCCCTTAACTACAGATTTACAAGAAGAAAAAAAGAAGAAAAGAAAAAAGTTGAACTTCTAACATGACATTTATTCCTGAGGATTCTCTGTGTATACCTTTGCTTCCTTTATTGCTCCTGTTCAAAAAAAAAAAAATGGGCTCTGCTAAAATCAGAAACCTGCCCAATGCATATTTCAGCTAATCCCAGAAGCACTTCTAGATTCTATCAGCACTTCTAGATTCTTAGAAGTGCTCCAGAAGCACCTCCAGATAATTAGCTGATGGACAGCTATATAAACTAACAAATTACAAGTTCAGAGTGATGACAACTCATCCACATCTGTGAACAGGAACCACCATAGGCATTGTCACACTTCAAAGAAAACATTCAAATAACATACAGCATACAGAAAAAAAAAAAAAACATAGGTTTGGTGAGTTTTTTCCAAATATGTTTAAAAGCATCTTATTTATGTCCCTATATCAACAGGCCAATCTTGGTAGTGCTTAAATAAACCTGTCTGTTAGGAAACACAGTTGTAGTATGCATTCCAAAATTTGAGTTTATCAATTCTCAAATCATAAAGTCTTATTTGTAAAATAAAAAACTGTCATCATGGGCCAGTAGTCCATTCATCTGTACTCAGCTCTGAAATGGTCAATAAAAGATGCTGGACTGGACCTTGTCCAACAATAATATTTCTGAGATCTCCTATGTTTTAGTGACTCTCCAATACTGCTCTGTACCACCTATTGTGAATGGAAACGTGAAACATTTTGAAGAGTCTAAATTGTTTTCAGACCTGCACAAACCATGTTGATTCATAATTTGGTATTTGTTATTAATCAGTGCAACCGAGAGTTTTTGATGAAAAAAAAAAAAAACCAGAACTTGAGAAAAGACTTGTAATACCCTTTTCCTATATTATATGTTGCCATTTTCACTGTACTTGGTGTATACAGTTGGCTGCCACAATAAGTACCCCAAACATTCAAATATATCAGAGATTTACTGTCACTGATGACTACTTATAAGCAAAGCCTTCTGAAGAACACAAGCATTTTAGCAGAGTGGAGAATAACAGTTATTGTTCTGTAAAAACATTTTGGACCAGAGAACAGTCAGAAAGGGCAATTTGGTAATAGTGCACTCCTGTAAAAACACACTATCACTTGTAGAACTAAAATTTTGCTTAAGAAAAGTAACAGGCAATAGAGAAAATTCAGAATTCAGATTATTCCTGAAGCACATTTATATGATATGATATGCCATGAAATATATACATGATGGTAAGCCAGCAGGTGTCACAATGACATGGCTTCCTAGGTTATACGATGCAAAAAGAGCACATTCAGTAATTTAAAACTTCAGATGAAGTAACCTCCTCCTGTCCTAAAGAAGCATTCACTGCATGGGTCATGACAAGTCTGATTCAAAAAGGTGGGTCACTGTGTAGTTACTAGCTTTAAAAGTTGTGTTGATAAACCTCCACAAGTGTTCTACAGTAAATCTAAAATCACTGTCCAGCAAGTCCCCAGAAATAAACATCTCTCTATTGCTATACAAACACTTGATGCACTGCATGAAAATATTTCTGAGTGTTCACAATGAACCCACTTAAACTGAACTAGTATAATCATAACAAGTCTGTTGTCACTTCCCCACCCCAGTCACCAAAATCTAATGTCACTGTTACACCCAATTACTATAAATCCTTCAAAAACTCACACACATTCCTCCTCCCACACCTACTATTGAATTGTGTCTTATTAATTTCCTAACCCTTGTTCCTCATCAACACAATCATCTCTTTCCCTTTCACTCCCCATACTTATTTAATGACAAATGAAATTACACTGTAGCACTGTAGCACTTCAGGGTGAAGACCAAGGACCCTGTAAAAGACATCTCTTCTGTTAGCCGAACAACACAAAACATTCTAGCTTTGCATTTAAAAAAAATATAGGAAAGTTACTTTATTGCTAAGTGTTACTCAACAATTTCAACTGGATTAACTTTTTCTGCCAGCCAAAGATTCACAATCATCCCTTATGGGTATCACTGCATAATGCAGGTTGGAAGAAAGAATAAAATAACTTAGCTCAGTACTGCAGCTAAGCAACACAAGACTGGATAAGGTGCTGTCTCCAAAGGGTTTGAAAGATGTCTTGGTGTTACAACTGAAAAGACCTCTTGCAGCTTATCTAAAAAGATCTGTTAATGATGTGTTATAATATAAAAACACAATTTCTCTTTCAGCATATTCAAATGTCTTATTAAGACAACTTGATTCACAATTCAAACAATGGATAGTATGTAAATCCCAGAGAGGCAGCAGAAGTGTAATGATAGAGAAGAATGGCTCTAGTCTGCTAAAGTAAAAGTCCATCTACTTGAGTTCACTATGACAATGGCTAGTAATACCTCATCATGGAAAAAGTAAGAAGAAATTATGTTATATGAAAAGGAGAGAGAGCGCAGACTATAGATGCATGGAGTATACTTACTCTAGTATGTCCTCAGAGCAATCAGATGCTTATGAATTTTCTCAGCTGGAGGCTGCATCAGGATCATTGTATGTAACAGCTCTTGATGAAGTATTTCTTCCTTGGAATGTGTCTAATCACTTTTTGAACCCATTTACATTTTTAACATCTAAAATATCTTATGCTAATGAGTTCACAATTTAGGCATGGGTTGTGTGAAAAGGGACGTCCTGTTGTTTCGAATCTGTAGCCAAATTCATTTTGCGGGGTGCCCTTCAGTTCTTCTGCCATGAAAAAGGTAAATCTCTCAACTGTCTTCATCATGACAGTCATAATTATAAAACTTCTGCTACAATCCAGGTCTTTTGCAGAATGAAGAATTCCCCTCTGCTTGGTATCAGCACCACAGAAGTCATAACAGTGTAAAGATAACAAGCAAGGCAGGCTTTATAAAGAGGTAATGGTGTTATCAGAAGTGGGGATCTCTGTGGCTGAATTGAATGCATTAGCCAGTGCAAAAAATTCAGACCTTGCTAACCTCCCTCCACTACAACAAGCCCCCTACAAAAGAACATAAGATCTATGGATACTAAACAAGCATCCTCAAATGTCATATATATAGTTCAACGGATGTAAATGTCTTCAGGGAATTTATAAAGAACAGAAACTCAGCACTACTGATGAGAAAAGATTATTCTTTAAATAACTAATTCTTTTTTAGCTTTTCAGTCCTGATATTTAAGGAAGACAAGTCCTTCAAATAAAATTTATACCTGTTATTGACTCAACACCAGTTGACAGCAGTTTTATAACCCATTATAATTTCCCCCAAAACCTCCTTACACCCGAGCTTTAAGTGTTCCACAGGAAAAAAAAGATCCATCCCTCTCAGATCCAGAGGAGATTACAGTCTACAAACTCCTCCTGTTCCATAATCAATAGTCACTCATTTTGCTCAAATTGTCTAAATGATTAAAAAAATAAACATAATTAAACTTAGTGTGCTGTTATCCAAGTACATTCTCCATTGACAAAGTCAGGTTAAGTGGTTCCTCCAATCCTCACATGCTGCTAGTCAAACAGTTCATCTGACACCCTCAGCTGTGCTGATAGAACTGTTAGCTTGTCACATATTAGATCAGCAAAAATATCTACATTAAAAAAACCCTTCCCTTCTTTCTTGTTTTTTGGACTTTCAGAAATGCAGATTATAGACTTTTACATATCTGTTGTTCATCTTTGCTCTTCTATGTATCCTAAGAAGGTGACATTACATGTAGAGAACTTCAAACTAATCACAAATTTCCACAATGACTCAATGATGTTTCCTGTTTGGTTGTATTTAGCTGAACTATCTATCTGTTGCTAGAGCTCTAACAGCCAATTTTTCCACTATATTCCCAGCATCTCTCCTTGAGCTGCATTAGCTAATTCAGGCTAGGCCTAAAGTAACAGAGGAAATAGGGCTGGAGACTGGGCTTGAACATCACTAGTACCTGAATAACTGTTTGCAGCCACAGCATGGTTTGGACCTTGCCAATTTGCACTTTCCCAAAACATTTGGGCTCAGATGAGAGGACTAACACCTGCCCAGGATGATTCCAGGAAGTAGTTTGGATGCAACATCCCATTTGGGAGAGAGGAAAAAGTAATTTAGCTTTGTAGATGTGATGTGCCATGCAACTTGGCCTCAGAGTCAAAGATCGGTCAAAACTGATTTTTATCTGATACCTTATTCTTCAATTACTCAGCTTTATGAGATTCTTTTGAGCCTCTATACATCTGGTTTTAATTTTCAGTATGCCTGAAACTTTATCATCCTAGTATGCATCCATTTTTCCAGAGAGATTATGAAAGTAAAAATCCCTCTCAAACTACTGATGACCTCTATAGTGAAGACTGTCTAGGCATTTCTATAGTTTACTTCCCACTTTTTAGCAACTTAATAATCTATAGAAGGACTTTTTCTCTAATCCTTATATCTTTGAATATTATTGAAGAAAGTTCATCTCAAAGCTTTGTTGTTTTGTTTGGGCTTTTTTTTTTTTATTATCTGAAACTTGAGTACACATTTTGAACTACATAATTTCCATTGACATTCTTAATAGCTTCAAAGTATTTGAGAAATATTTGTGACATAAGTTTTCCTTCAACAAAAGTCTATGGCAGCTAAACAGAGGTAGCAATATTTGTTTATGTGCAATACATGTCTCCCTCCTTTAACATACTTAAATAGGTATCATCACCTGAAACAATAAGTTAGGGAATGTATAGCAGTAAACCTATGGGGATGAAGTCATGCTTAGGCCTTCATCTTGCTGAATGAAGAGGAAATGTAATTTAACATGCATTCATAAAACATAAAAAAGAAAAGCTTATTATAGTCTAGTAGATAGTTAACTGTCAGGATTTATTTCCCTATGCATAGTATGAAGCAGCCATTTTTGGACAAAGCTACCTCTTCAAAGCACTTGACCTACCAATGACCAGTAGGACAAATTAAGTGACTATGACTCACCATGAAAAGTACAGTCTTTGAATCAGCTGCATGAAATCTGATAGACAAGCAGAGGACAACTAGTCTAAAACTCCATCTAATCATAGATACTCTGAAGGATAAAGTAACTGAATTAGCATCACCATTAGCTAAATCACTATAGGATGACACACAAAATTGATAGTCTTCTGTGGTGGTTTAGGCCCTGCCAGGGTCTGAGACCACGCGGCCGCTGCCCCTCCCCCACAAAGGGAGTGAAATACAAAGCCCCAGGGCTGAGATAAGGAGAGGTTTAATACAACAGTGCAACAGCGACAAAACAAACAACAACAATAACAGTAATAACAATGAACAGAGCAAGATATCTACCGATACAGCAGTGAGAGCAGAGATATGGCATAACACACGTGTTCACCGATTCTCCTGCGCTCCCACGCTTGGGCGCCAGGAGGTGACATCAGCATGGTATGGAATAACCCGGCTAGAGCTTCCCACCCACTGCTGGGGAAACTTAACCCTATCCTAGCTAAACCAGGACATCTTCATTAAGCCCATACTATGAATATACTTATATCTGTGCTCTTCTTTTCTGTCTATACAATCTGAATTCAAGGTCTTAAGATAACAGAGCAGTTTCAGAAGTAAACTTGCTGAAAATCTTCAGTAATAGCCAATGTGAGGTTAAGACAAATACCATTATTCACTTTCAGCCACAAAAACATGAAGTCCTCCAGTATGGTGTTATCATTTATATCCAACTAGCCATCTCCACAGTAAAAGATGAATTTTCACTCATCCTCAGAGCTTCCTGTACTTCATGGCAGATAAAAGAGATGGAAGAATTTTAACACCTATATTATATATGGACAAGATATGAACAACTTTGCTGAATTGAGTTTTCACTACTGGCATACAGAATATCTGTGAATAAATATGTTACTCATCCTTTATTTGTGCACATGTAGTGTAACAGACTATTAAACTATGATCACATACTCTGTTTTCACCAAGATGCAAGTCTCATTTAATGGACAGAACAAGCAATGCTAACATATATTTATTTTACATTTGTCTTTTTACCCTTATTGGTCAATGTTTGATTACAGGCCTTGTCTAGGCCAACACTTCCCAAGTTAATACTTTCATACTTGAATTTAAAAGCTGCTGTCCCATAAAATTTAATGACTATTCCATTGTTCTTATTTATTGCTTTCTCAGCTTACAGACCATGGGAATATCCCTACTCCATTTTAATGCAGGTAATTCAGGTTAGCTTACATCACAATAAATAATCATTATTAAAAAGTATTTGCTACATGGGTATACAGTTTCCACACATGATCAGAACAGAGCTTCTTCATCAATTAATGAGATGTTTTGGTTTTTTTTTTTTTTTTAATTTTCCTTGCTTGATTTTTACTCTAAAACCAAAGATCCCAGGTACAGGAGGGAAACAATCTGAAAACAAAGAGCAGCAGGGCCAGTCAACATTAAGGAGTACTGTCTTCCATAGGAGGGAAACTGTTTTGTATTCCATAAAATACTAATGAATCCGTTGTTGCAATACTATTTCTCTTACACTGCCCAAACTTTACAGAAGACATTGATAATCTGCAAAGGTTCAAAATGTAAACTGATGGGAAACAATAACAAAACTGGGAAACCTGTTTCTCAGTCAGATACCAAAAGAAGCTGCATGCCCTAATTTACTTGAAAGAGTGAGAAATGACAAAAATCACAGTCTGTTTACTTTCTAATATAGCTAGCAGATACAGGCAGAAAATGCTTCAGTGAAGCAAGGCTTATAAATTACGGAGAAGCAGTATTTTTGAGTAGACAGAAAAAAAAAACCAGAAAAATTCTTAATTCAAGCCTAATAAAGACAGAGAAAACATCAGTTTAAGTACACGTTGAGAACAATTGCTCTAGATGTAATGTGATTAACATAATTAGTACAAGAGGGAACTCAGACCAAGCAGTGACGTCTACTTCCTAAGGCCAAACATCTCATCATTAAAGGATTACCCTCTGCAAATCTCTGACCATCTAAACAATTCTAAAAATGCAGGAGAGCTCCAGAAAAACAGAAAAATCACCTCCTTCACCTGACACACTCAAAAAAATTTCAGACAACAAACTCTCACATACTTCACCAAATTACAATAAAACAATCCAAATCATATTCAACTAATGTACCAGGCTTACTTTTGCAGTTGTTTAGAGTTTACTAGTGATAGCCATTCAAATAACAAAGAATAAAATCAGTAACTGCTTAACATCAAGACACATACTGAACAAAATGCATCATCACCACTCAAGACCTCAGTATTACCTACCAAGAGGCCACTACTCAATACTTCTGAACTATCCGTACATAAAAACAGCTCCTGATCTATCTGACCTATATATCCTTTCCACTAACATTTTTTTCTGCCCAAAGAAACAGCCTGACAACACAACAGAGAGAAACATTTTCACTAACTCCTCCTCAATATTTTCACAGCAAAAATGAACCCATTTCTAAACTGGCTGTCTTCTGATTAACTCAGGGAAAACAATAAAAAACCCACTGAACTGGACACACAGGAAAGAAACAATTTCACCTTGGACAATTATACAGGCTCTTTCAGGAAATGACGCAGCAATAAAAAAATTTTTAAAAGCAATGGCACAATACAACAGTCTCCCCAGAAATCAGCTCCAAAATTATTCCAGCAATCTGTAAACTGCTCGATACAAAAGTCTAACAATCAGTTTTATCTCTGCAGAAGTAAGGTCTATACCAAATACAGGGAGGAACAGGGTCTATGCAGTCAAGCCCCCAGATATTATTACAACATTTCTGAGAAAAACATTCACAATAAAAAGAACTTCCATCAGTCTGAATAATATCCCAGAAAAGTAGCACCTGTCAGTATTATAACAGTTACATTGGTTGAGACCAGAAAGACCACCTAACCCAACATCTTGTCTCCAACTGGCCATCAACAGGCCCTGAAAGAAAAGTAAGAACAGGGCAAGTAATTATGCCACTTGTACTGGGGAGAATGGGACTGGAGGATTCATCCTTTCTGTCTTATTTTGAGGAAAAAAAAACTCCAAGAAAGGCATCAAAATATATAAATAGCAGGGTTTGGTAATAAAAAGCATTAAGAGCTATTACTGTGGTGCCAATGGTGCAAGTCATGCATTTACCCAAATCATTCCCACGTTCACTCCTGCTTTTTGGCAAGTATTTGTTGCCTGCTTGGATATCACAAACATAAGCACAGCAGGGCTGCATCAGAATGAAACAGCATGTCTGCAGCATCAATGAAATATTAAGACAGCCTAATTATAAATCAAGGAGGTCATTAACATGCTGCCATATCAGTTCTTCTTGGCTAGGTTGAGAAGATATCAGAATTGCAGCAAGCTGCAGACTATCACAACCATGATAGTCTGCAGCTGCTGAGTATCCTTCATCTGCAGTGCTGCAACGACTACCCTATGCTACAGTTAGTGTGGAAATGCACAGTCCTTGAAAACTAACAAATCAATTATAGCCTCCATTTTTTTTCTTTTTAATTCTGGCAGAAAGATGACATATATTTAGCATACATATACTCTTTCTGCTTACATTTATCTTTTCATATATTTTATCCCTGCTTATGGAAAAGCATGTTAGACATCTTTTCACATATTTAACAACCTTAGCTAAAGTGCAAATACCATTCCTCTATACAGAAATATTTAAAAACAGAAATTAATTACCTATTTAAATGAGTAAATAAAGGAATAACTATGATTTATTGTAGAAATGTATACTTCAGTATTGCTTAACAATAAATACACAAGTACAGACTTGCTCCCTAAATAAAGCCAGACATCAACATCTCTCCAAAACTACTTTCTCTCTCACAGGACAGTAGCAAACTTTAAAGCACAATATGCTGTTATCTTAATAGCAGAAACAGCAGCACCAAAACAGAAACAATTTTCAGACTATTTTGGATCACAGAACTCTTTTTTCTACATTTTAATGATGCAGTTTAGCACAATTTTTCTTTAGCTTTAAAGGACTAGTAAAATTCTTTCAGACAGAAAATTCTTTCTCTGTAGATAGTCTCAAAGACTGGATATGACAAAGTCTTTTGCCACAGATCCCATTCCTCGAATCCCTTCTCTAGTACAGAAAAATGAAAAAAAAGACTTCCTTGTCTAAAGACCACAGAAGGTATCAGGCTTAAACAGACTAGCTTAGGTACCAGAACCATTTCAGCCACTGAAACCTTCAGCTCAGCACAAACTATAAGGTAAGAAAAAGAAATGCCTTTACCTAACTTGCACAGAGCTCTATCCTTTCTATGCTCAATTAGCTCATTGAAAGCTGTCATAGGTATTGCTAAAGCATATACAGACAGTATACTGGGAAGACCTAAAGGAACATGTGGGTGAGGGATTTTACCTCATGAAACCTACTCAATTTTCTACCAAAGGGAAGCTACGGTGATCGTCCAAATGATTAGAATTAGTGTATCCAGAGATGGCTGCCTCCAGTCCTTTGCCAAACTTAAAGGCATCCAAATGTGCACCAAATGTGGTTGCCGTCTTTACCCACTTCTAGGGCACATAGTAGAAAGGAAGGGGAAAAGGGTGAAAAGCGAAATGGCTGAGCTAATAAAAAAAAAAAAAAAAAGGACAGAATCAGGGCTTAATCTGAATTCTGAACCCACACACAGTTGTCATATTTGTTTCACAAGAAACAACACAAGAATGAGATATGCCATGAGAAAATCATGCATTTAAATGACTAATGAAGAACTACATTTTATACTGCAGTCAGCCAGGCTGCTTACAGTAATTACAAAAAAGTAGCAATGAATACACTCTGATTTATTTTGTAATGATAAATAAAAAAGAAGAAAAAGTACTTTGAATGTTCACAAATGTCCTTTAACTGAAACAACCAAATACACTCATTTAATCATTTGCATCATATTAGCAACAGCATATCTACTGGATAGCATTTATTTAACACCGACATGAAATTAATGGATACAGGAAAGCACAACAGGAAAAATCAACAGTCCATGAAATAACGTAAGTAAAATTACTTTAAAAGTCATTTCATGTGTCTGTTTAAACAACTCATGTAAGGAAACATCACAAAATGCTAAATTGCTTAATATTTTGGTCACATTACATAATACATTCTCTTCTTGCTGGAATGTACTTCAGGTTACAGCATAGTATTACATTATGAAGTCTGTAAATGGAAATACTAGTATTAGGATGGCAATACCTTGGAATTATCCTAAGACAATCAATCCTATTATTTTTCAAAGCCCAAAAAAATATTATGTGATCTCTTCTTGAGGACTATACATCCTGAATAAACATTACAGCAATATCACGCTAACATTATATTAAGCAATTAATTTTCTAATTTCTTATCTGTTTATTCAAACAGGTCAATTATGAAATTTGGGGTTCCTGTAAATGCACTAAGTCCACTGCACTTAACAGACAGTAAGTTCTGATTGTGTACAATCAGTGTTATATTGATATTGAATGTACTATTCTATATACAATTTTCCATTTAAATACAATTTAAAAAAAAAAATAGGAATTACTTAACAACAGCATTTGTACGGTAGCAAAGGACCTTAAGTTCCCGCTATACATAGCTTTACATGGTTTTGGCAAATACTGCTGGAAGAAAATAATGTATAAAGCTGTTGTTGATGTGTCCAGATT
Organism: Strix aluco; assembly: GCF_031877795.1. Taxonomy (NCBI): domain Eukaryota; kingdom Metazoa; phylum Chordata; class Aves; order Strigiformes; family Strigidae; genus Strix; species Strix aluco. The sequence goes on along the minus strand of NC_133933.1, from coordinate 54,010,481 downwards.
CAGCAGTAATTAAGCACATGATCATGCACTTTGATGAACATGACGGCTATCCCCTTAGGGAAGTGGTAACTTTGCTCCCACGGAGCAAGAGGTCATATAGGCAGCTTTTCATGTAGAAATTCTGTGTCCTTTCTTCCTATACAAACACGCTGTTAAAAAATTAGGAAAGACACCTGTGAAATTCAGTGATGTGCATCTGGCTTATAATCAATGTGCTTAGCCTCTTCTTATTGTTGTGGTGGTAAAGCTTCAAATAATATAATTAAGGTATTATATAGAGTTCGTAAATATTTTTCTGATAAATTTGTTGAGAGATGAGGATCTATTCCATAATTGTATGGCTCTTGCTACAATCATCTGTTACTTTTGTTTGAATGATATGGAAGAGGACAAATGGAAGACATCTTGTGAGTTCTGTGAGTATTATATCTAGGCATCTGGAAAAGAAAAGATCTCCTTCTGGCAGATTAACTCTTGAAGTCCATTGAAAAAATCTCATTCTATCAAGATGCACCTTTAATGAATCTTTAAAGCAAGATCATGTATTTTATTGGTATAACTTACACCAGCACCTCAAGTAAGATTAGATATATAAGCAAAGGCACTTTTTACTGTGTTTATATGAAGATGTTTTTCTGATCTATAAACTTCATAAAACATCCCATGGGGCCATAATGCATAAAGTACAGACCATACCTCAGACTACAAGTAGTAGGCTTAATCTGTAAACAAGTTTCTTCCATAGCTAATATGTAAACAACTTTGAAGAACAGTTAAAATGAACCCAGAAATATCTAATCACTTTCTTTAATCAAGACACCCTCCTACTTGTTGAAATTTTGCTTGCAAAAAACAATCAAAAATACTTTGCATGACAAGCAGTCCTGTTTGTGCTCCAATTTCATTCAGAGTCCTGCCTAATTTAGCCATGATCTGGATATGAAAAATTTAAAACTCAAGTTTTAGTTTATAACAGAGTTGTTTGAAAATACCATGTGCAACAATACAAGGCCTGGGTATGTGTTGAGCATGTATTTAATCGACAGGTAATAGCCAGGGTTCAAAAAGTTGCAGTGAATACCCAAATACCAGTATGAGTAGCATTCCTTCCCAGTGCTATCTTTGCAGATTTTCTCCAATATACTAAAAAAAAAAAATAATAATAATAATCTTACAATCCCAGGTAGATCACCATCAACCTGTCATGAACGACTTTCAATCTAACATTTACTGTGATAGATAAATCTTTTATCTGGTACACATTGATGACAAAACTCATGATATTTTGGGATATAGTTATACCTTAAACACTGCAGTACTTACTGATTGACTCCCTTTTTAACACTTTGGGTTTTAAAAAACCCAAAATCCATCTAAAGTAACTAATTCAGTGAATCTCAGTCACAGATAAATTTTGGTTCATTTAAGTCCAAATCACACATTTTAATTCATGTTCATGCTAATGAAATTCTGATAAACTACCCTGGCTGCAGACCCACTGACTTTTGGCTGAAGAGTACACACAGCTGGATGCCTGCAAATCAGGCAGGACACAATTTCTGCATATAGGTTAATGACTGTTCTGCGTCACCAACGTATAAGAGTACAGACACTAAGCCAGAGATCTCAAAACAGCATTTCGCCTGTCTGGCAACTTTCTAATAAAAACAAAGCTTATTTTTCTGTCTGTATCACATTACGTGATGTGAACTTTTGTAAAGCAGACTACACTAAAGCAAGAGGGACAAAGGGAAAATTATACCCCTGTTGATGTAAAGTGACTTAGGCTACATAGTCACTTTAAGTCACCACAGATCCACGTTGATACCAAAAGAATCATTTCCATCTTCTCCTCATTTCTCACTTCCACCATTATTACTCAGGCAGTGAGATTTGTACATACATAACATGAACTGAGTAAATAACCTAGCAAGTTTCTTTCCTAAAGATGTTGCATTCTGAAAAATTAAGATGTTTTCTTATCAGAGACATTTTATATGGCTATAGCCTTTATCCTTCTAGAAGAAAATCACAGAAAAGGCTAATCAGTATCTGTTCACTCTATAAACAAAATGCATTCAAATTATTCTTTTCGACTTGGCAAGTGTCATTTTAAATCTGGTCCTGCTTATTTTCATCTACAAATCCAGCACTAAGAAAGCCACATCTGCATTAACTGCCTTTAGTGTAATAAATACGCCACCTTAAAGATCACTGTCGGCAAAAGGGAAGTAGCGGGGAAGGCAAAAAGACCTACTTGACAGTAACAGATATAAAGCTGAATGATAATTATAGCATAGCTATTGCTTGACACTTTTAATTCAACAGTTTGGGGAGAGTTAGTCATAAAACAGAAGGATTAAAGTTTAACAATGAACAAATCACACTGTTGCAGCTATTCATGCTAAAACTTCATTAAGACAATGGTCAGCAGTTACTTTGCTTTTGTAGTTGGCTCCAAAAATTTTATGAGCACTTTCACAGAAATGTATTTTCAAGACACCCCACCCCCCCCCCAAAAAAAGGGAAACTTTGATCAACTGGTAATAAATTCCATGTAGCAATATAAGATGCTTGAAGCTGAAATGTTATCCAAAGCATTCATTCAGTTTTAGCATCAAGATCCTTGACCCAGACTATAAACTGTATTTCAAACAAGCAATGACTTCTTATAGTGATTTCAAGCACCTCAGAGAAAATAATTTTCACAGGAACATAGCTCTTTAAAATAAGTAGTATTTGTTTCTGGTAACATCAAAGTATTTTTTCTCTTCTGTCTACATAAAGCATTATCATGACTTATTCACTTGATCCATAACACTGTGTTTCTGATTGCATTTGTGGATTATAACAGTAGTTATCCTACAGTGCTCCAGTTTATAAACCACAAAGAAAGTAGTAAACAGGTGGTCTATTGCTACATACTTTTCCATTAGGTAACCTTTTTACACCAACAAGAATGTACTGCCACCTTAGTATCAGATATGTAGTCATCACCACCAAAAATCTGGCCTGATATAGCCTTTTCTGTCCCTTGCCCATTTTCTTTTTCTGTAATTCTGCAGAAAACAGTTATCTTCTAGGAAGTAGCAATAGCCCCTGTATTTAAAATGGGAATTACCACCAGAACTTAAACCCCAAGCACCTTGGAAGTCAGACACAGAGAAATGCACACACAGAGTAAAATCAGTGTTTCTTTCCACACCCTCTTGGTCATCTCCTCTTTTGCATTTTAGCTGGTACATTCCAAATCATTGTTAAAGTTGTATGAATTTTATGTTTGCACACAATCTCACAAAATTTAAGATCATTACAAAATTTATGATCATTTTCAACCCAGGCCAACTCATAAGTAACTGCTTTCTGGGTCTAGTAAGTGAGGGTTTATACCTAAAGCAACCCAACAGAAACACCTCCAGAATTCAACACACTGCTTTATAACCTCTGTGTTCATATCTAAAATGACTTAATACATGTTGAAAGCAGGAACTTTTGAGATGGCATATCCAGTATTTTACTGAGGCTTACATCCTGCACATACTGCATAATTTTAATTCAAAACTGACCAATTTTAGATCCAAGAACAACAAATTATGTTCTCAAAACATACAGTAATGTAACAGATATTAGAGGTTAGTGGAATAGTCTTTGCAACTCAAAATGGGTAAACTGAACCTTCAAAATGAGTACTAGTGTATTCCAAAATAGGAATGTCAAAAGGCTGAAAATATTTTTAAAAATTGTTAACCTCTTTTGCCTTTCAAAAAATAGTGGAACCTAGACATAAAAATTGTAATAGTCAAGTTTTACCAAAACTAGGTTTCCTTTTTACATCTGAAAATAAGAACTGAGATGTTCAAAGCTAAATATTAATTGCAAATAAAAAGGACTTACCTTCCTGTCTGTTATTTTTCCTTTTTAGCCATTTTTCCACAGTTTCTGCACTTACACTTTCTGACACAAACTCATCCAGTACCTGGGGGTGAAGAGAAAGATAGGCCTTCACTTTTTCATCTGTTAAACCTGAAAGAGAGCATATTAATTGATTACATATTGGTATGAAATTCCTCATATGAAACAATACCTAGATGGCAGTAAGAATCAATATTCTTTTAACACGCCGATTGAATACATGCCTATTTAAATTGTCTTCTCCCAGACAGAACAATATCCAGTCAAAGAAATGAGCTGTCACATAGAAAATAGTAGAAGCAAAGCATATCCATGCAAGACACTGTGTACAAGAAGTCCCCTACAGGAGCACACATAAACATTACCTGGGAGCAATGGCCAGGAAGGAATTTATGACTACGATTATGACTCTAAAATTACTTATTTCCAAGATATGCAAGATGATATATTGATAAAGAAACTGGGTAGAAGGTGACAGAAGAAACCGAACTGGTATTTCTCGTAAAGCATCAAATTCAGTATTCTCATTGCAAGTGGCAGCAAAAGCAACAAAACCTCTCATGCAATACCAAAATCAAGCACGATTTGTAAATACTGGCATTACTTAAGTAACTTTAGAAATATAAACTGCTTTCACATGCATGCTTCCATTGCCTTAGTAATTCAGTCATCAAAATAAAAGTAATTGTAGATAAAAGGCCTTTAAAATATCTGCAACAAAAAGAAAACTCCAGTATACATTTTGGAAAAAGAAACAAAATTCAGAATCTCAGATCCCTGACACAATCATAAATTAATTCCCAAATTCCTAAAATTACAATCTGATTATACTCTTCACAAATCCCCCAAACAAAACCACTGGCTGCAGGGAGGTGACCCCAGGACTGCCGAGGCTTTCCAAGGGAGGGCAGGAGTGAAGCTCACCAGTCCTGAGGGACTAAGATCCAGGCTGCCACAAAGGGAGCAGGCTCCCCCAGTACAAAAGTCTTAATCAGATCTGAGGGGAAGAGGAGTAACAACCACTGTAATGACTCTGAATATGACTTCTCCTCTTGCGCTGTGTGTATATAAACATAATCAGAAATTCTCCACAGAAAGCAGCCTAGGTACAGCAGAAGAGAAACTCTCCTTCAAACAATGCTGACCTCTTTTGGAGAGTATTCATGCTATAAAATAAGATCAATTTTCCTATTTAATGCTTCACACAGTATCAGAACATGCTGAAAACAGCTAGAACATAATTTAAATGCTAGTCAACAACTGTAACCTTTAAGATGTTTTACAAATGTTTACTATGAAAGCCTTCAGGAAGTAATATCAGAACAAAAAACAACTCCCACCTGCAGAGCACCAACCACTCATGCCACTCTCCCTACACTAACTGCACCACATCATTCCCATAAGCCCCCACCAGTCCAAATCTGGTTTAAAATACCCTTTCACTTAATCCACATAGGTGGCAGTTCCTGGTGGGTATCATAGCCTCAAATAACAACTTTCTCACTTACAGGCAAGAATCTCCAGATTTGGATCACTTGAATTAAGAGAGCTAAGTAAGCAACCTGATTTTCATTAGTAAAGAAGAAAAGGTTCTTCCTAAATCAGCAAGAGCAGGAGATGATCGGGGCAGGGGGGGAAGGGGAGAACAAACAAACAAAATCCCACTACTTTGATTGTTTAACCTTAGGTGATTGTTTGTAAATTTAGATCATAATACATCTACAAAGAAGTACACATGCCACATGAATGAGAATATTTTTCAGCCAACACAGGTATTGCCTCATATACTGAAAAATCAAGACTAATAAATATAATTTTGTACTTTGCTCAACTAAGAAAAATGTAATACCTAGAAAAAGAAAGTCTTTCTAACTTCATAGTAATAGAATTTGAAAAGAAAACATGTGTTTGGAGAATTATTCATAAAGACTATAGCGTTTTTGAAAAATTACCACAGTTAAGCATCAGAAAGGCGTCAAAATTAATGTCCTATAAGTTCTAGATAAAAAATGATCAATACAAACTTGTCACAAAATGCCTGCTACTTCCAAGTCATCTTTAGACTGCAAACAAAAACTTTTTGCTTCTTGTAACTGAGAAGTTTGTAAAATTAGCAGCTGAAATTCTACAAGGGTTGATTTGTGTTTTCAGTGAAAATAACCTTAACTTTCTTATGCCTGCAGTTTGTATTGCTTGACTTCAATGGAAATACTTCCTCAATTCAAACCTTTATGTGTTGTGGTTTTTTGCAATATACACATCAAAATTCAATACAATGTCAATTTGAAATAAGACTTCAAGTCTCCATGTCATGAGTTTAATTTCCATTCCAGATAACCCACAATTTCAGCAACCTCAGGGCGAAAACTCTGCTTTAACCTTATACGGAAGAGTGATTCATGGAGTTGATATAAGAAATCCTACAGCAGTCTATTAAATGACCCTCCTTTATTTCACTAAAGGCATCTGTGCAGATGTGCTTTTTCAATATCAGATTTGTAGATGGGAGCAAGCAGAAAAGGATTTACAACCACATTCGCAGAGTTAAAAAGGAGTAACTTAAATTTATTTTTTACACAGATTAAAGCACATTTACCGGTCCTCCTAACTGTTAGTCTACTGTGTCAAGAAATACATGCTACAATCGCATACAAAACACACAACCAAAGCCAGCAAGAACACATTGTAACTTCACAAAATGTAACATTAAGAAATTGTAACGTTAATAGAAAGTAGCCTTTTAGAAGAAGCTTAAAGGTTTGTGGTTTATGCACATTAAGACAAAAGAGTGCTGTAAAGCTTGAAGATAAGAGCATTTTATAGCTGTGCATAAACAATTATGGCTTATATAAAGCCTCCTACATTGTAAGATGTACATAAGATCTTTACATAAGAATACGCATAGGTTCAACGATGGACACACTTACTCTCTTGAACATTCACATGTTCCTGAAAACTTCTGATACATGAATTTTTCTTAAATATTATCAATCTCTCTACTGAACTGTTGCAATCTTTTAATTTTGAAGTGTGCAAAAATAAATTATTTGAGAATTCAGGGGCAATGATTAATAACTTCTGAATAAACAGGACCGCAGTACTTACACCCAAACTCAGGAACCAAAAGTTCATTGTGCCAATCAGGTACCAGTTACAGAATTAGAAACAAACAAACAAAACACAAGCCAATGCTGGTTATTAATTTTTCTGTTACTAATGTATTGGTCTTAAGTATTTTGGGCAGTAAACTTTTTTACATGCATTCACATTAGAAATATTTCTCCACCACTCCTTTCCTCTCCAATTACTATTGGACCTGTAGACTACTAGAGAGAGTAGACTATGTCTACTATTTCCACAGTGCCCCCTACACAGCAGGGAGCTTCCCATCACCTCCAGTGATGCCAGGACTTCTCTCATTCTTGTTCATCAGTTCTTGCATGAAGCATAAAGTATATACATCAATAGGCTCTAACAAAGGAAAAAGTAGTAGTGCACACATTTGTAACTGTGTTGGTCTATATGCTTTCTTGCAAATAGCCCAAACAAAAGCTCACCTCTTTTCATGCATTCCCAGAAAGCATTGCGTCTTATATCTGGAACCTGTCTATCCTCCAGCAGAGCTGTGATCAAGAGGGACCACCACTCAAGAGGGCTGAACTCTGGCCAACAGCCTAGCATACAGCAGGCCACAACGTACAAAAAGACTGGAACTACCCTCATTTCTCTGTGAATCAAAGAAGGAATCTGGCATTCGGATTGAATGTCCATTCAATCCATTTATGCACTGGACTTTGCCTTCCTGATTCATACACATATACTGTTTAATTAAAAACACACACACACACCCCCAAACCACCTTTCTTCCTTGTATACTTATTTTAAAGTGATAAACCCACATTTCAGTGCTGATACCTTTCTGGAGCAACTTACTATCGCTGTGTTTTATGCACACATTAACTATTTGTTCTGGATTTGTGCTTAAATAATGAAAATTATAATAAAAATATCACACAAAAGGGCACACATGTATAAGATAAGCTCTTCCTTTTTTCATTTCCCTCTGAACAAACTGTAGGCAAAGAAGTGGCTCAGGCTGCCCGCTGCTTTGCTAGCTCAGCAGCTCCTTGCTTCCTGACCAGCACGCCCATTGAGGTTCTCTGTGCAGATCTCAATTCAAAATGTTCTCTTTGCCCATGCCATCTGCTTTTAAAAGTTTGTTCATATGCATGGAAAACACTAATCAAGGTTGATTTGGTTTCACTTTTTTTCATTTCTTAGCTACCCTTGTCTGAACAGTAAGTGGAAATACAGCTTTTCAATAAAGGCTGGGGCTTATGCAAGTGTTTCTTCTTATTGTGTATCCCATTTATTATAGGCTAGGATGATATAAAATTGGTAAAGCTTGATACAAAGCAGAGGGTGAAAGACAGCCTGTCCCCTAAACACCACCCAAGAGGCAACTCCTTGATCAGCGAAAGGCCTTTTTACTGCCAGAGGGAACAATCTTTCTGGCAGGACATTCATTCTGGGATGTTAGGAGTAGGAAGGGTGAATCAAACGATGGAAGAGACACAGTTGTATTCACTTACTTCTATAAACTGACATATTGATGCACTCTACCAAATAAACAATAGCCCTGTTTTTCCACTTTGCATATGCCTGAAGCATGAGCTGTTCATCTGATTTGGCATAGCTCATGCCAGTCTATCAAAATTTTGGTTTTGTGGGTGGGGTTTGGTTTTTTTGGTGGTGGCATTTGTGTTGTTTCTTTTGGATTTCAGTGGAGCATGTATAAGAGTGTTTGAGAATTTTTTTTTTCCCTTCACAAACTATGAGAAATAGTTTCTTTTTCACTGAAATTAATAGCAGAAATATATATAGTTGAAGACAGAATTAGGGGTGGATTTCTTCCCTTATTTTAATATAGAAAATACAAACATTGCTACCAAGTATCACAGTCCAGTAATTTCAACATAAACTAGAAAGCCAAACATTTGTGATAGTCTGGTTCAACAAATAACTATCTTTTCAGTGGTCCTATGATTAATACTTGATATATCTTTTCTTTTTATTTCCACAGTGTACCAGGACTAGAACTTTGACTGTTTTTGTTAGTACTTATACCAAAAGCCAAATGAAAGCAAATACCCCAGCACCACCACTACCTTCCAATATACTTGTATTTCTGTGTCTCACACAAAGCCAGCATGAGAATTGCAGGCTGCTAGATTTAGTTATTGCCTGGCCTGCTCAAGCCTGGATTCCTCTTTTCATCTACCACTAAAGCTTTCATTTCAACAGCTCCAACTTTTCATTAGTGATAACGTCAGGTAGAACCCTAAAAGAGATCAACTAAATTCACAGAGCAATCTCCGACTGTCCAGTGTAAGTAAACCAACAGCTTCAAAAGTCAAAAAGAAAATCTGTAGCACTAAAAAAAATAGTAATTAAGATGAGAGAAGACTAGGGAAATTCCAGTGCAGCTGGGCGTACTATGGAGGCACATAATTTTATAGGTACTGACACAAATATTTTTCAAAAAGCCTTATGTAAGTGAAGACAGTTTCCAAATGAAATGTAGCATAACAGTGGACAGAGCTTAAGGAACAGGAAGATTCATGTAATAAATGCTCATATTCACCCACAGTCCTCATAATGTCTATGTCAGGCTTTAGGAGAGACAGGAACTGTAACACCGTCACAGTCTTATATGCTGATGACTCTTAAGATGCCAGCAAAACACTCTTTGGAAAGTAACTGGATATCAACACTTTTAAAAAAAAAAAAAAAAAAAAAAAAAAACAAACGAACAAACAAACAAAAGGTATAAAACACTGGTACTTTTATCTTAAGGGAGAAACTGCTTTTTGAGCAGATGTTCCAAAGTATACCAAACTCAGCATCTTAGAAACTCACTTTGCTGGTTTCAATTGTAATGGTACTGCAAGGTAACATTGTAGGTTTGTCTACACCAGTAAACTGAATATATCTAGGGCTGTTCACTGACCTGAACCCAAGCAGCTTATAACCTCCTCCATCCTCAATGTTAAACTCTCTTGAACTCCAACAATGAAGATGAGGGAACACTGGAAAGGGAACAGGCTGGGTGCCTGCTGGGAACCATCCCTGGCCTGACCCTACTCCAGAGCAACACTCAGGACCTGCCTGGGACATCACTAGCTGTTTTTGCCCAATGCACTGTCAGGAACCATTCTAACAATGTAACAGCACAGACAGAAAAAAAAAAAAAAAATCCAGTACATAAGAATGCTCCTTTGCAATGCTTGTTTACTATCCTAGATATAGCATAGGTAGATTCAAAAATAATCTAAGAAACAAGACCTCCTTCAAACATCAATTATCAACAATTAGTCCTTGCCTTTGAGTCAGTCTCCAACAGCCTTCTTTAAAAAAAAAAAAAAAAGGCAAAAAATCACTTGAAAATTAAATTTTTGCTTTCAGCTTTTTATGCTAAAATATTTAAAACATTTCTTAGATATTAGATAACCTGTGTAGTACTGAATCAATTAATGGCTCCACTCTCTACTCTTAATCCATGTCATACTGCACTCTCCTCTGAGAATAGCTTCACTGAGCTCAGTATAAAGCAGAACTGACTGTGAATGAGCTGAAAGAATTGAGGCTTAGAGCTATGTTTAAAAATCTGCTCCATTTAGCAATATGAGTCAGTCACATCATTAGCAACTCTTGCAATGTTTTCATTAGTGTTGTGATATTTGGTCTTTTTTCTCAAACTGCTAGCTTAATCAAATCTCATTATTAGGTAAGAACTTTAGTTTTCACCTAAAGTTTCTGGTTCCCAGACTGGGGGGTGTGTGGGAAAGCAGGGGAGAATGGATAAAAATTGATGAGCCAGCCTAATACTGACCAAGGCTCAGTATTGTATCCTATTTTATACCAGAGATACACTCTGAAAGACTGCAGTCATTGCTTTCCTCAGAACCCTTGCAACCATGTTTGATGCATATGACATACCTTTCACCCAGTTAGACAGGATCCAATGCTTTAAAAAGACATTGTGAGGGTATACATTGGTCAATATAAGAAATCAGATGGATTTTATCTATCAAGAAAGCTTTTATTAATAAAGATGAAATAACTATAAATGTTGTAAATGTTGCATTTGTTAACATTTAAAAAAAAATTTATAAGAACAAAACCAAAAAATGAAATCAAACAAAAACTCCACAACTTGGCTTGTTTGGTTTAATAAGCAATTCTTCCCTGAAGTTAGAGGGGCCACAGAGTCACAGCAAATATGGGCAAAGTCATAATTTCTCCCAGAAAGTAGCAATATATTGTGACACATATGAAATCTGCAAGCCAAGGGTGGGGGGTGGGGATGGGGGGGGAGAATCAAACGATGATGACAAACACTTTCCAGATAAGGTATTATCTGAAACAGAAAATAACCTTACCTCAAAAATAGAAGTAAAAATAAAATTTTCTCATGTGGAATATCAAAATGATGAAGAGAAATGTGCAACAGTTCCTCAAAATCAGCACTTGAAAATAAATACCATACTTGTACAAAAAAAACCCTTAAAAATATCTGAAAGTAATCCACAAGAGCTAATTTGAACACAACTTTGCCTGTATTCTTTATTTAAAGCTGTCTTGCCCCATCTCTTTCTTACACAAAGATCACCACTCTGTATCTTTCTACAGAACCTTATAAATGATATTTGTAGTTATTCTCAAAAGCATTCAAGGCATGTGTGTACATTGCTTCATCTGGATTAAGCATTAATCCCATTAAATCAATCCCTTCTTTGTTCAAAGCATCAGGATTCAAAACCACAGGCACAGTCAGTTTTGGAATATCCTTTTCAAGTCAGACTTTTTATCTTAATCCATTTAAGTATACAGGAATGTAATGCAACCAAGTGCCCAAACTCTGGAACCTGACATTACTGGTCTGGCAAAACGCATAATCACTAACGAGAAGCAATCAGAGTGGTCAAACCTATTTTTGATTTTTCTTGAAAAATCAATTCACAAACTCATCTGTGAGCAACTCCATTCATGTTTTTGCCCCTCTTCCTCCAACTCTTGCCTGCATTGCTAGAAGAAAAACAATACACAGCTCTGGCATTCGCAGTATTAGCAGTGAAAAACAATAACGCAGCACACAAAAACTCTACACTGTTGATTTGGGTATAAAGGGCGTATGTTTGTTTCACATCTAATAAATTTTATCATTAAACATTTCAAATCTTCATGAATATTTAATTATGCCAGCCTCCAGTCACTGCATAAAACTGCAGGCTCTGTATACACTTAGATCACAGTTTCCCCCACAATCAAGTGCAGTCACTCATGCAGTGGCTACAGCAGCCAGCAGCACGCAATGCAACACTTCAGACAGGACACCAGCAGCACTGCTTAAGTTTTAGAGAGAGATAATAAAGACCAGCTTGGCCAAACAGAGCAGGAATGTGTTTATACAGAAAGAATACCAATAACCACCTCATCCTCTATCCTGTAATTCAAATCCCTTATTCCTGATGAAAAAGCCATGGATGTGTCTTTGCACCTGAACATGCCAGATGCTGAGCAAGGCATGGACATCAATGCCTTTAGTTTCCACAACTTCCACAATGTTTTTTCTGATATTACCAGCATCTTGCAGGCTTGAGCCATAGACATCTACACTCACTCAGCTGGTTAGGTCTCCCAAAATCTAGCGCTTAATAACTGCACAATACTGGCTTCAGTGTTAAGTTAAAAAGCAAAAAGCCATATAAGAGTGTTGATGAAATCAGTTTTCATTAACTAGAGTTAAAAGGCCTAGAATCTTTTCATAGGAATTATACATGTGCTTAATGGGGTGAATGTGTTCCTAATTTGAATAATCATTTTTCGTTTCAGGGTATCAAAACACACTTCAAATTGTCTGAACGTCTTAATCCTGCACAGCGTGTATAGTGTTACCCAGTAAAATTATCCATTATCTGATGCATGGGGCTGCTTAAAACTCTGACTGTTACTTTCCTGGTTTGAAAGTAGCTTCTCTCCAATTCTAATTAGCACATTGGAGTAACTCTGAGGGGTCCGTAACAAGCTTTATTCTCCTTCCAGGTGCATGATAAGACCAAATTTGGAAATCTAATTAACACTCTGCAAAAGCTAACAAAAGGAATACAGACATGCTTTACGACTTGCAAATTGTAATCAAATTAATTTCAAGTCTTCGCTTGAGAAGAATGCTATGTATCATCTTAAGGTTACTGATAAAAATAATTATCAATATACTTAAAAACAATGTATCACACTGAAGCAAGTGAAAATGTATTTGTAAACATATAAGGAACATCTCAGTATGACTTATAATTATTTGCTCTTTTTTATTCTCTTCTGCAACACACACAGCCAGGGTACCTTGTCTCCTGCCCAAAATATACCTGACACTTAATGGTGACAAGTACTAACATACAGTTCATTCATAACTCATTATGAAAAATGTCAAGTCACTCAGGATTTGCACATACTTAATCTCTGGAAAGATCATATGCAGCTGTAAACTACTTAAAATCTAATGATTAAACAAGGTAAGAATGCCTTAGCTCTTCCCTTGAGTACAGGTGTTGGGACCAAGTTCTTGATTTATGTCTTCTCCTGTAATACCTTCTGGCTGATGTAATGTCTTCCTCCCACCTGACACCCGATCCTGGAGTAGCTCCCTTTTTGAGTAAACTTTTCTGGCTCAAGAGTACTCCCATTGTCTTTATTACCATAGTTTTACTGTTGGTTTGTCTCTTCAAAGGAACTCCCATGAATAAAGTTCTGTAAATCCTTTATAATATACCTACCAATATAAATATATAATGCTGTTCACTAAAATGCTACTTAACTTATTTCACAAACAAGATCCAGTACGATGAAACCTCCTCTGAAGGATACTACATGCTGTGCCAAGTCTCACTCTGTTATTTCACTAAATAGGAAACAGAGAACGTTTTTCCTTCTGACAGGAGCATCCCACTTCATCTTAACACTTACATTAGTAGACGTGTTAGGACAGTTTCCCATGGCACAGGACTTTTCTTAAATAACAACTACACATAGTCAAATAACATGCTACTTACCAACAAGAGCAGACACCTGAGTGTTCTCTACTTCAGTAGTACTAGGACCATATTTGCAGCACTACAGACAAGAATTTGTCATCCTTTTTTATCCCCTCCAACCTTACAGTCTTAGGATTCTTAAAAATAGTCAACATCCTTCGCAAAATGAGAAGGTACAAAACCCACAGAAATCTGTCACTAAAAAGCTCTATTAGGAAGAAACCTAACACAACCACATTCAGAAAGGTTTGATCTGGTTCACAGGAAGCGAGATCTTCAAAAACAAATCATGCTAGTCCAGCATTTTTCTAGAAAACATGGCTAAAATAAAATATATAGAAAAATACATGTCTGTTAGTTTAAACTGTGTATTTCACAGATTCTGTAACTGTACTAGGCATGAGCCTGCGGAGTTGCTGAATGGATGACTTCAGAGAGTATGCAAGGAACAGGCTGCAAGGTGCTATTCTTACCCGATCTAAAGTTCAGCCATGACATTTTTAGGTTCATTTGTTTTAAGACAGATAGAAAGTACTGTCAAGATCCTGACCTGCTGATTAACACAAAGAATGTTATCTGCTAGCTGTACATTAAGCCTAATAAATTGAAGGCTGAATTGGTGCACATCTTGTTTAAAAAAAAAAAAAAAAAAAAAAAAAAGACATCTGATTTTAAATAAAAGACCCAACTTGCAGAAGAGTTTAGCACACTTGCCAGTGAATCTCTTCAGGTACCTAATAGGTAATTTTTTATTATCTTTTTTTTTTAATCACATTCTAATTCCAGTATCAAATTTTCTTATTTCAGCCTCCAACAATTAAGGTTTTTTTCATATTTTAACTATTAGCTTAAGAATTTTCAGCATTAGAGATCATCTCTTCATAAAGGTACCACTAGCCTGAACGAGTAACATCTATCCTCTTTACAAAGTGGAATAGGCTCACTTTTCTAAATTGCAGCACTACATTGTTACAGCATTTTGTAATTCCAGAGAGCTTTAATTCCAACTGCTCATACACACTTAGTTTCAGAAAAGTCTCTAACCTAACTCAGGCACCTGGACCAAATTTCAATACTTGCAACTAGAAAATAAAAGCTTCCAGTGTCTCCAAAGCTTTTAAAAAATAAAAGCTTCCTGTGTCTCCAAAAAATCAGGTTTTTGATAGAGATTCTGGCTTTATCACTTGAATGTTACAGAGTACAACATCGCCTTCCCTGAACCCCACCGAAAGTGCTACAACAGATGTTTTAGTAATAAAGTTGAAATATGAAAAGTTGGTACCACATAATTAATCCTGGAAACCAATTTTTTTACCGTACGTTAATTATTACTATGAAATATAGACACAAGTTACCTCTTTATAGAAAATTAAACTTTGACATCTAAAATAAAAAAAACCCAACTATTTAATACTTTTGTGGGGAACAGAAAGCCTACCTTTAGACTAATTAAGCACTGAAAGTAAAGTGCTGACTCCACCAAACTATCAAAAAAAAGTTAGAAACTCAAAATTATTTAAAACACAATAAAGGAAAATAATTATTTTCTTTTTCTGCCACCCCTTTTTTTCAGCTGTATAAACGAACAGAAGGAAAGATGATTTTTCAGAAATTATATTTCTGCTCAATTTTATGGTGATGGATGTAATGATATCTCCATATCAGTAAAATATGGCCTAGGAAAAGCAGTATAATTTGAGATATTTAAATGAATTTGCCACTGAGGTTCGAAGCGATAATTAAATACTGTTACATACACTTGTACATTACAGACAAGGACATATTGTGCAACCCTTACTTGTACTGGTGAACACTTATAGGAGCAGTACTATTGACGTCAATGAGACTACTTACGTGGGTAAGAGCTCACTAACATGTGAAGAGTTGTGCAACAAAGTCCCAAACACATTTCATTCCACACATTGTTTCAAGCTTTGTTCCTCAACCACAAGTTTTTCCTTAATAGTGTTAATAATATTATTTCATTAATGTTACCATTCAGAAAAATACGTGAGAACATACAACTCATTCAGTGGTATCTGACATTGTCCAGTATTTCAGCTAAATACCGAATCAGAGGCACATAAGAAACCCAGATTCACTGAGGCTGGCAGGCAACCCTAGAGATCGCCTGATCCAACCCCTGCTCAAGCAGGGACAGCTACAGTGGGTTGCTCAGGATCCTGTCCTGTCAGCTTTTGAGTATCTCCAAAGATGAGGACTCCACACCCTCTCTGGGCAGCCTTGTGCTAGTGTTCAATCACCCTCACAGTGGAAAAAGTGTTTTCCTGTGTTCAGGTGGAAACTCCTGTGTTTCAGTTTGTGCTCACTGCCTTTTGTCCTGTCACTGGGCACTGCTGAGAAGAGCCTAGCTCCATCTATTTTACTTTGCCCTCCAGAAGGTACTCATACACATGGTTAAGATCCCCCTCGAGTCTCCTTTTCTCCAGGCTGAACAGTCCCAGTTCTGATCATCTTTATGGCCCTTCACTGGACTCACTCCGCTATGTCCATGTCTCTCTCGTACTGGTGACCACAGAACTGGACCCAGCACTCCAGTTGTGTCTCACCAGGGCTGGGTAGAGGGGCAGGATCACCCCTCTCGACCTGCTGGCAAACTCTTCCTTGTGTAGCCCAGGATGCTGTTAGCCTTCTTTGCTGTGAGGGCACACTGCTTGTGCAGGTTCACTAGAAAGGAATTACAGGACCCAATGCTACATGGATTCCTACTTCCTACCAGGTGAAATAAATGGAAATATGTTCTACTGACTTGAACGTTGACACGACAGAACAAAAAACAACATATGGGGTTGACTGCTTTTCCACAAGCTTTTGCTGGTGTGGCAACCCTCTACTCATACAATCTCATTTGGCAAAACATCTTCCATCAGTACTATCTTAGACAAGAATTCAAATAATCTATTTGTTACTATTTTAACATTTTCTTGTTGGCAACCACAGTAAAATAAAGACGCAATGTTTCAGTTAGGCCCCCAGTTTTTATTATAAAGCTTAAGCAAATGCCACAGAATTCAAGGCTAGTTTCAAAATTAAAAATGAGCAGCTGCATCTTTTCGCTGTCCTCCTCCCCCTCATCATCTCCCCACCCTCTTTTGTTTGTTTTGGAGACAGTGTAGCTCACTAACATGTGTTCACCTCCAAAAAGCATCCTTAGAAGAAAAAGTGGGGGAGGGGGGTGAAGAAAAGATGAAAACAGCAATAATGAAAAGGAAAACAGGGGGCATGGAAACTGAGACTTGTGTTTCTATAGGAAAAACCTTAAAAAAAACATTTCAGTCTACAATCCCGCACTCACAGGATGCATGTTCTCCATTGTGCCTTTGCTATAATAATTTGTATAAACTTTTTACAGGCAAGGACGATAAAGTACTCAATGAGAAAAAAAAATAATGGTAGAATCATTTCATCTTCCAGTGCAATTCAGCTTTGTAATAATCTGATTTTATCTAAAGCCTACTTGAACTTGGTCATTGGCTACACTCAGAAAACAATTTAACGCTATAAAGATATCCATATAAAACAGACACTCTAATACAGGAAATTAAGGCACATTTCCATAGGGCTGGTCATAAATTTTCACTTTACTGTGTTACAGTCCTGGACGCTGAGATTCGAATTTCTGTCCGGCACACTGACCGACCAAAACTGTTCTCATGAGACTGTAATAGGCCCATTACAATATCATAATAATGACAAAACAAAAATTCTAAAAACACACTGAAAAATCACATTGATAGCGCATAAAGAGACTGATTCACTGTCAAAACTATCCAGTTAAAAGCTGTATTATAAAATATCCAATAGGAGAAGTAAACACAAGAACTTCAAGAATTTCAGATCAGACAAAATAAAGAGATTTAACAAATAGGTTGCTTTCAACATTTTTAAACTCCTTCAGATTCACTCTGGGAAAGCCTCCAAGACTGCAACTTCTGTAGGCTGGAGAATATAAATGTTAATACTATTCAATTTAACTGACAGAAACATGAAAGATCTTGAGAAAAACCCAGTGCACCCAAGATAACTAAAAAGTGACTCTGTGTTTTACTGCAAGAAAAATGGCACCAGGAGGTCTCTCAAGGATACGGCATCAATGATAAAAGTCAGTCATAAATGACAGTACATTACTGTTCCTTCTTTAGTACCACTGTTGCATTATTTTCCAGTGTAATGGCTTAGTAATTTTCTGAACAGCAGTTTGGGGGACTTAACAGTGCTGGCACTTTTTTCATGTTACTTCATGAGCTAACGAACATACCTGACAATCAAACTAATCCGAGTCCCCTAGCATGTCTTTCCAACAAACAAGGGATCCTGTAATGCTTATGTTCAAATGACAGTGACACACATACTCTAACTTCGTTGTGAGATATCCAAGTACACTGAGGTCAGCAAACACAAAATATTTCCATAAGTAAATTGAGTGCACTTAGCATGACCGTAGCTGGGGAAATCTTAATCTGTATGTATTTTTAATTGAGGGGGGCAGACAGAAGTGAAAGGAATGAAGAAAGAAGCAAGCAAAGGGTTAATGAAAAATGCACCAACTCAAAAGTTTTTAGGCACGGTTGCCTTCTTCTGTGATAGGCAGGCTCAAGAAACACTGGATCAGAAGGAAAAGGTCACAGGGCTTCATCCGTGACCACTCTTTCATCATGGATAAATGGGCAGAGTAAAGCTGGGAGAAAGCACAAAGAGAAGATAGAAGCAAACTTGAGGGGCATGAAGATGAACACAGGTCAGAAAGAGTACAAAGACTGTATTCAGGAGGTAAGGGAATGAAGCTTCTATGTGGGTAGACACCACACAGAACTGGAATGAGGAACCAAACTCCTTTAAAATTAACCAGGAAAGAAGAAAAACAAACAAACAAACAAAAAAAAAAAAACCAAACACCACACCACAAAACCAAAGTAACAGCTTTTGCCACAATCAAGTTATCCCGCTTATCTGTGTGAAATCTGTATCTTGTAGCAAAGAGTGAGCAGCATGAGGGTGGGAATAAGCAGCCCGGGTTGAGGGAAGGCAGGATCTCTTCATACAGTAACATCGTTCATCTCCTCTGGTTTACAATGATTGTGAATTACAGTCTAAAATGTGGAAGAATGAAACCCTGCCAACTGAGAGGCCACATAGCTACACTTATAACTTGCGGGTATATAACGTTCAGAAAAGATCAGCTAACACACTTTCTGGATACAATAAGCAAGTAACTCACACCACAATTCGTTTGAGTATGAATCTGTTGTATAAAGGCAATACAAAAAACGCCAAAGATTACTAGATCTCTCCTGCACACAGACTTGAGCTGTTCAGCCTTTTCGAACCACAGAAGCAAGCAGATGCTGGATAAAAAAGGTTTTCTGCCAATTGGTCATTGTACAAGACTGTTTTACCTATGGTACATTGTTTCCATGTCAACAATTGTAACAGCAAGCTATTTTATTCTATGTAGTCTACTCTATGAATCTCCTTTGATTTTTTTTTCTTTTTTTTTTTTGACAAAAGGAGAGGTCTCCTAAGCTCGAAAGCCTGATTTGAAGATAGAATATATGATACCTCTTTTATAAACATAAGAAATATGAGTTTTTAAAAACTGATGGAAACTGTGCAGGGAATTGCCTTAGCAGCCTTGGAAACAAAACCTCTCCAAACACCTGCAACACAAGAACAAGCCAATGCAAGTGTCTCTATAATCACCTGATTGAAAAGGGTCATTTACAAGTGTGAGAGCAAGGCTTGCAACTCTTGGTCAATGATTAGTATCCTTAAACTCTTTTGAGAACCACTGTTCTACCAAGGACAATCTAGCTAGCCTAAGATTTAAATTGATGAAAGCTATTGTCCCTCTACTCGATCTGTTTCCCTGGAAAGACAATTCCATCACCCTGTTTTTTGTGAAATCCTGGGGAAGGGGGAGGTTGGGTTTTATTTTCCAGAAGGTCTGCAGGCAAAGAGAAGCTTCTTTTTGATATAAATTTCTAAAATCTTCTGCCCATAGATTTTCCTATGAACACTTAAAACTCATCTAACAGCAGATTACCACCAAAAGGGACAGTGCTGCTTCATCTTCCACCCCCAACTGCATATTCCTGATGCCTTTTTTGTATCTTTGCAAGCTTTTGGGCAATTGTGAGGTGAACTGCATGGAAAATCCATCCTTCTGAAAACTGATGCAGCAAAGAAGGTTGGTTTCAGCAGACCTCTTCCCTGGCAGTGAGGAGAGTAGTGAGGACATCCCGTCTGATGGCATCCTATCTTTGCATTACCTTAAATAAAACTTCACTTAGGAAAACAAAAGCTTTAAAGTGTTGTGATTTTCATCAGGTTTCTGATTACCATGAGTTCTGACAGATAGCAAGATAACTGAATATAGATTTATTATTTTATTTTGAAGCTGCACAACAACGTCGTGCCTTTCAAGGTACTGAATCTGATACTGGAAGTACTGAATCTGAATTTTTCATACTGGACTCAGTGCCTTCTAATAGCTAAAGTTCTCTTCTCTGTCAAGAAAGATATTGGTACCAGTGTTTTTAGGATATATGAAATACTTATTAAAAATAAGCACATCTAAACAATTACTTTCTTGGAAGTAGCTGAAAAGTAGAATTCCCCAAGAAACATAAATATTCTAACATCCAAAAATTCATTTTCATTCATAATCAGTATTAAAAAAAACAACTTTTGGCCATTTACAGAAGAATGAAAACTGGGGGCTTTTTGTTTGTTTTTCATTTTATAGAACACAAAAAATTGCTTCAGTCAAAATCATATACTACTTAATACTTACATTATTTTATTTAGAACTCAAAAAAAAATGTAAACTGAATTATTAACTCACAATCTTTCTAATAGAATGAATATGTTTGTATTTGTATTTCAACAAAGCTGCATTTTCCAGAACCTACAAGTGAGTGGTGAGAGCCACTCCCTACAACTCAAAATCCCTCTATTATGAATATGCAGACATTTGCTTGTTTCTTTAACTTCTCCTTACTATAAGCACTGGAATGAGCTGAACCTTGCTGATCAATTTACTTGGCAAACCATAAAGAAAAAAATATTACAAGCAGCATGGTCTCATAAAGATAAAAACACAACTGAGCTTCCTTAGAGCCAGAGAAAGAAAAAATAGATGAAATCAAGCAGAATTTTTCAACATAAGCAGGCTACTTAGTCAAGCTGAAGATGCCACCCAAGAGACACACACTGGAGTCAAAACTGCCATTCAAGAACTGTTTTGTGCATAACTATGCCTCGTTCAAAGAACTGGTTTTTGCATAACTATCCCTCGTTCAGCACTTATCTATTTAATTATGAACTTTCAAAACTTTAGTCAATCTGTTAGTAAAAACTATCATTTAAAAATAAAAATACTAAAACTCAATCCATGTTTCCCTGTCCACTAAAAGGTTTACTAGCAGAGTTATGTGTGGATTAGCATTTGCAGCTTTTTGATGAAATACCAAAAAACCCTGCCCATTAGAAGCACTTTTGTTGGAACATAAGTCCCAAATATTAACCCATGTGACACATGAAAAATGAGTGGTTTTACTGATGTAAAGAATAATTATCTCGAACAACCAATTTAAAGAAAAAATATCATTTTCCATATAGTCCAACAGCTGCTAGGTAAAATTAGGCCTTAGTTGCTTCAATTTTGCAATTAAGTATAGAAGTGAAAAACAGGGTAATTTTTTGTAACAACGTTTTACTTTAAGAAAATAAGCAAATTTTATTTGTTAGAGCTCTCCAGTTAACGTCAAATCCATTTTGAATTTAAAGCATTTTGATAAAGAATATAAACTTTTTTGTCAACCATAAGACATGTAGCGGATACTTCCCAAACTTACCACTACCATGAAAGGAGAATGAAACGTCTGGGGTTTGGTGGGGTTTTTTTGGTTTATTTTCATTGGGTTTTTATGCTAGATGATAATGCAAACTCAAAATGTCTTCTTTGGAAATCTATTGCATTCATTAGCATTTTCTTTATCCCAAAGAACTTATGTCCTAAATGTTCATAAAATGTATGTATAGCACAAATTTTGTACAGAGCGGGGAAAAAAAAAACCAAACCACCAGCTGAAATTCTAAGTAATCCCCATAAGAAAATACCAAGTTTTAACTAAGCAAAGCTGTAAACCTAAGCCATCAGTGTAATACCCTGTTTCCCCACCATGTGGTGTGGCATGTCTTTGAATTTAAAAGATAAAATAGTAGACTAATGGCCAATATTATATCAAGTTATCGTAAGTGTGACATAGCAACTTACTGTATTTCTGCTTTGTGGTCATCTTCAGTTTTTTAAAAAAATATGAAAATCCTTGGCAAGAGATGGACTGTTAAGAGATTCCCTGAGATGTATCTAGGAATACATGTAAATGGGACAGGCATTTTCTCCTGTTATCCAAACTGAGAAAACTATTTTCTTCTCTATTGAGAGTATTGAGAAAAAACATGTTTGAGCTTTGCTTTCCTTCATGCTCAGGGCATGCATCTACTACATCTTCTGACCGATCTTAGTTTCTTCTAAATCAAAGAAACACAACATGAAAAATCTCAAGGAAAACTGTCACTGCCTCTGTGACCAGAGGTTTGCAAAGCGATGCCTAAACTTCTAAGAGAGTCTGAAACCACAGATGTGGTCAGAATATTGTTAACATAGGCCAACAGGAACAATCAAAACCAGCTCTTTATACAACAGCCCAGTAGCAGGAACACCTACAGAGAAGGTAGAATGTGTAGTGTCACTACCTTCCATAGCCAAAGCTTTCTGAACCAACAGTCCTTAAAACCCTGCAGAGATTTTAACCAGCATGCAGTGAGGAGCTCTAGCTGGAGGTGGGCAAAGGAGGGAGGTAAGTTTCTGAAGCAGGTCCCAGTCCTTCCAGACACTGAGAAGTGACAGAGCCAGAAGCAGAGTATGTAACACTGTTCCAGCACAGGGACCCCAGCACTCAGCTGGCAGCATGGGGTACCCCCTGGTCCTGGTCTGTTCTTCTAAAACTATTTCTAGTCCCATACAGTAACTTTTTACTGTACAATGCACATAAAAGGTAACAATATAGGGGTTTTTTGCTTTGTTTTAAGTAAGTCTCCT
This sequence comes from Strix aluco, assembly GCF_031877795.1. Lineage (NCBI taxonomy): Eukaryota > Metazoa > Chordata > Aves > Strigiformes > Strigidae > Strix > Strix aluco. Next base: position 53,987,348 of record NC_133933.1, on the reverse strand, counting down.
AGAACAACTCGCTTTCATGTTGCACACACACACATTTTTTTATTGGGCCCTTATTTTAACATGTAGCAGGAAATGATACTGAACTGCTGTACTGGTTAAGGACTACACTTTCCACTTCCCTAAAAGAAATGTAATGCCCATGCCAGAAAGATGTTCTGCAATTACAATCATAAATAGTGCAAATCCAGAGATAAAATACTAGCAATTTGTTCTCAGGAGCAGGACCTAGTGCTCCCCCTTCAACACCCTCCTCACACACCCCCTAAAAAAGAGAAATTAAAACTTTTCACTGTAGGAAGCCACAATTTCAGAAAGTTACTGTACAAACATCTAGTGTGCAACCATTCCACACACACGCTAGAACTATCCCCCTAATGGAGGTTTAATTAAATTTATAGGAATCTACCAAAGGATTAATTTCCCCCTATTACTAAGGATACATAGCTATGCTGGACAAACTAACATAGCATTTAAAAATTTTATAGATTTATCTGCTTATTCTGTTATAAAAATGCATAAAGCTTATTTAATTCACACTATTAAGTAAAAATATTAACTGAAACATTACAATTATGGTTATAATGTAGTACATATGCATGACATGTACTTGTCCAGTCATTTAAAAAAAAAAAGCCATAGAAGTTGAAATATTGTAGGCCAATGTGATGATTAAATCATGGTAAGTGAAAGAACAAATATGTTCAGTCACATTAGCATACCAGAAGCTTTTACTGTGGATCGCAGCAACAAGTTGGTAGCTGTACAGAGTCCCCATTTCAGAAAACTTTTGATTTGAGATGAGTTAATAGGCACACACAGAGCTCACTTTGGGGAGCATCAGGAACCATCTAAACAGTTTAATTCAGTATACTAAAATCTGGCTCTGACTGATTTGAATACAGAGAAACCTCAGGAGAATGGTGGCACTTTTGTTGGAACATTAAAAGTGAAATTCTTCTTTCCATCCAATCAGATAGAACAGCAAAGGAAAAGCATCAAAAGATACATACTACTCATATCAGCTACAGCACTGATTTCACCTTGCTTTTATGTCTCAGTTTCTTTTAAATAAGAAAAAAAAAAAAAAAACGTTATTTAATTAAACTAAAAATTATAGCAGCACCATATGCAATCACAAAAGAACAGCCAATGTCATGGTGCCTTGATGCTGAAAGTTGTTTTCTACTTCAGAACAATGATACTGAAATTAAGAGAAGTGTCTTCTCTGTTTAATGACTGGCTTATTAGAAGCAGCATCTTCAAAACATCCTCAGCATTTCTTTGAAAAAAAAATAGATTGCCTCTGAAGATAGAAAAAATGGTGTTGCAGAAGTTTGTATGTTCTTTAATGTTACTCCTTTTTAAACAACATGAATCTTGACATAAGCAATAACTAGTTCCTAAAGTTTTGTCCTCCGGCATTTCCTATAATTTTACTCTATCAATCTGTAAAAATACACTGGGTAAACTTTGATTTTTAGGGCCCACAGTCACTACCTTGTTATTTCAAAACAACGCATAGACTCTTCTTTAAAAACTGAAATACAGTTTTTCTATATTTACCTAAAGAAGTTTCTTTTTATTCAAATATCATGTCGATGTACTACAAACATTAATTAATTAAACCCACAGACCTTCAAGAATATTGATTTTATGATCATATAAAAGGAATGGAGAGGTTAAATGATTCCTGCACTTTGCTTTCCCATAAGTTTGGAGGAGTACAAATTACCACTACTTCATTATATGAAATAAACTGATACAGCTTTAAAAGTTTATAATATTCCTGACAAGTAAAGATGAACTCAGGACAGTATTTCAGTGTTAATGTTATAGCTATACACTCATATCAAATAAGAAATATTTCAACATCAATGTCTCTTACCAGAAACCTTATATATTATTTACAACTCCTAAGACAACATCTAACAGTATTTATATTCGTGTACACAATTACTTTGCTCCACATACCCTGCATAAACATTTTCAAATGCAATTTGTGTCAGGTCATTTTAATCATCTGAAGTACTGTCTGTCTGCCATATTCCCAAACAAATAGTACAGCTAAAATACTGGCTGCTCATAAGCACTCATCTACATTAATTTAACAATATGCTGTTACTGACACCAGCAGGAAGAAATGTTTTTTCACACAGCGACCAGCCGGATGACAAAGTCACAGTAGTCTGCCCCTAGCCAAAAATGGTAGGTGTTGACTTTGATCTTGAGTGTAGAAAAAGGCTCAACAAAATTCACTCCCTCACTTTCACGTGAAAAGCACCTGTAATGGCACTCAGCATGGCAGCGATGAATTTTCATTCTTTGTTTTCACTTTGTTTTGCTGTCAAGTATACCAGTAAGACTGAGTCCAGGCTTCAACAATTCCCTCACCCTAGTTAACTCATTTTCTTTTCAAAAAAATTCACAGAAGACAACCATGTCTTTTAGCCCTTTTCTTATACTTTCCATATTATTATATATGCAATAATCTATCCTGAGGGCTCAACACCAGTCAAATTATCAGTATGGACATCAATTCTCAGTAATACAGAGTTGCATGACAATACATACCTCACACATAAGAGGAATGTGGGTTTTTTAATGGTGTATGAGGGGCCTTATGTTTATGATTCCAGCATTTTAAGACCCTCATTTAAGTAACCTCATTTTCAGAAGTCCAAAGCCTTCCCATCAACTTTCACTTAACCCAATGGGAGTTAACTGTAATGTGGCCATGTCTTGAATGTGCATTCTACTTTTCCAGTGCTACTTATCCAAAAACAGTGTAACAAAAATATTCAGAGCCTAATCATTTTTCAGATCACCTATAAACTCTAAAAGCAGTGACAGGTTTTCACACTTTCCACTTCATTCCAAATGGTAGACATATATCTAGCAAAATTAATGCAGTCTGAAATACAGCAATGATTCTACAAGTGTTTCTAAAACAGTAATGTATTAAATAGAGAAATAGAACAAATCTTGCTTGTGTCTAAATCTGTGCATTCACTTATAAATACTACTCAATCTTACACCTGCAGAAGATTATACATTCTCAATGAAAGATCCTCTTTGATGAGATAAAGGAATATGAATCAAAAACCTTACACTAAAGGGAAATCTCGCTGTTTCTGGGAACACTGAATTGTTCCCAAAGATGTCACATCCACAAGAAAGTATTCTGACACTTTCAGCAAACACAGCATAATATGACAGAGATTTAATTTGGGACTTGAAAACAGTAGAGGACAATGAGACAAATTTCCAGAGATTATACCCTCAAATAAAGATGGAAGATGCTTTAATAAGCTTTTTAAAGGAGGTATAGCCCTGTAGAAGGCTAAGCAGCATTCACTTTTATGATAGTCATCCAACCTGCTTCAGTTCTTCTGTAAATCCTACTGCTTAGTGGAAAGAAAGAATTGTACGTATTTGGACAATTCATACCAAGATATAATAAAGTGCTGTAAAAACACTCTGGCTTTCAAGTGATAAAAGGAAAACTGTCAGTTTAAATTAATTTAAATCATGGGTGTCCAAAACTCTTCTTTTTGATGTGCAGGCAGTGCAAAACAACAGCTAGAGACTCTAGGCAACAACTGTCCCATCACTGCTTTCCCTTAATCCAAACATTGCATTCCTTCAGTCCATGAAGTTGGAGCTTGCCTGCCTTTAACTGTAACCTCACACCTTCTTCTGAAGTGAACCGACTATTACTCCTTTTTGTTTTAAGGTATTCTCTTTAGTACTCAGTAAAGTAAGAAAGAGTATGTTTTGCCAGCCACTGGGAAAAAAAACAAACAAACAAACAAAAAAAAAAACCACAGAGAGCATGGGACTGCACATTCAGCTACTGCAACTTGACCTAAGCTCTCTATAGAGCACTAACCATCTGAAAACACCATCCACCTTACTGAATTGCTGAATACTATTTTGAACAGTTGCATTATAAGAATTAGTGGCCTATGACCACCAAGATCATATGCAAAAACATACCTATTTTCTCCAAAGCTCATGATTTACATTTACATCCATCATTTTGTATCAGAATAGAAGCAATAACACGGCACAAATGTGCACTATAGTATCCCTTACATCAGGCCTCCTTGATACACCTTTATTCACACGTAAATTGTTTCCTGCCCAGACTTCTGCAATTCCCCATCCCTTATTAAATGCACACATTTTTCAAGAAGTTTGAACACTGTGGCTATATTCTGCTGTTGTGCTAGTTAGTAAGTTTTTATAACCTCCCTCCTCCCCCTCCACCATACTCCTCTTCCACCTCCAGTACAGACTTCCTACAGCCACTGCCAGGGTCACAATTTTAAAATGACATGCTGGTTTCCAGATCTTCCACTGCCAAATTCACTTTCTGAAATTCAAATATTCACTTAATCTCTTTGCCTGATCATTTTGCTGCTTCTGTCTTCACTCTTTGTTTTCATCTTGTATTTTTCTACAACTGGGGACAGAAATATTGAACTTTCAGTTGTCTTTAGTCTACGCACGTCAAGAATAATTTGTCCCTTCTGTAAGCAATAGGTTCCTATTTGAGGTAACATTTAAGTAAATATGGCCCAAATTCTTGCCCTCTCCTAGATTATAAATGCCTTCTAATGGATTTTGGAAGACACTTTATAAAGAGCAGAAAGTAAAAGCAAACTGAACTGCTTAATCACATTAATTTAACAACAGCATGGTGTTCACATACCAAATTCTGTTTTGGAAGAAGTAAAAAAGCTGCGAAAGAAGTTTAAACTATTGTTCTCTGTGAAAGAAAAAACAGGAGGAGATTTCTAAAATCTCATAAATCTTGCACTTTCCTATTTCCTGCCAAGATTCAAGGGAGAGACTAAAAGGCTAAAATGTAGGTCACTCACTAATTGTCTGTTTGTTTTGTTTTGTTTTTTAATTGGTGAAAACATAAAGCCAAAAATTTAATTTTCATTATTACAAAGCTTCTGGATTTAAATCCTTATTTTTATAGATTCAAAGTTACAGAATAGAAAAAGGACTCAGTTACACTGTAAACAGCACAGAAATGCAAAATATGAGAGAATCTCCAAGTGTCTCTCTCTCTGCTCTGAATCAAGATCAAACAAGTACTTTTAATTGCATCCCTTCTCAGATACCATTTGAAAGCTGTTCCTAAAAGTCTATGGTAGCAAACATTCCAGTTTACATTGCTTTGCTGTCAGTGTATTTCTTACTATTTAGTCAGCATCTCCCTGATGTTTTCTCTTGTCATACCATGGAAAAACAATTGTCTTGCTTCATGTACCAAGTTCTCTCAATATGACTGCTATACTCTGTATTGTTCCCTTCAATCCATCTCCTCTTTTCTAGACAGATCAAAATTTATTATGTTTTCTAAATCTCTTACAAGTTCTGTTGCTTTCCTTTGTACTCCAACTCATTCATATCCAAAGAGCTTAGTCTTCCAACATCCAACATACACATTACTTTGGCTACAGCCTCACCAGTGGTGAACAGAGGGGAATGTTTTTTTCACATTTCACTTGTGATGTTTCTGTTCATAAAACTTTCACCATACTTTGTTGCATTACTCATTTTTCTATGCATTACTATCCCTGTATCTGATTCTGCAGTACTTACACCTACCTATTTCTGATTTTACATGTGCATATGTTGTAGTTAGCAAAATATATCATACTTTGTTTGGTTCATTACAGATCACTACTCCAGTTTATCAAGATTTTTGAAGGATAAACCTTCTTCGCAACTTCTCTCTTCCTTGGTGACATCCACTGATTTTTGTGCATGTACCCTCATGTTTTGTACCCTCTTTCATGAAAGATATGAAATACATGTAGCCCAAGAAAAGGTTTGCATGTGCTGCCAAGTTGAAGAGCAAATGACTAATCATTATTCCTTGAGTAACACTGTTCACTTTGTAAAGTAATCCCGTTCTAATAACTTAAGTGAGAGATCCCTGTTTTACTTGTGATAATGCACAGAATGGCATTAAAGTTGAGATAAAGTTCTGTAGGTCACTACAGCAGCTCTCAAGTAGAGAAGCAGAAGAGCCTGAAATGGTATAAGAAGAGGAAGGAGGAGAGCAGAAACGGCCACAGGAGATGTTCAGTTTATCATCAGAGTCCACTACCAACATACAAGTCACAGTAACGATAGACAGCTATTATTGGTATTCCTTCTGAATGCCCAAGGGATGAGAATTTGAGAGTGCCTCTTGGAGGCACAGAGGAAGCACATGAGGGCATGGAGGGAAGATGTACGTCCCATTCACAAGCAGTCTCAACACGCTGCAAACTTACTGCCTGACAGGAAGCAGCTCTTCCTGCTGCCCAGGACAGCAATTCAGCACACCCAGGCACAGGCACAGGCACGTGGGGGAGAAAGAAGCAGCAGCAGGCAAGGGAAACCCCACACTGACCTATGGAGTAGAGGGCAGCCCCCACAGAATTAGATCCTCAAACAAAGAGATCGAGAAGAATTTCATCAAATCCTACCGCTTAGGCTGCACCTAAAATCCAGAAAAAGTCCTCACCTGCTATGTTTCTACTAGGCACTGTTAATACAGCTGTGTAAAATGTTTGGTTATAGTCAACCAGCCAACAGTCATTAGTTCAGCCTTAAGTGCTCACTTCATTCATAACTTCCCTCTGGCTCTAATGGCTAGGCTTTTTCTAAGGAACATCTTAAGGTTTGTTTCACACAAGCTATAACTCATTCTACATCTCACATTTCGGTTTTTTGGTTGGGGTGTTTTTTTGGTTTTTTTGTTCTTGGGTTGTTTTTTTTTTGAAGAGTGGTACAGTTTTCCAGTTACTCTGCATAACGTAACTGTCATGTCATGCTGTATGTCCTGTATTAAGATTATAAGACATCTAGAACATTACAAATATATTATTAAACCACTCTTCACACAGAAACCTATCTTTTTAAATAATTGAGGGGTTTCATCAGTGCGATTCATTATCTGTTTCGAAGTTGCTTTTAATCAGAAGAAAATTTCATGAATTTTAAGTAATATAAGAAATACAAAAATCTTTATAGCAAAAGCAAAAGAAGAGCGCAGAGCCTGGTGCTTCCCTTAAAGACAATGAGATCATGCTGCTGACTATAATGAAATCCATTTCAGACTCCAAATTGCTAAAGGATCAAAATTATATAATTACTCACATTAAAACTAAATTATCTTTTCATGCTGTTACTAAAATGATGTTAACTGATAAAATGAGAATTTAAGCTATTTTGTATTTTTTAAATATTAACATTCCATGAGTATTAAGTATTCAGAGTCACATTACACAGGAAATTAATACTATGTATGATAGTTTTTCACTGAGGATTCATGATATGTTTTTCACTTCAAAATATAATCATAATTTTTTCCAAAATTATCTGGGGATAATCCTTCTTGAATCCCTAGGGTGAAACATCATCCTGCTGAAGTTGGATGGTGAAATTTGGCCTCTGTTAATTACATTATCTATCTGTACTTCCTCTTGCAGAAGGAAAGATTTGTCAGAGAAAGGTTCTCTCTAAATGTGACAATTGTGAAAATATACAGGCACATGTACAATATCTGGACCTCTCACTTTATTTTTGTTGTCAACAGTTAACTTAATACTAGCCTTTTAAGTCATGCTTCATAATACATTATCTTTAATAGGATTCTACAGTTAATACAGTCTCTATAAAACAGAAGCAGCAAAGGACTAAGGGAATACCTTTTCCTTCTTTTCCATAAAGAGGATCCACAAACCACTTTTTGTAGACTTCATCTTGAGAAACAAGATTGAGAAGGGAAAGAGAGCTAAGAGAAACCCTCCTATAGAATCAGGAAATAATGCCCACTATCATATGGGACAGAGAAGGGGAGGTGGGAGAAAAACACTGTATACTGGTGAAATTGACTGCATAACTTATTTCTAACTAATAATTCCCCAAAAAGTCAGTTACACATAATTTAAACCACAGTCTATTCATTATGGCTTCTTATGAAGTCAAAGAAAATACATAATGCATCACTTGATGCCCAATTTCACTTCAGGATGATTCAGGTATTTCTTAAAACTATACACTTGAGAAGTAACATGGTCTTTCACAATAAGTAATATTGTATCTTGTATTCCCATCTTAATAAGAGACTGCATAAACGGCTAATAATATGATGTCCCATAATTTTTAAGACACCTATGCATCCAATTCTTACAGAAATGAAGCATGTTTGTGTTTTAGACTTAAATGCTGTGCATCCCATCCAACTCAGAGCCACTGAGGCACGAATCCTGCAAACTCTTGCTGATTAGAAATTCAGCTGAATTTTACAAGCATTGCCCACGTAGCCAGGGGAGTGCCAGCCCCAAGAGAAGTTATATTTTGAGATACCCAAAACAGTACTTTGAGTGGCACTGAGAGTTAGCATCATTCTGCAATTGTGAAAAGTCATTTTGCAGCAGATTTTCATATTTGGCATTTTAGACATACACAGACACACACAGAGACATCTCAGGCAGTTTTTGGTCTATGATAAACAGATGAAGTTCTATAAATAGATGACTATTAATATATATGGCTTTATACACAAAGTAGCCCAAAATGAGTCCAAATATTTTAATAACTTCTGTATAACACCTGGAAGATGGCACATATACCACATACACTAACGTTGTCTGTGTCATCACTGAAAAGGACATGTTAAATTAGCATTAGCCTTGCACTTCACAACACACAGACATATCCTCTTCAGTTCAGGTAGCACTAAAGGTAGAGCCCCAACAGTTGCATGAGGTATTCCCTTAGACCATGAAGCTTCCCAAGAAGCTTTGGATAAGGATTTTAATTGTTAGCCCAGGATAACCACGTTAGTGCCATTCTGCTGCTTCACTACATGCAGCAGCAACACTTCAAGGCTACTTCTAGCAGCCTTAGAGGGGCTTCAACAACAGCAGCCACTGCAGTGGCTACTCCAGCCTTTGAGACCTATGATTAATTGGGCCATCTTAGCACATCTGTTTTGGATTTGGCTTTACAGCAGCGTAAAATACAATTGTCACAGTATATTCCTATAAATACATCTGCAAGTACACGGAAGTGTGAAAAAATGAACATACACATAAAAATTGCAAATAACTATGCAAATTTTGAAACATTTATAGACAAATGTACCATTTTCAAACAAAAGGCCTATATAAATATACAAAAATAAGCATGTGATTATGAAACACATTCAATTTCCTATCTTAAAAATTCTACATCACTTAAAGATTTGAAGTCATGTAAGCTAATAACGTCATCTTATTTCTAAAGGTTTTAACATTGTGCAATATTCAGCAAAAAGGTCTTTTGTTAAGAAAAATTAACAAGAGAAAATATAATACTTTTAAAGCATGAGCACATCTTTCAAAATCTGAAGTACTAAAACTACATTTTAATACAGAAGGTCAAACAATAAGAACTATAAAAATTAATAAAAACAATAAAAAAGGTGAAGGACTTCAGAGAGTACTATCCTATGCTTATTATGGAATTATTTTGACAACTCTTTTTTTTTTTTCATAAATATAATCTTAAATTTGTGATATTTTGTTGTTGTTGTTCTGCTCCATGGTAAGATACTTGGTTCTTGAAAAGCATGCTTCATATAGCTTCAAACAGCATTGCAACTTGGGCTTGGCTATCACGCATTATAAACACTACATGCTGTATTGTGTGTCTGATGCCGCAAATACAGTCAACTATACATCACGCATGATGAATTAAACACACTTTTTTCAGCGGACATCTATTCTTGCCAAACAATTCAGAAATAATACTAAATAGTTTAAACAGACAGAACTCTGGCCTGAATTCAAGAAAAGCAGCAAGATGTTAAAAAAAAAAAAAAAATCTCAACAGAGCTGCCTTTTCCAGACAAAGAGCCCTTTTTTCCCTCTTGGCACAGAGGTTTGGGACCAGAGCCAAGGTGCTACTTATCAGCTGTTTGACATCAGGGGAGGACTGTGTGCGTCAGTGGACCCAGTAGGGACCCCTGGCTTATGGCAGTGCACCATGTGGTTCTTATCTTATCAGTTTGCAGGGTCTGGCACTTCAACCTCTGCAGTGTGAAAAGGGGGAAAAAAAAGGGGGGGGAAGGAAGGAAGGTGTGTATAACTGGGAGGAGGTCAAAGGGGACTTATGATCCAGGCTGGACTGCAGAACAGAGCCCAGATTATACTTTGGCCTACTGCACTGCATACAGTTGCAGAAAATCCTAACGGAGATTTCTCTGCTTTCCCCATATGCTCGTAGGAGAGAGGAACTACTCCTCTCATTTAGGTTCAGACAAGGCAGAACATTTGTGTGTGTCAAGGGGACAATGCTCCCTTTCACATACAGCTGATAGAGGGGGCTGCCAAAGAAATGAGGAATATGATATACTCATGAAAAACCTTATCAAGGTAAGTGCATCCTCCAGGAAATCTCTGAACCAGTGCAGTTTCTTACTGCAAACAAGATTGAAACAGCCCAGATTATTTCTTCAAATGCACAGCTTCAGCAAGATTTATTATCACAAATTATTCTCAGGGACAAACAAGACTTACAGTACAGTACAACTCCAAGCTTAAAACTTGATTGCACAAATGAACCTTTGTATTTAGTAAAACATTCACCCGAGAAGGTAATCATCAAGTAAAATGTCTGCTTTCCAAGGTTTATTCCAACTGAAAAAATAATATAATTACTCAGAAAAATATGATTTGTCTTACCCTACCCTTCCTACACAATGTGTATGAATCAGACAGCAACAGAAAAAGTCACCTCATTCAGATTAATTTCTTTAAATTAAGCACTATTCTACCTCTAAAGCTGCATCACAAGGTATAAATTACAAGAAAAAAATGAGGAGCTGTCAATGTATCTGTAGAAATTACTGGTTTTCTACCCCTGACCAATCTTTATAATTATTTCCAGGTATTTCCCTACAAAAACTTTTCATCTTAGACTGCAGTGGGCCAGACTAACATCAGTACAGATAAAAAGTGCTCAATGCTTGCACAGAAACCTTGGTGGCTAACGATTCAGCAGAGCTCCAAGAACGCCTCCTTGCTGAGGATCAGGACTGGGCAGCCTGTCATGGACTTCTGTTCACCCTAATGAAGGTTCTAGTTTTGTTACTTCAAAACAGTTTCATAAACTCCATCATCAGAAATTGTTATGTTTTGCTGCATACAACCATCCTGTGGTTCAAGTATCATTCCCTGTGTTGTGTCAGCTTTCTGAACCACAATAATACTGTGTAGTCTGTGGGGCAATAATTCATCTGAAGAGGCAATATGCTTTTATGGTCAAAACGCACTAGCAGAAATGAAGAATTAAATGAAAACATATCTTAAGCCTTTGTCAACATTGCCAGTAGGAGAATAAAATCTGCACTGTGAGTTTAGTGTATTTTGGGAAATTTTCCAGTACAAGTAGTACACTTTCTTCTCCAAACAGGACTTGACTATTTATTAGGTAAATACCAATAATGTATTCTTACACAAAACACAAAATAAAAATTTATGACCAAGGATCCTGACATTTTAAAAAAAAAAATACTGCCTATAGAGTAAAATACTACATAATCACTGCTTTGCTATGAAAATCCATGAAATTACCACAATATGACACCACTTCTGATTCTGGTTTTTATCACTCTGAATTATTTTTCTGTTTTCTTATTTGTTATTTCGGTCAAATAGGTTGTTGCTTTATCGCGTTTAGGAAACAGAGAGAGAGAAAAATAGAATCAGAAGCCTAAAGAGAAACATCACCTTTAGACACTAGTCTGCACTTGGATGAAGTCACCACTGTGCTCATCTCAAAGGCCTGTGCGTAGGGACTGGCATACAGAATTGGTGGCTAGCAGAGCACGCTGTTTCCCCTCGAGTTAAATGATAAATATAGAAGTTATTAGCAGTGATCAAAGATCATTTCATTTGGGATCATGTGTTTCCATGTGTCACATGACTTACAGAAGAAGGTACTTTTCTTAGATCGTGTTATTTTTTCAAGAAACAGTACCCTTCAATTAGAAAACACAATTGACAAATGAATTTTAAGTGTAGTTACAGATTTGTTACACACATACATAAACACTGGATGTGATGCTTCATTAGCCAAGAAAAACAGACAAACATGAAAAAATAATGTGCATCATCGTTGAAGATCATATCTGTCACATTACCTGGCTGCTTGAGAACAAAAAAGATTGAGATCTCAGTGCAAATATACAATATAAGATCATTTTATACAAGCCAATTTAAGTGCTGAACTTAAATTTAAGACAATATACCAATACTTTGCCAGCCGTTGTTAACAAAATAAAGTAATTTTTTACATAATTAAATCAGATCACAGGCTCTACACAGTGAGTATATATAATGTACTATTCCAGTGTGTCTTTCTTCAAATATGAAAGCTGATTTGGTTTTATAATAATGAAAATTCAAAGTTACATCCAATTTCGTCAATGACCCAAGTCATGTTTGGATAACTTTTTTCCCTGCCCCTCAAGTCCTGCGGAACCAACATAGGTCTTGAAGAACGAACCAGATGACACTCCTTGCACGCTCTTGTTCATTTTTTTATTTAAACTGTACTTGAATTCTAATTAATAAAAATGTCATCACGTCTATCAAAGATATGATGTCAACTGGCACATTCTCACCCACCACCAAGCTTCCATTGTTTGTACTGTGATAACTTACAAAGAATCACAGAATGGTTTGGGTTGGAAGGAACCTTAAAGATCATCTAGTTCCAACCCCCCTGCCATGGGCAGGAACACCTTCCACTAGACCAGGTTGCTCAAAGCTGTCCAGCCTGGCCTGAACACTTCCAGGGAGGGGGCAGCCACAGCTTCTCTGGGCAGCCTGTTCCAGTGCCTCACCACCCTCACAGTGAAGAAGGACCCCTCAATTTCATCTTCAGCTTCAAATTTTAACTTGCTGTCAGACACAAAGAAGTTGGTTTAGGAATTATGCTCTTGTTGTTTTGAGGTTTATTTTAGGTTTGTGTTCAGATTTTTAGGGGATTTTTGGCTTTTACAGTGAGAAAGTAGAGAAAAGAAATAAGGGAGGAGGGGAAGAAAGAGGAAAAGGGATTTTAAAAATTTTTTCCTATAAATTAATAGAAAACAAGAATTCAAGTTATTTACAGGGAAGGGGTTACTGTTCATGATGTTCATATGACTAATCAAGTAGTTCCCCTCACTTCTATTCCAGAATATGAAACGAGAACAGGTATAATATTTTTTTCTGGAAAGCTCAGTTTGGGACTGGAACTCTGGATCCAGACTTTGAATCCATTGCAGAGGCAATGCAGTCCTCTGGAGGAGGGCACCTCAGACATTCCTTATGGTGGCTAGATTCCTTTTCAACTGAAGAAATTTACTTCTACTAATCATAATGCTATCTTAGAGGAAGAAATCCTGATGGCATATTGGCCTAAACACCGGGGAAAAAAAAAGTAAAATCTGGCCCTCTGGTTGAGAGTGTGACCTGACAGAATCACACAGATGAGATTACTGGAGGGGGACAGTACAGCTAGCAAGCTTGTCCAAACATGGTCAGTCTTTCAACACAACTACTTGTAGCCGCAATCCTTGAAGAAAGATTACCAAACTTCATGAGCAGGTGGCAGTTCTGGGTTAAAACAATTGATTTTTAAATTAAACAATTTCAAAATACTTGTTGAAAAGTAGCACCCAAGTCGGCTGATGAAGGATGCTTATTTTTTTTTAAGAAAAAAAATAATTGTTTCATTTCTTATTTTAATATAGAACTGTAAAAAATGTTACATTAATTTCTCTGAAATTTTAAACAGACCAAAAATTAACAGGGCTTATTTTATATTCTCCATTACTGAAACAGAACAAAAGTTATAGATTATTACCGCGGGTATTCATTCTTCCATTTTGGTGACAAGCTACGTAAGGAAGCAGGGAGTGGAGAGCATGTTATTTACTCATTACTGAACGTTTTATGCAACAAAGTCAAAATTCAAGCTGAAAAAGAGGAAGGGTTCTTTGGTAACAAATAACATAAGAATAAAAAAAAAAAAAGAAGTTAAATTTCCTAATTCCTGTGTCTCACCATAGAACGCTGCTTCACTCTATACACCTTATATTTGTATCTGTAAAATGGATATAACTCTTCTCATTCAAACTTTACCCCTTCTCTTACGGTAATACCTCAATACTTAAACACTATTTCTACTCATGTATTTAGTATAATAAAGTCAATAGGATCTCTTCACAGGCTTAAAGATAATCACATTTGTGGTCAGCAAAAAGAAGAACATCTGTTTGTACCCTGCACAGATTGAACATCCTATTTAGCAGTGTGGCCTTGATCTTGACAGTATCTGCTAAAAATACTCTAATAAAAAAAAAAAAAAAAAACCAAACAAAGAAAAAAACACCAAAAAAACTTGCCATTGATCACTCTTTTATAAGCACTTTTACTGATTTCTTTACATTCCATTGCTGTTTTCTCCAGTTTTCAAACTGCTATGCAAACCGTGGATGAAATTAAGGCTCCCAACATCCATATGAGTTGAAGTGATCCCCAAACTTTCCTATCTCATTAAAGAAACTCCATCAGATCTTAAGGCAACAGTGCTTTTTTGACATTCTGATGTAATTCAGTTCAACAGCTTTATGTATGTAAATAGGAAAGCATTAGGAAACCAAAACTGCACAAAGAATGTAAGTCAGAAGGAAAAGAATTATGTGAGCTAAAATGGCCAAAACAAAGGATTAACATACCCCAGCTAATGAAGTGCCATGAGAAAGTTAACACCCCATATAGTACAAATTGTTATCTTATCCAAAGATAAGACATGTCCACAGCTAGAAGAATGATTCAGCATGGATGGAAGAAAAAATTCTTTCCTTGACCATATGAAATTTCTTAAAATACTCCTTAGCATGAGATCCCTCAAAAGATCATAGCATGAAAGGTATGCACTTGGGCAGACACTATCTCAAAAACCCCTAGAATGTGCTCAAAATATATTAAGAGAACAACGTAAGAAATTAAACTATAAGCATGTACTCTCTTTAAAACTAATATAGGTTTGGGGTGGTTTGGGTTTTTTTTTTTCTGTTTTTAAGTCTTCTTTTTTTAACAACAGAGATCTTGGTTAGCTTTGGCAAGACAGCTGTAGGGTTGTAAAAAAAAAAAAGAAAATTACTAAATTCTTTGTGTATAGAAGGAATTTTCAGTCTATTATGACCAAGTTGTACTTTAAACAACTTTAAGTTTTTTTTAAATATCAATTATGTTAAAACATCTAAGATACAGAATTACCAAATGTTTTGCTCTGCTTGCATTCCATCATGGAAAATACTACAGAAGTAGCAGAAAAAGAGTCTACTGTGCCATTATTTTAACAAGTCTGACAGCACGAAGGTCTGCAGAAAAATAAACTTTAAATAAAGCAACATTTAAAAAAAGCCTTTTATGCAGACTGAGTAGTGTCTATATAATCTTATGTTTCTATCTTCATTGAACTAGTAAGACTGCCCCACAAGACATTAGTATGGGAAATTAAGCATATTATAAGGTACATATGGATGCAGTGAATCTTCTATCCATCTAATCCATCACTATTTAGGCAAAAGGTTTATTCCTCCACAAAATTCAGTAAAACTACCTTGACGGGTTACTTTCAAGAAAACACCATAGACATGTTCACAACTACGATCATTGTTTTAGCTCTAATATGAAATTTCAGATTGTCTTAATACCCATTCCTATTTTCTCACAGAGAAATAGAGTTTATAAGGTTAAAAGCCCAAACTAAACATCTTGCTTCAAGACAATTTTAAAAGGACTGAAAGAGCACTCATACCAAAAAACATTAGCTGATAACTCACTTCTGGTAACTCATTTTTTTCACCTTAACAAAATCTCTTCTAAAATAAACAATGCTGTCTTTACTTCACCACTGTTAAGTAACAGATATGGTTCTGGACCTACACATTTTATTACCTGACTTTATACTGCATGTCCAAATTACACTTTTCTGGAAATTTAGACCCTAGAAAGTTTGGCAAAAAAATCAACTAGCAACCAAAGTGCTCCACCAGAATGTTCCCAGATAGCTTCCTTTGCTTGGGCTGTCTTCACAACATCAGGTCAGCTCAGCTGAAGAGATCTGGCTTTGTTTGTGGGCACTCTTTCATCCCATGTGCTGCTAGCTGACATCTCCCTTCAGGGAAAGCTTTCCCAGGACAGCCAAAGCTGATGCAGCACACTGCAAAAGATGCTTATATCCTCTCAGTGAACTGTAGTCATTTGCAGCCAAACTCCACAAAGCTCTATCTCAACCTGTTACTTTTACATCTCATTCTTCCTTGATATGGAAAACACAATGACATACAGAAAACCATAAACTCTCAAAGAAAAGTCTCTAGACATAAACATTCCCTATGCAGAGCAAAAATAACAAACTGTTTGACATTAGTAAAGTAACTCTATTAATTACCCTCTATTAATTACATCAGTTAAAGTCCCATTCTGCAGGAACAATGACTCTACCTCATTCTTAAGAGTTCTTGGTGGTTGGCTGATCTGGTACCATTTTTCTGCCATTCTTATTTACAGGCTTTTGCCCAGAAGCTCTAGGCTAACTACAGTGCATCATCCAGCACCTTGTGATAATACCATCATAATTCAAAATGACACTGAGTTGCTCACTTCAGGGGCAAAGTGCAATGTTAAAATTTACTTGTTTATCTTTTTGAAATACACACAAGGACTGTACCATTCACAGTGATCCCTGGATTGAGAGTTTAAGATTTATCCAGAACACCCATTTCTGCAAGAAGACTGTATTGCCTGCTCATCACTGGAGAAAGGGTTTTACTGACAGAGGTACATGAACAATCCCAGTGCTAGTACACTAGAAAAAGGCTTTGGTTTGTTCATAAAACTGTCAGCAGATTTGCCAGCGAAATCTAACAGTTTTTTCCAGACTCCAATTTTTGAGTGGGGAGGCACATGAGATTATGCTTACAGAATAAAATTTTTGCTCAGAAAATGTTTTCTGTGCTGAAGCCTAGAACTCAAAACCTGCAAACATGTCAGTATGTGTCCAATTTTAAGTATTACTGATTTCAGTAGACATATTCACATATCTGAGAAATTTTAAGTGACTCCCACACACGTGTCTACAGCAGCACTGAAATTGTGAAAGGGATCAAAATTGTTGTACAAAGATTACTTTTCATCTTCAAGTTTTAAAATAAGAAATCTTGCAAGCTTTTTCAAGTATTTTTAAAGTAGAAAATGTAAGAACTTCACCTAGTGAAATCTAGCCACAGAACTGAGATGTTGTAGTTCTGTAGTAATATCAGGGCTTGTTTGTTTTAAAGCAGCCTCACTCTTAGAGGAGAGCACCACTTGGGATTCCACCTGGCTTTGTTTTTTATAAGGTTGGACCTTTCTCCCAGATCAGGCAGGGACAGATAATCCAAAACTGGGCCAAGGGATGGCTGTACAGATTTTTCTCTGGAAGTTATGCCTCCCCTTGCACTGCAGTACTATGTCTCTGCTTCTCCAGTTGGATAATAAGGCCTTGTCTGCAACAGGCTTTGAAAGGTGTCAGCATTCCAGACTCAATAAAAACTAAGCAACCCTTAGCCTTTCAAACCTGAAAGTTCTGGTGGTTTCTCTTTGATTTGTGGGTTGTTTTTTTAAGCTGAGTGACAATTAGGCAGAAGTAATCAACACATTTGTCATGCACGTTTCAGGTAGTTACCCCAGGCTCAAGTGCCTGTGGTTTATCCAAAAGGATTCCAAGGCAAGCCACAAGTGATTGTAACTGGGAACAAACATTTGAAGAGTGTCCAGATGATCTTTTCAAATGTGCTGGCAACCTTGAGAAAGTAGCATGTAATGACTCTAGTTGCAGGCCTGGTGAGGACAAATAACACGGGACCATTCTGGGAGACTCCAGTAACGGCTTGGGCCTCTCTGTAAGAACAGCCATACAAGTGGCAAGAGCCAAGGAGCCCCCAAAGGTTCACGTAAACTTTTAATGGATGCTTCAAGCTGGTCACGTACTTGACTTCACATACCAACTCACTCATCCATTTTAAAGTCACAGCCCTTTACACAGCAGAAAATATACTATGCTAAGAAATCCTAGGCTGACATAGGGATACCACATTTAAAAAAAAAAAAAAAAAAGTCTTGCATCTTAACAAAGGATTTTTTAATATTAAAGCTATCAATATTTCCATGTAAACAATTCTGAGGTAGTGGAGTTGAATTCAGGCCAAGTACTGCAACAGAAATGCTCAGCAATTCCATATAAATCAGTGTAAAATACGTGTATGAAATGACAAGAGGATTCAACTTCAAACGCCCAGGATTTACACAGGAGACAAGCTTTAATTTTTAGGTTATTCCTTTTTGAATGTAACACAAAGAATAAAAAGAATACTCAGAATGTGAAATTTATAGGACCTATATTTGTTTCATAGTAACTTTAAAGACAGCAATTCCATAATCTGATAAATGGTCTTATAAAAGAGATGGATTTTTAACTCTTCAGACACTCAAACCCCAGCTAACTGTGTGATTGGTACCATTCTGTCCTTTAAAGGTTATGCCCATTGCTTACTCAAACTAGATTACATGTTTGCTCTTTCCTTCGCTGTACATATTCTTTTTGTTCCACCCATTTTCCCCTCCCTCCTTTAGAGATAAACATCTATTATTACCTATTATATGGGGCAAACAGAGCTTGGATACTTGGGACACATGAAAAACTGACAACAGAGGAACCTCGTAAGGGGGACAAAGCAAACATACAACTGAGTAGCTCCAGGTGAGGCTAGCCACAGTCTGGTATGGATTCCAACATGTGGAACACTGAGGAACTACAAGAGACATCCAAGATTTCTGCAATAACTACCTACGTATGCAGTGATGCCCCATTAGGTTAAAGGTGTGTTCAAATTAAACACATCAAAGATAACTGTTCATAAATACAGCTTAATCATGTATTATAAAGTGTATTTTCTTTGTGATTCTAAAATCTCTAAATACAACATTATGACCCACTTGCCTGAGATTTATCTTAGCTGATCATCCTCAGTATGATATGATTTAAGAAGTCACAAGAAAGCCATCTCTGAATCCTGCCTTGACAATTCTATCAATACAACAGAGAACACAGCAAATACAATAATTTTAAGAGGCAAGTAGAATTAACTGATGTAGCACAAGCAAAGGCCAGGTTCTTAGAAGCAGCAAAAAAAAGTGATGTATAGCTAACTTTTAACTTTAACCAAGCTGTATGCTTCTTTCTTTCACAAGCCCAAAATGTTAACACAACTCGATGTACTGCAAACATTGTTCTTTCTTCAAAATAGCTCAGTTTGAGCTTATGTAACAAGTAATAACTTTCAATTCCAAGCCTAGGCTGACCCCAGCCTCAAGCAAGTAATGAAAAGCTGCTTGTTAAACATGTATAAGTTTACTAAGTATTAAGCATGTGTACTTAGCTACACTCAGACACTTTCAGGCTCCTTTTAATCAACCTTCTCCTACACAAATGTTCCCACTTGCATACAAAAAATTATCACCTAGAGCACCTTAAGGGACAAAGATTATACCTAAATAAAACTGTGTTTGGTTTTATCCATTTTAATTATTAGAGGAGACTCTTTCAACATTAAAAAATGTACATAAAGTTATACTTTGACCTAGTTTATACTTGACACCAATTCCACTTTAGCTTTCATTCTTAAAGTCTCATATTAATCAGTCCTATGAAACACTACTGACAATGTTTGCACAAAGAGAATGAAAATAGATTTTGGAGATTAAAATGATCATTAGCATAAAACAGTAAAAAAAAAAAAAATCACTGTTTTTAACTATTACTATTTTGTGGATGTGTATTTCAGGAGTTATGTCTTTAACAGGATCATTAAACAGCTTTAACAAATATAAAGTTAGAGACCACCTTGACAGCAGTTCAAGTGTCTGAAAAAAATTACAGTGCGGCAAGATGACCACAGAAGCCACATTCTTAACACAGATGTATTTTTTTATATAACAATATTTTTTTGCTTATTTTTTTATACAACAATAATTATGATCTCCAACTCACATGTTCTCAACTTAGTCCTATCACATTTTAACTTCACCACAATGTTCAGTCCCCAAATCCAGCAACAACTGTCCTGCAACCGAAAGGCATGAATATTGTACAGTCTTATAAAAATAACCAACACTAAACACCTATCAAATTTCTCGCACAAGATTGACTTTACAGTAGTGTTCATACAGTATTAAAGTTCTTATTACATACAGGAAAAAAATAAGATTAATCATATTTAGAATTGCAAAATTCATCCATTTTTACAAAGAATGTACAGTGTGCATGTAGAGCATAGCACGCACATACTGTACAGCACTGTGGATTAGAAGGAAGGAGCACTAAATCAGCAAAAGTAATGCAATTCCCCATAATTTAGGTGTGAGTGATGTCAGCAGCTGTTAAGAGAAAAACAGCAACCCTTCAGGCTTTGCTCATGTGAGGAAAAAGCCTTCCAATTAACAGTTGAAATTAAAAGCTACAGCATTATTTAATTAAAATAATGTGGCTATTTAGTTCCACTCCAGCTATAGTTTGTTGAAAGTCCTCTTGAAATAGTCAGTGGCCTTAGTTCATATGCATCTTTCTCATAGCATAAGGAGAAGGCAGAGGCATTTAAAACACAACGTGAGACAAATGTCACAATCGGCAGGAAGATCCCGTTTTTTCAAAGTCTTTTGGGACGGCTGAAATTATTTTCAACTCATTAACTTGAAATTAGATCCCAAACTGACAATTTATCTTAAGATTACTCATACCAGAAAAAGCCTTTTTCAGTTAACTGCAATTTTCATGATTCAAGACAAGTTTATCAAAACATTTGCAGCCAGTGAAGACCAGACTTACACACAAATAGTTCAACTTGGTTTCAAAAATGGTGACATAAAGTACACTTGACATTTTGGGAGGAAAAAAACCCAAAACACAAAAATAAAACAACAAAATACAAACAATACACACACACACTCCCCCCAAAAAAACACACACACACAAAAAAAAAACAAAAACAAAAACAAAAAAACAACCCCAAACATCAAGGCACCAATACTGTCAAACTTAACAATACCTCAAGTACCCACCTAAGGATTAACAAATTGTCACCTCCATTGGTGAAAATCTGGTTTGCATTTGGCCAAGTTGGAACATTTGTAAAAAAAATGAGAATATGTACATCTACTCTATTTTTTCCATTAGTAAGTCCTTCACTAACTCGTCAAAAATGTAATAGAATTTTAGACCACTTCCTTCTTCAATGCCTGATCTTGAGATCAGAAACATGAAAACACATATTTGTAAAACACGAGGTTATTGAAACGTATAAGCAACAGACCCTAGCTACTCACTTTCTACTCTTAATAGTGCTTCAAAGTGAATCCTGCATGCACATTGTCTTTCAAAGTTTGATAGTAGTCAAACCAAAATCTGAAACACTTCCAACAGGTATCTCCTTAGCAAGTACAAGCTTCAACATTCAACTCAAAGTTTTGCTTTAATTAAAAAAAAGAAAGAATTTTTAAAAGAGGTCACTGTCATCATTCTCTCCCTCTCTCTCCTCTCCCTCAAAAAACGGTATTAATACAAATTCCCAAAGTAACCATTCTCAGACAGAAGAAAAGCCTGGGAATTGTTACCTAAAGAGCATTAAGTTTTAGAGGGCAATAAGCATTTAAACCAGGAACTTTGAGTGGAAACCATGATGAAGCCTTAATTATAACATTTTTGTTAATAAAAATAGATTTGCTCTAGAGAACAAAATTCTGTATCCACTTCTGACATCATTTTCCCATGAGATCTTGAGGAAGTTCTAAAGGCCAAACCACTCAGTAGGAACCAGCAATTCCAGATGTCACGTTCTGGTACCCATCAGAGACTTCTTTAGCCTGATTACCAGAAGGGCTAGTTTGTTTTCTATTTAGATTCACACCATGTTATGAAAGCGAGTTTAAAAAGCCCAGAATTTTCAGGAGAGACATTCTAGCATAGATAAATGTAAAATTTGTGTCTACATTTCACAATACAGGTCTGATGTCTCCATTTCCCACGTGTAAAACGGACTTTGTGCTAAAACTACAGTAACAAGCTTGACCAGAGAAACATGTGTGTAACAAACCAAGAGACAGTTATGATCTTTATTGCCATTCTCTTATTTTTAGAATTCTTTCTTGGAACTCGTTGACATGGAGGAGTGGCTGTTGCATACCATGATTAAATCTATGGTGAATAATTCCATTAGTTAATCAACCAAGCAAGAATATAAATGCAAAACAGACTGAGTCTTATTTCTTCACTCAGAATGATCAAATAAGCTGTTACTGAGTCAGGATGCAAAAATCTCTACCAGAATGATAAAGTTAGTTGAATTATTTTATTGCCAAGAATTTGCCGCTTCTCTTTTTTTTTCCTTTTTTTTTCCTTCTAAATTATTAGCCTGTTAAACCTAGAATATCTTGATAAGTAAGCAATGATCAACTGCTACAGTGTTACAGCAAAAATTAATTCTGTCAAAAAAAGCTGGATGCTTGATTCAGACTCCTTAAATGGTAAATAAAAACTTTTAAAATATTTATTATTACCTTATTTAAGGTTATCCTCACACATAATTATGAAAAGCTAACTAGACCCAAACATTTAATAGATATGGATAATAATAATGAAAGACAGGAATCTGAACTGCCCAAATTCCTCAAACATTAGGTTATTTAAGAACACTCAATATAAAAATGTTATTAAAAATATGGAAAGTGTTTTCCCTCTTCACTACTTACACAGCTTACAGAATTCATAACATTGGTATTATTTTTATTTTGAGCAGCTGTAATTGTCTGGCTATTAGCTTTGCCTTTTTTTTAAAAAAAAAAAAAAACCACACACAAAACAACAAACACATAAATACCAAAGCCTGTTACTAATCTGCTAGTTTGTACACTTGGTGACTGCAAAGAAGCAACATTTGTTTAATACGACACATCTGTTATAAACTCTTGAGATTAACATTTAACTGTGAACTGATAATCAACTGGATTTATATTTTACTTAAATTTCTTTGGCCTAACCAATATTCCTCCAACAACAGAAACTATTCTACTCCACTGTTTCTATTTTCTTTAATATCAACCTTGGCAGTTCACATTGCTAATGGCTGCTATGTACATACCCTAAAAGGGCAATATAGTCAGCAGGTTCATATGAAAGCATCTATATCTATCTCAGCTTCAGTATGTAAACAATATTCTTTGTTCTTTTCCTACCCTTTCCCCAAAAGTTGTAAGTAAATTGAAAGTGTCACATGGTCACAATTTACTACTGATCTTGCAATAAACTGCCTATGAATGATCCAAATATGGATTCAGAGTTAATTCTGGTGCTCTGGAGATGCAGGGTCTGCCTCTGTGGGGCTGCTATTGGATTATGGACAACTTTGGACAGCATTTTGTCTGTGGTCATCTGTAATTAATTTCATGATGCAACGCTGGGGGAGTGAATTGTGGCATCAGTCCCTCGATGAACTGTTTGCATGGAAGTATCACTGAACAGAGGCTGAAAACATGAAGGAATATTAAATACCATAATACACAGTCACACGGATGTTACTGTGCAATTATCAGCACCCACAGAAAGTGTCATGGGATCTCTGAAGCCCATTTCAAGTCAGTTCTAGAGCACACTGACAAACTAAGTTGGGAATCCTGAGAAATGTTAGACAAGCTCTAGCTAGAGAGAAGCAGCTCAGGCTCTAGTTAGTAGATTAGTCCTCCTCTCTAACAAGTACTGAATTAAGTATGCCAATTTAAGTTTTCACAGATGTACATATCATTTAAGCTTTAAAGTAGTTTTCTGTGGAAAGTGGTTGAGATTCTCTCCAAAACATCAAAAGAAGACAGAATCGCAATCAACCAACCCAACAGGGAAAAGACAACAAGAAGGTGTTTTCACATGTACATCATAGTGCATTCATATGTACATCTATTACATCTAGTAACTCTGGATAACCAAAGACCAATTACAAATACCATTATTCCTCTCCATTTGTAGATTCAACAGCACTAAATGCACTCGAAGTAAAGCATAAGCTTACAAAGACCATGTATTAATACTCTTGTTAGTAAGGCTTAGGAAAACATTGATATTCTGTTTCTATGTAACAGCATTACTATTTTTTGGTTATAAATTGCAGAATGTATAATACTAAAATTTCAAGAAGTTATACGGACGCATCTATTAGTAAAGAAAGCACTACCTCTAACCTTGCCTCAGATTAGATATGCAATAGTGCCCTTGGCAGTGGCAAACTGCTACTTAGTGCATAATTTGATGTGTAATCTTAGTGGCAACGTCTAGAAGTATTTATAGACTTACCACTGTATAACCAGAAAAACTAAAAACATGGATGAAAGGCATCTATCTTCTACATCTCCATCTATCCTCTACCTCTTACTTTAAAGTGATGCAGGCTATTCTCTTCTTGGTGTTGGTTTGTGAACACGTGCTAGGTCATTCTTCCTCTTGCAGCTATGTGATGCCCACTATCCTTTTAGGAGCCATTAGGATAACTGTTGCTGTAAGAAGTAGTCGTAGAGCCAGTACACTGCTCATAGCAGTCAGAGATAAACAGAGTATTACTCAAAAGCAAAAGGCTTTAAGACTAGATGCATTCTCCTGTTCAGCTTTCCAGCCCAATGGTCACCATAGTTCTTAGCAGTAGGTAAAGCACAGAAATGGGACATCTAGTCTCAAAGTTGTGTGCAGTCCTTGCAGTCCTTCCAGTATCCCAGTAATGGATGGAATTATACCTATACTGCAGGCAGGAATGAAATTATACTTTTTTAGTATATTCTTAAACAAAATATATCTTCTGGCTTGGAAATGTTCCCTCAAGATTTTTTTTTTTTTTTAACAAACTTTCCATTCCGCTTTTGCATGTGCACATGCAGAAGGTGAGCAAATTAAAACATATGAAACCTCAGGCTTAACATCCAAAAGTACTGACATTTATTTTTCATGTGGCCTGTGAAATACCACCTTGTCTACACACTTTTCCGTATCCATCGTTTGTTTTCTCATATATTTGATACTATTGCTAGAAGTTTATGAAGTATAGTATCATAAACTGAAACACCAGCAGTGTTCATTTTTAACCAGAAATCTGCAATCAATAAATCAGTAAAAAAGAATGATATATGATCTCCTTGATTATCAGACATTTTGGATTAGATCAGTTTTAAAATAATAAATTAGGGGGCTTATTTTCACAGCTGGATTTGCTTTATATTCTGTCATCTACCTTGGGAGTATGATAGGGCCCCCCAGGAGGTATCTCTATAAAGCATACAACGTTACTCTGGGAGCAAAACCTTCAAAAGGAACAAAACTCCATGAACTGGACAAACCTGGGGGAAAAAAAAAAAAGTTGCTTCCTTGCTCTGATACAAAAAAGTATCAATTAATTCTACTGTGCTACTCCTGAACACCACACAATGAACAGTGAATTGTATTCAGAGGATTTATTTTACCACCAATTTTTTCTACTTTTAAATGAGAGGCAAAACTGGAATAAGGAATTTAAAATTTCTTAGACAACATTTAAATCTGTTGCCACTGTCAAGCTGATAATGCTAATTAGTTTTATTATTACTAACCTGCCAGACTCCAGCTGTTGTCTTAGTTAAAACTTGAGTTTTCCAATAACTAGGAACTGCAGCTGCTCAGAATGGGTCACCGGGGATTTGAACCACCACAAACATTACTCATCTGGTCCTGCCCTGATCAGACTTCTTTGGCCAAAAGGCAGGGTCAGGCCTGCCTGAGATCTGAGACATACAAATTAAAAGCTTTTTTTTTCCTGATCTTCAGAAGATTAGTATTTCTCATTCAGCCTTTGAAAAGTTATCCATGATTCTCACCTAACGTGCATACAATCCGTCAAGGCCTACTTTTTGTGGATACTCTACACTAATTAGCTTTTGGAAAAAAAGATCATGAATTATAACTGAAGATATCCAGTAAGTTACTTCTCCCATCTATCATTCTGTCAGTGCCAAAAACTCATAACCAATAAAGTATTATTTATTTCAAATACTTTTACTTAAAACAATTGAGACCTCTAAGTTTCTACATGATGTAATTGCCAGCTGCATGTAACAGGTGTGACCATAAACATTAGAAAATGCTGCATTTTGATGGGCAAACAGCTAAAGCAATGCCCAATTTAAACATCCCAAACTGGAATTATTTTTGTTTAACAAATGCTGTCACATGAAGTACCTTCAACAGAGCCCCAGAACTTATGGGAAATGCCTACTTAATGTTCAACATTTCACTGATATTTATTGTTGGTTTTACTCTTCTATATTAGTTTCAGGTGGGAATCCTCACTAAAGAACCCTAACTTTCCATTATTAACTGTTTCCATTTGGATTACCAACATCACACCTACTAATTTCTTCCTTTCCTTTCAACAAGTTTCTTTCCAGAAACATAATCAAGCTGTCCTGCTCCCTGAGCTCTGTGGCCCTCTATTGCTTGTCCTTCCCCCTCCATATTTTCTTTCCTGTTATTCTGGTTTTAACTCCAGAATATCATTCTCTTCGCATTTTTCTACCATTTCTGCATTGTACAGCATAGTAAACTCTTGCTAATGAGCAACTATCTAATTGGAGAAGTCAACATAGTTTGTTCAAACTCACCAAACACAGAAATGTTTTAACCACAGAGACAATATAAATAGTTCTTTTCCCTGTGGCTCTTGAGATAGACGTACACGCGCTGTACATAGTACAGGCAGAGACCACCCAACAACCAGAGCCCATAACCTCCACAGGAGTGAGGAAGAGCTCCCACAGATGAAGCATTCTGATCACAGGTTAGGAGACTACAAGCAAATTGTTCAGAAAACAAACACATTTACATGCAAAATCATACGAATGTTTCTTAACTAATGAATTGAGCCCTCAGTTTTCTTCTTAGTGATTTCAATATTCAACAGCAGACTAGTCTTTAATATTACACTAAGCTCCTGCTTCCTTACAGACACAGGAGAAAGCAAGCCATGCACTGGCCAAAGCAGCTCCAATCAGTTCAGTTGGAGATCTTTTCTCTTCAGCATTACCAAGCTTTCCATGTTCAAAAGCTGCATAACAAGCTGATGCTGTCCTTTTATCTCCAAGATTTTCAGGGTTGACAGATGAATAACAAATTATTCATTAATCTTCACAGAAAAGCAGACAATTATCAGTGATGGAAGTGACAGGTCAGTTGAGTGAGCAGGCAAGCCACATCTTGTCCAGAGGCAGGAGGAAGAAAAGGGTGCAGGGACAGAAATCTCTTTTGGAGTGAAAAAGTTTGAAGGCTTTCCCTTTTGATAAGTTTATTTGCCTCTCACATTTTTTAAATTTTTAAAGTCGAAGTGGAAAACCATGAACA
This sequence comes from Strix aluco, assembly GCF_031877795.1. Taxonomy (NCBI): domain Eukaryota; kingdom Metazoa; phylum Chordata; class Aves; order Strigiformes; family Strigidae; genus Strix; species Strix aluco. Next base: position 53,959,796 of record NC_133933.1, on the reverse strand, counting down.
AGCAAACCTTGAACAGCAAATTTTAAAATGCACCTTTCACTGACCTTGTAGAAATTGAAAGAGAAAAATTTATAAATTCCAAAGCCATTGAATTGCCTCCTGCAAATGACAAGTGAACCTTCTTCAGGCAAAAGATCTGTCAGTCACAAATTATTCAGTGAGGCACGTTTATCAGCAAAGGTTTCTCACTTTAAATCCCACAGTCTCTATAAGCACTGCCAAAATTTTTAATCCCAGAAAAGCAGATAATTCATCCCATTCAGCTGACCAGCTATACCTTTCTCCCCCCAAAGTAAACTAGCACCTTCCCTCTCCCCACAAAGCTAGCTAATCTCTCTCTAGGAGAGGCCGAGGCCATGAATGGACTTACTCAGCAATAACTCTTTTCTCTTCACACAAAAGACTGACCTTTCCATCCACCAAGACCAAGCTGACTATGGTTTTTTTCTTTCCCTTTCACTAGCTTTCTCCCCATTGCACCTCACTTGGCCCTGCTTTTGTCTTTGTATCTTCTGGTGGTCTGCAAAAACCTGCCAAAACCTGTCATCAGTTGCAGTTCTTATAGTTTACAATGTGTCCACCGACTTTGCTGCTGAGGGCTAACCATCACTGACACCAATCTTTGGCTTTCTCACAGGTACTGAACTTTGGAACTTTTTTAAAAAATATTACTGTTTTGAAAAAAAAAAAAACACCTTTAAATGAGACAAGTGAAAATATTTCATTTAAATTCACAGAAGTAACTTACGACTTAGAGAAGCTTCTGGAAAGAAAATGCAGACAGCCAGCATGCATTTATTTCAGCTAATAGGTTTCTGTGGCCTCTTCTCATCAGTGGCAGATGTGTTAATTTTAAAGCCAACAAACCAACCAACCAAACTGCTGAAAGAATTTCAAATACAGTTACACCTGCCCATTCAGGCAACAAATGCATATAAAGCAAAAAACAGCCCTGAATTTTGACATGTGAAAGCTTTCCCCCCCCTTGGAACTCATTTTCCATCATTTTTCCCCTCAACAGGCCAGCCTTGCCCATTTGGTGCTGCTCACACACCCTGGCTCCCAAGCATTTTTTCACCCATTTCTCCTTCCTTCTTCTTTATCTTTGTCATCTTGTCCATGGATCCAGGTGCCACTTTTCAGTCCCTTCTGACACACTGCTTTACATCACCCTAGTGGATCAGGGGTCAAGGACATAAATGCTGCATGCCCTATCACAGCTACACAGCTCACATCGCTGGCAGCAAGGACAAAGGATGGGGTGGACCAGCAGTGTGGAGCAGCGAGCACCCTGCCCCTTGCCTGCTGACAGGCAGCACTGGCACACCGCACCACTGGCCTTCAACCCACCATCAGTCTCTGGAAGCTTTTGCTGTGGGCCTTCGTGAAGTGTCTGCAACCTAAGGCTCACCCACACAGGATGGCCCAGCACCACCACCCCTGCAGCCCAGCACAGATACTGGACAGAGGAAAACCTGAAGCAAAGCACTACTAGAAGACTTCAGAGGTATCGAAAGCGCTCTTTAAGTGCGTTAACAGCACTGCCAGACGCACCCAATGGGGTGTGTATCCATGCTAGCATCATGCTAGCACACTATTCATACATCACAGGCTCAGAAGTCCGCTTCTGAAGTGAATCTCCCCATTTCCCCCACTCACTGTGGCTTGTTCCCATGGCGGAGCAGTCTCAGAGCACAGGCACAGAGATTCCCCCGTAGGCTGGGCTACACAGGAAGATAAACTCCAGAAACTTCAAGGGTATTATAATGCACAGAACTGAAGTAGAGCCAGGCTGTAGTAAACCTCACTAAAATGTGCAGGATCAATGTTGAGTCCTTAACACAAACTGCTTTCCCCTACAAATATACTTCTCATCACAGTACTCAGCCCTTTCTTCCACATCTCCTTCCCTGCAACACACATCCCTTCCACTGCCCCATTTCCATGGTTATTACTACATACCACCCTGGAAAGGGTTAGACTCCCAGGCACTTCATTGCAATACTTCTGAGCACCATGATTCCCATTCTTTATCAATATATAGGGAAACACTGCACATCACCAATAGCTTTTGCCGAAAGAGCACTTTGTAACACAAAAAGCACTGAAACAGTAGTGTGGATGGCGAGTTAAAACAAGATTGCAGACAGACTTACCTCTCAAGCTAACAGAATTCCAGTCAATTTGCTCACATGTTATATACGTCCTCAGAGACTCACATGCTGGGCACTCCTCTTTGTACACTGGGTCACCCACCATGGGAGGATAAGCGCATTTTTAACTAGTTATACCACAGCACGTTCACATCCACTCTGCGTCACAGGAAGAGTCAGTCTGTTGACCTGCAGAGTTTGGCTACGTGCTGCCCTGCAACTTGAGATCAGGGATACAAATGCTATAACATGGGAGTGTAAAGCAGAGGCAAGAAGAAAGAATGACCTCTGCATTGGCCCCATTAGACTTATGCAAGTCTGGAAACATCCTGTGCAAGTCAGAGCTGCTGCAGAAGTCTAGAGGAGAAAACACCCAGGCTCCACAGTGTTCACACCTTCAGCCCAGTTCCTGTCTGACTGGCCAGATCAGCAGCCTCTCTGCTTTTGTCCCTTAAAAAGTTCTGGGCTTATGAGCCAATTTCAGCTGTAACCAACGCAAGACAACAGTTATCCAAGGGTAACTACATTCCTGAAAGTTTTACGGCCATTGGCAACTGGATAAACTGGCATGCCCATGGTTATAAAAGCTTCAGATTTTCTCTTGTTTGGCAAGAATTTAGTCAATCAGCACAGTGGCAACTGGTCAACCCACACCATCAGTCATGTCATATCTTCTCAACATGACTGCTGGGGGCCATGCGAGGAAGAGTATTTGGGGATGCAGGCCAAAAGCATTACAGTGTGGAAGAGGTACCTCTAGAGATACTAAGCTTGGAACATGTAATTCAGCTCCATGTGAAACCTCTTTAGTTTTGTATGATTTCCAAAAGGAATGAGCAAATTTTATAATCAATATATGTGCAAATATGCACATGTATGCAAGAAAATATTAAGTTCTGTTCATTTGCAACTGAAAACATTCATCTCTTTCAGGGATTTAATCTGTTTGAGATCACCACAGAATACTTGTATTAATGATCAGCCTGGTAGAAAAGAGGGTGTATCTGTGCCTCCACCAAGAAAAGGACTGCAGCATCAGCTAAATCCTTACAACATACAAGGGCATTTACAGAGGAGGACCAGTCACCAGACAAAACCAGTAGAAATAGAAGTTTTACTAGTCCCACTGTTCAGTCTCATGGGTCTAATTATCACTTGTTGTCTCACTCAGGAGCCAACCAACCGTAACTTTACCCAGCCTGAGGCTAGCTCAGCAGATAATGTGACCTGGCATACATCAGCATCTCTGGAGCACCCCTTCCCCTTCTCTCAACTATTCACTCCTCTCCCCAAAAAGTCTTCCCTGCTGTTCTTAAGAACATCAACACACTCCCTCCTTGGGGAAATGTTTTGCCTTGCCCTCCCCTTGAGCTGGCAAGCAGAAGCTCTCAGAAATTACAGCACCAACTATTTTAGCAGCAGTGTTGGCATATGTTGGCTTGAACTATTTGCCAGACTGCCCCAAAACATCAAAGCACAAGGTCTTAGTGATCCAACTGCTGTCTAGCTTTTTTTCTTTTCTTATTGATATTTGTCATCATAGAGCTTAATGAACACAAGTAGGCATCACACCTAATTATTATTACTCAAATTACTGATAAATCATTAGGCAATTTATCAAAGTAAAAATAAAATCTACAGTCAATAAATTTTCCAAAATGGATGACTGGATAACAGTGTCTGTCTTTATAGTCAAGACTGCCCAACACTATTCTTTAAAATCATCACTTCGTAAATCACAGACTTTAAATAAAAGTTTTCTGTGATGGGTTTTAATTCAGTGGAACTTGAATTGAAAACAAAACCAGCAAAGAATTAGTTCAGAAAACAGTCGTAGAAAATGTACAGATTTTCCCACATTCAGTAAACTCTACTCATCTGCACGTTTGTCTAATTAGTTCTAGTGTCTCATGGGGTTAAAAATGGGAACAGGGATTACAACAGAAGTCAGAGTGATACATAGCTATGCATAAAGATTTCACCAAATATGGTTAAACAGTAACCAGTAACAGATATTCTTAATTAACTATGCTTCAACACTTGTCCCAGAAAATTCTTTATGTTCTACCTGCATTAAGTATGTTCCCAAAGTGTGGTTAGTCTCAAGAAAAACATCCAGCTCCACAGAAATCACAATAAAATTGGTAGCTCTGCATTTTATAAGCATGCTATTTAGCCTCACAGCATGGTAGAACATGTTCTCTTTGAAATCCTCACTTTATAATGTTCTGCGCAGCTTCCCCTCACACTCACTTGGGTTGAGGCTTCACTTCACAACCTTTGTTAACAAACAATGCCACATGCTGCTAATTTAAGAGGCCCCGTTTTACAAGTTGGATATCTGAGTATTTGTTACAATGGGAATATAATTAAATTTTGCTAATTCTTCAGTTTTGTTGCTTTGTTTGTTTTTTAAAAAGGAAAATTTAAGACAAAACCATAATTTTATATCATAATTTCTCACTCGTGCAATGCCAGAATTCAGAAGTTAGAATACACGAACTTCAGGCTCATCACTCAAATCTAATCCCACTTTCCTGTGCCTGTGTGGTATCATTATCAACATTAACTACATGAGCATATACTATGCTATCCTAAGGGCTAAGTGGACACACAATGTACACATTTCTTGTGGAAAGAGATGACTGTGCACGCTTATTAATCTCTATAAAAGTGTGATCTCAACACCTACCATGCAATGGTTAAACAATGCAAGGGACATGGAATTATCACTTTCTCCTGATTATTTTTTTTTAAACTACATTTAAAGAAAGAAAAATTAAGATTTCAACATAAATGTAAATCAATCAGGTGTCATAAACAGTTCCCATATATTCTACTGTCTTTCAAACTATTTTCTTTACATATAGTATTGGTGTTATATACAGCACTGTTAAACACAGCAGTCCTTCTGTCTGAAAGGTTTATAGCTGTATGCTTCCAAATTTCTACCAGAAGAAAAATCATCTAAAAGCAATCATGCTATCCCAGGTGGAGCTTTCAGATCTTGTTAAAAGGGCAGGTATAGCCTTTCAGAATTAGAAAGTACACAAGGTATAAATCACCAAAATATATAAATCGCCAAGACTACAAGTTAAATATCAATATAATGATTTATGTATGTATTTATTACAGCATCATTCCTGCAAACTCCTTATAACAGTCAATCTGCTTAAAAATCAGCATGTGCAAAACAGACAAGACCTCAAGACAGACTGAATTAAGAATCTATCATCTTCAGGTAACCTAACCTCCTCCCCTCGTGCTCCCTTCCCAACCCTCCAGCCCCACAGGTAAAAATGGTTTTATGGTGGGAAGAGGCTTAGATAATCACCTAACATTTCAGTGACTATTCCTTTTATAACAGCTTGCAGACAAAGAACATTTATTTTGTGCTTACATTTATTTTCATGATAATGGTCAAGTGTAGCCTAGCAGCTCTACCTTCTGCAGTTGACAGCAAGAATTGCTTTGCCTCAGGAATGGCTTAAGAATACCAAATAAAACATGGGTTCTAGAGAAATGGACATTAAACAAGATCAAATACACGTATTTTATATGTTGTTGTGTACAAAATATAATGGTCACAAACCTGGATGAGAAAATTAAAGAACACATGCCTGGCTGGACTCCTTCACCACCAATCATTTCAACATATTCAGGCTCTACCATGACTTTTCAGGAAAAAAAATGTCAATTCACAGTAACTCTAGCAATTATTACAACTGGGAACGCCATTCTCAGAAACGGATTCTTACAGTGCTGGTTTTTCCAAACCACAAAATCCACTCTGAAGGTAAGATTCAACATATGTCTAGATTGCACAAATCTTATGTGTGACTATAAAGATAACAGAAACAGGTGGGTTGATGGTTCAATTCATCTCAAGAGGGCATGTAAAGACAGCCACAAACCCTGCATGATTTATGTCTGTAATGTGCACAAGTATGCTACTTACAGTGTTGCATCACATTCATTGCTTCATGTGAGCACATTCATCAACCCTACTCTGCTATTTTCCAGCTAACAGCCTAGAACCTTGTGCAACAAACCACATCTGTGACAAATACCATATCTGTATTTTTAATGTGCTCTCAATGTACACAAACAGCAAAGACAGAACTATAATTAAAAAGTACAACACAGTACCAATGTAAGTAACATTACACAAAAGAGCAACTAATAAAATCACCTTATCTATGGTTAAAACTTTGCTGCCAGTGTCCTCTGTATGACCTACACAGCACTACTGAAATTCAAAATGCCTAGCTAGTTAGCTTATATTGTTGGAGTCAAAGGCAGTCTTAGATAACTTGGCTGAGACTGGTACAGATACAGCATTTATCACACAAGAGTTTGTACAGTTTAATTCCTAAAGCAATTTTACATCAGAATCTCTGGATACCAAAAACAACCAATAAACTGCTAATATTGCTACAGCAGCATTGGCAATGCTTGGCTTAAAAGAACAAAAGAAAACAAAAACCAACAAAAACACACGCACACACTCACTCCCTAATGTTACAAACACCAAACACTTAATGTAAATATGTCAGTGTACGTGATACTTCCTGAATGCTCTACTGAATTACTCCAAGAAAATGTAACACCAAACTTCAGTATGTTTCTGTCAGTGCAGTACTTGCACTAGAGATAATTATAGCATCAGTAATGAAATATATAAAATTGCAAGATAGAATAGTGATTTATTATCACTCAGTAAAACCCTTGCAAATAACTGTGACCATGGTTACATAAAACATCAGCATTAGGAGAACATGCTGCACCTGCTGAAGGTAAAACCAGTGATTTACTAAGAACAGAAAAAGAAGAAAACAGTATTTAGGAGTAGAATCAATTACAACGCACGTATGATTTTTTTATTTTGTGTTATTTGGCATTCCAGCAAATGTAACAAAAAGGCTTCTCATCAAAACACAAATTATTAAATCGCAGCAAAATAGCTAGCACCACCTTATGAACATCTCCCTATGTCATGTAGAGAGAGGTAAGAACGGGCCCAGTGCATCAGACCTGAAGTAGCCATCAAGGGATTCTTCCCAACTCCCGGGAGTCAGGGAAAGCTTCACTATAAACTTCAGCAAGAGTAAGGTACAGCTCATGCTTGTTATAATATTGGTTCTGTGCTTCATTGCTGAAACATGCACCGTCTTGACAGCAAATATAAATTCCCATTAGATTTCTAATGTTACACTGATAAATGTCATAACACAAATAAGAATCTAATTAAAATGGTATCAGCATAGCCCCCAGCAGAGGATGCGATGTTCAGTTTTATTTATTTCACAAATATGGATGTTCCTATGGCCGGCCAGTAACACTGTGCACTGTCAAATGGGAAGTCAAGTTTGAAGGTCGAAATTGGCCTTTTGCTTTTCTGCTTGGGAACACGAAAGCAGTAGCTCCTGGTATGTGTTCCAGCTACACAACACTTCAAACACCACACTCACTCTCTTTTAACAGCTGCTTTAACAACCAGGCAAGTTTTGGATGATTCGTATTTAGCTTACCCAGCCAGAAATGACACTGAAACAAAGATGAGAGAATGCAAAGTGAACCTTATTTATACATCAAAGGACAGTCTGAAGATTAACAGAAAAGATCAATTCAAAATTAAATTATACCACCAAAAACTGAGAACAAGCCCACTGGAATTATTCTGTATGTGAGAAGTAGCAGTTCAGAATCGGGATCACACAGTTCATGACCATATGTGTTCTTCAGACCTTTCTAATTAAGACTATTCTATTTTTAACTAGGTTAGATAGTCAAAAAAGGGGACATAAGTTTGTCCATTAGCCATTATAAGCCTAGGAAAAAATGCACTTAGCTAGATCTAAGAGAGCAAGGGGAAAAAAAACCCCACAACATTCACAAATTTTGTCAAGAAAACTGTTATCATATGGTTTAATTTAGGACTCTTCTATCAGAATCAGTATTAACATAAATACAAAAAGAACATGCACCAAAGGATTAGTAGTTCCGTCTACACAGTTAGTTATAAACCAGAAAGAACATTGAGTGGCATGCCATTATTTAAGTGTGGGGAAGAATGTAACCTTCCTCTCTTGTCTTCTGTGTATTAAAAGTATATTGGATTTTTTTTTTTTTTTTTACTTCCTATTTCAGAGTCATGGTATTTCATAACCACACTTACTAGAACTTTTCATAACTACATCCGACAGGGCATAATGCTGCTCTCAGCAAAATAAAAATTCTGATTTTCTTTGCAAGTAGGCTCAGTTCAGCAGGATCAAATTTATAACATTAATAAATCACCAAAACCTAAGATAGCATCTCAAAACAGTGTAAAATAGAAGCCTTAGCTATGTTTTACAAACACATTAATCATGAACAGATTGAATAGGCCCATGGTAAAGTCATCCTTCATCTACATCCATCTGATTTCCTTTCAACAGTTGATGATATATTCTTAAAGCAATATTCTACACTATTTCTACCATGCTTTACCAAAGTTCTTCAGCAGACCCTGGCCTTCAGAAGTCATTTTTCAGACACTTAGGCACAAGCAAAACATCAGTCAATGCATGATATACACCTCGGGTCCCCCCTTCTGCTACCACCACCACTGTAAAGGATTCCTGTAGCACTGCTGAATTTTCAAAGCAGAGTGAGCTGCAAATCAGATCTGGGCCTACATTAGCACAGCCTTCCCAGAAATGGTTTTCCAGACCAAAGCAGGTGACTGTGAGAAGCCAGCATTCATACTTTTAATGGTTTGGTGGGGTTTATTTCAAACTAGATCTAATCTGGTCCTATCCACCAAACCCACTTTGTTAGGTACAATGCTGTAACTCACATCCCAGTTTTGTTTAGTCTGAAAAGAATCAAGGTAATGGATGGATGCTCCGCTGGACCATTTTCTGATGTAAACCAAGAACTAATGAGAACAATTAGGACAGTCACCTTGAAAACACACTTCTGACCTGAACACACTAATGTGGACATGTTCCCAAGACACACTGCTCCACTTAATGTTAAATGTTGATGTCAGCCAAGGAAGAACAATCTAGCAGATGGAGGCTTCAGTAACAGGCGACTGTCCTGGGTTTGAATTGTCCTGGGTTTGAGCGGTGGTGGTTTTGGTAGCAGGGGAGGGGGCAACAACAGTGGCCCCCTGTGAGAAGCTTCTCAAAGCCCCCCCCCGGCTCCAAGTCGGACCCACCTTTGCACCAAGGCTGACTCAATTAGCTGCGCTTCTGCGACCCTGATGCAGCAGGAAAATGATGTAGTGGCTATTACAGAAACATGGTGGGATGTCTCCCATGACTGGAGTGCGCCAGTTGATGGCTACAAGCTCTTTAGAGGGATAGACAAGAAGGAGAGGTGGTGAGGTGGCGCTGTATGTTAGGGACTGTTACAATTCCTTGGAGCACAAGTATAGCGAAAACAGGGTGGAGTGTCTTTGCGTTAGAATCAAGGGGAAGGCCAACAGGGCAGATGTTGTAGTAGGAGTCTGCTACAGGCCACCCAACCAGGAAAGAGAGGTGGATGAAATATTCTGTAGGTACTTAGAAGAAATCTCATGATCGCTTGCCCTTGTGCTTGGGGGAGACTTTAACTTCCCAGGCATCTGCTGGAAATACAACACAGCAGAGTGGGACCACTCCCGGAGATT